>NC_139463.1:12480000-13080000 GCF_057233095.1 Heloderma suspectum
TATATTTCCCTTCCCACACTCCTTTTCTTGTCTCACATTTGACATCGGGGTTTTCCTATTGATAGCATGCTGCTGATCTCCAAAAGAACAGAGGTTTTGCCTCTTTGTGATCAACCATTACAGATGTGCAGTGGACAAAGCACTGCAACCCTCAACACACACATGCACAGAGAGAGAGAGAGAGAGACAGAGACAGAGACAGAGACTTGGAACTGTACATATATGCATGTAAATCTTTATGGCAAGGGAGGATTGAGGGCTGGACAGCTCTTTTTTTTCAGTTAGCCTCCTTTGCCAAGAATAAATGTTCCATCCTTGCCAGCTTTTGCTATATAGGCAACTTCTGGACAGACTTAAAGGGAGAGCTTGCCTTCTTTGGATGAGAGGTATGTGTGGTAGAGAGCAAGCAGGAAGGATGAAAGGCTGCTTCCTGGGGGACGGGGGGCAGGTGTGAACAAAGATGAGGAGCTCTTTCTGAAAACAATGCCCCTTTTGTACTGGGCCTCCCTTTCAGATTCATTTTCTACTGGAATTGGTGCTTCAGAAAGAGGAGAAAGGGGGAAACAAAAAATGGGGAGCATGTAGGGTTGGACCAAATTTGGAGAAAGCCCACCCCAGCTCGCAATACTTCCAGTCTCCTCCATCGGTGTAACTCTATGTGACTAATAGCTTTGTTCATTCAAACTCCTGAGCTTCCCACCGCTTTGTATGTCTTGGAATAATACAAGTTACAGTGTATGTGTGGCTTGGGACAGAAAGACCGATCTCGCTGACCTATGGAAAAATGTTGGCTTCTTACACCAGAAGACTTCAACAACCAAGTCTGTGACCTTTGTCTGCTGACCTCCGGCACATGGCGTAACTGCACTCTGGTGTGGTGGTTAGCGGAAAGGTTTTGTGCAGGGGATCTATAGTTTTGTGGAGCATTTCTGTCATGGGCAAGTATCAAAATAGTCATACCAGTGGAATAAAGTACACCTCTTAATCTAGTTTTCATTTTGGTCTTAGGAAGACTGTGTGAATAGTGAAAATCAGGTGCACAGGAGAGCATGGTGTGCATCTTCACTCTCAAAAATGCAATGAGAGGGAGTTGCAGATTTGAAATCTGAGTTGTGTTGGAATGTGGGCAAGGGCCGTGGCTCAGTGGTATAGCACGTGCTTGGTGTTTTACATGCAAAAGGTCCCAGGTTCGATTCCTGGTATGTCCAGGCAGGGCCAGAAAAGATCCCTGTCTGAAACCCTGGAGCATTGCTGCCAGTCATTGTAGACATGACTGAGTGAGTATAAGGCAGCTTCCTATGTTGATTTCTGTGAATCAGGGAGAACCATTGTTTTTCCCCACAAGTGTATACCCTGTTTGCTGCCGGATGACAGGAGACACAAAATAAATAAGTTTTTCTGTCTCTTATTGGACCACCTTTCATTGGCATGAGACAAGATGCAAGGTTTTGAGTTTCACAGAGTTGTTCACCAGGCAAAATTGCAGATGCTTGCCATTAAGGCAATGAAAAGGGTGGTTTCCATGAAGACCAAGTATGCCCCAGGTTCAAAAGCTACAGTTGAAGGTCCCAAATAGAACAGAATATAAATATCAGGAGGAATAAAGGACAGCCCCTGGACTCCCTCTCACCCTTTACAATATAATGGGAGTGGGTGGGGGAAGCACAAACCTTTCCCACTTTCTCTGTTTTTGTGTATTTTCAAGGGGAAAACTGTGTTTTTACATGTGTGTTCACCTTTAACCCTTGACACAGCACATATGTATTTTGTACTTCAGTATCTGTGGCCAAGTTCAAAACATCCTGGGAGAAGAAGCGCCAAGTGTTTCAGCTGACCAATATGTTGTAATCTGAGCAAAACAGCCTAAGATGCAGTGATTCTGACAGCTTGCTTTGCATGCCTTTTCAAACAAGATGGTTTAAAATTGTTCAAACCTTGGAGAGAAAAGTAGTTGTGTATGTTTGAAAGAGAGGGAGGAGGAGAGCTGGACTGAGTCTGTATGTATGAGCTAAACTCATGCACTGGTTAAAAGCCTGGAGCTCGCTCTCTCTCTCTCTCTCTCTCTCTGCTGAATTACAGCTTCCCCTAAAATTGGAATTCCTAATGAAATGCTTTCAGCCCTTCCATCATGACCTGGGAAGCTGGAATCACGAGCAAACCATCAGCAGCCCCAGTGAGAGACAGACTTCTGGTCACTCAGAAATGGATGTCAGCAGGAGTGAGGGCCGTGTCCTTGGCACAAAGAACTCATGAGCTCTGTGTCCACTCACTTGTTGTTCAGTCATTCAGTTGTGTCCGACTCTTCGTGACCCCATGGACCATAGCATGCCAAGCCTTCCTATCCTGCGCTCTCTCTTGGAGTGTGCTCAAGTCCATATTCATTGCATCGGTGATGCTATCTAGCCATCTCATCCTCTGCCGTCCCCTTCTCCTTTTGCCTTCAGTCTTTCCTAGCATCAGGGTCTTTTCCAGAGAGTTTTCTCTTCACATTAGGTGGCCAAAATATTTGAGCTTCAGCTTCAGCATCTGTCCTTCCAATGAGCACTCAGGGTTGATTTCCTTTCGGATGGACTGATTTGACCTCCTTGCAGTCCAGGGGACTCGTAAGAGCCTTCTCCAGCACCACGGTTCGAAAGCATCCATTCTTCGGTGCTCAGCCTTCCTTATAGTCCAGCTCTCACAGCCATACATTACTACTGGGAAAGCCATAGCTTTGATTATACGGACCTTTGTTGGCAAGGTGATGTCTCTGCTTCTTACTACGCTGTCTAGGTTTGCCATAGTTTTCCCCCCAAGGAGCAAGCGTCTTTTAATTTCATGGCTACAGTCACTGTCTGCAGTGATCTTGCAGCCCAAGAAAGTAAAATCTGTCACTGCTTCCATTTCTTCCCCTTCTATATGCCAGGAAGTGATGGGGCCAAATGCCATGATCTTCATTTTTTTAATGTTGACTTTCAAGCCAGCTTTTGCACTCTCCTCTTTCACCCTCAACAAGAGGCTCTTTAGATCCTCTTCGCTTTCTGCCATTAGGGTGGTATCGTCTGCGTATCGGAGGAGCCACTCTCTTTTTCTGTAGTTCTGGCTACCAGTATCTTTTCTGAGTGAGCCATCTGGGAAGTGATCGTGGAACTCCACCCTGCACTCCTCAGCAGGCTGTTGGTCAGAGCACATTACTGGCCCAGTATGACCTCTGATCCTATTGGCTGAGCTTGCTATATAGTTTCCAGGTCAGTGTTGACATAACACCCTGTAATGAAACAAACCATCAACCTCTTGTTGCTTTCCATAGCTTGGTTGGCCAGCTGGACTATTGAATGCCCTTTCGGTTTTTCCCCAGCACACCACCTTATTTCAGCACCAACTTAATCTGGTCCTTGATCTACAGTTTCTGGTCCTCATCTGTCGTAACTCTGAAGGCACAGCATGGGTTGTTCTGAGATCCTGATAGGGAAAACTACCATGCAGTTCAACACAAATCAACACAATTCAAGAAGAGCAAGAAGTACTATGCTTGTCAGCAAATTTCATGTAAACTGAACTTTGAAGGTTCCTACCAAGTTGAAACATGTAGAGATTTTGAGGGGAGCTTTTTTGAGAGAGTTTAAATACAATCAGTGACATTTTGGAGTGAAGTTTCAGACATTGCTGTATGTCACCCAATTTTGCATAAAGCGAAATTCAAGGCAAGATTGGAGGGCCTTGCTTCAGTGAGCCTGTAGGAATTCTGAGGGCCATTTTTGTTAAAATTAATCACATTTCTCCAGGTGGTTTAGTACATCTCCAGAAGAGCATCATACAGATGTGTTTGTAAGAGCAGTGGTAGACGGGTTCTATGAAAACTGTTTTCAAATCAAGATATGTTCCAGACAAAGAGGAACACTTTGTGGCCTTCATTCATATCATGGTTGTGGGCTTCCCAGTTTCCCACTGGGGCATCTGGTTTTTCACTGTGAGAACAGAATGCTGGACTAGACAAGGTTTTGGTCTCATCCATCACCCTTCTTCACACATTCTGATGTGCTAGTCTTCTTTATTAAATCCAACCTATAAAGAGATAATAGTTCTTCAGTTGGTTGACAGTTAAGAGAAAGTTCTGGAAGGCAGAACCAGCTTATGACATGTTTGCACCGGAGGCACCCCCACCAAAAAAATCTGATTTGCTGTCTTTTAATGGTCCCCCTCACACACACACACACACACACTTCTGCCAACTAAGGCAGTCATGTTAGTTTACCTCATGATAGGACCAGGAGACCTAAAGCCTTTTGGTGGGCCGATTGCAAAGGCTCCCATCTGAGGGATTGAGGGCTGCCTTATCTTATGGAACAGGATCCTGTAATCAGAGTGGCTAACAAGCAGTTAAAAATATGGCTTTTATCAACCATTTCAGTGCATGCAGGGAAGAAATGGTTATTTCAACTAGTGGGTGGTAATGACTGTTGTTCCATTCATGCAAAATGAAAGGGTTTGATCTTGTATAAGTGGCTTACTCTACCTCCACAGGCTTGATCTATTGTTTCACTTCACCCTCTCCTCTTTCTCCCACTCAAGCTTTTTTGGACACAAAACACATCCCTTGCCATCTTTCTTAAGGTTCATTGATATGTACAGTGTTGAATGAGCAATTATGAGTTGTGACAGACAACAGTAATATCAGGCGAAGGCAGCAGTTGGCATCCTGACCAATGAAACAACTCGCCAGAAAGCGAGCACTTGCAATTATTATACATATAGATAAGTGGGGATTGGGGGATTCTCCCCTCCATCATAGTATTTGGAAAGCTTGCTCTGAAAGAGCAAAATAGCTTGCTTTTAAAAAGAGGAATCAGTCTCTCTCTCTCTCTCTCTCTCTCTCTCTCTCTCTCTCTCTCACACACACACACACACAGTAATTGCTACCATGACAATGCCATACTTTGAACTGCAACATCAGTTCACAAAAGCAACATCATTCACTTAAGCGGAGTGGAAAAAGTGGCCCAGTCTACCCATCCAGCAGAATGAGATGGTTGAATCATGAGTCTGCAGACGAGATTATACCATTTCATACTGCAAATAGGTGAGGCCGTTTTTGAATGCTCCACCATGTTCATTTTTTTAAACCTCCCTGCAAGACAAAACTGGTACATTTGGAAGCACTGTGCTCGTTTACTACTTGCAGGACCTTTTTCACATATGGAAGCATTAAAAAAAATATGATTCCCCACCTGATGTCGGAAGCGGTACAATCCATTCACCCATGTCAGAACTCTGCCACCTCATTCCCACTTCATTCTGCTGCATGTTGTAGACCATGAAAGGGCTCAACATAGATTATTTGTTGGGTGTGTTTTATTTTGTGTTTTGTCTCATCCTGAAAGTCTGTTTGCCATAGACATAATAAGAACATCCTTGCTGAATCAGACCAAAGGCCCAGTGACTTCAGCATTCTGTTTCCAGCAGCGACCAGCCAGATAAATCTAGAAATTCACAAGCTTCTAGATGTATGGTGACAGACATTGCCCCAATAACTGGTGTTCCAAGATATCCTGCCTCTGTACATGGGGTTTCCATTTAGCTATCACAATTAAATACTGTTGATGGCTCTGTCTTCTCCTGATTTGTCTAACCCTTTGAAAAGCTATCTTTGAAAAGCTATCATCGCCGTGTCCTGGAGAAGTGAATTCCATAACCCAGCCATCTCCAAGCTAGCATCCTCCAGATGCATTGGGCCACAACTCCCATCATTCCCATGGTGTCTGGGGATTATGGGAGTTGCAGTCTCACACATCTGGAGGACACTAGCTTGAGGAAAGCTGCCATAAGTTATAGCTGTTCAGGTTTAGAAACATATTGTAAATCTAAACAAAGAGAGCTGGTTTTGAAGGATTCTAGACGTCAGGGGCAGTTCTTTTAGATATTAAAAGCCTTCATGTGCTTTAATTCCTGATCTTTTCCTCTTGAAGTTAAAGGCAAGAGCAAGAGGTGAATAATCACGTTTTGGGAGCAAAATTCTTCCAGACAACAAAAATTGTGGCCCAGTAGCCCACCCTCTTTCTTTCCTTCCTTTCCTCAGTGATTTTTTTGCTGTTACATGCAGAGGACTGGAACTGCTTTGTCTCTGTCTGGAACAGAGTTTCAAGGAAACGAACCATAACCTGGCATAGAACAGGGAATGGTTTTTAACCAGACAAGAGCAATGGATTCCAAATGTGCAAGAATTGCATCCATCCTCTTTAGCCAATACAAATTATGTGAATGCCCAGAGAATCAATTTTATGTTCATTCATTTACCTTGCCTCCGTTGAACTCAAACCTTCATCCCTGTACATGACCATTTCTGCTGAATGTGAGCCAGGCTACACATCCAGCAGAATCATACAGGACATTTGTTGGACTGTACCACTTCAGGCTACAGGTGGGAATTGCATGTTTGAATACTCCCCCATGCCATATATTCAGTGAAAACACTCAGCTTCCTCTCAGAAGTCAGTAAGAGCTGCAAACCCTGATTTTGCTGATTGGGTAGTTTGGCTTGGTGGCTCCCAAGAGTTTCAGTTAATTTCTGCAAACTAGCTTTGTTCCTAAAATCTCCTATTAATTCTAATATCATCTACAGGAAAGGTTTCTCTTCTCCCCATCTTCTGTCTCTGTATAGTCTAGTTCAGTTTCCATTGTGCCAAGCAGTGCAGTGAAAACCACCCCCACCCCCTCCACTGCCTGCATTGGAAAGAAACCCACAAGCTCACAGGTTTTGCTGGCAACCAAACCTCCTTTAACCCTCAATGTAGTCAGTTTAATTTTTCTTACATTAGCGTTGCTCAAAAAAGGGGGAATATAAACATGAACACCAGGAAACTAACCCCAAAGCTATGCACCAAAATATCATGTCAAATTTGCAGGCACGAACACAGGGGATTAAGATCTGGTTTGTAAAGGGTCTGGATTTTTAAAAAGATGAACCAAATATTTGTGGTGTAAAGGAGGGGATTCTAAATCAAAGTCGGAGCAGATGTTTGTCAAAAAACTGGCGACAGTCCCAAATCTTCCCAAGCGATGGATTCCGACAATGCAATTTGCATGCACTGCTGAAATCTGACAATTGGGCTCCTGGAAAAAGCTGGCATGGGAGCTGGCGAATGCTTGGAATGGGGGGGGGGCATTGTCTGACTTAAGGCCTTCAAGAGAAGGGACTCCAGAAAAGCCAAAATCAGCAATGACTGGAAATAGGAGACCACTACTTTGGCCTTCAGTGCCAAGTGGGGATGTCTCATCAACTCATATGGAGTGCCTGTAGAAGTCACCCATGTGAAAGGGATTAAAGCTGCAATCCTATATCCACTTGCCTGGGTACAAGGCTGGCCCTAATATTAGGCAGAGTGAGGTGACTGCCTCAGACAGCAGGTGCTAGGAGGTGGGCAGCAGTGAGGTGTTGGAGGACGCCTCCTGTGGGTGCTCTGCAGCTTCTCCTGCATCGCCTAAGATACGTAGCTTGCTGCCCTCACATGTGGTGGAGAATAGGGATGTGCACCGCTTCGGCCCGAGGCCCAAACCCCAAGTCAAAGCAGGCCACTTCAGGCTGTTTCGGGCCCCTTCCGAGGTGAAGCGGAGGGGGCATGAAGCAACCCCAAGTGGGCTGGGGGCTCTCTGAAGTACGCTTTGCAGCTTCGGCAGCCCAGCCCGGCCACCCTGGTGCCTCCGGCTCCTTACCTGAGGTGACTCGCAGCAGCCGCAGCTGCCGCCATCGCCACCGTCATTTTTAAAATGGTGACTCCCTGCCACCAGAGCCGGCACGCATCCAGGGCTCAGGAGCCAGCGGTGACGGGCAGTGATGACGGCAGTGGTGGCAGCGATAGTGGTGGCGGCAGCAGTGGAGGTGGCAGAGGCGGCGACAGTGGAGGAAGAGGAGGAGCAGCTCAGGTAAGGAGCTGGGGGTTTGTGCGGGAGCATTGGGGGGGGGCCCGAAGCATGATTAGGATGGCCGAATCCTGCTTCGGGTTAGGGGCCAAGTCGGATCAGGGGGGCCCCGAATCAGCCCAATCCGAATCAGGCCTGCCTCTGAAGCATGAAGTGGATTCCAAGTCGGATCAGGGGGTCCCTGCACAGCCCTAGTGGAGAACACTGTCCCATCAACAGTGTGGAAGGATCTCCCTGACGAGGCCCGCCTAGCACCACACTGCTATCTTTTTGGTGCCAGGTCGAGTGTTTTCTCTTTTCCCAGGAGTTTGGCAGCATGTGATGAGTTCTAATCAATCCTGGATTCGTTTTATGTAGAGATGTTAGAGAAATCCGCCGTGGATTCAAATGAGGCTGGATTCTTCAGAATCCGGCCTCAGGATTCCGCGGTGGATCAGCTTCACTCACCTCCTCTCCTGGAGGATTCCACACGGGACGTCACGGCTGCTTCGTGTTGTATCGGGAGCCCTTCGCCTCCGCGCCAATCGCCATTTTTTTCCCCAAAAAATGGCAATCGGCTATGTGTCAATATAAGTCTATGGATACATAGACTTATACCCCAAGATTCACAGCTCTATTTTGCATGTAAGTCTATGGGGACATCCTGCTGATCGCCATTTTTTTAAAAAAAATGGCAATCGCCACGGAGGCGAAGGGCTCCAGTTGCAGTTAAGCAGCCGTCAGCTCTGCGGAAACCTTGCGGAGCGGAGCAGCTCCGCGAGGATTCCAGAAGGGAGGAACGGATCACCTCCTCCCCACCCGGAAGATTCCCCACTGGAATGGACAGTGGGGGATCCATACATCCCTAGTTTTATGGTTTGGCTGATTGTTCAAAGTTGTTTTTAGATATTTGTTGTCTCTGTGTATACCGTCTGTTGTATGTTTTTTATGTTTTCAGATTTTGCTTACTGTATTTTAAATTTTGTAATCTTTGTAAACCACCCAGAGATCTCCTGCTATGGGGCACTATATAAATATTTAATAATAATAATAACAATAACAATAACAATAATAATAATAATAATAATAATAATAGAACCAAGATTCAATTATCATGCTAGTTGGCTTCTGTATGTAGAATGGGAAGCAGCACCATTTTATTCTTTGCTTCAAGCAGTAAAATGTCTTGGGCCAGCCCTGCTTGGGAGTAAGCCTCGCTGAACTCAGTGGGGCTTATTTCTGAGTAGAAATGAATAAGATTGTGCTGTAAGATACTGTGTAGGGCAAGCCCAAGCTGAACCTTCTAAGTGATCCCAGTCATAGACAGAAATAGGGATGGATGAACTCACCGGATCCCACCTTGCATGCCACTCACCAGACCCCCTCCGGTCAGCTGCTCTTGTTCAGAGCACTGTGTGAGCTCCTGGGTGGTCTGTGGGCACCCAGCAAGCAGCGTGAGGTGTCCCCGTATCCCATGAGCTGCCATTTTGCATAAACATGGTTGCTCTGCTATTTACATAAATCATCATTTGCGTAAAATGGCGGCCATAAATAGCCCCATCTATGCAAAATTACAGGACTAAATGCATAGATCGGGCCATTTACGGCCGCCATTCTATGCAAGTGGTGACTTATGTAAACAGCGGAGCTGACATTTTTATGCAAAATGGCAGCTCGTGGACAAGCGGGGATCTCTGCCCTTGCCCGACTTGGCACGCACCGAGTCAGAGAAGCACAGGGATCTGCAGACTGGCGTCTGGGAGGCCAAACCGGTGAGAAATTGATGACCTTGAGCCCCAACTGGACTCTCGTGACATCCCTAGACAGAAATCTGGGTTGTGGCAGGAGGGGACATTCTAGGAGGACTTTGTATTTAGCCTCACAATTGTCATTTAGCTCTTCATCATGCTTGCAGGCAAATTCCTGGGCTTAAAAGGACCTTTGTAGGTCTGAATATGAAGTTGCCAGAAGGAAGAAGCCATCTTGTCATCTCAGAGTGTGACCCTAACATACTTGAGGCCCAATTCGCACAGCTAAACTGGCACGTTGAGAAAGAAGGTTGAGTGAATCCAGAGTTTAACATGGACTGGGGGGCGGGGCGGGGCGGGGCGGGGGGTGAAGCAGCCATGTGATTACTTCACTGCATGCCCAAAAGCTGAAACACACCATCAAAAGACTGCACCTTTCAGATACCAATTGGGACATGTTTAAATACGGCCTCATCTATATATTTTTAAAGATAAAGACAAAAAAAAAATCCCCTGCACATAGAAAATTAGCATGTCAAGAAGAAACAGAGCTAGATGTGCTAGTTTTATTATATGAGGAAGGAGATGGTTAAGTGGGGGAGCATCCAAAGACATGAACCTTCCACATGCAGCTGGAGATGTTACAGTTCAGCAAGAGCTATGCCACGTGAATCCCCTGATCCTGTGTTTCAGTGCAAAATCACAGCGCAGCCTATGTTCATGATGCCACCACTTCACTGATTTTTTGGTAGCTTTGCTTTGTCACTGCAAGTGTGGGTCCAGTCACAAGCTGGGCACATGGTGAAGCCATCATAAAAGCATTTAGCCACATGCTGAAGAGATGCCTGTGACTGAACCAGCTTGATGCTTGATGTACCAGTTTGGTTGTGTGAATTCTAATATCATATCCAGTAAAGGATTCTCATCTCCCCATCTTCTGTCTCTGTGAGCAGTCCAGTTCATTTTCCACTGTGGCAGGCAAGGCAGTACTTAAGGCCATGTCACAGCTGCCCAGCATGTAGGATCTACATGTCCTGGATCATGTCCTACCACCCACAGTATTTGGAAGATCACAGAATGCTGGCAAGCACACCACCACACACCATTTATCCACTGCCAGAAAGGTATGGGTGGATCATATGGGTGGTGCATTCATAATGAAAGTGCACATGCCCTGGGTCATGTGTGATGCTCGAAATGGAGTAGTTGCAGGCAAGACATAAGACTTTCTTTCATGCCAGCCCATAATGTGGAAAAGAGACTCTTTGAACTGGCCCTTGTGGGGTGGAGGACCAAGGCAATGTGGCTGGGAGCAGAGACCCAGCTCTTACAAAGCTAGAATCATATCACAGAATCATAGAATAGTAGGGTTGGAAGGGGCCTACAAGGCCATTGAGTCCAGCCCCCTGCCCAATGCAGGAATCCAAGTCAGAGCATCCCTGACAGATGGCTGTCCAGCCTCATCTTGAATGCCTCCAGTGTGGGAGAGCCCACTACCTCCCTAGGTCATTGGTTCCATTGTTGTATTGCTCTAACAGTCAGGACATTTTTCCTGATGTTCCTAGTGTATACCCATATGCTAGGAGCAGCATAGGATGGCTACATACGCACTGCAGCTTCAGTGTACTACCAAATACGTGCCATTGCAGAGCAACAGAAGGAAAGGACTATACTGCCTTCATGTCCTGTTTGTGGCTTCTCAGAGGCATCCCGATGGCCACTGTGCAAAACAGGATCTTGAACTAGTTGCTCAGATGTAGCAGGGCTGTCCCTAAGTTCTTATGTTCGAGTGTGATCTGCCAAGCACGAGGAGCAAAGTTCTCTAGTTTCTTAGACAAGAGAGCAATCCTCACCTGGAAATTGTTGTAAGTAAGAAACACCCCTGATCCATTCTCAGCAGTTGTTAAGAGGTCAGCTTGCTAAGACTGACTGGCTTCCTTGAACTTAGGAATGTAGGAACGCAACCGTCTTATACCAAATCAGAGGATTTGTCCATCTAGCACAGGGGTGGGCAACGTGGGGCCCTCCAGATGTTTTGACCAACTCTATCATCATTGCCTATGCTGGCTAGGGGTGATGGGAGCTACAGGCCAAAACATCTGGAAGGCCACAAATGGCCAACTCCTGATCTAGCCCAATATTATCTACCCTGACTGTCAGAAGTTCTTTGTCTGAAGATGCCAGGAATTGAACCTGGGACGTTCGGCATGCAAAGCATGTGCTCTGCTACTGAGCTACAGTTTCCCCCAACAGGTTCTTCCTGAACATGCCCTCTTTTGATCAGAGTAGAGTAGTGACGCACTGCTGGACTCCCCACGTGGCATCCCTCCAGTCCTAGAGTTACAACGTGCTGCGAATCCAAGTCCTGACACCATCCTGTCCACCTTCCCAGACAGGCGAAGGCCAGCATTGTCTTTCCCCTGTGAGGTTAGACAGCCGCTTGGGGCACGTCCGTCAAGGGCTTTTTTGTCATTCGGAAATTTCTCTCTCAGGTCCTCATGGTACTTTAGCTCTACAGGCAGCTATTTCCAGGAGCCATTAATAAAAGTGACTTATGAGCAGAAAGATTAATTTAATAATTCATTTAGTATGTCTGTGGAAGAGTTAGCAATTCCGACACGCTGTCTTTTAGCAGGCTTGTCCCATAACCTCACTGAGTTAAGTCTTTTCCTTTCCCCACCCTTCATCAGGTAAAATGATTGGATTTTAGTCAATGTGAATGCCTGTAGTTATCCATTCAATGATCCATGAATATATACAGAAAAACATAAGAGCCTAGCTTGTAATTGCATGCATGGTAATAGCGCATCTTGTATACCCATACCCTGGCATGTGTTCATAATTCAGGACCAGTTTATGCAATCAACAGAATTGCATGGGCAAGGTTTTTCCTGGACTGCAAAAGACAATGTTGCAAGTGTGGATCCACATGTCCGAATGCTCCCCCACGGGGAAGAAAATATCCCTGCGCACAGAATACCTGCATGCCAGGGAGCGCCAGACTTCTTCCCAATCTGCTACTATATGGTGTGCAAGAAAGACTGTTGTTATTTACAACAGCATGAAAACTGCTGCATGAAATGGCACAGTGCATTTTAAGCTTTGCCACACAATTCTGCCAATTTGTCCAAACTGGCCCTCATTTTTTATACACATCCCAGGATGCAGAGAGGCGAATAGCATCATGTACTCTGAAGCTGGAGCAATCTGACTTGCGTTACAGACAGGTGTGAGATGTTTAGCCTGGCTGTACCCTTCCAGCCAATGGTCAAAATGCATGTGCCATGACTTGAGAATGTGGCCAGAGCATTAACATTTCATATCTAACAGTGCTGGGGGGGAGGTGTCCCCCCCCCCCGCAGACTCAGCTGTGTGGAGCAGAATCTGGTCATCAAGAATGCAGTGTAATGGAATGGTCTCCATAAATGTTTAATAGGTCTGGCCTGTGGAAGGTCTTAAAATGGAATTTGCGGCTTCAGATGTTTAATTGGGGAACTTTCTCCATTATACACCAGACACCTTTGCAGAGAAACCTGCATCCACAGAGTTCTCCATTTCTCTCATCAGATGGCTTCCTGCTCTCTCCTGAGTGTTTGGCGATCCACTCTTGTCGAGTCACAGCAATTAAACTAACCATCTTGTGTGGTGGGAGCTGGGAAAGACAGCCTGCATTTCTGGCATCTTCCTCTCCAGGGGTCTAAATGGCATGTAAGCGGTGCAACTAGGTAATTTTAAACCCTGGGCATAATGATTGGCGGTGGGCAGGCAGGTGTGTTCTTTAGATGGCCATGTATATTACTTCAGTTGTAAAGCACACAACTCACATTTCTCTCCCGCCCACCCCTCTGCCCTTTCCCACTGCCATTCCGTACTTTAAAACTGTTTCTATATTCCTGGAATGTTAGAAGAGCCCTCTCCAACCATGGGATGATGAAAGTTGTAGTCCAACACATCTGGATGGCTCCAGGTTGGGTAAGGCTGACCTAGGTCTAAAGTGGACATTTATGCATTGCCAAAAAAAAAAAAAGGAAAAGAAAGGAAAGGAAAGGCATCACTCAAAAAGAGAACAAAAGAGGGCATTGATATGCATATGGGCTGTTGTTGTTCAGTCGTTCAGTCGTGTCCGACTCTTCGTGACCCCATGGACCATAGCACGCCAGGCCTTCCTGTCCTGCGCTCTCTCCTGGAGCGTGCTCAAGTCCATATTCATTGCATCAGTGATGCTATCTAGCCATCTCATCCTCTGCTGTCCCCTTCTCCTTTTGCCTTCAGTCTTTCCCAGCATCAGGGTCTTTTCCAGAGAGTTTTCTCTTCGCATGAGGTGGCCAAAATATTTGAGCTTCAGCTTCAGCATCTGTCCTTCCAATGAGCACTCAGGTTTGATTTCCTTTCGGACGGACTGATTTGACCTCCTTGCAGTCCAGGGGACTCGTAAGAGTCTTCTCCAGCACCACAGTTCGAAAGCATCCATTCTTTGGCGCTCAGCCTTCCTTATAGTCCAGCTCTCACAGCCATACGCTGCTACTGGGAAAACCATAGCTTTGATGATGCGGAGCTTTGTCAGCAAGGTGATGTCTCTGCTTCTTACTATGCTGTCTAGGTTTGCGATAGCTTTCCTCCCAATGCATATGGGTAATAGATGCAAATTTGGAACCTATGACTACAATTGAAAGAGCAATATACAATACATCTCTCCATAGTGACCAGGTGAGCTGTGTGCTTGCTCAGTCTGCTGTCCAGGTGTGAAGTGTTGATGGGCTACTTCAAGGCCCCTGCTGCTCTCTCCTCCTGTGGTTCTTTATCTTTAAACCAAACTAGGACTGGACACACCTTGAAATACAGGACACCTTCAAACAGAACAGGGCTGAGCAACCTTTTTTTCTCTTGAGGGCTGCGTTCCCTCATGGGCAATCTGTCAGGAGGTGCATATCAGTGGGGGATGGGGCCAAAGCCAGCAGTGGAGAGTGCCAGTAGCAAAAGTGGGGGTGCATCACCCCTTTTCACTTTCTGTCAGCCTCTTTTCTCTCTCTGTCTCTCTCCTTTTCCTTTTCCATCCAGGTGGCTGCCAAGGAAAGGACAGAGAGTTCTTACCAGAGGTTGGAACTTACTGCATGTACAGGGCTTTTGAAATCAGCCTGAGGGCCACATGAAATCAGCCTGAGGGCCACATGAAATTAGCCCAAGGGCTGCATGAAATTGGGACATCAGTCTGTAGGTTGCCCAACCTTGAAACAGAGGATTGTCCTATGACAGCCTTTCAAATAGAGGACTGCAAAGCTGGACAAGTGGCCACCCTTCCTAGGTCTGTTTGTGCTCAGGCCTCAGAGCCCTCTTCAGCTGCCAAGGGGCAATTGCTAGCCCACATGGAGCCTAAACTTCTATATCAAGAAAGACAGACAGACAGACAGACAGACAGACAGACAGACCAAAAGGAGGCTGGCCTTCTGCCTTTGCCTGGTCAACAGAGCAGTGCCTACTGCTTGCTGCGTGGGATGCTCCAGTTTCTCCACCTGTGGCTGCTGGGCAATGTGACCCTTCAAATGTGCTTTGCATTTCACTCTAGGCCAAATTTGGTGGCAGTTCTACACACATCACAAAGAGCTTTCTGGTGATCTGGTTCTGCTCCCTGAAGATTGTCACTGGATTCTAGCTGTAGCAGAGCTCTCCGCACTTGGGTTTGCTGGGTCAGACATCTTCTTCTTCTTCCCAATAAGCCAAGCAGGCAGAATCTCCAGCCTGGGGGCCAAATCCAGTCCTCTAGGGTTCTCCACATGGCCACACCCATTCCCCTGGTGCCACCCCCTTTTCCCCAACTGCCAATCATTTGGTGCTTTCCCAGCTTTTGTGCAGTTTTTTCCCCATTCTAAAGGGTTGAAATGCCTCTCCCGAGGCACAGTGACTGGCAGGAAGAGCTTTCAGCTAAGATATGCTTGCTTGTTTAGCCCTGCCCCTTTTGCCTTTGGCCGAGCCCCCTTTTTGCCTCTGATCCCACCCACCTGAGAGCTTCTCTGAAATGGAATCTGGCCATCAGGCTAAAAGACATTCCAACACCCCTGCAACAGTCTCTGGAGCACATGTTCAACCCCCCCTGCAATAGTCAATAGACATTCAAAACACCCCTGCAATAGTCTCTGGAGCACACATTCAAATGCCCCTGCAATAGTCTCTGGAGCACACGTTCAAATGCCCCTGCAATAGTCAATAGACATTCAAACACCCCTGCAATAGTCTCTGGAGCACACATTCAAATGCCCCTGCAATAGTCTCTGGAGCACATGTTCAAACCCCCCTGCAATAGTCTCTGGAGCACACGTTCAAACACCCCTGCAATAGTCTCTGGAGCACACGTTCAAACACCCCTGCAATAGTCAATAGACATTCCAACACCCCTGCAACAGTCTCTGGAGCACATGTTCAAACCCCCCTGCAATAGTCAATAGACATTCAAAACACCCCTGCAATAGTCTCTGGAGCACACGTTCAAATGCCCCTGCAATAGTCAATAGATATTCAAACACCCCTGCAGTAGTCTCTGGAGCATACGTTCAAACGCCCCTGCAATAGTCTCTGGAGCACATGTTCAAACCCCTCTGCAATAGTCTCTGGAGCACACGTTCAAACACCCCTGTAATAGTCAATAGACATTCAAACACCCTGCAATAGTCTCTGGAGCACACGTTCAAACACCCCTGCAATAGTCAATAGACATTCAAACACCCCTGCAATAGTCTCTGGAGCACACGTTCAAACACCCCTGCAATTGTCAATAGACATTCCAACACCCCTGCAACAGTCTCTGGAGCACATGTTCAAACCCCCCTGCAATAGTCAATAGACATTCAAAACACCCCTGCAATAGTCTCTGGAGCACATGTTCAAACACCCCTGTAATAGTCAATAGACATTCAAACACCCTGCAATAGTCTCTGGAGCACACATTCAAACACCCCTTCAATAGTCAATAGACATTCAAACACCCCTGCAATAGTCTCTGGAGCACACACAAACATGTGTAACTATCTTATCCTAAGACAGACGACTGGCAGCAGCTTTCAAACAATTCTAATGGAGGTGTTTGCAGCCGTGCTAGCTAAAATCCTTTTCGTTGGCAGAGAATTGAACTCGGGAACTTCTCAATGTATGTCTGTGCTTTTCCACTGACCTATGGCCACTCTCCCATGACTCTGCCATGTAGAAAATCTGTCTCTTTAAAACCAGACTGTGTGGGTTGTATCAATAATAATAAAGCATCCTGCCTCACAGGTAGATCTTTTGCACTGGACCAGGTCGACTTGTACGTCGTACCTCCAAAAGCCTGTGCCGCGATAAATGTGCCGGACTTTAAGGTGTCATGGGACTCTTAGCTGGGGTGGAGGGGTGTGACTAGGGATAGACAGATGTCAGTCTTGGTTTTTCCAAGATTGTTGGTTTTTTGAGGTTGAGTTCATTCCGTCCTGTTTCCACACAAGCTTGCCACTGAAAAAAATCCATACAGAAATTCATATGCATTCTTCGTAATGTGATTTTTGTAATTTTTCACATTAATGTAAGCATTTTTATGTGCATTTTTAAATGTACACATGTTTGGATAAATGCACCCATTGACTAAAGTGTGTGTGATGGATCTGGGCCCCCGGCCTGCAGCACCTGGTGCAACCAAACACCCACTCCCAGATGGAATTGCGCACAGTTTAGGACTGAACGGTAATGCTTACCATTACCCCTTTCCTCCCTTCAGTAGCCCTGGAGAAAGGGGAATCCAAGGTTCCAAGTTAATTTACCTGCCTAAATGGGAAGAAGCTCCCTGGTCCCCATAGGCATGGATCCAATTATGCTGGTAGTGTAGGTGAGTGGGAGGCAAAGTGGGAGGAGGAAATCTCTTCCTTGGTCTTGGTCCGAAATCCACACACTTCAAACCTCAAGTCCAAATTAAGAGAGAACGTTTATTAAAGAGAATATCAAAAGAGGTAGAAAGGGGAGGAAGGATACTCAAAGAAAATAAAACATAAAATGAATCTAGCTACTGCTACCCTTTGCTGAACTCCTGAAAGTCACTTCTTCATGCATAGTGGTCACTGGGAAATATGGCATGTATGACCTCCTGGATTAGGCGGGACTTCAGAGAGGCAGCATGTCCGGTGGAGACAGAAACAAAGAACCTCAGATCCTTTATTAGGTTTGAGCTGGGAGATAGCAGTGACTGACAGCTGCCATGTAAGTCAGCCAATGAGCGTTCAGTCACCTAGACAGGAAGTGCTGGTTTTCACCGTGCTGGGCTGGGACATGAGCTCGCAAGGTGTTAATTAAAGAATGGCTATCTTGCTTATCTCTGACAGATTGGCTGGCTAACAAAGGCATTCTGGCTGTGGATTTAGAAGCCTGGGAAAGATATGACCGAATGGCATGCAACTCATGGAGGTCACTGCTTCAGCTGTTTATAGGGAAAGCTAACATGACATCAGGTTGCAGGGCATTGTGACACTGTGTATGTGTGGATTTCAGAAATGAATGCCTTTTTCTTCACTCATTCTTTCAAATGTGTGCATGCCATCAAACGTATTGGTTTTGTTTTGCGGAATGCCTCACAAGCTCGGAAATGTATGGATTTCTGACTGCAAATTACATTCAAGTCTGGGGGGTGCGAATTCGGTAAATCTATTTAAAAAAAACTTGGAGTTAATTTCTCACACATCTCTAGTTGCAACAACAAGCTTCTGTGGTTACTCTTCTTGGTCATGACTTTGTGACTGCATATGAAGGTGTTCATGTGTGTATGCTTTGGTACTGCTGGGCATAGTTCAGGCTCCTCAGTGTGCCCTTGCATCAACAGATGGAGGGTAGAAGATATGGAGGAAGATGTACTGAGCACACTGTAGAAGTCCATTGTCTCAGAGAAACACTCTCTGGCCTCACGCTGAAAAACCAGAAGCGACAGCTGCTCCAGGCCTGGGTTATCTCGCCCAGGGCTGGGGTATAAATACCAGACTTGGTGCTCAAGCACTTCAGCTAAAATCTTAGATTACTCCTTTGCCCTCTCATTTCCCCATCTGCTTTTCTCCAGCAAATCCCAAAGCAGAAAAGAATCCCATACAAAGCTTACGTTATGCAAAAAACTGGTGACCCCATTGGAACCAAGGCTAAAAGTATAGGAGATGGCTCAATTTGTCCTATGGCAGAAGGATCCAGCTGTTTGGGAAATTGGGATTCAGAGGTCTTGGGAATATTGCTCCAGAGGATGACTTTGGGTGGTACTGAGTAGGGAGATAGGAGAATTTTGTTACATTTTGCAAATCACTCAAAACTGCACTGTTTGCAACCCTGAATGCAAACAGCAGTGCGTGTTCTCCGAAAATGTTCTCAAATTCCTAAACTTGCATTTACATTTGCAAACTGTGTGCTTGAAAAATGCACAGCTTTCTCAAGAGATATTTTTAAATATGGTCAGTGGTATATACATCTATTAAATAAGTTCAATTAAAAAAAACACAACTTTTCCCATTCGAACGAACCAAAAAACGGGTCGCAAATGAGAACAGGAGCAAGCTCAGGCTCAGCTCAGTTTTGAAGTCAATATCAGAGAATTTCAGTGAGCTCAAGCATGGCTGGTTCCCCCATCCCTCGTACTGAGTGACTTTATTGGTGATGGAGTGCTTCTTTCTGACTTACACAAAATATGCCAAAGAACCACCTCAGTGAAGAGGAAGAGAGGCAAAGACAAAAATGCAAGTCCACTATTGGGGGGGGGGGAGTCAGTCCGCAGCTCCATTATTTTATATGATTATTAGCAAGATGCCCACAAAATTGTGGTGTGGGATTGATATTTGGAATCTGCAGTTTGGTTCAGCATGGCATGTGGAGCTCAGACCTTTCAGACGTGCAAATAAGGGAGACAGCAGAGTGATGTGATTGGTCTACTCACCAATGTTACAATGGCCCTTAACAGTGCACAGAGGGAACATTTTCTCTACTGCTGTTCCTAGCGGGAGCTGGCATTTGCAGGTGAAACGTCTCTGATTCTCCAAATGCAGCTTCTATTACCTCCTTGTCCCTCTCAGCTTCCCTCTTCTGCCCACACCAATGAAGCACAACAGGGGGAGAGGAGGAGGAGAAGAATGGAATTACACACTCACGGACATCTGGAACATTACAGAAGATTTTAAAAGTTCAGAGGTCTCTTTTCCTCAAATACATCTTTACAGCTATACAAAAACTTGGGATGGGTGGAGCTTTAAATCTGTAGATAGATGAGATAGATAGATAGATAGATAGATAGATAGATAGATAGATAGATAGATGATAGATAGATAGATAGATAGATAGATAGATAGATAGAGATGGATGGACGGACGGACGGACGGACGATAGAAAGATTAACAACAGAGTATTCAAAAAATATATTTTACACTAAACATTTCGGCTTCCACCCTCAGCAGTAGCTGTGCTGTTAAATGGGTACCAGGAGATGAAAGCTCCTTAGGCGAAAAACAAAAACCAAGGTATGAGTGGTATAATGCCTATGAATTGTCCTCCAGATTAAGTGTGTGTGTGTAATATCATGCTATATTTCATTAACTACTTTCAAGACTATCACCTTTGCAGGCACGTTTGATGGCAACATGAAAGAGGGCCTTCTTGGTGGCCACTCACTAGCTATGGAACTCCCTGCTGAAGGAGGCTAGGTTTGCTCCCTCTCTGTTCTCCTTCCGTAGGAGAACAGCTGGATATTCCAGCAGGCAAAAACAGCTTTATTCAAGTGGGCCTTAGGTGTGTTAATAGATCTATTGAACTGGATGTCCTTTTTATTCTGTTGTTGTGTTTTTAATTGTTTTAATTGTGCTTTAGTGTATTTGCATATTGTTGTTTTTATCAGTGATTCTAAGGTACCTTGATTGTCATTTTTGGTAGAAAGGTGGGATACAAATCAAATAAATAAGTGAATAAATATATTTAATTGTTGTGGACTGCCCAGAGAGCTTTGGCTATTGGGCAGTATAGAAATGTAATAAAGGATGATTGATGATAGATGGATAGATAGATAGATAGATAGATAGATAGATAGATAGATAGATAGATAGATAGATAGATGATACATTAGATAGATGATACATCTGCAACCAGTGGCTATGGCACTTGGAGGCCTAGATGGTCTCCCTGGGAAGCCTTAGTCCTCACCACCTTGCCAGAGGTAACTTTATGGTCTTTTGGGGAGTAAGGGGGCTTGAAGTACTTGTCTCTCCCTTATGGCAGCTGGTTTTCCTGCCACTCTCAGGAGCTTTTACCACCACAATCAGGAATAGGCCTGGGTAGGGATGGGGAAGAAATCCGCCACGGACTCCAGTCCCCCCAAAGTCCATGGCAGAACGGACTGCTCCCCCCCGCCACCCTGCGAAGTCTGGTAGGGACAGAACCTACCTGGTGCCAGCCAGTCTGGGTCCATCCGCTGCCATCCACAGCCATCCACTGCTGGGCTGCGGATGCAAATGGCGTCCAGCATAGCCGACACCATTTGCATCCCTGCCCTTGGCTGTGATTGGCTACGTAAATAGTTACGTAGCCTATCACGGGCAAGGGCAGGGATGCAAATGGCATCTGCTACGCCAGACGCCATTTGTGTGGCAGCGGCCAGAAGCCCAGCTGTGGACGGGCCCGGCCGGCAGCTCCGTGGACTCGCCACGAAGCAGAGCTGGCTGGGAAGGATTCTGGGGGGAGGGACGGATCACCTCCTCCCCCCAGCGGATGCCCCAGACCAGACGGGTGAGTGGGGTTCATACACCCCTAGCCCTGGGCACTGTGGTGCTATGTGAAGAACTGAAGCTCAGCATTCCATACCCCTGTTTTAAAATATGTTGTTATGGTTTTAGATCTTGACAGTGCTGGTGTGTTTATGCTGGTTTCTTACTTTAGTTTTATTCCCATTTTAAACTTTCAAAGGTTCTATATTCTGTTTTATCATGTTATATTAATTTTAGGGTTTTAATTTCTGTGAGCCGCCTAGAGAGCTTTGGCTGTAAGGCAATATAGACAAATAAACTTGCTGTACTCTCCCCAGGATTGGGCATTTGAATAGTCAAGAAAGATTTGGCCTTAATGCGGGGGGGGGGGCAACCTGTGGCCCTCAGCCCAATTTCAAAAGCCCTCTGCATGTCATCAGTTCAGAGCTCTGGCAAGAGCAATCTGTCCCTTTCCTGGCAGTTCACTGGGTGGGAAGGGCAAGGGAGAGAGAGAGCAAAAGGGGGTGGCAGAAAGGGAGAGAAAAGAGAAAAGAGGTGACTTTGGCTCTGGCCCTGCCTTCTGCTGGAGTTGCCCCCCCCCACTGCCAACATGCAGCCCCCAGCAAATTTACCCACAAGGGAATGCAGCCCTCGAGAGAGGAAAGCTTCTCACCACCAGTGGTGTAGTGGCCAGTTTTGAAGTGCAGGTGCTCATCATGACAATACTCATAGCCACGCCGCCAAAATAGCCCAAAAATGCAGGCAGCTGTGTTGACCCATATCAACAAACCAGCTGTAGCAGTTTTCATCTCCACCAGGAGCCGGTCTTTTGTAAAGCTAATGCATCTTAACTGCCCATTCAAAACCAAGACATCCCAAAATACTTTGCATTACAACAATGAAGAAGATATTGTTGCTAGAGAAATTGATTTTCCCCCAGCGACTGTGAGGATCACAGCTAAGCTCAGAGGGAACAAGAAAGTGGGGGGAGGCAGATGTCTTCAGCATCCCTGCTAATAAAAAAAAGAAGGGCCTGTGCTGCATCCCTGTGAGCCCTGATTCCCCTGCAACACTGCTTACCTCTGGGGAATCCAAAGTTGTGAAGTCGGGGTGGGGGATGACAACAGAACACTGGTTGGCTTTGCCAGTGATTTATCTAGAGACAAATCTACCTTGAACAGGGCAGTGACTGAGTCCGCAGCTTAAAAAATGCTCAGGGTTTGAAGTGAACCACATTTAAGATTGGAAAAATTCTTAAAGTTTAGGTCGAACCAAATTTAAGACAGGGAAAATGAGAAACTGAAATTGACAGATTCGTCCATCCTGTTGCCTGTTTCTCTTTCCTCACTGCCCCTTGCTCTTGTTCTTTCGCAGTTCATGCATGGAGCTGTGTTGGTTTCCTTACACCCTTAACCTCCCATATCTCTTCTTCATCCCCCATGGAAGGGAATATGAGATGCTGTGATGAAAAAAGGCCCAAGAGAGAGGCCAGGGTTTGTGGGGCATGTGAGAAAGCAGGCAATGTGCCGCTGTGGCTGTTATTCAGGCACATTAACCAGATGATAAGGGAGAGGTTTGCTGGGGTTATTAATTCTCATCTCTCGCTGGAATACAGCCATAAAACCAACCAGCAAGATCAGAAGCTAAGCAGGGGAAGAGCCAGCAATTGACCTGAAAAAGGAAGTACTGGGATTTCAGGGCCCACTGAAAGAAAGAATGTAGAATGAAGACATGTTTTTGTTTTGCAGAATTTGGAAGCATCCTCACCCCATTCAATCCAAATACGCTTCTTCCTCACCAGAGTCCACCTTTGGGAGTGGGAGGAACAGCCTTGCATGTTTGCAGATAAAATCAGCTATGAACAGTGCTGATTAACTTGCTATGATCAGGTATGGGTGAGACATTGGTTTGGTTCTCATTTCAAGGCAAACTTACCAAATTTGCCCTTGGCAAATTTAAACATGAACTGGAATGCAGTTTGCCACTGAAATTCATGCATTTCTGAAGTTTGCATTTGCAGTTCACCCTCCCCCCCAAGAACAATGCATACAAAAAAGGGGCACCAGAAATGCTCAGTTCAGTCTAGTTCAGTGTATTGCTTGATAGCCAACCTGGCTTTTGTACATACATCAGCCTACAAACACAGAACAAGACAAAACAGAGTGTCAACATACAAGAAAATCAAGCTACATATAATCATAGGAAAATATTCAATAATTTAACAGACCATTAACAGTGATTTGTATACTGAAAATTATTGATTTAAGCACCAAAAATGCATATATATATATATATATATATATATATATATATATATATATATATATTTAAATGTGCACAAAACTGTTCTATTCCATGGGGGAAATACATTGCATACATTTGCAAATGTGCACACAAAAATGCATACATTTGGGAAAAACACATCCCAAACCATGTGAATACACACGCATGCACGCACAATTGTACTTTGCATATACAAGGTCCAAAGTTCAAAACCTGACCTTATCTATTGAAAGAATCTTAGGCGATTGGACTGGGACCAACATGTGCTGGAGACCCTAGAACAAGGGCATGCAACCGTTTTGGTCTGTGGGCACATTTGGCAATTTGAGAAACTCTTTGGCACCAACACAAAATGGCTGACATGGCAGGCATGGCAAAGGATAACCAACCTACCCAAAAGTATGAGTATGAGGCAGAGGTGGGGTCTAAGCCCCAATACATGAAACAACTCCTTTGAACCCACAGTTTTCAGCACCAACAGATACGAATTGCACAGCAACCCTTCTTGCCAGTAAGAACGCATGATTTGCTGTTGTTTTTGAAGTGGGAGGGGTGGGGTATCTTAATGGGTGCCAAGAAAGGTGCCCAGGGGCATCACATTGCCTACATTTGCCCTAGAAAGCCACTGGCAGCCAAAGTAGACAGTGGAATCTGACTTCATATGTTCATAACTGATGGGAACTTTCTTATTTCACACCTAGCCAGGACTGGTATATTTTGTGCCGTTTCTTGCCCTCCTGCTGCCTCATCCTCCCTGGTGCTGCCAGAAAGCACTAGGTGGTCACAGATTTGTTACAACTTTCTAAAGCCTTCAGCCTGTCTTCCCCTGCCAATTTATCTTTTAATAATTCTGCCAGCATTATTTTTCATCTCGGCTTCATGTAGCGCTCTCGGTTTGCGCTGCACCCATCAGTCCCTTTCTTGTGTCACCCAGCTTACTCACACAACGGTGCTCTAATGGGAAGAGACACCATGTGTTGCAGTTAATAAACTTATGGCGCAGGCTGTATCAACCCTGTTTCATGCAACAGATTCGGTGAGTCAGGCCCAGGCTGAGAGCTGGAAATTAGGACAGGCAGAACCCCCAGCCCACCCCCTGATAAATCCCACTCGTCATAGTGGAACTCATTTTCTCCCACCAAAAACCCTCGGATGCTTCTTTTAAGAGGGAACTTCCAAACAGAACTCACTCTTTTGCTTTAGGGAAAATTTGGTACCATCTCTAGACCAATATCTTGCCAACTTTGCACACCACTGGAGAGTTTCTTCACCAGTGCTGGGCCGGGGCCTAGTTTTGTGATAGGCTGCAACAGGGTCTGACTGTAACACAGGCCAGCAATGGTCGAATGGGTCAGAGGCAGGAGATATGTTCATGGAAGTGCTGGAGATTAGAGATTAGATTCGGTAAGGTGGAAGAGTCTGCATTGCTACTCAGAGCCAAAGAATGGGCTTAGCTAGAACAGTGTTATAAGACCTGGTAAGTCGCCATTGGTTTGTCCATCTTCAGGCTATGGGGTCAACTGACAATACTCAGGACAGTACTGTAGCCTGAAGGATGTCTTTGGCCTCGGTGCTAGTCCAAGACATTTTGCTGCCTGAGGTGAAAGACAAGATGGTGACCCCTTCCCATTCCACATATGAAAGCTTCTGGACTGGCTGTTGAATCCTGCTTCAATATTGGCAATAAGACAGTGTCCTTCACCACACCTGAGGCAGTTGGCTAGTTTAGGGACCCCAGGACAGGTTGTGTGGCAGAGGGTAACTATCCAACAGAGGGTAACAGCCAGCAGGCTGCCACCACTGCGCCTCCCCCAGCATCTGCCACCTGAGGTGTTCACCTCACTCTGCCTAATGGTAGGGCTGGCCCTGCTCGGCCCACAGATTCTGGTCCATCTAGGTGAGGGACCAGACCACTGGTGGCACAGGAGGTAAGATACTGAAGGCTAGCAACTGGAGAGCCCAGGTCAAGTCCCCTCTTGGTGCCCTGTAGGCAGCCCTGGACTGCCAGCAGAACACCTAGAGCTGGTGAGAGACAGACGATACCTATAGCACAGGTTGATTAATATATTTGCAGAACTTTTTCTGTGGATTCCAGGTGGGGATGCACAGAAATTTGCCTAGACTTCTCAAAACTTGTAGCGTTTCCAACAAAATCCCTCAGGTGTTCCTTCAGCAGAAACCTCCACATTCACCTCAAGAATTCCGCTTTTGGCAAAATTCCATGGTGACTCCTTTCTCAACTAATAGAAAAGGATGGTATCTCAATTCAAAACATGCTGCTGGTATTAATCCTTGTCTGTTCAGTCAGTCAAGACTCAGGGGCTCCTATCCTAGCATAGTTATTTATTTATTTATTTATTTATTTATTTCTATACCGCCCAATAGCCGAAGCTCTCTGGGCGGTTCACAAAAACTAAAACCAAACAACACACAATAAAACAATTTAAAATATATAGAACATTAAAACCACAATATAACAATACAACCACAATAAAACCTAGCAGCAGTACAGGAGTTTAAAATACAGATTTAAAACAGCAAAGATAAAAATTTAGAAAGCTAAAATGCCTGGGAAAATAAAAAGGTCTTCACCTGGCGCCAAAAGGAGTACAATGTAGGCACCAGTTATTTTCAGATAAAATTCTCAGTCTATAACAACAAGGAATTCCATGATGCTGTCCATTCATGAGTTGTTGCTAGGGTTGCAGCAAATACTTGTGACTTAGTTCCAGGAATGAAAATTGCATCTTCATATCTGCAGATAAGTGTCTCAAACTGAGCAAAAGGTTTCCAGAAATATCTACTTGGGGAGAAAAAAATCAGGAAGATTTGTGGAGTAATAAGTGAATTATTTATTCATTTATTCTTATTTATTTGTTTGTTTGTTTATTTAACAGATGTGTAACCTACCTTTCCTTTAAAAGTCCCGTTTAATTCCCACAAGACAGCCATTGGAAACTCCAATCAGAGCAAGGAATGCAGGGGCTTTATATTCCCTTCTCAACCTGAAAACAAAGCCCATTTCCTATAGGGAGGTGAGATGGGTGTCTTTTACTTCCTCAGCTCACAGTGGTCTCTTGACTTGCTCCCTGCCTCTCTTTGCTGATGTAACAACCCATCTCCCTCCTGTGCCAGGATGGTAGTGACAGCTGTAATAATAGCAATATAATCTGCTGGGTTGATTTGAGATGTTCCATAATTACTGCATGATTACAGTATTCTTACACAGCCCATACCAAAAATACAAAACTCCTCAATAGTCATTTATAGAACCCTGCAAAGGCTCATCTTGATGGCACATGCTTTGTCCAACTTGCAGGAATTCATCTGCTCTAGCGATGTCTGTCTGTCAGCTGCACTGCCGGATGGTCTCTACATCTGACTCATTCAGAATTCCTTCCTTGCACCATTCAATGCACCTCATCCCTTAGGAACATAAAAACATCAGGATTTATTTACAGAATCAAATCAAAGGGCTGCCTGATCCAGTTCTCTGTCTCCATTTATGATGGTATTTGGGATAGACATATGCAAAAGCCTGTCCCTTTATTTCATTAGATATCCCTGCTTTCCTACAAACTGGCATTGTGTGGGATACATAGCTTGTGAAAGCAGATATGCAATTTTGGCAGTGCAAGTCCAAATTATTTTTGTGCATTGTATATATATGAAACATTATCCAAAAATCAGTTTAACATCACATCACATACCACATTCAAAAGCAAATATCTCTCTCAGCGGTGCATTATATTGCTTAAGGGTACGGATGGAAGAGAAATTTGTTCAATTCAAATTTTTATGTGAACTTACCAAATTTTGCACTTCCAGACCACTATGTGAACCAAAACTCAGTTATTCTCTAATATTTGCACTTCTCCAAATTTTGAAAGTGAGTTCTTCAGTTAAAAAATTTGTTGAAAAATGCATATATTGGGGGAATTAATGTTTTAGTAATGCATTATATTAGGAAAATTGTTTACAAAAATGCATACAAAATGGGGAAAATGTGCACAAAAATGCTTATGAATTTTCATGCATTTTTTTTAATCAATGTTCAGAATGAACTGAACTGGAGAAATTATTCTCAAAGTTCAAGACAAACCAAATTTAAGATTGGAAAAATGAGAAACTGAAATGGACAGATTTGTCCATCCCTACTTAAGTGCTCATCCAATTGCACATCCAATTGCTGTTTGTTTTTCCACAAAGCCAATGAGCATTTTTTCAAACCTGCTACCACTCTGGGACTGATCTTCCTCTCCCTGCACCATCAGTCATGCACAACCACTTTTGAGTGAAGCATGGCTTCTAGAGAGCAGTATATGCTGGAGGAGAAGAGAAAGCATACAGGAAGAACTGGATTATGTCCTTGGGTCAAAATCCAACACAGATTTCTGGGCGCCAATTGTCTTCCTGATGATTGAATTCTATTTCAAATATTTTTTTTAAAAAAATGTATGGATTGACCGGCAAAGGGTTTTGCCAAATGTTGAGCAGTTTGTTCTGTGCAGTCTGGAACTCTGCAGACCCTTCCAGTGAGAGAATTTGTTTCAGTAAAAGACATTCCCTCCCCTTGCCCATCTTCCTTGTTTGGCAGGCAGAACATAACGATAGCTGGCTGGAAGAAGAATGTGGGAAAAGGGGCTCTGCAGTAATGGACTAGAAGATGGTCATGCTGGGACTGATCGTGGTGAAAACCAATACATTATTGTTGAGCCATTTCCTTCCTGTCTGCGCCTTCCTGCTGTGGCATGAAAGAATCGGTCGCCCTCCCTCAGCCCCATTCGTGACTTTTGAAGGAGGTCACACATCCAGCACTCTCTGTAGTTAAACAGGGCAGGTGAGCTTGTGTGTTGCAGGGTGGGGAGTGGGATTCTGCTCCCCTGTTGCTGTTGAACAAGTGTGTCCTTCTTCCAGGATACAACCATCATTGCTACAGCCTCCCCCTCTGGTGCAACTCTTGTTTGAAGGGCGTGGAGGAAACAAAAGAACTAATTCTAACCCTCAGTAGCAAATGGGTTTAGCAGGACATGGTCTTACTCCTCAGTGTTTTAGCTGAGGTCATCTGAGAGTGTATCTGTATTGCAGGTTTAGACTGCTTTTCCCATTCTCTCTTCTCACAATACACTGTAGAATATAGTTGTTCTGGAAAGGGCAGGCAATTCTTGGCACCCAACAACAGTTTGGATAGCGCTCACCCAAACATGATGATGATTTAGATTTCTTAGGCACAAGCCTGTGCAGGTTTAGACCCAAAAAAGTCCTACAACTCCCAGCATTCCCCAGCCAGCCATGCTGGCTGGGGAATGCTGGGAGTTGTAGGACTTTTTTCCACCTAAACGTATATAGGATTGCATCCTTAGACGCCTTTCTCACAAAATATTCAAAGGGTCTTACAGCAGGGATTGTATAAGGGACCTCTGCTGACCTGCCCCCTTCCAGAAATGAGTGCTTCCGCTCATTTCTGGGCTTGCCCCGGGAGCGCTAAATTGCAGTTCTGTGAATGGTGGGAGCTGCTTGCGCAATGGAAGGAGTGGGGCTGGCTGCATGCCCAAGGGCAGCATGGGATTCTTCCAGTGATGCCCAGTCAGCGATTCAAGCTTGGGTAGCACAATACTTGGAATAAAAGGGATCACTGAGGCTACTTGGAGCAGTTGGTCTCATGCTCTGAGGTCGCTGAACTGGCACGTAGGCAAGGGAGCTTCAGGAGTGGATCGTTTATCTCGCCGGGACATTTAATTGGCCAATTGACAGGTCTCCTCATGTGTTAGCCAGCTGGGTGGTGGCATAGCAATTAGGTAGGCATTTTCCTGCTTTCCCCAGTTGCAGGGAGACACTCCCTTTAATTAAATCAAAGCAGAGTTGCATATGCTGTATGGTGCCTAATTAAGCAACATTCCAGAGCCCTAGTCTCCTTCTCTGCAGCTATTCAGGCTGTGCTTTCCTGTACAAAATGGATTTCTGAGTCAAGGTTTTAAGCAGCGGAGACTGGTGGCTCTGATGTCAGTCGAGTGAAGCACCTTGGAGAGCTCCTTTAGAGTTCTGACTGGTTCTGACTGAAACCCGGACCAGATTCACGACACCACTGACATCAGAGCCATCAGCCTCCACTGGTATTAAGCCAACCTTCCCCAGCCTGATCTCCTGCAAATGTTTTTTACTTCAACTCCCATCCACCCCAGCCAGCATGGCCAATGATAAGAGACTCTGGGAGTTGTAGTCCAAAACGTCTGGAGGACACCAGGTTAGGGAAGACTGCATTAAAGTAATGTCCAATAAACGGTGCACCTGAACAGAGCCAGAACATCTGGAGCTCTTCTGTAACAAGCTTGAAGTAGTCGTGATCTATCCTGATTGTCCTCTGCACACCCCAGTTATCAGTTTTACTCAGTGTGGGCTGACCCAGGCATGCAGAGAAACTGTCATCCACCTGTTTCACCCCTCCGTCAGATTCATCCCAGGCCCAATCAACCAAGCCACATTTCAACTAGGGATGGACGAAAGTACCTTACCTGTTCTCGAAGCTTGCTTCGCGGTGGGGGGGAGGCGCTTCGGTTCTCCCCCCGAAGTTCAGGCGAGGGGGGGAGGCGCCCTGACTCGCCTGGCCGAAATTCAGGCTGGGGGGGAGGCACCCCATCCCTTGCCGGCGAAATTCAGGCCGGGTAGGAGCGCCCCATCTACCTGGCCGCGAAAAAAAAGTTAAAACACACACACACACACACCCGTGATAGGCTACGTAACGATTTACGTAGCCTATCACGGCTAGATTTCCAAAGTCAGCCGTGATAGGCTATGTAAATCGTCACGTAGCCTATCACGGGTGACTTTGGGGGAAAAAAAAAAGCGCGTACGCAAATGGCGGCTCCCATGGGGACCGCCATTTGCGTTCCTTATTTTGACACGTCTAGTCTGCGTAAAGATTTACGTAGACTACGGCGAAAATAAGGGCAACACAAATAGCGTTCCCTTATTTTTGCCATAGTCTACGTAAATGTTTACGTAGACTACACGTGCCAAAATAAGGAATGCAAATAGCGGCGCCCATGGGCCGCGCTTTTTTTTTTCTTCAAAGTCACCCGTGATAGGCTACATGACGATTTACATAGCCTATCACGGCTGACTTTGGAAATCTAGCCATGATAGGCTACGTAAATCGTTACGTAGCCTATCACGGGTGTGTTGGGGGTTTTTTTTACTTTACTTTTTTTTTTTTGCAATGGCGGCAGCGGCAGCCGGTCAGAAGACCGGCTGCCGCCCCCGCCCCCAATTAAATGCTGCCGAACCACCGCCAGGACCCGCCGCCGAGAGGGACATTCGGCCACGGTAAGTCCCATCTTGGGGGGGGCAGGGGGCCGGCGAAGAATTTCGCCACCAATTTTGGGGGGCCGAATGCGTTGGCATTTGGCCTCCCAAAGATTCGTGGAGAAATTATCCGCCATCCCTAATTTCAACTTGCACAAAGGGTTGCCTGAATTGGGTCCCTTAGAGTTGATTCAAGTGGTGCTCTGCATACAGCAAGATGGGGCTTGGTTTTCCAGACCGGGCAGCATTGTGCATGTGGGGAACAGGTCAGTGGCATCAGTCACCACAGACACATTTGCCGTCTACCACACAACTTTCTAAAGCAATTTAGGGCACGATCCTATGGCCACTGGACAGCAGCTTGATGGCCATAGGATTTTTCGGTTTTCAGGAACCAACCCTGGAGCCAGCGCTCCGAGGCTGGCTCCCAGAAAACCACCTCCCTGCCCCCTCCCCCATGGCATCATAGGTCTGTCCCTAGCTCCATGCTCAGAACAGCAGCACAAAGCAGGGGGAAAAGGGGCGTTCCTGGGGGCAGGGCGGGGATGACAGAAGCACCGTTATGACGCTTCCTATGCACTGTCTGACCACCACCACCACCACCCCCTCCAAGCTGCTCTGGCTAGACAGCCGAAATCGGTCATCTAGCTGCAAATGCAGGGCAGCCAGAGTGCAGAGGAGAAGATCCCCTATGCGCTCTGCCCACCCTGCATTGGATAGTCGGTCGCCTCTGAGTTCGGAGGCAGCCAACTATCCCCATAGGATTGTGCCCTCCAGCAGTGACATAGTCAGAGTGAACAAGTCACCTACAGGCTGCACAATCTAGGCTGAAAGCAAAAAGCATTGGACCATGTACCTAATGGTTGCATGGGTCAGCTGTAATAGGGAATTGCCACATTTTTCCCCAACAGGGCTCCTATGTCTCTCACAGCTACATGACCAGGTTGAAATTCAGCAGGTGCAGCTTCTTCTTGCATGGAACTAGGAAGATGCTTCACCTGTTGAATCTCTGTCTGATATGCAGTTTTCAAAGGCATGGGTACTCTGCCAGAAAAGAAAAGAAGGCATCCCTACCCCACAACTTAATTATAAACCACAAACCTCACAGCCATGAAGGATCAAGTGCTCTTTCTATTTGACAGTGTTTGTGAATTTAAAGGCACAAATGTTGCTGCCAGTATATTATCAGACTCACAAAGTCCCCATTTGGAATGTGTTTGTTTTATGCATGGGCAATTTACTGTTCATCATTCATTATGCCCATGCACAATTAAGTACTATAGCTCCTTTGTGCTACCAAATACCTGACTGCCTATATTAATATTTGTGATTTCCAAAGTCATCCTGTGAAAAATGTGAATGAAGACTCTGCAAATTCCAGCCCGAAGTAAGCTGTTTAATTCTAATGTATCAAGGGGGGGGGTGATATTCAAGGGGTAATATCAAACATTTGAATTTGACTGGTGGTTTGAGCAGGTGGGGAGACACTCTTCACTCCAGCTTGGAAATTAACCCAGTGGGTTGGATCTTCTAGATGGACAGGGCAATTGTATTCATGTTTACTCAGAAGTAAGCTTCAGTGTGTTCAATAAGCCCTCTTCCGGGGTGTGTATGCAAAGGACTGCAGCCTATGTTAGAGTGCTTCCAGACAGATGACTCCAAGCGTGACCAGTCCAAAGGCGCTGTGCAGCTGTTTTGTCTTTTCCTCCTTAGTGGAATATTTGTGGTAAGAAAAAAAGGTGGAAGAAGCAGTGGGGAAATGGGAAGGTTACAAATTGAAGCCCACCCAAGTCAACTTCAATGAATGAGGTACTGAGATGGATTACAAAATAAGGGCCCAATCCTTTCCTCATAGTCATCAGCTTCTGAACTCAAAGGCTGCTGAGTCTCCAATGCAGGACAGGAGGAGAGCAGAGGCGATCATCACCTCTGTGCTCCAGCCACCCTGCGTTCCTGCTGGACGGGCAATTTATCCCATCTAGCAGTGGTGTCTCAGAGAGGAAGGAGGCTGATTAGGGATGGGGGAGAATTTCTCCCCGAAACTTCGGGGGGCCGAGCGCCAACGCATTCGGTCCTCCAAAGGTTGTTCGGGGAGAACTTCTCCGCCCCCCCGCCCCGCCCCCCCGGGATGGGACTTACCTTTCACGAATGTCCCTCCCGGAGGCGGGTCCCGGCGACGGTTCGGCAGGTCTTCGTTAGGGGCGGGGGCAGCAGCCGGTCTTTCGACCGGCTGCCGCCGCCGCCATTACAAGCAAAGTAAAAAAAAAAACGCCCCTGTGATAGGCTACGTAACGATTAACGTAGCCTATCACGGCTAGATTTGCAAAGTCAGCCGTGATAGGCTACGTTAATCGTCACGTAGCCTATCACGGGTGACTTAAAAAAAAAAAAGCGCATACGGCTAATGGCGGCCCCCATAGGTAGCCGCCATTCGCGTTCCTTATTTGGTCCCTGTAGTCTACGTAAAGTTTTTACTGTAGTTTTTTTTTTTCAAAGTCACCCGTGATAGGCTACGTGACGATTAACGTAGCCTGTCACAGCTGACTTTGCAGATCTAGCCTTGATAGGCTACGTTAATCATTACGTAGCCTATCACAGGGGCTTTTTGTTTTGTTTTTTTCTTTTGAAGTTCGCGGCCGGGGAGACGGGGCGCTTCTCCCCAGCCTGAATTTCGGCCGGGCAAGGAGGGAATCCTCCCCCCCCAGCCTGAACTTCGGGGGGAGCAGCGAAGCGCCTCCCCCCCACCGCGAAGCAAACTGCGAGACCAGGTAAGTGACTTTCGTGCACCCCTAGCTGAAGTGGCCTAGGATATGTTGTATGGCCACCACCCCATCTCCTCTCCTCTCCTCTCCTCTCCTCTCCTCCTCATGGTAGCGAATGCCTTTTTTCCCCATCTCCACACTCCATTTCTGGAGTTCTCTCTGTGCTGGCTAAAAGGGGGCAAGGAAGGGGGCAGAGAGTGTGGTTTCCTGGCTCCAAGGTCAATGCCAGGAAACCGAACTACAATCTCCCCAAGTCTATCTTAAGGAGCGCCTCCAGCAGCACCAGACAGGCCGCTTAACAAGATCAGCCTCGGATGGCCTTCTCTCTGTCCCACCAGCCAGGACAGCTAGACTGGTGGGGACGAGGGAGAGGGCGTTTTCTGTGGTGGCCCCCACTCTGTGGAACTCCCTCCCTAGGGAACTCCGTCATGCCCCCTCTTTAATGAGCTTCCGTCGTGCATTAAAAACATTGTTGTTCAGGCAGGCATTTGGGGTGGGTTAGGGTATTTTAGAAAATGATTTTATTGTAGAATTTTATTGATTTAAACTGTTTTTATTGTATGTTGTACATCGCCCAGAGTGGCTGGGTGACCAGCCAGATGGGCGATTAATACATTTAATAATAAATAAATAAATAAATAAAAGTCTCGTCTGGAACCACCCTCCATTGAACTTAGAGTTCCCACTGAAATCGACCGGATTTACGTCAAAACTGATCTATCCCATTGATCTCAGTGGAACTAAGGGAAACTAACATACAGTCTAATCCTATGCATGTCTACTCAGAAGTGAGTCCCATTGGCGTACTCTTCAAGTACTTGAAAGGCTATCACAGAGAGGAAGGCCAGGATCTCTTCTTGGTTATCCCAGAGTGCAGGACACGGAATAATGGGCTCAAGTTACGGGAAGCCAGATTCTGGCTGAACATCAGGAAAAACTTCCTGACTGTTAGAGCAATACGACAATGGAACTGATTACCTGGGGAGGTAGTGGGCTCTCCCACACTGGAGGCATTCAAGATGAGGCTGGACAGCCATCTGTCACGGATACTCTGACCTGGATTCCTGCATTGAGCATGGGGTTGGACTCAATGGTCTTATAGGCCCCTTCCAATCCTACTATTCTATGATTCTACTTCTAGCTGTGTGTGCATAGGATTCAAGCAGCCCTAGTCTGGATTCAACCTAGTGCCCCAGAAGTGAAAATGTTTGTTTTTAATCTTTTATTGTACCTTTTTGTATCTTGCATTTTAATTTATTGTGCACTGCTCCAATATCTTGTGATGTGGAGAGGTTTATATAGTCAGGGCCGGAAATACTGGAACACGGATAACTGTTTTGGCAGTTGGCCTCTGTATACCACCACATTGAAGTTGAAAGGAAACACACCCAGATGGGAGCGAAGTCAGGACTTCCAGCTGTAATTCAAGGGGTTTGACAAAAGTGGGGCACTAACCATTCAGGAAGGACAGCCAGTGGCATCCACACACACCCGTCGTTGCTGGCAATAAAAATACAACAATAATAAATTCAGGGCACAATCCTGTTGTAGGGATCATAAGCCTCCAAACTTGGAGGCTTACAGTCATCCAGTGCAGAGTGGGAGGAGTGGCGGAAGCGATCTTCGCCTCCCTGCTACTCCCGCTGTGCATTTTCACTAGATGGGCTTTTTTGCCCAGCTCACTGGGGTGCTTCAGAAGGGGAGGGAATGAGGATGGGGAGGCCCCAGGATAACTCATATCCTTGCCTCTCCAGTCTCCTCCCCTTCCTACCCACCAAAATGTCCCCTTACCTCATCCTCTGAGGTTGACTTCCCCAGCTTGGAGAGCAGCCAGCGCAGTTCTTTCCATGCCAACTGCAAAAAGGGTGGGGGAGGTCCAATTCCCAGCTCCATGGCCGGAGTGCTGTCTCCAGCCTTGGAGCTGGGAACCTGAAATATCCTATGGTCCCTCAGACGCTGTCTAAGAGCCATAGGATTGCTCCCTAAATAACTATTTTTTTCCCTTTCATGACACCCCAAATCAGCTGCCTGAGGCACCCACCTCACTCTGCCTAACAATACGGCTGGCCCTTAAGGGATTGCACTCTCAGGGGAGGTGCTTATAGAAGGCTCCTATCTCATTGTTGGAAAGCCATAGGCTGCTAGAAGTGCTAATCAGACATGGTAGCCACTGACATTCCTGTGTTCTTGTCACATGGTTAGAAGGTGGCAGTTATCCCAGGGCATGGATAACAGATTCCAGCTGTTGCTCAACTTCAGTACATTTTGCTTATAGCAGGGTTGAGCAACTTGTGTCCTTCCAGATGTTTTGACCTACAACTCCCATCAGCCCTAGCCAACATAGCCAATAGTGAGAGATGATGGAGTATGTAAGCCAGAACGTCGGGAGGGCCACAAGTTGCCTACTTCTGGCTTACAGAATCATAGAGTTGGGAGGCATCTCACAGGTCATCTAGTCCAAATGTCTGCCAGTGCAGGAAATCCACTATGCAGCGTCTCCGAGAGGTTGCTATCTCTGTTGCATTGGACCTGCGTATTTAAATATAACTGGCATGAAATGAACCATGTCTGTTAATTAAGGCTGTCAAACGATTTTTTAAAATTCCAACTTACCGATCATCTGCCTTTTCACTGATTTACTGCCTGAGTGCAGGGATTTGATTTAAATGGGCACATTACCAAATGTAGGTGCCATTTTAGAGATATCAAATCATGGAACAAATAAGAGCTTCCAGCTATTATTTCTGGCATCTCTCTTTTTAGAAGTTCAGCACACCACCACCTCCCTTGACAGCATTCTGGGAACACAGCCCCAAGTATTATTTTTATGTTGAAACTGTGAATACTGATAGCTTATGCTGGCACTCCTGTACCAGTGCTAAACCTTATGCCCGTCCTGCTCCACTCATGTTCATGACTCGTCTAGCCTTTGGCCTTTGTGGAAATATCCAGCTTGCCCTGCTGTTATTAAGTCAGTGGCCATCCTATTATAAAAGATGACTGTCAGTTATTAGGAGCACCGAGTCTTACTACACTGAAACAGTAGAGAACAGCAGCAGTCCAAAAACAGATTCGCTTTTTAAATTGCTGTTGTTGTTGTTGTTGTTGTTGTTATTTTAGGGTGATTATTTTTAAATATTTGACATAAGCTACCTGGGCATGTGTACTGTAATGGAAAAGTGGGATATAAATGTAAAAATAACAATCAGCCCCTCTATTTCTGATGTTCACGTTGTGAGTGCTGTTGTTTATGTAGCAAAAATGGCACCATCCACATGCAAAAGGAAGGTTATAAACAGACTTGGGGGAGCACCAAGATTTGCAATTCTTTCCCAAAAATTATTTGGGAAAAAGCCATCAGAAATAGCCAAAATAGTCAAATGAGGCTGCTCGGTAGCTATGGAACACTGACTGTTCAGGCAGGGGGACAGAAAATGGAAGAGACGGAGGGGGGATGGAGCGGAATGGAATGGCTGCAACGTGCTCTTCACACTGAAAAGTTTTGTTGCAGGACCCACTTGTAATAAATAATAATATATTTGAAAAGCCTTCTAAAAGAGAACAGAAGGCAGTGATGGAGCCAGGAAAACTTCTTTTGGCAACACATTCCTCTAGCTCGGTACTCCCTCCTGCCCTCCGGCCACACCTCAGATGGTGAGGGGACACAAGCAGGATCTCACTAGATGATCTCAAGGATCAGGCAGATCCATATGAAAAGGGCAATTCTTAAGATACACTGATCCCCAGACATTTAAGACCTTGAAATCAGCACCAGCACTTTGAACTATGTCCCAAAACAAAATGGTAACTGGGCCAGTGCAGATGACACAATAATGAAATTGTGCACTCTGATCTGCCACATCCAGGAAGCATTCCGGCGGCAGCCAATCAAATTTAGCAAAAGTAGGGCCAGTGTAGGCATCGTCAGGCACCCACCAAGCAGTGGTGTTGTAAATCTGGAAGTGTCTCCATCCCAGCTACTGTGAGCATTGCAGCTAAGCTCAGAGGGAACAAGGAAATCAGGGAGGGGGGGTAGATGGCATCAATCTCCTCGCTAACCCCAAAGGCCCAGTGCTCCAACCCTGGCACCATGACATCACTGCTGCCAAGAGCCCACACCTGAGCAGGGGCCCACAGACAAGAGACCCCTGGAGTTGCTCATCTTTGCCATTGCAACCTGCTTGTTCACCTGCCTCTTGCTTTGGCCCAGACAATGATGGTGGTGAGAAGGATGAGTAGCAGAGGCCACTGCCTACTTGCCCACTGGCTCTCTGCCTGTCAGGCAAGCAAGCTGTAGTGAGGAGGAGGAGGAGAATGGTGGTGATAAGATAGATTTGCTGAGGGCCTAATGAGGGTGTCTTGCCCAAGGATCCTCCAAAACCTGGAGCCAGTTCTGAGCAAAAGGCACGCGAAGGGCTGGTCTTGGATTAGCAACAGTTACGGCTTGTTTTCATGCTAACACACCTTACATTTTTTATTAGGCGGAGTTCTTAATAAATGTTTAAAATAACCCAAGAGCAGGCTAGTAGTGTTTCTTCCCCACCCACCCACCCACCCCACCCCCTTTTTCACCCTAATGAAAAATAAATGATGACAGCTGGTTACAGCAACCTCCCACAAAAGAGAGTTTCAGGGAAGCTTCGGCAGGGAAGAGAATCTCCCATCTCCCCAGGAGATCAGGTTCATGGTACGATAGGCCTTTCTGGAATCACCAGTCCACCTCAGGAGGCAAAGGGAGGCAGGGAGGCAAACGGCACGGCGGAGTGGGAGATGGGGAGTGAAGGGCCAGAGACACAGCCAACAGGATGCAGGGCCACCTGGGAGATGAAATGAGGGGAGGCAGACCTCGGGGAGGGGAGGACAGGGAGGCGCAGCTTCTGTCAGTGGAGGCTGGTGGCTCCGAAATCAGTGGAGTGGTAAATCCGCTCCGGGTTTCAGTGAGAACCAGTCAGAACTCTAAAGGAGCTTTCCACGGTGCTTCAGTCGGAACCAGTCAGAACTCTAAAGGAGCTTTCCACGGTGCTTCAGTCGGAACCAGTCCGAACTCTAAAGGAGCTTTCCACGGTGCTTCAATCGGAACCAGTCCGAACTCTAAAGGAGCTTTCCACGGTGCTTCAGTCGGAACCAGTCCGAACTCTAAAGGAGCTTTCCACGGTGCTTCAGTCGGAACCAGTCCGAACTCTAAAGGAGCTTTCCACGGTGCTTCAGTCGGAACCAGTCCGAACTCTAAAGGAGCTTTCCACGGTGCTTCAGTCGGAACCAGTCCGAACTGTAAAGGAGCTTTCCACGGTGCTTCAGTCGGAACCAGTCAGAACTCTAAAGGAACTATCCACGGTGCTTCAGTGAGAACCAGTCCGAACTGTAAAGGAGCTTTCCACGGTGCTTCAGTCGGAACCAGTCCGAACTCTAAAGGAGCTTTCCACGGTGCTTCAGTCGGAACCAGTCAGAACTCTAAAGGAGCTTTCCACGGTGCTTCAGTCGGAACCAGTCAGAACTCTAAAGGAGCTTTCCACGGTGCTTCAGTCGGAACCAGTCCGAACTCTAAAGGAGCTTTCCACGGTGCTTCAGTCGGAACCAGTCCGAACTCTAAAGGAGCTTTCCACGGTGCTTCAGTCGGAACCAGTCAGAACTCTAAAGGAGCTTTCCACGGTGCTTCAGTCGGAACCAGTCAGAACTCTAAAGGAGCTTTCCACGGTGCTTCAGTCGGAACCAGTCCGAACTCTAAAGGAGCTTTCCACGGTGCTTCAGTCGGAACCAGTCCGAACTCTAAAGGAGCTTTCCACGGTGCTTCAGTCGGAACCAGTCCGAACTCTAAAGGAGCTTTCCACGGTGCTTCAGTCGGAACCAGTCAGAACTCTAAAGGAACTATCCACGGTGCTTCAGTGAGAACCAGTCCGAACTGTAAAGGAGCTTTCCACGGTGCTTCAGTCGGAACCAGTCAGAACTCTAAAGGAGCTTTCCACGGTGCTTCAGTCGGAACCAGTCAGAACTCTAAAGGAGCTTTCCACGGTGCTTCAGTCGGAACCAGTCAGAACTCTAAAGGAGCTTTCCACGGTGCTTCAGTCGGAACCAGTCAGAACTCTAAAGGAGCTTTCCACGGTGCTTCAGTCGGAACCAGTCAGAACTCTAAAGGAACTATCCACGGTGCTTCAGTGAGAACCAGTCCGAACTGTAAAGGAGCTTTCCACGGTGCTTCAGTCGGAACCAGTCAGAACTCTAAAGGAGCTTTCCACGGTGCTTCAGTCGGAACCAGTCCGAACTCTAAAGGAGCTTTCCACGGTGCTTCAGTCGGAACCAGTCCGAACTGTAAAGGAGCTTTCCACGGTGCTTCAGTCGGAACCAGTCCGAACTCTAAAGGAGCTTTCCACGGTGCTTCAGTCGGAACCAGTCCGAACTCTAAAGGAGCTTTCCACGGTGCTTCAGTCGGAACCAGTCAGAACTCTAAAGGAGCTTTCCACGGTGCTTCAGTCGGAACCAGTCCGAACTCTAAAGGAGCTTTCCACGGTGCTTCAGTCGGAACCAGTCAGAACTCTAAAGGAGCTTTCCACGGTGCTTCAGTCGGAACCAGTCAGAACTCTAAAGGAACTATCCACGGTGCTTCAGTGAGAACCAGTCCGAACCGTAAAGGAGCTTTCCACGGTGCTTCAATCGGAACCAGTCCGAACTCTAAAGGAGCTTTCCACGGTGCTTCAGTCGGAACCAGTCCGAACTCTAAAGGAGCTTTCCACGGTGCTTCAGTCGGAACCAGTCCGAACTCTAAAGGAGCTTTCCACGGTGCTTCAGTTGGAACAAGTCAGAACTCTAAAGGACCTATCCACGGTGCTTCAGTGAGAACCAGTCCGAACTGTAAAGGAGCTTTCCACGGTGCTTCAGTCGGAACCAGTCCGAACTCTAAAGGAGCTTTCCACGGTGCTTCAGTCGGAACCAGTCAGAACTCTAAAGGAGCTTTCCACGGTGCTTCAGTCGGAACCAGTCAGAACTCTAAAGGAACTATCCACGGTGCTTCAGTGAGAACCAGTCCAAACTGTAAAGGAGCTTTCCACGGTGCTTCAGTCGGAACCAGTCAGAACTCTAAAGGAGCTTTCCACGGTGCTTCAGTCGGAACCAGTCCGAACTCTAAAGGAGCTTTCCACGGTGCTTCAGTCGGAACCAGTCAGAACTCTAAAGGAACTATCCACGGTGCTTCAGTGAGAACCAGTCCGAACTGTAAAGGAGCTTTCCACGGTGCTTCAGTCGGAACCAGTCAGAACTCTAAAGGAGCTTTCCACGGTGCTTCAGTCGGAACCAGTCAGAACTCTAAAGGAGCTTTCCACGGTGCTTCAGTCGGAACCAGTCAGAACTCTAAAGGAGCTTTCCACGGTGCTTCAGTCGGAACCAGTCAGAACTCTAAAGGAGCTTTCCACGGTGCTTCAGTCGGAACCAGTCAGAACTCTAAAGGAACTATCCACGGTGCTTCAGTGAGAACCAGTCCGAACTGTAAAGGAGCTTTCCACGGTGCTTCAGTCGGAACCAGTCAGAACTCTAAAGGAGCTTTCCACGGTGCTTCAGTCAGAACCAGTCCGAACTCTAAAGGAGCTTTCCACGGTGCTTCAGTCGGAACCAGTCCGAACTGTAAAGGAGCTTTCCACGGTGCTTCAGTCGGAACCAGTCCGAACTCTAAAGGAGCTTTCCACGGTGCTTCAGTCGGAACCAGTCCGAACTCTAAAGGAGCTTTCCACGGTGCTTCAGTCGGAACCAGTCAGAACTCTAAAGGAGCTTTCCACGGTGCTTCAGTCGGAACCAGTCAGAACTCTAAAGGAGCTTTCCACGGTGCTTCAGTCGGAACCAGTCAGAACTCTAAAGGAGCTTTCCACGGTGCTTCAGTCGGAACCAGTCAGAACTCTAAAGGAACTATCCACGGTGCTTCAGTGAGAACCAGTCCGAACCGTAAAGGAGCTTTCCACGGTGCTTCAATCGGAACCAGTCCGAACTCTAAAGGAGCTTTCCACGGTGCTTCAGTCGGAACCAGTCCGAACTCTAAAGGAGCTTTCCACGGTGCTTCAGTCGGAACCAGTCCGAACTCTAAAGGAGCTTTCCACGGTGCTTCAGTCGGAACAAGTCAGAACTCTAAAGGACCTATCCACGGTGCTTCAGTGAGAACCAGTCCGAACTGTAAAGGAGCTTTCCACGGTGCTTCAGTCGGAACCAGTCCGAACTCTAAAGGAGCTTTCCACGGTGCTTCAGTCGGAACCAGTCAGAACTCTAAAGGAGCTTTCCACGGTGCTTCAGTCGGAACCAGTCAGAACTCTAAAGGAACTATCCACGGTGCTTCAGTGAGAACCAGTCCAAACTGTAAAGGAGCTTTCCACGGTGCTTCAGTCGGAACCAGTCAGAACTCTAAAGGAGCTTTCCACGGTGCTTCAGTCGGAACCAGTCCGAACTCTAAAGGAGCTTTCCACGGTGCTTCAGTCGGAACCAGTCAGAACTCTAAAGGAACTATCCACGGTGCTTCAGTGAGAACCAGTCCGAACTGTAAAGGAGCTTTCCACGGTGCTTCAGTCGGAACCAGTCAGAACTCTAAAGGAGCTTTCCACGGTGCTTCAGTCGGAACCAGTCAGAACTCTAAAGGAGCTTTCCACGGTGCTTCAGTCGGAACCAGTCCGAACTCTAAAGGAGCTTTCCACGGTGCTTCAGTCGGAACCAGTCCGAACTCTAAAGGAGCTTTCCATGGTGCTTCAGTCGGAACCAGTCCGAACTCTAAAGGAACTATCCACGGTGCTTCAGTGAGAACCAGTCCGAACTGTAAAGGAGCTTTCCACGGTGCTTCAGTCGGAACCAGTCAGAACTCTAAAGGAGCTTTCCACGGTGCTTCAGTCGGAACCAGTCCGAACTCTAAAGGAGCTTTCCACGGTGCTTCAGTCGGAACCAGTCAGAACTCTAAAGGAGCTTTCCACGGTGCTTCAGTCGGAACCAGTCCGAACTCTAAAGGAGCTTTCCACGGTGCTTCAGTCGGAACCAGTCAGAACTCTAAAGGAGCTTTCCACGGTGCTTCAGTGAGAACCAGTCCGAACTGTAAAGGAGCTTTCCACGGTGCTTCAGTCGGAACCAGTCAGAACTCTAAAGGAGCTTTCCACGGTGCTTCAGTCGGAACCAGTCCGAACTCTAAAGGAGCTTTCCACGGTGCTTCAGTCGGAACCAGTCAGAACTCTAAAGGAACTATCCACGGTGCTTCAGTGAGAACCAGTCCGAACTGTAAAGGAGCTTTCCACGGTGCTTCAGTCGGAACCAGTCAGAACTCTAAAGGAGCTTTCCACGGTGCTTCAGTCGGAACCAGTCCGAACTCTAAAGGAGCTTTCCACGGTGCTTCAGTCGGAACCAGTCAGAACTCTAAAGGAGCTTTCCACGGTGCTTCAGTGAGAACCAGTCCGAACTGTAAAGGAGCTTTCCACGGTGCTTCAGTCGGAACCAGTCAGAACTCTAAAGGAGCTTTCCACGGTGCTTCAGTCGGAACCAGTCCGAACTCTAAAGGAGCTTTCCACGGTGCTTCAGTCGGAACCAGTCAGAACTCTAAAGGAGCTTTCCACGGTGCTTCAGTTGGAACCAGTCCGAACTCTAAAGGAGCTTTCCACGGTGCTTCAGTCGGAACCAGTCCGAACTCTAAAGGAGCTTTCCACGGTGCTTCAGTCGGAACCAGTCCGAACTCTAAAGGAGCTTTCCACGGTGCTTCAGTCGGAACCAGTCAGAACTCTAAAGGAGCTTTCCACGGTGCTTCAGTCGGAACCAGTCAGAACTCTAAAGGAGCTTTCCACGGTGCTTCAGTCGGAACCAGTCAGAACTCTAAAGGAGCTTTCCACGGTGCTTCAGTCGGAACCAGTCCGAACTCTAAAGGAGCTTTCCACGGTGCTTCAGTCGGAACCAGTCCGAACTCTAAAGGAGCTTTCCATGGTGCTTCAGTCGGAACCAGTCCGAACTCTAAAGGAACTATCCACGGTGCTTCAGTGAGAACCAGTCCGAACTGTAAAGGAGCTTTCCACGGTGCTTCAGTCGGAACCAGTCAGAACTCTAAAGGAGCTTTCCACGGTGCTTCAGTCGGAACCAGTCCGAACTCTAAAGGAGCTTTCCACGGTGCTTCAGTCGGAACCAGTCAGAACTCTAAAGGAGCTTTCCACGGTGCTTCAGTCGGAACCAGTCCGAACTCTAAAGGAGCTTTCCACGGTGCTTCAGTCGGAACCAGTCAGAACTCTAAAGGAGCTTTCCACGGTGCTTCAGTGAGAACCAGTCCGAACTGTAAAGGAGCTTTCCACGGTGCTTCAGTCGGAACCAGTCAGAACTCTAAAGGAGCTTTCCACGGTGCTTCAGTCGGAACCAGTCCGAACTCTAAAGGAGCTTTCCACGGTGCTTCAGTCGGAACCAGTCAGAACTCTAAAGGAACTATCCACGGTGCTTCAGTGAGAACCAGTCCGAACTGTAAAGGAGCTTTCCACGGTGCTTCAGTCGGAACCAGTCAGAACTCTAAAGGAGCTTTCCACGGTGCTTCAGTCGGAACCAGTCCGAACTCTAAAGGAGCTTTCCACGGTGCTTCAGTCGGAACCAGTCAGAACTCTAAAGGAGCTTTCCACGGTGCTTCAGTGAGAACCAGTCCGAACTGTAAAGGAGCTTTCCACGGTGCTTCAGTCGGAACCAGTCAGAACTCTAAAGGAGCTTTCCACGGTGCTTCAGTCGGAACCAGTCCGAACTCTAAAGGAGCTTTCCACGGTGCTTCAGTCGGAACCAGTCAGAACTCTAAAGGAGCTTTCCACGGTGCTTCAGTCGGAACCAGTCCGAACTCTAAAGGAGCTTTCCACGGTGCTTCAGTCGGAACCAGTCCGAACTCTAAAGGAGCTTTCCACGGTGCTTCAGTCGGAACCAGTCCGAACTCTAAAGGAGCTTTCCACGGTGCTTCAGTCGGAACCAGTCAGAACTCTAAAGGAGCTTTCCACGGTGCTTCAGTCGGAACCAGTCAGAACTCTAAAGGAGCTTTCCACGGTGCTTCAGTCGGAACCAGTCAGAACTCTAAAGGAGCTTTCCACGGTGCTTCAGTCGGAACCAGTCAGAACTCTAAAGGAGCTTTCCACGGTGCTTCAGTCGGAACCAGTCAGAACTCTAAAGGAGCTTTCTACGGTGCTTCAGTCGGAACCAGTCAGAACTCTAAAGGAGCTTTCCACGGTGCTTCAGTCGGAACCAGTCAGAACTCTAAAGGAGCTTTCCACGGTGCTTCAGTCGGAACCAGTCAGAACTCTAAAGGAGCTTTCCACGGTGCTTCAGTCGGAACCAGTCAGAACTCTAAAGAAGCTTTCCACGGTGCTTCAGTGAGAACCAGTCAGAACTCTAAAGGAGCTTTCCACGGTGCATTCTGCTTTGCGCCTTGGATAGCTCCTTTAGAGTTCTGACTGATTCTTACAGAAACCCAGAGCAGATTCCCTGCCCCACTGACATCAGAGCCACCAAACTCCACTGGCTTCTGTTGATCTGTTTGCACCCTCTCCTCGCCATTCTGGTGAAAGGCAGCTGGCCCCAGCTCTGGGGCATTTTGATCTTCTCCAATTTAGGGTGCCAGGGTGCCACCCGGAAATTGGCTGTTTACTTTTTTAATCCCCCAGTGAAGCAGGAGGCGCAGCAGTGGTCATATCCGGCCACTCTGCACCCACTGATCTGCACCCATTCTCCACCTGTTGAGCAGCCCACCCAGGGATGGGAGACCCAGCCATTTTCAGCCTCATCTAAATGCTCCCCAGATCCCTTTCTGAGCTTGTTTCAGCTTGTTTCCGACCTCTTTTTTGGCTCGTTCAAACAGGAATAGTGAGCATTTCAAACAGGAAAAGTGCACATTTCAGTGCACATTTTTCAGAAGTGCACACTTTCCCCCCATCAACTAAAAGCATGAAAAAGCTTTTTTTTAAATGCACATTTCAAAGAGTGCATTTTTAACAAATACACATTTTACAAGCATGATCACAAATCCTGGAATTTGCAAACATTTCTCGGGAAAAAAAGCGTTCCTGCTCACGTTCGCATTCAGGATTGTGAATGGGCCATGTTTGCATGATCTGCGAACAGAAGCAAAATTCTCATACATCCTTAAAAACCCGCCTGGTGGCCACCTTATTGCTAGTCAGGTGTTCTCTGTCAGATCGTTTTGCCTGCCTTGCTATCGGGCTATCTAAAAAAAAAATTGTGCCTTTTCTATCATCCCACTCCCTCCCAGAGCAGCTAACAAACCCTCAGGTTCATCCCCACCCCACAGCAACCCTGTGAGGTAGGAGAGGCTGAGAGAGTGTGACCAGCCAAGGACATCCAGTGAGCTTTGTGGCTGCAAACATTCAACAAGAGCTGGGGTGAAGTAAGTCATCCTGGTTAGCCAGAAGTCAGTCATTCCAGTGAGTTCATTGAGACTTACTCCCCAAATAAACATGTATAGGATTGCAGCCTAAAATACCTGACTCAAAAATAGCCAACCAATGACAAAGCATGTGTTGCTCCTGCTAGTGGCTAGATTTTCATATATTTTGCATGAATTAACATCTGTGAAAGATTGATTGCTAGTGTGTGAGAGTTTCCGTTCTTGAAATGGCCTTGCCCAATGGCAGTGGTGGTTCAAATCTTTTTCCTTTGCTTCTTGGCTGTGTCATGGCTTTCTGTCCCTGGCAGACCTTGCATAAGAATCATTTCAGGGTGAAAGGGGCAGGGGTGCAAAACCAAACAGTTCTTGGGCCAGTTATTGGCAATGAAAAACCCTAGCAAAAGTGCTACTGTTCTGTTTAGGGAGAGTGGGACAGATATCAGCCATATTTATTGCAGGGATCCAGAGGAGAGGGCAACGTGTCTATGTGCAGACACATTGCACCCCTCAGTGGCATCTTGGTCAGTGGAGTCCGAGTCTATCCATGCAACCGAATGAGATGGTAGGATGGAGGACTGTACCACTTTGAGTTACAGTAAGGCAAAAGCAATTTTGAAGAGTGCCCCACCTATGAAATTTTCTGCAGATAGAAAACCAGCACCTCAGGGAGAAAGATTCTAATCTAGCCCTTGCTTGCTTTGGGGGGTTTCTACTTGCAAGGAAGTGTTTTGGTTTGTGTTTTTTTAATGCACAAGCACATTTAAAACTAGTGCTGTGCCAAAAATTTCTCCCACTTTTTTTACCATTCTCGTGCAATTTGATAGAAGAGAAATTGCTTTCAAAAAGAAATTCAATGGTGGAGAAATTTCGGAGAAATTCTCATGGGTTGGGTTTGGGCTTACCTTACCTAGGAGGTGGCCAAGGAGTGAGCACAAGTGTCCTGTCTTTCATTGCATGATCATCTCTCTGGCAGCCGGCAGCCTCCTCAGCTTCCTACACTTCAATTAAAGCCCAGTTTAGGGCACCATGAGGAAATTCCTCCCATAGGACTTCTTCAGATCAGGACGTGCAGGCAGCCTGGGAGGCTGGCTCTGATTAGGTAAGCTCAAAAACACCACAAAAATACATTCTAAAACATCCTGAATGAGGCAAAATAATGGTGGCCTCTTTCATGGGGGGAGAAAACTTTCTGGAAATTGAAGGACAGATTTTGTCAGAGCACTAACTCCACCTCATCCCTGGAGCTGGACACAACACTACCCCCAACTGCATTGCAGTAGATGCAAACGGGGGGCCAGCCTGCCAAGACAGTTGGTGCTGTTGCAGCATGAAAACCCCCAAACCTTTTAGGAAAAAAAGGAGGAAGCTGTGCTACAACCGCTGCCAATGGGGAGCCCTACCTGAGAGAAACTGCCAATGGGGAGCCCTACCTGAGAGAAACTGTTGAGTATTTCCCCTCCCCCTGGAAAAATTTGGTGAAATAGTCTCCCAAAATTCTCTGCCCACAAGTAAGGTGGAGAATTACAAGAGGCCATTTGCACACAGCTCTGTTTAAAACTGTGCTCCTCCCACTGGAATCAGGTATTGCCACAGTGCATCCTATCACCTCAGCGGTCCACCATCTCATTCTGCAGTCTAGGTAGACCAGCTCTAGCAACCCTCTGTAAAGGAGGAAGGAGTTTATACAACCACGACAATGGTGCTCAAGACCAGAGAGCTTAATTCTCCCCCATAGGAGTGAATGGCAGCCATTTATATGTCAGAGCAGTGCAAAGGAAATGGGGAGATGTCTACAGCTGTCCTGCCCAGCTGCTGGGCAGTAAGAATTATGCCAGGCAGAAAAGTTATTACTGTGCACTTTGGTTCGGTTCCCCTTTCAAGGCAAGTATGCCCGTTCCGTTGCCTGTAATAACTGCACAGTAATTAGTTTCACAATTTTGCTGCTATACTTTATAATAGCCTCCATTAAAGTTATGGGTTTTTTAGGCAGTAATGGCTTACAGAGTAATTAATGAGCATGAAGCTTTATTGCTACCTTTATTTTTGGCGGTTTCTCCCATTTTTTCCTTCTCCCTCAGTTACTGCCTCTGCCAAACTGTGAAACCTGAAGCAAATCTCTCCTGTGGTGGAAAAATCCCTGGGTCCTTTCCTGTCTTTCCACTGTGCACGCCTGCCTCTTTTATGGACCGTGTGCCTTGAGCACACCTTGGAGTTGCATGATCCACTATATGAGGCTCGTTTTCTGACTATACTGTGGGACAAGGCAGTTTAGCAATAAGACAATAAAATGCAAAGTCAAATCAATAAAACAAAAGCAGCATTGGGTGCAAAAAATAGTACAATAAACCTGAGAGTTTCAAAGCTGGGAGAAATGAAAAGATCCTCATCTGGCACCTGAAGGACATCAGAGGAGGCTGTAGGTGAGTCTCCCTGAGGACAGCTTTCCACATGGAAGTGTCACCACTGAGAAGGCTCCCCCCCTTCACCATCTGCCTGAGCTGAGGTGATGAAAAAAGCCAGATGAGAGCCTTAGAAGATGATCCTAGTGAATAGGCAGGTTCATACAAGGGAAGGTGATTCTTCAACTTGTCTGGGACCCAAGCTATTTAGGGCTTTAAAGACAGGCACTAGCACTTTTGAATTGTGTCTGGGGAAAACACTGGGAGAAGGTGCCATTGTTTAAACATCACCAGGTCCCTGTCATCAGCCTGGCAGCCATACTTTGAGCTAACTACAATTTCCAAACAATCTTCAAGGGCAGCCCCATGCACAACACATTACAGTGGTCTAATCTTCAGGTTACCAGAGCATGGATAAGAGTGGCCATGTAGCTGTTTCTCTCCAGGAAGGGATTGCTGAGCTGTGTGTCCACAGACTGCTGAAGCTGTAACAAGGAAGGATTTGAACGCAGGTTCCATATCTAGGTCTCTGCCCATCCTGGCTTTTGTTTTATTTTCTTCCTAAATGAAAAGCTCCAGGTTCAAATTGTAGTGGTGCTCCATGTCATCAGCAAATCCTGTATAGTTGTACTTCTATCCTGAATGTTTTTACCTCCTTGCTGCTGCCCTTCTTCACAGCATGCTCAGCCTCGACATGTCAGCAATCTCTGACCACATAAAATAACCCCCCACCTGCAATTATACCAAGGCTTGGAATTAATTAGACAAGGCCATCACCCCTTCCTGCCAAAGCATTTACATTGCAGATGCTAAGTGGCAGCATCCATTGCTCCCCATTCCACCCTGCCAAATCCCTGGATCTGTCTGCTTTTTTGCTGCTAAGAGGGCATGATAACAAATGAGGCACCCAGAGTGGAGTGGACTGCATAGGCCCCTCCTTTCTGGGAAGCTGGACTGGCAGACAGTTGACCAGGGAGCAGTTAAACATTCTGGACCCAATCAAAGGAAATCAATACTGCATGAGGCCAGGCAGAAACAGGAAGGCCTCCCTCACTGCCCCTCTCTTGCACAGAATGGGGAGAGGAAGCCCTCCTCTTTTCTTGCCTGCAGGAAGTCATATAAATTCTAGCATCTGTCCACCCATAGGAGGGTAAGGTAAGGTGCAGGGAAATAAGATCGAGGGCAGGAGTGGGGAACCTGTGGCCCTCCAGAAGTTGTTGGATCACAGTTCCCATCATCCTTGACCATTGGCCATGCTGTAAGGGATGGGGGAGAAATTCATTCAGTTCACATTTTCATGAGAACTTCCTTCATTTTGCACATCTGAACTAATACGCAAACCAAAACTCCATTATCTTCCAAAATTCGTGCTTCTCTGAATTTGGTAATCGTCTTCTCCATTAAATAATATGCATACAAAAAAAAAGTGTATATTGGGAAAATGCACATATTGGTGAAAATAGTGTAAAAAATGCATTCTACTAGGAACAATGCTTGTAAAAAAATGTGTATATGAGGCAAATTTGCATATAAAAGCGTATGTATTCAGAGAAATGTGCCCAAAATTTTTCATGTGCGCTTTAGAAAGAAATCTTAAGTTTGGGTTGAACGGACCAAATTTCAGATGGGAAAAATGAAAAACTGAAAGAAACCAAAAAGGAAAGATCCATCCATCCCTTCCTTGCTGACTGAGGCCGACAACATCTGAAGGACCACCAGTTCCCCAACCATGACCTAATCAAATATTCTCTCAAAGGTGGTTCATGACCTCCACACAATATCCCATGGGTAGATGGCAGTGCTCACGTGCATTTTTCAGCATCTGTGGGTCCCTGTCTGTATCTAACAGTGGGCAGGCTGCAATGGCAATTTAGCTAGCATTTCTTAAGTGATCAAATTCAAATGACTTATCTTCTTTGTCTTGGAAATCCTCATTGCAACCCAGTAAGTGAGGCCAATCTTATTATCTTCATATTGCAAATGGAGGACTAAGGCTGCAATACAGGAGCTTTGACTAAGGCCTCCTGAGGAAGTTCAGCAGTGAGATGAAATTTGAACTCGCAGCCTTGAAACAGAAGTTCCTTTGGGCTGAACATGGTGCTGTTTGTGCTGCAAAAACAGCAACTTAGGTCTGAGCCTTCTGAACATTAGCACCTTCATGGGCAAATAGCAGTGAGGATGTAGGATGGGGGAACATTTTCGTCAGGAAACTAACATGGCATCCTAATCCAGATCCATAGCACATTCTGCATCTGGTCCTTGCAGCAACACTCTCTCCCTTTAAAAAGCATGAATCACATAGTGTGTATTTTGGCCTTACAGCCCTGGAGAGTTGCTGCCAGTCAGCGTAGACAATATTGAGCTAGATGGATTAATAGTCTGACTGGGTCTGAGATAGCTTCTTATGCCTCCTATATTCTGATCACAAACCCAAAAATCTTGTTCCCGATAAACAGGCACTTATACTAGTGGGTTGTACCGGACTTGGTGGATCGCTGTTTGGCAGCTGAGCATGCTTGTGCTCAGTCTGTCGTTTGTTTCCTGAAATTAAAGCAGCCCTTGCTTCTTTGAAGGTGTCCCCCAACCTCTGTGTGATGTGGTCCCCACTTCTTGGTGCCCCTTGCCGCCTGCAATGCAGCAGTGCCGTGTTTTAGGCAGCCAGCAAGCATCTCCCACTTTCCCCGTTCCCAAGCAAGGGAGCTTAACGGCTTTTCCGTGTTTGCAAACTGTCCACCCCGCGCGTTGCCATCTAAGTGATGTATGCCGCTTGCCAAGATAACCCCTCGATAAAATATGGCCTGCTTAAATCTTGTGCGTGTTCCTGTTAGAATTGGGAGTTAAGCGTCTATGGCAGCTTAATATACTCCAGCCTTGGCTACTTCAGGGAGAAGAAATGGAAGGAGGTGAGGAAAATTGCTTGAGAAAAGGAAGCAGGGAACAATTTCTAGCAGAAAGCTGGAAGGTTGATCTTATTTTAAAAAGTAATCATGGGGCTTACCCAGAATCCTCGGAGGATAGTAGAAACCTACTGAGAGGTGATGTGGTATAGTGATAGTGTGTTGGACTTGGACCCGGGAGACCTGAGTTCTAGTCTCCACTTAGCCATGAAGCTCACTGGGGGACTTTGGGCCAGTCACTGACTCTCAGGGCCGATCTACACTTACAGGTTTTTTCACTTCCAATGAGGTTTCACCACCTGTCTTTCACACTACGCAGTACCTGGCTCGAATTGGAACCAAAATTTCCTGCTTCCGTGCTCCCGCTTTCAATACCCTGATATCCCGATATTTCCCCTTAATGTGCTCTGATTTTCTGCATTCGCTACTGTATCTGGTCATAGTCCCCTCCCCCGCCTGTCCGTATACGGCGGTGTTTGTATTTCCCTCCTGTCCAATCACAGCTCTCGATGGCTCCATGTCGTCTTCCGGCTACTGATCGCATAGCTTCCTCAGCACTCAATGTTTCCTCAGCAACAAGCAAAGGGCTGGACGTGCGCGCACTTGTCTGATCTCGGAAGCTAAGCAGGGTCGGACCCGGTCAGTAGTTGGATGGGCGATTGCCTGGGAATTTTCTCCATGATTTTTTTTTTCTAATTTAGGCATGATCTTTGAAGATTTGAAGATTCAACGCTTCACATCTTCGAATCTTCAAATCTTCAAAGATCATGCCTGAACTAGGGAAAAAAATCATGGAGAAGCCACAATTCTTCGAAGATAACACCTTAATTAAAAAAAAAAAAAAAAAGCTGAAGCAGGGGATAGAAGGGGGTAAAACTTGGTCTCATTTGAAGGGATAGAACAACTAGGGATGTATGAATCCCTTACCTTGTTTTGTTGTGGGGCTTCCACGGTGGGGGGGAGGCGCTCCGTCCCTCCCCCTGGAATCCTCCCTGGCCGGCTCCGCTCCACGGCGGCTCCACGGAGCTGCTAGCCAGGGCCGTTCGCAGCCAGAGTTCCACCATTTGCGTGGCTGCCTTTACCGTGATAGGCTACATAAATACTTACATAGCCTATCATGGAAAGAGCAGCGGCGCAAACACCGTAGCGGCTGCTGTTTGCGTCCCTGCTCTTTGCCGTAATAGGCTACGTAAATACTTACTTACTTAAGTAATAAATACTTACGTAGCCTATCACAGCAGCTTGGCAGGATACAAATGGCAGCCAAAAGACCAGCCACTGCCGCCAGAGCCCCAGGTAAGTTTCGTTCCGGGGGGATTCCACGGGGTGGCGGGGAGTGGGAGGCCGTTCCGCCACAGGTTTCGGGGGGCTGAATGCCAGTGCATTTGGCCTCACTGAAATCTGTGGCAGAATTCTCCACCATCCCTAAGAACAACCCCCTGCTCATTGCAGGAAGCCTGATTCCCCGGCAGTCACCCATCCAACTACTGACCAGGCCGACATGAAGCTTCAAATCTTTGAAGATGCCAGCAGCCCCACCCCAAACATGAGTGCTGGGTTCCGCCACCACTGCCCTTTCCCTCGCACCAGCTGTCAAGGGCTGGCACAGGGAAAAGAGCATTGGCAGACACCCTCCAGCCGCTCACCCTGGCCTCCAGCAGGTGGGGGGGAGAAGAAGATAGGTGCCTCCTTCTTCCCTCCACCCCCACCTGCTACAGCAGCGGCGGCAAGGGAACAAGCTGGTCGTTTTCCCCAAGGCCAGGAAAACATGAGGAAAATGACAAGCCTCTCCCGCGTCACTGCCATGTGGTGGGCGTGGAATCAGCAGAAACAGGAAGAGTTTCTGATCCTCCAATGAGAGCCACCATCTTTAAGAGCAGGAAAACAGCACAGCACTTGAGTGTGAACTGAGCTTGCGCATTCGATGAAGCACCGCAATGGAGAAAATGGCTGAGTGTGGATAATCACATTTTAATGCAAGAACATTTAACCCAACAGGACACTGAATTCATTGCGATGGCAGGTGCAATGTAGATCAGCCCTCAGCCTAAACTACCTCACAGGGTTGTTGCGATAATTAAAATGGAGAGAGGGTATCATGTACACCACCTTGGGCACCTTGGAGGAAAAGGGAGGACCTAAATAAATGTCATGAAGAAATAATACAGTGACAGAATCCATTGTAACTTCTTCCCTGTAAAGGACGTACAGATTAGTCCTTGATAAGGAGGAGTTTCTGGATGAGAAATCTGAAAGAGGCTGGACCTAAAACCTCCATTAGTCAACTGGCCAGAATTTTATTTCCCTACCCAGCATTTCCTGTTTTGAGCTGGTGGCCACAAGAGTTGAATTTTAAAGCCCAAGCTGTGTGTGTATGGGTGGGGTGGGGATCTGCGGTAGGGATGTAGAAGAAATCTATTGTGAGGGATGGAGTTCTATGGGTTTTCCTAGGTTTGGTTCACTGGACTTTGTTCTGGTTCCCACTGTGGTGCCCGACTTCATCTGTAGAGAGATGGGCCAGTTCATGGATTTTCCAGGCATTTTCTGAATTCCCCCCCCCCGCCCGCAGGTTCTGCAATTTGCACAAATGCCGCCACAATTTGCACATATGTGGCCACAATTTGTGCAAATTGCTCAGAAGAACCTGCAGGGGAAAAAATCCTCAAAAAAGTTTCCTGGAGTTCAGGGGAAAGGCCGCAGCTCACCTCACAAACACAAATTGAGTCGTACGTACCGCAGAACTCCATCGAGTCAAAAAAGAACCAGATTTCCCAGTGACGGATATCCCTAAACTGTGAGCAGTGATGCAGCTAGGAATCAACCTTGAGGCCAAAGTTCAGGGGACCCCACATGAGCACCCAAAGGGCAGCAGATGATGAAGGTATCAGGACAGCAGTTTTATTCCTGTAACGTTTTATTCCTGTAACGGTGGTATGATTTGTGAGTTTAAATTGCAAAACTGGACATGCTCAGAGAGCCTTTTTAAAATTAGGATTGGCAAACAGTTTCATTGTCGCTGCTGTCCGAACATATCAGGAATGTGGAAGCAGTTGTAAAGCATGGAATGACTGTTGCGATTGGAAGAGAAACATGAGCTGTGTGCTTCATGACTGAAGTGATATAGGTGGCCATCTAAAGCCGCCCCCACCCCCTAGGACTATTAGGTCCAAGGTCTAAAATTACCTAGCTGCACTACTGTCTGCGGCTGGGCAATGGTAATATTTACTATAAAATGTGCTTTACAGAAAAAATGGTACACTGAAGAGGAGGCCTTCCACCCATGGTCAAGAGCATTCTGGTCTTTGATAAGTTGTTTGTCACAGCTGTTTCCTATCCAATGGGAAATGCATACCATAAATGCCCTTTGTTTTACAGAAGCACTCTGCATATGCTTAGAGGCACATGGCCTGACATACCTTTTTTTGAAAAATGTCATAACCACTGTTAACACCCAGTTCCTGAGTATATGGCCCAAGCAGCCATGATCAAGCCCACTCACCTTTTTGGCTACTGGAACTACCAGCCACCACCCCACGAGTAGTACTGCCACTTCCCCTGCCCACTCCTGTTTCCTTAATTCCCTTCCCTACTGCCCAGCTGAGAATCACCAACATAAAATAAAACTGCCAACATCATGCAAATCTATGGTGTAACCACACTAGGAATATTGTGCACAGTTCTGGTTGCCACATCTTGAAAAGGATTCCATGGCACTGGAAATGGTGCAGAAAACAGCAGGCAAAACGACCAGGGGGAGTTGGAGCAATTCACCTATGAGGGAAGGTTACAATGTTTGGGACAATGTAGTTTAGGAAAAAATGTGAGTAGGTGGGGATACAGTCGTGGTATATAAAATGATACCTGGTGGGGAGTCCCCAGGGTCATCCTATGAAGCTGAATGGTAGGAAATATAAGACAGACAAAATAAAATACTTCCCCACACAGCGGAGAAACTGTGGAATTCGCTACCACAAGATGTAGTGATGTCCACCAACCTGGATGACTACAAAAAGGGATTAGACAAATGCATTGATGATAAGGCTATCCATGGTTACCAGCCATGATGGCTATGGGCGACTTCTGGGTTCAGAGGAAATATACCTCTGAAATACGTTAGTAGCTGGGAAACACGAGTGGGACGGTGCTGTTGCACTTGTGTCCTACTTACGGGCTTCCTGTTGGAGCATCTGGTTGGCATCTGGGCAACAGGATGCTGGACTAGTTATGCCTTGGGTCTGGCCCAGCAGAGCTCTCGTGTTCTTAGTGCAGACTAGCGGAGAGGCATCTGTGGATTGTGCCTCAATCATGGATCAAAGAAACCGGGGCTGCAGTTACTCAGTGCAGCGGTGAAAGAAAGGCCCTTTGCGCATGTTCAGAGTTCCTCCCCTGTAGCCAACAGGTTCCAGGGCTGAGCCACAAGCCAGATGAAGTGCAGGCGTATGTTGTGACTGCCAGGCAGGGGTTAGGCAGTGAAACTCTCACCCTGACCCTCCTCTTAGTGCTTCTTTCTGCCTATTCCTTTCTGCTTTGTGTTGCAGGCTTCCTTCCAAAAGGGACGCTGACGTGCTCGCTGGCGCCTCCCGTGACGTCCCCTGGAGAAGCATCTCCCCCCAGCGGCAGCCTGCCCCCTCCCCGGCGGCAGCTGCCCCTGCAAACCTGCTTGTGCAATGGGTGGGTTGTGAGCGCTGGTAAGACTTGGGAGACGGGTCGCCTTGGCCGCTGCCTTTCTTCTCTCTCCCTTTGTTCCTTCTTGCCCATTGATTTCTGTCTCTCCATGTGCTCTGCCATTCTGCCTCTGGGGTTTTTGCTGTCAGGTAATGAGGAGCTGTGGTCCCCATCAGCCTTGGAGATGCCGAAGCGAAGAGACATCCTGGCTATCGTGCTGATAGTTCTTCCCTGGACCCTGCTCATCACCGTTTGGCACCAGAGCACCATTGCTCCGCTGCTGGCAGTGCACAAGGGTGAGGAGAAAGCCGCCGGCCCGTGCCAACTGTGCCCACCTACTGCCTCCACCACCACCCACCGCCATTCCCATCTCCCCCCCGGTCATCCTGCTCATTCCATCATCCGGCAGCCTCTGCTCACGCATTGTCCGTCGAGGGTTGTGTGGCAGAAGACATCCTGGAGGCTGTTTGGCTTTGACTTTGGGTGCTTCTAGAGGAGGATTTTATCCTGCAAGGGCCCTGCCTCCAAGACAGAATTTTACAGGGATCTTCCACTTGTACCTAGGAATGCTATGCTGGAGAAATTTGAGACAGACTAAAATGAGCTCGGATTTCTAAGTTTAGGGATGTACGGAAGTCCCTTACCTGAACCCGAAAGTTGATTCGCAGTGGGGGGGAGGTGCTCCATCCCTCCCCCCGAAATTCTGGCCGGGGGGGAGGCGCCCCGTCACTCCCGCCGCGAATCCTGTCCTGCCAGGACGCAAATGGTGGCGGCCGTAGCGGCCGCCGTTTGCGTCCCTGCAGTCAGCTGTGATAGGCTACGTAAATGTTTATGTAGCCTATCACAGCTGAGTGAAAAGAAAAGAAAAACCGCACGTACGCAAATGGCGGCGCCCATGGGCACTGCCATTTGCATTTCTTATTTTGGCACGTCTAGTCTATGTAAACATTTACGTAGACTACGGCGAAAATAAGGAGAACGCGAATAGTGTTCCCCTTATTTTCGCTGTAGTCTACGTAAATGTGGCCAAATAAGTGCCAAAATAAGGAATGCAAATGGTGGCGCCCATGGGCGCCTCCATTTGCATATGCACGGTTTTGTTTTGTTTTTCACTCAGCCATGATAGGCTACGTAAACATTTACGTAGCCTATCACGGTGTTTTTTAAAAATCTAGCCGTGATAGGCTATGTAAATCTTTACGTAGCCTATCACGTTTTTGTTTTTTGTTTTTTTAACTTGGAAATGGCGGTGGCGGCAGCAGGTCGGAAGACCGGCCGCTGCAGCCACCGCCGCCACCGAACCGCCGCCGAACCGCCGCCGGAGCCGCCACCACCAGGGACATTCGCACAAGGTAAGTCCCATCCCGGGGGGGGGCGGGGGGGCAGACCGTTTCTCCACCAATTTCGGGGGGCCAAATGCGCTGGCATTCGGCCTCCCGAGATTCGTGGAGAAATTCTCTGACATCCCTACGTAAGAATGCAACATTCGGAATCCACAGCAGAGCAACCCCTTCAGGCTGTCCAGAGTCGTGGCCTTTCAGAACTTTTTTATTTTAACTTTCCCAAAATTTCCCCAAATTTATTCGTAGGAAAATATGCACGCTTCTGCTGAGAAAAGTTGAATGGAATGGGGGACAATACACTAAATGATACATGCTAAAGTAAATTATATATTACAGAATTATCTGCATATTTTTCCGCATGATGAATAAAAAATTCACATCTCTCTGTGAGCAGATGATGGAACAAAAGGCTCCTGGCAATCAGCAAAACACAGACGGAGCAGATTTTACACAGTCCATACATCCCTACATGTAACCGTCCTGTGGTTTTTCTGCCACTTCTTACATCTGTTTTTCTTACTGTGGGGAAAAGAAATCTGTTAAGGAGGAACAATGCCTTTTGGTCGGTGGCACTGGGATCCCTCCATCTCAAAGCACCCTGAGACCTATATCTCTGAAGTCGCACACTGTGAGAATCCATGGAGTCTGGTGGCTCTGACTTTGGTGGGGTTGTGAATGCACTCCAGGTTTCAGTCAGAACCCGCCAGAACTCTAATGGAGCTATCCATGGAGCTATAGATAGCATCTCTAGAGTTCTGGCTGGTTCTGACTGAAACCCAGAATCAATTCACAGCCCCACTGAAATTGGAGCCACCAGCTTATAGGACTTGCCTTCTGTGATCAGCCCGACACCCCACAAGCTCATAACTGGGAGCCATCTTATGATTTTGATCCCTTGCTATTCAACAGTAGGGATGGGTGAGAATTTTGCTCATGTTTTACCCTCCCCACCAATCACAAATTTCTACATAAGGGGGACAGAAAGAATTTGAGATTTATTTTTTATTTTTTAAACTGAATGTGGGAGGAAGCAGACCTGATAGATTCAGCCATCCCTATTCAAAAGTATCCTGGTGCCCAGTACAGGAAGTCTCTTGTAGAATGGAGATTTCCAATAAGATTGAAATCTTGCACACATTTGTGAAATCAATCTGGGCCAGTGGAAGCTGGTGGTGCCAATGTCATGGGGCAGTGATTCCACTCCAGGTTTCAGTCATAACTCTAAAGGAGCTATCCAGGGTGCTGAATCTATTTGGGTGTGGGTGTGTGTGTGTGTTTTAGTACCTTGGCTAGCTCCTTTAGAGATCTGACTGGTTCTAAATGAAACCCAGAGCAGATTTACCACCCTATGACATTGGGGCCACCAGCCTCCCCTGGCCTGGACATCAACAGCAGCTTGAGGTTGAGGTCAAGGTTCCATCTTGAGCTTGCCCAATATTCTCTTTACAACAGTGGCTATCCAAATGCTCCTGCAAGCTCACAAGCCAGGCTGGGGGGCAATGGCAATCTCTTCTCGCTTGGTCCCTTGCTGTTCAGAGCCCTTGTAAATGAAGGTTCTGTGTAGCTACGACCTCATGAATTGTGTAATCTGTGACTGTCTGAATTGGATTATCTGGCCGAGAACAAGGTCCCATCTTGTCCAATATTCTATTTGCATCAACTAGCAGCCAGCCAGATGCAAGCAAAGTGCAACGGTAATGTCCTTCTGCTGGCGCCTTGTCCCAAACATCTGATGTCCAGAGAAAGACTGCCTTTAAACACAAGAGGTTGCATTTAACATAGGTTAACATAGGACACTGCCTCATAATATACCAGGTCAGATTATTTGTCTGTTGAGCCAAGTCTTGTCTACTTCAGGGATGTTGAACCTTTGTCAGGCTGGATTCAATTTTGGAGAAGCTCTCAGGCTGCATTCCAGTCGTGGGTGGGCCCCAAACACCCCCAAACACTAGCTTACCTTAGCTTAAATTCTTATTGCCAGCATTTCAACAGTTTGGAATTGGGGGGTGGGGGGGAGAGAGACCAGCAGAGGCTGGTGGCTCCTATTTCAGTGGGGCAGAGGATCCACTCTGGGTTTCAGTCAGAATCAATCAGAACTCTAAAGGAGGTATTCAAAGGGCTGGACCATATCCCCACAATGGGTTCAGCACCTTGGATAGCTCCTTTAGAGTTCTGGCTGGTTCTGACTGAAATCCAGAGCAGATTTACCACCCCACTGACATCAGAGCCGACAGCCTCCACTGAAGAAAAAAAACAAACCTATGCCAAAGTCTGGAAACCTGAGGTCTGAGGTTCAACACCCCTGGTTTACAGATGTCAAGGATCGAACCTGGCCCCTTTGTCCACAAAGCATGTGCTCTCCCACTGGGTTATGGTTCCTCCCCCATTTATCTCTCCTGGCTAACAGCCTTTGATAATTCTGTCCTCCATGACTTTGACTCGTCTTTTGTTTTGAAAAGCCATTTAGCAAATTCCATGAGTTCATGGGGTCTTGCTTTGGGGGACCTGGGGAGCTCCAACAGCCATAAAGGAACTCAATGATGAGCCAACCGAGACCTGTGCCCATAGCCTGGCCCACTGCTGTAACTCTGGTCGGCAACTGATTGTACTGACAGACAACTTGGGATTGGGGGGAATGGTGTCCCACACACACATAGTGGCAGGGCCACACGTTTAGCCACATCTTCCTCCAACTCTGCCCCTCCTTGAAATGGGATCCTCCTTCTGTTGTTCGCACACTCCTCTGGGTCCCTTGCTAAGGCACTTCCCTGCTGAAGGGCATGGAGACTGTCAGACTGCACAAAGAAGAACCAAGCTGTTGTTTTTCTTCCTCATCTTTTGCTCTCTCTCATCTTTCTCAGTCAAGGAATGCCTTAGAAAGATGACAAAGAAGATCTCTCTCTCTCTCTCTCTTTCGCTCTCTCTCTCTCTCTCTTTCGCTCGCTCGCTCTCTTTCTCTCTTTCTGATCACTCTCTCGGAGCATTTTCCAAGAAGAGCAGAAGGGAGAAAGAAAAGACAATGTTGCTGGTTCTAGTATATCTCCTTTTTCTAAGGTCTCAAAAGCTGGTGTTTTGTACTTGTGGAAAACTCAATACTTCAGGTTTGGCCTAATGCTATGCACATCCCTACTTGTTATTACTGTATTTAGTCTGTGCCGTAAGTATACCCAGCATTTCACACATTTCACAAGTTCAAGAATAAGTGTGTTCCTGACCCCAGGGAGCTTACCATCATAGATAGACAATGTATTTTCATTTGTACATTCTTGCTAGGATACACGAATTGCTACAATAATGCTGGCTTCTTTTGCATTACGGTCTGACATTTCCAAGCTCTGCTTTTTCATGCTTCTTTCTCACATCCCCTGGGTCCAGTGGAAACCCCTTCTAATTTTCCTGATTGGCATTTTTCAGTCAATAAGCAAGAGCTGTTCCTCTAAAGATGGAGCAATGCTTTGTAGATAGATCTGGACTATAAACTCTAAAGGTAAGCAGAGGCAAATGGCAGGCAGGCACTGCTGCAAGGCAGATCTAGTGATGTTGTAGAAATTCACAATGGAAGCAAATGAGTTCAGATGTTAATGAATCTGTCCCAGAGATTCCTTAGAAGACCAGCTTTTCCCTTCCAGGTGGATTCCATGGACTTGCAGACCATTATTTTTACTTTCCAGAATTTTATGCAAATTCTGTCATAGAAAAATATGCCAAAAAAAAAATTCCCCCCAAAATGTGCATTTCCCCCATCGGGTAAAGGGCAGGGGCTGCAATTTTAGGGGAATTTGCGCATTTTGGGGGGATTTGTGCATTTTTGCACATGTGAATTTGCATAAATTCAGAAACTAAAAAAAAATCCAATTCCGTCAATGGGTGGACAACAGAACGAAAGGTGCCTGACAATCCATGAAACACAGATGGAATGGATTTTACACAATCCATACATCTCCGCTTCAGCTGCTCCCCTCCAGATCCGGCTAACTCCATCTAGAAACCTTTGGCTCTGCCACTGCCTTTCTGCTTTCTGAACACCCAGCTCTTGTTTATCTACTCTCTCTCTCTCTCTCTCTCTCTTTCTCTCTCTCTCCCTCTCAAACCTAACCCTCCTCCAAGCTCCAATGGCTATCTCTTTCAAAACATTCAAGAGAAATCTCAAGGGCAGGAGTGGGCAGAAGGTAATCTCCAGATGTTTGGGACTTCCACTTCCAGAAGCCCCTGCCAGCAAGGCCAATGGCCAGGAATGTTGGGAGTTGAAGTCCAAAACATCTGGAGATCTACCTTCTGCCCACCCCTGCTCTAGGGACCAAGAGACAGGTCCTTGTCACTAGCACTCCTTGTCATTAGCCTTCCTTGATGAAACAGCAGCTGACCATTGTGGGCTGTTAGCCTAACAAAGGAATAATCCACCAGCAGCCCTGAGGATACAGTAAGTGTTTTGCCCAGATCTGGCTGGTTCCACTTTTTGCCCACCACTCTCTCAGGTACATCATCTGATGACTGCAGCCTTCTCCCATGGGGTATGGTTTGCTGCTACAAAAATTAATCCTACATCAGAAATAACTTTTATGTTGTAAAAATGGATAATGGACAATGATGACGATGATGACAGTGATGATTTATATAGCACCATCAAGATACATGGCATTTTCCAGAACATAAGAGGACAGGTCCCTGCCCCATGTCACTTACAATCTAAAATTTGACACAGGGAAAACAACAGATGAAGCTGGGGGGAGGGGAGGGGAGATGGGAAACATGCAATTATTTCAGTTACAGAGTGCAGAATTCAGATTATCTCAGTGCGGACAACTGAATATGCAGGCCAGTGATAAATGTCCATGTTTCTGTCCCCTTTCTACCATTTCCTGCTTATAGCTTCTGCTTCCCTAGCTAGCTTGCTTTACTGTCCCTACCCTCACCCCCATCTCTCTCCCCCCAAATTCAAGGATGGATTCTTGCCTTGGAGCTGCCTTGTCAGTTGTTTTCATCATTTCTTCTCTCTCCTTTTCTCTCCCATGTGCTGCCACAGAGGATGGTGGAGATGCCCGTCGCGACTTCCCCCAAGGCTCAGACTCCAAGGAGTACTGCCTGTCTGACCGCGACATTGTGGAGGTGGTTAGGACAGAATACGTCTACACCCGCCCACCTCCTTGGTCAGACGCCTTGCCCACCATCCATGTCATCACGCCCACCTACAGCCGGCCAGTCCAGAAGGCGGAGCTGACCCGTCTGGCCAACACTTTTTTACATGTTCCGAACTTGCACTGGATCCTGGTGGAGGACTCCCAGCGGCGGACGCCTTTGGTCACCCGGCTCTTGAGGGACACGGGGCTGAACTACACTCACCTCAATGTGGAGACCCCACGCAATTACAAGCTGAGGGGGGACATGAGGGACCCGCGGATCCCCCGGGGAACAATGCAAAGGAACCTGGCCCTACGGTGGCTGAGGGAGACCTTTAATAAAAACAACAGCCAGCCTGGGATTGTTTACTTTGCGGATGATGATAACACCTACAGCTTGGAACTCTTTGAGGAGGTAAGCGGCCGCTGGATGGCCTTGCTGGTTGGGTTGCTGCTCTTGACCTTCAAAAGAGCAGGTTCCATTGTTCTAAAGCTTTGGTAGGCCTCTCCGCTGCCATGATTGACGTCTTTAATGCTTGCGGCACAGAACAGAGGGAAGGTGAGTGAATACTCTGGCACTCGATGCATGCTCAGAGGCTTCAGCTGGCACGGACTGTGCCAGCCCATCTCCTGGCAGGGAAAGATCCCTGGCCAAAAGCATGTCGTTCACCAGTGCTGTGGCTTTTATACTGGATCCTTCCATGTCTTTTTGGCGCAACTGCAGGTTTTGATTTTCACCTCCAGAAACTGCCATTTCCTCGATTCTCCTCATGACCTAGAACCCATTATGTGCACAAAAGTGGCACAAGGTTTGTGTTGCAGGAGCAGGTTGCTACTCACAGGGCACCAATGATGGCATAGGGCACCGGATTATCCTGTGGTGGTTGTGCTGAACTGGCAACAAAAGGTTGCAGTGTCCTCCCCTCTTCTCAGGAGTGCTTCTGTTCAGGGTTCCAGAAAGCCAGTCATGCCCTCCTCCAGGATATTATAAAGCTGCAAGGGGCTTGTGCTTGGCTTTTCACTTCCCCTCATTTTCATTTCCCAGCTGACACACAACATTCTGCAGCTACTGAGCATACTTAGTTCTTATTGGGTGGATTTGCGTGGTGAGTTGCCCCATTAGGATATATGCCCTGTATACAGGGCCAGTGTCAAGGGTAAGCATGGTTGGGCACCTGCTGAGGGCCTACACCCCAGTAAAGGCCCGCTAACAAAAGCCCCCTGGACTTGCTCCTCCTCTTCACCATTGCAGCCTGCTTGTTCATCTGCCTCTTGCTCTGGCTGAGACAACAGTGGTGGTGAGGAGGAGGAGGAGGAGGAGGAGAAGGAGCAGGAAATGCCACGGCCTCCTTGCTCACTGGCGCTCTTCCTCTCAAGCGAGCAAGGCCTAGAAAGAGGATGAGGAGCTACAGCGGCTGGTGACAATGGCAGTGAGAAGCTAGACTCACTGATGGAGGGGGCCCATGGAGGATGTCTTGGCCAAGGGCCCTCCAAAACTTGGAGCCGGCATATATATAGGAACTCTGGAGGACCCAAGGGAGGCTGAATTTGGCCTGCAAGCCTGAGGTTCAACACCCTTGCTTTACCTGGAGGTTCCAGGGGCTGAACCTGGATCTTTTGCAGACAAAACAGGTGCTTTGCTACTACACAGGTCCCTTGATGCAAGGTGCTTTGAATCTATATGATGATAACTGAGGGGGTGACGATAGAAGGAGTGGGGAGAGGGGAGGTGACAACATTTATTTGTTTATTTATTATTGCATTTATATCCCACCATTTTTCCTCTTGCAAGGAACCTAAGGTGGCTTACAGTATCCTCCTCCTCTCCATTTTATCCTCACAACAACCCTGTGAGGTAGGCTGGGCTAAGAGCCCATGACAGACCCAAAGTCACCCCAAGTGCTTCCATGGCTGAGTGGGGACTAGAACCTGGATCTCCCAGCTCCCAGTCCAACACTCTCGCCACCACACCACACTGGCTGTCATGGGGTGAGCCTTCAGTTGGCACGGACTGTGCCAGCCCATCTCCTAGCACAGAAAGATCCCTGGCCAAAAGCACATCATTACACCACTGCTGTGGCTTTTACACTGGATCCTTCCATGTCTTTTTGGCTCAACTGCAGGTTTTGATTTTCACCTCTAGAAACTGCCATTTCCTCGATTCCCCTCATGTGCACATCCCATAATGTGCACAAAAGGAGTATTCCCCACCCTGCAAATCCATGCAATAAGAACTAAGTATGCTCAGTAGCTGCAGAATATTGTATATTGTCAGCTGAGAAATGGAAAGGGGGGGGGGAGTGAAAAGCCAAGCATGAACCCCTTACAGCTTTATAATATCCTAGAGGAGGGCATGACAAAATGAACGTGAGCAACCCCACTTACGTGTATTTAGGTTTCTTTTCATTTGGTGCAAGGTCAGAGGGGTTAAAAAGCCAACTGCTTCATGGAAGAGGTGGATTATGAGAAGGGACTCAGGGGGAAGCCAAAAGGTGACATCTGGGAGGGGTTCCGGGAGGGGGTTCCAGGCATGAGAGGCAGCAAGGGGGAACGGTCTTTTTATTTGGGCAGATCAGGGTGGTGGATTTAGAACAGCTAGCTCCCTATGCTGAGGTGTGCATCTTTCTCTTAAAACAGGAGTGGGCAACTTGTAGCCCGCCAGTTGCTTTGGCCTACAACTCCCATTAGCCCTCACTGTTGGCTATGCTGGCTAGGGCTGATGGCAGTTGTAGGTCAAAACATCTGGAGGGTCACAAGTTGCCCACTCATGGATTAAGGGCAAGGTTTTTGAGGTTGTCTTTTAAGGTTGTTGTAATGTTGTGTGTGAGAGAACGTGTGTGTGTGTGATGTTTTTAAGGTTATTTTTAATATTTTCCTGTTTTTATTTGATTATTTTGTTTATTTTCTGAATAAAAAGTTTATTTTACTTTTTGTAAACTGCCTTGCTTGGCTGCCTTCAGAAATGGCCATACAGAAATACAACAAATAAGAATGACAGGTCATGGCAAGGCCAGCCCTGCCATTAGGCAGAGTGCGACAGCTGTCTCAGGCAGCAGATTTGAAAGGGCTGCAAATGGTTAGCTATTTAATTTGCTAGTGTATTTTTTTTACTGCCAGGGACAGGGAGAGGCACTTGAGGGAGATTTTCTGCTTCGTAGGCCAAAATCACTTGCCTGGCTTTGGTCTCTATGCATCTTGACTAGGGGGGGGCAGTGGGAGCAAGTGTTGCTGGGGGGGGGGTTAATTAAAAAAAAAATCTTCTGGGAGGCAAACACAGCAGCAGCGGCGGCCCCACCCACCCCTGAAATCCTTGCTCATTTGCATACTACTGCAGTTAAAGGGTATTAACTCTGATTCATTGCCAGCGGGGCGGGGGAGCTTTTAAAGAACACAGAAATGACACACTCCTTTCCCGGGGGATTTACAAATGAAGTCATTTTCAATGAGGGCTTTGGTGTTAATTAATTTAAACGCAGGGAAATTAAACATTGCCCATTGCCCAAGCGCAGAGTCCGAGCTAATTTGCAAAGACCAACAGGCGGAGCGAAATTTGAAAAAGGAGATGGAGACAGGAACTGACAGATTGCTCTGTAACTGGCCACGAACCAATCCTAGACTTAGCAGTGGAAACAGGACTGAAGTCCTATTCACACACTGATGAGAACGGTGACAACGATGATGTCAGGGTGGACACTGAGCCCATAGAATCCCAGAGTAGTTCTGATTCGGAGGAAGAGCAGTCGCTCCTGGGAGAGGAGAGCGCCCCTTTTTCCCAGGGCCCGCAGCTGACAGAGATTCCTCCCACCCACATTCCTAGATTAGAAAGCAGTCCAGGGAGTGACCCAGCACCGATAGCAGACTGGTTGGATGCGCGGCGCAGACGCAGAGAGCGGCGCCAAATGGAGAGCGCGGAAAGGAGGCGTAGCACCCGGTTGGCACTCAAAGAACGGTTGCGCCCAGAGGATCCAAGGGAAAAGGGGAGGGATTCTCCCTAGTCCTTATATTCAGGGGTCTGCCAGTAACTGCCCTTCAAACGGGGACCAACTGTTCCAACTTAGGGCATAGGGATGCTGCTGCTCAGATCTAGTTGCTACCTGTAGAGCTGTTAAGTTGTAAAAGAAGAATAAAGCTTTGAAAAGAGTCCCTTTGTCTGTGTCTGGACTTGGCTACTGGATTAGACTGAGAGCCCTCCAAGGAGCCCTTGACAGCCAACAGCAACCAAATAAGAATTATTTCAGGTTATTCCAGTTTGGAAGTCAAGCTGTCCCTATGATGCTCTTGCAAAGCTGGTGCTCTTGCTCATGTGGTATATGAAAGTTTATGTAGCTGCCACAATTACACAGGAGCACAAAACAAATCCAGTAGTGCAGCATTGGTTGCACAATGCAGCACCCGAGACTTCCAGCTTTCATTGGCACACGCAAAAAGGGACAACTCCCCACTCCTACTATGCTTTTGCACAGTTTCAGTTCGTTTCATTGGGGCTCATACAGGAGAACAGGACGTTCTTCTTCACACCTCGCATACTTAGATCATGGAACTCACTATTGTAGGATGTACTGATGGCCGCCAGTATGAATGGCTTTAAAAGAGGATGAGAGAAATTCATAGAAGATAAAGCTATCAGTGGTTGATAGTCATGATGGCCATATATTACCTCCAGTATCAGAGGCACTATGCCTCTCAAGACCAGTTGCTGGGAAACCCAAGTGGGAGGATACTATTATACTCATGTCCTGCTTGTGGGCTGCCTAGGGGCATCTAGTTGGCTTCTGTGAGAAACAAACATTCTAATAAATTAGTTTTTCTAAAAAATAAAGTTTCTATACAACCCAGTAACTGAAGTTCTTATGGTATGTAGTGCTCCTCAGAGGCAGTATTCTGGGGAACATGAGCAGGAGGGTGCTATTGCACTCATGCCGTGGTGGTGGGCTTCCCATTGGGGTATCTGGTTGGCCACTGGGAACAAAATGATGACCTAGATAGGCCTTGGGTCATCTGATACAGCAGGGGTCTTCTCATTTTTTGTAATTGCCTGGAGGAGGAGGCTATCGATGGCTACTAGTCCTGATGGCTCTATGCTACCGCCAGTATCAGAGGCAGCATGCCTATGTGCACCAGTTAGTGGGGAACATGGGCAGGAGGGTGCTGTTGCACTCATGTCCTACTTGCAGGTTTTCTGTCAACAGTCGGCGGGCCACTGTGTGAACAGAATGCTGGACTAGATGGACCCTTGGTCTGATCCAGCAGGGCTCTCCTTACATTTGTATGTTCTGAGGTTGTGCCCCATTGACCAGATATGTCACAGGAAGAGAAGAAGCTGCCTTATACCAAGTAATGCCATTGGTCCATCTTGTTCAGTATCATCTACACTGACTGGCGGCGCTCTCCGGGGTTTGAGACAAGGATCTTAGACCTTTCTGGAGCTGACAGAGATTGAACGTGGGAGCGTCTGCGTGCAAAGTCCACTGAGCTATGCTCTTTTCCTGCTCTGCTGCTGTTTGTTAATTTATATAAAGCATCTAAAATATCTCAGCAGTGTACAAAAATGGGAAATAATACAGGCCTTGACCCCAGGCTTACATCAAAAAGTTAAAGGTGTGACAGGTTAAGGAGGAAAGAGGACTCACAAGGAAGGGGAATCATTGCAGCAAGCCAGCAGGAACTGCAGTGAAAAGAAGCTAATGGGGGGTGGGGTCCCCTTCTCCCTCTGTCACATGAACAGTGGCTGTCTACTGTTGGAAGCCAAGAAGACAGAGGCTGGATGGCCAGGGCTGCTGTCAGCACAGCACTTAGAGTGGCCATGTGCCCTCTTTTACAGAAGACAGACCCCCCATTTGAAGGACTGCCAGAGGACCATCCTCTATTTGAAGGGGTGTCTGGCCCTGGTCCAGTTTAAGGATCAAAAACCATAAGAAGGGAAGCACAGGGGCCTTGAAGTTGCCCATCAGTACTTAGCACCTGGGCAGAAGACAGAATGAGCAGGGAACCTGGCCACAGAAACATCTGCACTATGGTGAGAGATACTGTAGTTCTATGTAAATTATAATAATTGTGTCTAAATTTGCATCTACATATATAAATTAGCATATGCAAATTGGATGCAAATCCATGTCCTCTTCTTTGGTGATCCATAAGTTGCCCCTCTAAACTTGCCTCTGCACATGGAGGCAGTTTCCATCAGCTTCCGCACCAACTGTTTATGCGAAGAGGGCCTCTGTCTTTCCAGTCTGCCCTTTTTGTCCCTTGCTAAATGGAAGCAGCATTCCATCCTCAACCGTACCCCTAGAGGACCTCTCATCTCTATCCTGTCTCTTCTCTCCATTTTTCCCCCCGCTTAGCATTTTTCTCCAGTGCTCCCTCTGGCTTTCACCTTTTCTCTTGCCACTTCTTGCAGCCACTGCCTGTCAAGAACTTGGCTTCTATCGGGTAAAGGGAGCTCCGGCTGGGTGCTACCATATTGGCAGGATGTCTCGCTCAGAGGCACAGGACATGCAGTTGTTTCTTTGAGCCATGGCACTTGCATGAGGACCAGGCAATTGTCAGTACTTGGGGGAGGGGGGTTATATTCAGGAGAAATGGCTTCTGCCGTGGTGGCCATGCTCGAAAGATGTAGGTGCAACACCACCTTTTGAGTGCCTTCAGCCCCAATAGCTGGAATAGGATGACAGACATCTTGCTTCTTTGAAGTACTGATACGCTTGTGAATGGTCCTGGGCACAGAGGATTATTCTGGCAAGACCTGTAACTCTGGACTCATCTCAGCTCTGTGCGTATGCCATGGCCAGTTCCTGGCATGATAAAGGCAATGGCCTCCAGCAGCAGAGGCTGGGGCCTCCCACATTAGTGGGGCGGTGAATCCACTCTGGGGTTCAGTCAGACCCAGTCAGAACTCCAAAGAAGCTATCCAAGGTGCTTCACACCTTTTAGATTTCTGACTGGTTCTGAATGAAACCCAGAGTGGATTCACCACCCCACTGACATCGGAGCCACCAGCCTCCACTGGCCTGCAGCCTGTGGATATTTAAGGGCTTGTTGAGAATGGCTCTAGGTAGGGGTGGCCGTGTGCCCTACTTTACAGCAGACAGTCCACTTATTTGAAGGCATCCTCTATTTGAAGGCCTGCCCAGTCCAAGTCTGGATTAAAGAGAAAGAACCATAAGAAGGCAGAGTAATGGCCTTGAAGTTGTTCATCAAGAGTCAGCACCTGGACAGCAGACTCAGCAGGCACACAGCTCACCTGGTCCCAGTCTTCCCCACTATGGGGAGATGTAGGGATGCTCAAGGATTTTGTTTGGTCTGCATTTTCCAGCGAACCTACTTGATTTGCACTTCCCGGACTAATCCTTTGTTTGTTGCATTTCTCTGCATTTTGCGATTCAAAACACAGCTCCAAAAACATATGCATACAAAATGTGTATTTTTAGGTGAAATGTGTACACAAATGGGAGTTTTCTGAAAAATGCGCTCCAAAATCATGCGAGTTTTCATGCAGGTGTTTTTTTTTAACTGCGGATTGATGTGGAAATACGGGATGGAACAGACTTCTGTGTGAACACATGCAAACGTAGCCTGGATTTGAAATAAACTGATCCCTCCCTCCCTAACAGTGTTTCTATTGATATAGCAATTATTTCTAAATGTGGATATACCCATATAAATGAGCATATACTGTTTTTATGCTGCCATGTGTCACCTTTGGTGCTCTTTTTCGGCGAGGCGTCAGTGGCCACCTTAGCTCTGGGCCAGGCGTAAACCGTCATCAGCCTACACTGCTAGTCTCACTTTAGGGCTGAACAAAACTTTATGAGACAAACGGGGAGCTTGTCTTGTTGTGATGCAAATGTGGTGGTGAGGCATTTGCAGGGGGGAAATAATAAGCAGCTGGGAGGGTGTGCTTAATCTTTCCTATCCACACCAAAAGCAAGCACCGCTTCATACCCTGCATCATTAACATATGGAATGCGCTGCTGTGAGATGTAGTGATGGCTACTGTCTTCGATGGTTTTTAAAGGGATTGGACAAATGTATAGAGGAGGAGGAGGGCAGGTCTACCACTGGCAATAAGCCATGATGGCTAAGTAAAACCTCCATGTTCATTCCCATCCTGGAGGAAATGGCTTTAGGGGAGCAAAGGTCACAGGTGGGGATATGACTGGGGTATGACAACAGGGAAAGGAGAGCCGTGGAGGTCTTTAAAGGGAACGGCAAAAATGGCAGTGCTGAATGTGGCCTGTGGGGAAATACAATACCTCCCTGCAGGTTGTTCATCAGACTTTTGCGTTTTGCTCCTATTGCCGTCGCCGCTGCCATCAACGGATGTTCTTGCATGGGGAAGGCATGAGCAGAGAGGCTTTGCAAAGGCGTGCAGCTGTGTCTCGTGGCACCTCCATCTCCCCTTCCTGCAAAGGCTAGGCTGCATCGAGGGGGAGCGGAAGCCAGCAGGGCCTTGTGCAGAAGAGGAACGGCATAATTGGGATCCTCCCCCGACCCACCCACCCGCCACTGCTGCCCCAGTGGGTTGAGAGAGCGGGTAGCAAGTGCACAATGTGCACGAGCAAGCACCCTGGACTCTTCCAGGCCATCTTGCTGTAATTAGCAGTGACAAGAGAGATGCTGGGAGATCTCAGATGAGAGAATCTAGCCGAGAAGCAGGGGTGGCGGCGGCTTCGGCGGAGACAGAGCTCCCGCCTGTGGCCCTCTGGTGTGGAATGAAGAACAGCGAACCGTCTTTAGTGATCATAGAGGAACCTGCAGAGGTTTCTTTGAGAATCCGAAGTGCCACGCCTCTCAGGACGATGCCCTTACCTCTTTTTCATTTGTCATAATTTAGGTGCCAGATCCGTGCCGCTACTCCTTTACCTACTTCAGGACCCAGAACAACTTGAGGAAGAGTCGACGCTGAGAATCTTAGCTGATTTGACACATTTAAAATAATCACATAGTACGGCCCTGTTGGGCCTGTTCTACTCCTGACTGCAGAAGGGAGTAGAACAACACGCATTATTCAAAATGCATAGCGCATTTTGAATAATGCTCTATGCAAAAAAAAAAAAAAAACCAAAGCATTCCCTGCATGTAGACAACTAGCACTTCAGGGAGAGTGTTGCATTACAATCTTTTCTCATTATTTGGAACACAGGAAGCTGCGTTATACCGAGTCAGACCCTGCTAGCCCAGTATTGTCCACACTGACTGGCAGCAGCTCTCCAGAGTTTCAGGCATGAATTTTTCCAGCCCTACCTGGAGATACCGGGGATCGAACCTGAATCTTTCTGCATGCCAAGCATGCACTCTACCACTGAGCAACATTGCCTCTCTAGTTTTACAAATGCAGGGTTTTTTTAAAAAACAAACATGGGTATAGCATTTAAACATGCAAATATACTCACACACACCCTGTAGAGTTGCCATCACTTGCAGTTAAAAAATCCTGGTATCTGGGCAGAGCATGGGAGCAGAATTGTCTTTGTTATGGAGTTGAGTCCAGAGTGGTTCTGGTGATGGATGGAGCCAGGGTAGGGAGCCTGGTCACTTTTGGCAGGTCCTGGGAGGAGTCCAGCAGTTTTGCATGTCTCAGTGAGCAGCCCTCCAGCCCCCAAACTGGCCATTCACCTAAAGCCGGAGTGGGCAGTTTGTGGCCTACAACTCCCCTCAGCCCTAGCCAGCATAGCCAATGGTGCGGGATAATGGGAATTGTAGGCCAAAACATCTGGAGGGCCACAAATTTCCCACCCCTGACCTAAAGGATACAGCTTTTTAAAATGGGCTATCCAGGGGAGGGGGTGGCTTTGGTTTTAGGGTTTTTCCCTGTCAGCTGGTCCAAAAGATCCCCCCCCCCCAGATTCTTTTTGATCACTGGTACCCTTACCCACCTGTGTTCTGAAGTGGTATAGCCCCAGCAGGATTATACACTGTGATTATTACCAGGTATAGCTGGCCCCTCCTTGCTGGAAGGGAAGAGTGCAGATAAGCAGCAAGGCCAGCCTTCTGTGCCCAAGCAGCACGTGATCCCATCCCTTTGTCCTTCCCTCCGCAGCCAGCCCGCTAATTCACATAACCTCTAACAGAGTGACAAGCAGAGATCAGAAATGTTGCCATGTGTTTTCCTCACCCCCTAATGGGAGTGTTCCTGATCAGGGTTCCTGCCAGCCACATCTTCCTCCACGATACTAGAAGCAGAGAGCAGCACAAGCAGGCCAGCCTCTCCTTCCTCCCACCTCCAGTTAAATGACACTCATCTGTGGCTCCTAGAGGCTACTGAGCATGCTCAGTCCTCACTGGGGTGTTTTTTGGGTGGGGAGGGTGGGGAGAGTTTAAGGGCACAATCCTATGCATATTTAGACAGGAGGGAAATAGCCTACAACTCCCAGCATGCCCCTGCCAGCATGGCTGGCAGGGGCATGCTGGGACTTGTAGGCCTTTTTTTCTGTCTAAACATGCATAGGATTGCACCTTAAATGTTTTATAATTATGCATATCTCAGGGTTCACTGCCTCTTGTTTTTCCCATCCTGTTGGCCCTTGACTACCTACAATTGGTATTAGAAGGAAAGGCGATGGATAGAAACAGACAGACAGACAGACAGATGAGCCTGGGTCCCCGACCCTAGTGGGGGTGTTCAGCTGATGAACTCTGCATTCTGGCTTCCTTAAGAGACAACGGGATAGTTCCACTGTCCTAACAGCTGTGGCATGCTCCTCCTCCTGCCCTCCAAGGGACGCCCTCTTACCATGCTGCTGCTTCTCTCTCTCTCTCTCATCTCCAGATGCGGACCACTAGGAAAGTGTCGGTGTGGCCCGTGGCCTTTGTGGGAGGCTTGCGCTACGAGTCGCCCAAAGTGAACGCTGCTGGGAAGGTGTACGGCTGGAAAACAGTCTTCGATCCCCACCGGCCTTTTGCCATCGACATGGCTGGCTTTGCGGTGAATCTCAGGCTTATCCTCCAGCGACCTCAGGCTTACTTCAAACTACGAGGGGTGAAGGGCGGCTATCAGGAGAGCAGCCTGCTCCGGGAGCTGGTGACCCTGAACGACCTCGAGCCGAAAGCTGCCAATTGCACTAAGGTGTGGCTTCCTTCTGGTTTCACGGCCAACGGGCCTATTTTTACATGAGGTCTTCTCTGCAGGACACAGCATCCCCTGATGGTTTCAGCGTGAGTGGGTTTATCCTAGTGGCACTGCACAGTGGTGTGGGGGAATCCCTCAAACATCACCGTGGCCCAGAAAATATGGTCCCATTTCCGTGCCCTCCATAACTGGGCAAAGGGCCAGTAAGATTAAGAGCTTTATTGTTCCGTTGGCAGGAGGCTTGCTTGGCCTCTGTTCTGGACGCTGCTTAAAAACTATATCTCCTCCTTACCCAGTCTGGTGGCTGCAAATGTGTTGGTGGACTGCAACTCCCATCATTCCCAGTCAGCATGGCCAATGGTATTGCTGGCTGGCACCAGGTGTGGGAAGGCATGTGCTTGTGCATGCATGTGTATAGAGCAGCCTCTTGCAAGATATTTTAACTCCCCTTCATGTGGTCTCTCAGATTTACAATTGCCTCCAATTGAACAAACAAAGGACACTGACATGCTTCAGAAAAAGGAAAACTTCTGGATCTACAGACTCATAACACTTAGTCCAATGGCCTTAATCTGGAGGACAATTCATGAGTATTATACCAGGCATATCCCTGGGTTTTGTGTCCTCGGGAATTTTTATCTCCCAACATTCCAAACTGCCACTCTCAGTATCCATTTAACATCACAGCTACTGATGAGGGTGGAAGCCAAAATGTTTCGCTATAAATATATTTTGAAATTACTCTGTTGCTAGTCTGTCTTTCTTACAGATATAAATAGATATAGATACAGATATAGGAACAGACATAATTATATATCAGGATTGCAGAACCTCCTTTTAGCCCGAGGGCCAAATTCCATTTCAAAGAACCTCTCGGGGGCCGCATTGGCCAGGCCAAAGGCAAAGTGGGGAGGTAAAAAAATACCAGCATATTTGAATGTAAAGCTCTTCCTGACAATAACTAAGCCTTAGGAGAGGCGTTTCAACCTTTTAGAATGGAGAAAAATTCATACAAAAGCCAGGAAACCACCAACATGATTGGTGCTCAGGGGAAAGGAGGTGGGGCATGGGAAAGGGGCGGGGTCATCTGGGAAACCCCAGAGAGCCAAATTGGGACCTCAGGCGCACCAAATTTGGCCCCCGGTTCTGAAGTTCAGCACCCCTGATACAGAGATAGATGTGGAGATATATATACATGCCCACGCCCACACATATTGAGTGAGGCAGGTGTTCAATTCTAATTAGGGAGGGAGGAACTCAGCTTCCCAGATTTCAAAAGTTGGGAACAGTGGATTCCGCCCCACAGGCCATCAGAAAAAGCACCGCTTTTCATCCTCCGTAAGCAGAACTGGCTCTCATTTCCAGCCAGGCGTCTTTCCAGCCAGGCAAAAATGAGCACGGCTTTGAGCATGAAATGGGATCGATTAAACTTGCGGTTCATTGTCATAGCAACAAGACAAGAGGCTTGTCAAGGTGAGGAGAATCAAGGGGACGTGTTGATGAGGAGCAGGAGGGTGTCGCTCCAAAAGGTTGTAATGTCCACAGGAGAGATGGAGAGCAGGCAGAGAAGGAAGCCTTAAGAGAAGGCCTAGGCAGCTTGCAGTAGACATTTGTAAAGGGAGGGGTACAACTGAAGTGGGTGGGCTTGTGGATTTGGCCCAGGGAGGTCATGTTGCTGTTTGGAAGAAACAAAATTTGCTGCCCTGTATCTGCTGTTCCAACACACAAGCTTACCTTGGCTTTCAAAAAATGTATATAAAAACACAGCATTCCTCTCTGTTACGTACAAAGTTACAATTTGTTTTTCAGTGTGATACAAACGGAGTCTATTTTCCAACCACAGACACCAGTTTAGCACCATTTTTGGATCTTGTCTTGTCTGTGTCGGCAATCTTGCATTACTTTTATCAACCATTTCTTAATCATAGGCAACATTGGTGATGTCCATTGCTGAGCACAGGGAGTCTTAGCAGCTCAAAAAAGATTTTGAGGAGACGATCCAGTACAGAGTTAACAAGTGTCCTCAGTTTGGTTTGATAACCAAGATAATGGTTCTGACAACTCCTGTAATTGGAAAGGGGGTATGTAATGGCAGAGACCAGTGGGTGTGAACGTAATTAAACTCCACTACAGAGGAATCAAGTTAGTGTGATCTGCCAAACTGTATGAGCGATTCAGAAACAGGAGGGATAGGCAACTGGCAGACCAAGTGCTCAGCCTGGCCCTCAGAGGCTCCCCTTCCTTTTGGCTGCACATCTGGGCCTACAAAAACAAGGTAGTAGGGGGTGAGAGATAAAAACTGTAGTTTAGTTCAGGCTGCAGCCATAAAGATAGGCCTCCCTCTGAGTGTTCTAGAACGTTGCCCCTTTTGGGAATGTGAAAATGCATTGTAAGCAGATAAGGAGGATGTGCTGGAATGTTGTAAGTAGATACGAAGGGTGTGCTGGAAGGTTTTGTTCCCTGTGCATACATGCTTCCACTGTAGCAGCCCATACTAGCATGTCAGTATCTGATTGGCTGACAGCTATGGCACAGTAAGAAATTCATGAGTATATAAGTATTGTTGATCTGCTTTTGGGTGTGGTCCTCCTGTGTGTGTGCAACCCACCCATACTAGTATACTCTGCTCAGAATCTGCTTAATGAAGGCTTATAGTGTCAGAAGACCCCCAGCCTGCTGTGTTCTTTGGGAAGGTCCAAAAACCTTTCCTCCTCAGGGGCCATCTGGCAGGCCCCAAATCACGACTGGTGGATACATCTCATATGTTGGTTCAAGTTCCACAGATCATCAAACTTGTTGCAACCCTACCTGAGGAATGGATCAGTGAGTGAGACTTTTCTCCCCTTGGCTAATCACTCCACTGGAAAAAGCCTGACAGCCTCCTGCTTAACGTGCTATACAGCTGGTGTCGGTATTGCAAAGTACATGTTAAAGAATAAAGGGCATGTGGAATGGGATCGGGGAATGGATGTATAAACTCAAGGAGGATTGTGAATCTTGATGAGGCAACAGAATAGGTCAGTCAACCAGTGTGCCAAAGGACTGGGTTAATTCCCTGTAACACAGCACCATAAAATGGGTCATTTCTGCCCACGCGTTGTTTCTCTATCTTATCGGCTCAGGATAAGGGGGAGAATTGCCACAAAGCTTTTCACCAACCTGCTCTAAGGCTTGGAGATGCATTGTTAGCCTCTGGGGAATATGGTTACCTGTGCTATCAGTTTAATAATGTACAATGACAGACGGATTTAAATTTCCTTTTCTTTGTCTTTTATTCAGATCCTTGTCTGGCACACAAGGACAGAGAAACCTGTGCTGGTGAATGAGGGAAAGAAAGGCTTCACAGATCCCAACGTGGAAATCTGACATTACACTTCAAAAGCAGAGAAAATATTAGCAGGTATGTTACTACCAATTCCTCTTTGGTGGGGGAAAGAGAAATTTTGGTGCATGTAAAGTATAAACATGACACACACACACTCCTCCATGGTTGGTTCCATGCTCCTTGGTCCATATGCTTTGAAAGGAGAGTGCTGATTTTTAGATGTGTTAAAACATCAATTGTGTCAAGGTGAAAAACAAAACAAAGACTGAATGTTATAGTGTCACATTTGAAGTGTGAACCCAAATATCTATCATGTAGCAAAAATTTCATCGGACAAGTTGCTCAAGTACCCAAAACTAAATCCAGCTAAAACACATTTATTACTTCTCATGCATAGGGATCCTAAGGGTCTTGTGTACCCATCATGAGGTAACAAACTCATTAGCTGAATTTGGATTTACCACACCTTGTTGTGTCATACTAACTGGGAACTGTGGATAATCTTCACTATGGTTAGTTTAAACAAACCAGCTTCATAACCGCAGGTTTGAATGATTATGATTGTTTGAAACTAATCATAGTTAATATTAACCACAGTTTCCCAGATTCAGATCACATATCACAAACGGTGGTTAATCTAAAGTGGAAGCAAAAGCTTTTGAATTCTTCTTCATAGCTGTGCTGGAAAAGTGAGGACCACAACTCTGGGGGAAGATTCCATTTCCCTTAACCAGGGATTCCCAACTTGCGGTCCTCCAAATGTTTTGGCCTACATCCCTCACCATCGCTATGCTAGCTAGGGCTGATGGGACCTGTAGGCCAAAACAGCTGGAGATCCACAAGTTGTCCACCTGCATCCTAAATCATAGTGTAGTGTGTGATGTGTAAATGCACCTCTTGTCCTAGTCCTTGCTGTAGATGGAAGGATTATGGAACTGGGTTTCTGTTATTATTTCTGAGTAAGTGAAAGGATAAGAACTTATTCACACATACACATATTTAGCTATTTAAAGGGGGGGGGGAAGCAGAGCAAGGGTCTGAGTCCACTTCTTCACACAGTGCATAGTTAAACAATGGAATTCGCTACCACAAGACATGGTGATGGCTACCAATTTGGATGGCTTTAAAAGGGGATTGGACAAATTCCTGGAGAAGGCTACTGATGGCTACTAGTCCCAATGGCTGTATGCTACCTCCAGTATCAGAGGCAATGCACTTATGTACACCAGTTGCTGGAGAACATGGGCAGGAGGGTGCTGTTGCACTTGTGTCCTGCTTGTGGTTTCCCGTGGGCAGCTGGTTGGCCACTGTGTGAACAGACTGCTGGACTACATGGACCTTTGGTCTGATCCAGCAGGGCTCTTATGTTCAATCGAGGACTGGTCAGAGCTCAGTGACAGAGCACGTGCTTTGTATGCAGAGGGTCTCAGGTTCAATCCCCAGCTCCTCCAAGTAGGGCTAGGAAAGAATCCTGCCTGAAACCCTGGAGAGGTACTGCCGGTCAGACAATACTGGGCTAGATGGACCAATGGTCTCAGTATAAGGCAGTTTCCTATGTTCCTGTTATAGTGGGGTGGGGGCAAGGGGGAATGCAAGAAATCCATTGTCTTAACCATCCCTCCCCCTCCTGGAATCTGCCCCATCCTCAGGTGTCTAAAATTTGGTACACTTGCAAATGCTGGAAATTCCATACAAATTTTGTGAATGAGTGAAAAAAGGGTATCTCAGGTTTCCACTTTTGGGATGCAACTGAGTAAATGTTGACAGTCACATTTGGGCAACTGCTAACTGCTCTTAATTTTTGTCTTATTTGCAAAATGCATGTAGGACTGTCAACATTCATTCACCTGCGAATCTCAGCACAGCCATGTGTCTGTCTCCCCGTCTCTGCAGTAAGGCTTAGTACAACTTGCCTTGGGTCATGATGCCACAGGGCTGTGTTTCCCCATTCCCTGATGGGGGTGGGGAAAATAACACATACCATTGTGATGTCATGACAACAGGTGATTTGCACTAGGTGTTACAGAGGAGAGGAGGAGAATGAGACACATGGCTACCATTGTCAGTGGTAGCCATGTTACACACGCAGCTGCAGCCAGACTTGATGATGATGATATATAACAATGATGATAACAATGATGTTGATGATGTAGGCTTGGAAGCAGGAGAACATCATCTTGCCATAACGCAGCAAATGTGTGACATTCAAATTGATGTTTTAATTTGCAGTGAATTCCCTCTTGCGGTGTCCTCGAGTCAGGTACCCAGTCTCCAGGCACAAGTCTGGACACTTTTAACAAACTGAGAGTAACCAAGCTGAATTACCAAACCAACCGAAACTGCTTAGACTCTCCTGAACTTCCTCGCAGACTCTTGAATGAAGAAGGAAGACAACACAACTGATCCTCTGGAGACAACCCAGTTAAAAAAAATAAAGCAAAGGGGGGAAAAAAGCACAGAAGCTGTGGATTGGCAACATCACTTTTGGCTGGAGGTGCAGAGACCCATGGGATGCTGTGGGTGGAAAGTGCGGAAGATGCACACAGAAGGAAGTGTGCTGGAAAGCCTCTTCCAAGAGCCAACATCCAAACCAAGAGGCAGACTTCCACAGGACATTAATAAGGACAAGGGTCGTCATTTTGACCCTTGACCAATTTTTGTTTTTCTACTCCTCTCCCATCCCAATAGGCATGAACTACTTCTTTGGGCACAACCAGACAGAGCAGCCCTTGAGTTAGCGAGAGACACTGCCTTTGGCAGTGGCACTTTTGCTCTTATAATTATATTTATTAAACTGTAAAAGATGGTGGGGTTTGGCCAAGGCATGGGGAGCAAGTCAGGAAGAAAGAAAGAAAAAAAAAAAGACTGCCACTTTTAAACTAGCAAATACCCAGCAAAGCTTCCTTTCCTGCAATCCGTACCTCTTTCATCAGCTCCAGGAGGGCAGGGAGGTGGTTTTGGCCTCCTATGTTGGGTTTAACCAAACCTATATTAGAGCCTTTTCTCATCTGAGGTGCCTACTCAGTGTTTCGATCGTTGGGCTGATAATTCTGAACTTGGCCTATCCCAGCTGCACATATCAGTCGATGCATCAGGGTTTCTCAACTTGAATGCCAAACTAAGGTTATAAGATTTGTGAGCTTGCTGCCCCTCCCCTCAAACACACACAGGCTGTGTTTTTGGGTAGTGCTAAGCCCAGCCTTCCCTAACCTGGTATCTCAGAATCTGGGAATTGTAGTCCAACACATCTGGAAGGCACCAGGTTGGGGAAGGCTGTGTTAAGCCATGGCTTTTGTTAAACATGATTTGTTTGCTTTATCCATGAATTGTCTTGCAGACAAGCCAACAAACCACAACTTGCTTTCCCTTTTTCTGGTTTATTTCTCTGCTGTCCATTTTGCCAGTCTTCAGAGTGGTTTTGTTTTCAGGCTGCTCTTGCGGGGCGCCTCAGTTTCAGGGTGGACAGCAGTGCAAACAAGCCAGCGATAAATCACAGTTCTGGGTCCAGTCTTCATGGCAAGCCATGGTTTAGACAAGCCACACTTCATAAGCCAACAACAAACCATGGGCTCTATTTGTGGATTGCAGCTGGTTAAGAAACTATAGTTTGTCTGGGAAATGGGTTTGGACATAACAAGCCAGCTTTCTACAACCACACCGTGGCTTAGCGTTATGTGCAAACCAGCACCTCACAAACACACACAACATCATCAAACAACACTGCAAGGGATCCCAGGAATTGGCTGAAAACCATGTTTTGGCCCTGCTGAAACTTTCAAGGGAAAGATGTTTTTAAAATGGCAGCAGATTCCATCATATCATGAGTTCCTTGCCAAAGTTCTGTAGAGCACATTGCATTGATTTCAGGTGTGTGTCATCCACTCCCAGACAGTTTTGCAACCTTATCATGCTATTGATAGACTGCTGAAAAACAAATGCGGGTCAGGAGGCCAGAGGCCAAAGCCACAGCTTCAATTCATGAATCATCAGACCTGCCACCCTAATGCAATCTGCTATGGGAGGTAGATGGGATCTGGCAACAAAACTGAGGGGGGCAGGTTGGTGCAAACACGTAAACAGTCATCGTAGAGCTGATCAACACATCTGGCAGAATCTATGTCTGTACCGCTTCAGATTGTGAGGTTTGTCAGATTTTTGGATGTTCCCCCATGAAAAAATAATCAATCTCCCCAAATGTAAGCACCAGGGAGAGGGCTACATAAAACTTTTCTCTCCAATGTGCTTCACATCCTACATGCAGTCACCTGCTTCTGCAGAGGAGTGTTCAACAATGCAAATGCACCTGTATTCTGAAGTGATATAGTCCACATTTCTACCACCTCATTTTATATCATGTAGATTGGCACTTTAAAAACATATATCTGGAAGTAGGTGAGAATGTATAACAGAATGTGATGTCCTGTGGCACTAATGAGGACCATCTTCCTTTCTGAAACATCCCCGAGTTACCTTGGTTCGAAAATGGGGACTTTTGTAGAGCAGAGTATACATGGTGCGGCTCAAAGGATGCTGCTCGTGGTACTCAACCACATAAGATCTTTCTGTGTGCCTCTTCTATGAAGGAGGTTCAGTCAAATCCCAGCAGAGACAGGTAGTGCTTTGCTCATCCCAGAGTTAAAAACAAATACGGCAGTCCATTTTTAAGGTACACCAAACAAATTCGGCCCACCAAAAAAGAATCTAATCTGTCTCTAACTTACATGCAGGTAAGACCAGCAGACTGATGTAGAGATTAACAAGAGAAGACATATGGGGCTGTTTCTCTGGTTTATCTTTTTTCCTGCCTGCTGGAGCCAGTGTAGGAGCATCAGAGTAAGTTATGAATTGTGGCCGAGGGTTGTACAAATCCAGCACTTGGAAGGTGTGAAAAATACATTTGTACCCAGGTTATACCTCTGCTCTAGTTTGGTTACAGGAAGCAGGTTTCGCTACCTGCTCCTGGCTTGCCCAAAGATCAGAGAAGGGGATGGTCTCCACAAAGAGAACAGTATGTAGTCCTGGACCACACTAAAGCAGACTGTAAGGTGAGGTATGCCTCCCCACCCCCCACCCTCAACACAAAATCCTTGCACAAAGAAAACTAGAACATTTCTCTCCAAATATCTTATTTTCTATGACTGGTAAATTTGGTGGGAAATGTTATTGTTAATTGGGAAAGCAATTTATTGGTGATTCTGGCATCTACAGGCTAAAGTGGTACAGTTCAGGAACAGCTTGACCATATGAGATGCTGGTGGTGGTGTATATTAGCACTTCTACTTGCTGAGTTGCAGAGGGATATTCCCATGATTCAATGCACCACTATATATAGATGGCCCCAAATGTCTTGTTTAACTTTCACTGCCAGCTAAAGATGGGAGAAATAAACTAATCCAAGCTATGCCCCTATGCAGGATTCAAATAAAGCCATATGTGGTATGATGTGAGCAGGGTGGCGGGCTCTAAGGGAAGTTATCCGCAACTCAATGCATTCTTCTTTGGATATCGCCTGTGTCAAGCTCAACACATTCCTTTGTGGGTATTGCCTGTGCCAATCTTCTGTAAAATTAAAGACCAAAGAGAGATCCACCCATTCTGCCTGCCCCCTCCAAATTTTCTTTTTAAAAATGGCCTCTCTAAACTCTGGTTTTCTTCAAACATCTAATCAACCCCACTGTATCTTGGCTTTCCTTTAAAAATAAAATAAAAAAGCACAACTGTACCTGTCAGCTGAAGGGAAAGTAATGTAAACCTGTACAGGAAAATGCACTTATTTTTTTAATCCTTAACATAACTAGCTAAGATGCATAGACAGTGTGGAATCAAACCATTCTTTGAACTAATACCAGATCTCTATATATTTCGTGATATTTAAAATAATAACAATCATAAGCATAACAATAATAGAGACTATTTTTATTTTTTTTGTCAATTCATGGCACTATTTATCAAAACAATCAACTAGAAAAAAACTGGCCTTTAAACCGATAAGGCTCTTGTTTCCAACTATGAAAAACTGTCATCACTTTTTTTTGGTGGTGGAAAGCATTGACTAAATTTCAGAACTTGACAGCATGAAATTTGAATGTCCAGAACATCTCTCTTTTACTCAGTTATGGCCTGGAGCCTTCAAAAAACGCAGCCCAGATCTTGCTTATAAAGGGGAACTGAGAGACATTTATTTTTCTTTTTTTTTTAAGACTTCAGTTTTGACAGCACGGGAGTCGTTTCCAATGGCTGTCCTCTCCTATTTGCATGTCTGCCTCTTTTATTTACAACTACAATAACCCAGCCAGGTTGCAGCGAATCATGGAGAAAAATAAACAAATCAAAAGGACACATCCTGAGAACCCCCCGTTTTTGCAAAGGCGCTTTGCTGACAGTGGGCTTCAAGCACCCGGGCCTGTGCCATGGATGCAGCAGGAACACATGGGCTCCAAGCCTCTGAAAGTCAGGCAGGGGTGGGGGGTGGGTAGAAATGTTGTGGGCCAGCAGCACAGTCCAGATGGAGGGGGGGGTTGTTTTTGTTTTTTTTACAGCTGCACTGTCTGTTCTCAAGTTTTAATTCAACTGTATTTAATTTGTTAAATAAAACTAAATATGGTTTTTAACAGCCAGAATCCCCTTGAAATCTCTCATGGCTGCGGTTACCGGGTGGTTGCTCTAAGAAGGGATATGGAGCCAGGCTGGGGTGGTGGTGAAAAGGCTTGTTGGATGATGACCGGAACAGCAGTTGTGAGCGCAGATGTCAAATTCAATTTTTTCATGATGAGGGAAGGGAGAGGCAGCCTGCAAGAGACAGCCAGTTACAGGCTAGCAGCAGGAGGGACTGAAAACCATATTTTGAGCAAGAGGAGAAGGAAATATTCCCCAAACGGTCACTAATACCGCTTCTGGTGGTCTCAAGAGGTTGGCCTACTGCAGCATTTGTGCGTATGAATAAAATCTTGAAGGGAAACCGAGAAGCTCTTGGGAGATTTCTATGGGGGAAGAAAGCAGAGATCAGAAAGAGTGCAATTTATCCCTTACACCTTTCCAGATTCTTCCTCCTTCTTTACATTAACTAAAAGCTACTTTTTTACAAATGGCCTGATGTTGAAAACTGCCTAGTGTTCCAGCTGTGAAAGACACTGCCTCCTCTGCACTGCCTTCTAAGGCTATTTTAAAGAGGGTGGGGGGAATGCACAGAAGAAGAACTTCCCCTTTCAAACTGACTGTCCAGGTATTCAGTACTGCTCCAGTCCCAATGGTACCAACAGAATCTGGGCAGAGACTGGTTGAGAACACACACAGGATCTCACTCCCCATGCATAGTATACGAACCTGAGGAATATGTGGAAAGTAGAGCCAGTCAATAGATGACGCAATGCAAGGTGGTAGAACTGAAGCTCTAATGTCCAGAATTTTATCACCTTGTTCTGCGGCATATGTAGATAGGTTCTTATGTTCCCCATAGCTGCCTACAAAGAGGTGCACATCCCTTGCACACAGCACAGATGACTATAGGAGCCCTACAAACTGGCAGCACTCAGGATTACATGCGTCGGTTTTTGTTTGACTGGGTGCATCGAACGCAGCTCCAGCAAGTGTTCTGCATGTCCGGAGGACATCTTGTCGTACAACCTTAAGTGCACAAACCACCTATGTGCTGTTCGAGCGCAACCTCCATCCATTTCCATATGGCTTGCATGGGTCTCCTCGCCCATTGCTGGCATTTATCTGACAAAACATACGGTGGCCTTCAGTTAACAATAAAGAACCTGTGTTTTGAACTCTTAGATTAAGCAAAAATTACAATGACCAAACCAGGCACCTAAGAATGGAATAAAAGTTTCCCTTTTTTTCACAGTAAGGAGGGCTGCAATTGCCTGAAAAGGCCAGCAGGACCCAAGTTCAGCCATTCTAAGTGCCAAAGGGAACATTCCTTTCAAGACCGCTATCAAGCAGGTGCCCAATTCAAGTCAAATCATTCGAGATCAGCTTCTTGAATCCAGTGGATCCTCACAGGCTCTTGCACATTCATTCCCTTGCAAGATTCTCAGCATCTTTTTCTGGGGCAAGAGAACTGGCGGCAGAGTTGAACTCCATGAAGAAAAGATTCCTCGGCATTCTTGGTTTCTTTCCCACTTCAGGTATTCAGAGTCAGCCTCCTACATTTACTGACAAGGTGAGCCTTCACTGACCAAACTCTACCCGGAGCTAGGAAATCCATTGACAAGGGGCACATCTTTCACAAGGGTCTAGAGGAAGAGAGGATTCGCCTGCATCGAGACCTCTGTACCCCATCACCCAAATTCATTTCAGATGTACACCCTCAACCGCTGCTTAAGAGGAACCAGTTGGGGGAGGGGGCAGAACAGCCAGGGAGACCCCCCCTGGCTCAGCTCACATACTGGATCCTTCCTAGGAAAGGCAAGTCTGTGGACTGGACGATCCGGCCCGCAGCACGCTCTTCAAAAACGATGATCTGGGGAAGAAATGGGAAGAAAAGCAATAGCCCTTGCACAGATGTCAGAACATCTCTGCACGTGCACAAAGAAATGTACACGCAACAAATGCATGTGGGCAAACAAATGGAAGGTAGGTCCACAGCGATTATTAAGAGGTAGTTTACTTCTGTGTAGGGGGTGGACAATACTGTCCATTTTGGTTTCTCATTTTTCCAGTCATAAATTCAATTTGTCCCTTTCTTCACCAGTTTGCAATTATTTTTGTCCCTTTCTTCACCAGTTTGCAATTATTTTTTAAAAGTCCACACAAAAATTGGTATGGATTTGCATGTGCATTTCTGCTAATATAAGCATTTTTGCAAGCAAGTTCCCCCCAATACATTATTTTCACTAATATACACATGCATTACAAAATCTAGAGTGTAAATACCAAAGGATAACTGCATTTCAGTTCGTGCATTGGTTCAGGAAGTGTGAATTAGGCAAGTTCCCATTAAAATGTGAACCCCATCCCTACTTCTATGTGGTTCACATATGTTTAATGTTCACAAATACATTCCCCACATCTTCCTCACAAGGAAGATCAGGTTCAATGAAGTCATGGTGAGGGCAGGCTAGTGTTCTCGTTTTCCCACAATTCCATGTAAGCTTTAACCAATCAGATCTGATCCACACCCTGGAAACAACCACCTTAGAGTTTGGGAAGAAGTCATCTTCCCTATGGCAGTGGTCACACAAATAAAGATGAACTACATTAGGTACTTCTGTAGATACAATTCAGGTGTAACAAATTTTTACTGTTCACATATCCTTTATGTAAAAGACATAAATACGCTTCAGAATTCTTCCCCACTAAATCCTTTCTTGGTGAGAAAAGGAGTTAAAGCTGCAATCCTATACAGTCCTGGAATAAGCCCTATTGAGCTCAGTGGGACTTACTTTTGAGTAGAAACGTATAGGATTATGCTGTAAGTGCTGTGTGAACATGGGCTATACTGCAAAGGCATCCCTGCAAAATAATGGAAGGGGCCACATTCTGGTAATACAGATAAACTGTGCAAATGTACAGACTTTCATGTTCTCTTCTCCTCCAGTGAGAACCAAACAAGAGTTAAAAAGTTAATGAAGTATTAACAGCTGAGCTACACAGAAAGAAACAACATGCTATACATAAAATAAAATGAAAAGCAGCCTAGAGAGGCTGCAATTTGGGGCTGAGGAGCTGGGTTGAACTCTTTCCCTGTTCAACACTACCACCCACCTGTGAAGCTGAGGTCCATCTGTGTGTTCACCCTTGGAAAAGCTGCTTTTCATAAAAACAACAATGCTGAGGCTTTGTTACATGCACTTACATGTAACCTGCTGTTTGCCCCATAATGAGTAGAAATTATGTGAAGCAGGGCTTGCTGGACTGGACTGCTTCAGAACGCAAAAGGGGGCTTACAAGTTTGAATGCTTCCCTCATCTTTAATGCCTGCTCTCTGCATATATAAAGCTAGTATGACTGGAAGAAGGCTGGGTTAAAACCGTTAGGAATACTGTTATACCAGGTCAAGTTATTTGTCCATCTAGCCCAGTAGTCTACTCTGAACGTCAGTGGTTCTACAGGGTCTCACTACCCATCTCCTACTACATGATCTTTCTTTCTTTCTTTCTTTCTTTCTTTCTTTCTTTCTTTCTTTCTTTCTTTCTTTTTCCTTCCTTCCTTCCTTCCTTCCTTCCTTCCTTCCTTCCCCCTTCCTCTTCTTTTTACCGACATGCTCGTTTTCAGTGTGCAGGGAATTAGGTTGGTTTTAAAAATAATGGGGCAAGGCATTTAAATGTGTGGCCCCTTTCTCTTGCACTCTGACGTGCTGCAATCCAACAAGAAGTGCTCTGTGCGATTATGCTGATTCCACAGTTCAGCCCTGAGCCTATACCAATAATCTTAAAAATTGTGAGCCCTGTATAATAAGGGATGCATGGGCAAGTCTAAGTTAGGAATTCAAGTCAACCCAGCAGAAACTCTCAGCATTCCCATCCCCTTCCACTGCATCAAGGATTCAGCAAAGTGGAGGACTTTTTACTGACCATTCACACAAACACAAATCACCTGTCACAGCATCTTGTTTATTTAAACATGCTCGTCTTTTCAAAGTCAAGCTGCACTTGAATGGAATCCAAAAACCAAGAGGTGCTAAAACTCCTTTCTGGTAGATGCACTGCTGATGCCAAGGTAGGTCAGTACAAGAGTTGTGAGCTCCTGGCTGTATTTCAACAGATGCAAAGAAGGAGACTATGTTTCAAATCAAGCAACTCACCTCATTCTGCCCTTGCTGGAGCCATGTTCCTGGGAGGTAGAGTGTTTCCTGAGGACCAATTTTCCAGTAGCGACCAAGGTTGTGCCCGTTCACAAACACAACTCCCTTTTCCCAGCCCTAGGAAAGACAAACAGGGCAGGGCTGCAGCAGAGCAATACCTAGGCATTTGACCATATGGCCAGTGCTTTTATATATAGCTTCCACCACTCTAATAAGGCAAACACCTGAGAATAAAGTCTTCGTATTCTTCTCCAGTCCTAATACCATGCCTAAGGAGGCTTGTAGGACCTCAGGTTCAGGATCCCAATCCGACCCTCTGTTATTCCCCAGATGGCCATGCCCCTTTCCCTGCAACCACTGATAGTTTGGTGGTTTCCCAGCTTTCGTGCACTTTCCCCCCCTCTTCATTCTAAAAGGTTGAAATGCCTCTCCCAAGGCTGAGTTACTGGCAGGAACAGCTTTAAGCTACCATAGGCTGGTGTCTTGGCCCTGCCCCATCTGCCCTCAGCCCCGCCCACCACTGGAATGTGGCTGTCGAGAGGTTCTCCGAAGTGGAATGTAGCCCTCATGCTGAAAGAGGTTCAACACCCCTGGGACAGGGTAAGAAACTGTGCTGCAACAATGTGTACAAGACCTAGCCAACCATCAAAATCACTTTGGGCCATGATTGGTGCTGTGCTTTTCTACTGCCATTGCAAAAACTATTTTTTTTTAATTTAAAACCCCATAGTCATTGTTGCATGTAAGTACCGTGAACAGGGAGTCAGATTGAGGGCACAATCCTATCGAGATAGTCAGTCGCCTCTGACCTTGTCTGAAGTCGAAGGCGACCGACCGCCTGTCCAATGCAGGGTAGCCGAAGCACAGAGGAGAGGGTTCCCTCTGTGCTCCGGCTACCCTGCAGTTTGCCTTAGATGCCTGATCTTGGGCATCTAAGTGCAGCTTCGGGAGGGGGCAGGAACGGGGCTGGAGACCACATAGGAAGCTGTCTAAAACAGCCTCTGCAGTCTCCTCCCTGCCCCCAGGAACACCCGTTCTCACCCTCTCCACGCTCCATGTTACAAGCACGAAGAGACACAGAGGGGCAGCTGCCGCGGTTCTCTCTGTGCTGGCTAGGAGGGGGAAGCAGGGATGGGGAGCGCAGTTTCCCGGGTCTGAGCTTGTAGTGCTGTCTATGAGCTCAGAGGTGGGAAACCGAAAAATCCTATCTCCCGCAGACACTGTCTAGGGGACATAAGATTGCTCTCCCCAAATATTATCATCAAATCATATCAAATTATTTTTAGAAAATATTTTCTGTGTAGCAAAAATGTTATAGCTTACAACAATACAGAAAAATAACATCAGCTTGTCCCCCGTTCCCCTCTCAAAATTGGGGACTGGTCGCACAAGCTGATGCACGACTAAGACCATCCCACCTGTAATGCACAACAGATTCAGATGTACATTACAGTGTTGTTTTGAATCAGGATCACGATACACGATCAGGCCAAATTCAGAGCATAATAGTCATGCCAATGCACTGCACAGCAATGACTTTGATCTGCATTGCGAAGATCACCTCAGTTTCCCAAACAGCGTGCAGGAAGGTAAAAATATCTGCAAAGGAATAGGTTTCGCAGATCTCTGGCCATGATAGTCCAATATCCTTGCTGCCAAAGGGCTTGGCTCTAAAAAGAGCCTGCAATCTACCTTCCAGCCCAAAGGCCCCCTTCTCCTACATCTCTTTTTAAGGCCTCTGAAAAAGAAAAAAAAGAATCAGCAACTTACCTCGAGCTTCAAGAAAGTGTCCTGGGGCATATGTTGCACTTGCAGGGTTCCTCGGAAGAATGCAGGGCCCATGGCGCTGTCTGGGACGGCACTCCATGAAGAGGACCCACGCAGACTGTTGGGAGACAGAAACGGCTGAGAAAAGAGAAGCAGACGCTCCCTCAGAGCAGTCAGTGACCTCCAGTGGGGAGAACTCTGTGGCCATTCACACAACCCATTTTATTTATTTATTTACAATATTTCTTAGCCACTTTTCAGAGCTGAAGCCTTCCCAAGGTGGCTTAGAGCAATACAATACATAAAACCAGAAAAATATCAATAAAAACAGCAATAAAAGCGAGTCAGCATGTCCCAGCTCCTGTCCAATTTTAGAAGTTGAGATCCAGCCACCGGTCAAAGATACTTGGAAGACTGACCTAATACACCTAGCGTAAGTCAAAGGAAGTCAGCTTCTTCACATGTACAACAGTTGGGTGAATCTGGCCCTTGTTTGGCTTTCAAACAAACACTGCTCTTTGAGAGCAATCGAACCAGGGTGGCTGAACGCATACTGGTTTGGAAGTAAAACAGGGCCACCTAAAAATAAGGGAGAAGGGAGAAATGACCTCATCAAACCCCTGACAGTATACTGTGGGGATTAGGGTTGGGGGATGTGTGCCGTGATTTTTTTTTTTAAAGCCTCCTTACACTAGGAGGAAAAGAAAGAAAAAGGACCCAAGTTATCTGGCCATAAAATGCTCACATTTGGGGCTGGCGGCCTCAGACTTGAGCCCTCTAGGGCTATATATAGCAGGGCTGCAGAACCAGGGCAGGGGTGGGGGTGTGTGTTTCCAGTCTAGTCCTCTGGGCTTCCCCAGATGGCCACACCCTTCCCACATCCTCCCCGGCCACAGATTGTTTGGTTTCCCAGCTTTTGCGCAGTTCCCCCCCCCCCCCCCCGGCCACTCTAAAAGGTTGAAATGCCTCTCTCGTAAGGCGCGGTTGCTCACAGTAAGAGCTTTAAGCTAATAGAGGCTGGGAATGTTAGCATTTGACTCCACCACTTCTGCCTTCGGCCCGGCCCACCACTGGAATGTGGCCCCTGAGAACTTCTCCGAAATGGTATTTGGCCCTCGGGCTGAAAGGGGTTCTGCGCCACTGCACTATAGGGACTTAGGAAGCCACCTGATACAAGCTTGGACTCGTGTCCATCCAGCCCAGTATACTCTTCTCTAACCAGCAGCAGCTTTCCAGGGGCTCAGGAAGAGGCAATCCCCATCACCAGCTACCTGATCCTTTTAATGCAGGAGGAGGAGGTCTTGGTGGAGGGTGGCAGAGAGACAAAGGTTTCCCTGCCTCCAGCCGTCCCCTTTGACCACCAGGCCTGAACAGGACCACAATACTCCTGTTCCAAGCTGGCCAGAATCCCAATCAGGGGCACTCCTCTCGGGGGCTGGGAATACACACTGCAACATTTTGTTGCAGGTCCCACTTGTTCCTTCTGTTCTGGAAACAGGGAAATGAGTGCACCCTCTTGCATCAAGGAATAAGTGGTGCAGTGCATGTGTGTCTTCAAGGAAGGCTCTTACAACTTGCATTCCCTTGATGCAGCATTCTCTCCCCCTTGTATTCAAGGAAGACAGCACCCCCAATCTTAACTTCACCGTATTAGGTATTCTAGATGCTGTCATTTAAGTGGAACAGAACAGATTTTGCGCATAAAAAGTTATTGCTCCCCATGCTACGGACAAGTAGTAATAAGCTTATCTGGGTATCCTGGAAGAATAATTCCTCATCCCTTTTCTTTTCTACCTCTGCCATTTCTGACACCACTACCAGGTTAAAATTCAAATCCCCAGGTTACCACCTTGATAAAAATTATGAAATAATTTATTGCAGTCAGCAGACCACAATAGGTAAGCATTATGGAACTCCACCTTGGCAGGAATTATGCCATCCATAGGATATCCTGAGAATTTACGCAGGAGCCCCAGCATCACCTTTCAGGGGACAGAAGGAGCATTCTTAAAAAGAGAGAGAGACACGCACCCTCAGCAACCAGCATCCCCATCTGCAAGAAAGCAACGGGAGATGGTCGTGTTTCTTCGGAGGGCTGGGGAATGTCACTTCACATCTAATCTAATCCATTTCAGTTCTCCGGGGCTGTGTGTATTTTCTTATTAAAAGGCCTCATACATGCCCAGAGGCGACAGATATGTAACCAGCTCCAGGGCCCTAATCCAATAAAGGGCTTCCCCTGAATATGCTAAGGCTTGCACTGGCAAATTGGGAGATGCTGCTAGAGGTGTGAGGTGTCTGGCTCAGCAGAATCTCAGCTCCTTGGTGCATTTGCAACACAAACAGGTTTTTAAAACTGTGAATGGATAATCTAAGTTAATTCTGGAGAGAAGAGAACACAGTTGGGCCTTGGGCACTGAACTGATCCTATATTCGCATGCCCCACAGTCGCCACTCCCCCTGTGCTCCTCTCTCAGGACCAGTGTAAGAAAACAACATTATTTTTTATATATTAAACAGTTTAAATGGTTAAGGAACACCCAGTATGGAACAAAAAGCAATCTTCTTATTCTATTAAATGCTATTTTTTTTTCTCTTGAGGCAAGAAGCATTTTATCCAATTCTGTTAAATTTGACTCATTTAACAGAACTGAATGGAAAAGCGAGACTGGTGTAGTGGTTAGAAAGTTGGACTAGGACTGGGAAGGCCCAGATTCAAATCTGGGCCAGTCATTCTCTCAGCCTAACCTACCTTGCGGGGCTGTTGAAACATGTATTCCCCCTGAAAGCCTTGGAGGAAGGAAGGGACAGAATGTAATAAATAAAGCTTTCCCCGTCTGTCCCCGTTTCACACTACAAGTGGGCAGTTGCAGATTTAAACATTCCCTAACTAATTCTCCAATATTCCTGAATATCAGGGAGATAACTAGTCTGAACACTTTATGCTGACATGCTCGTTTTCTGCACGTGGGGAGTTTTCATGGGGAAACAACATTCAAGCGTGGACCGCTCCCACTCAAAATGGTAGAGTTCAGGAAATGCTGTGCCACTCGATTCTGCTGGCTGTGTACACTGACCCTTAATGTCATGGTTCTTGCATGTGTGAGCCGGAACTCCCTGGTATTTATTTCTCCAGCAAAAGCATCATCAAGGGAGTCTACAGAAGAGGATCTGGTGCACTGAATGTTACAGAGCCTTCCTAGAATGTGCCATCAGCCACATGGGATGGTAAACCCCCTTTGATTCAGGGAGAATTACGGGCCCGATGCAGCTGAAGGAATAGTGGCTGCATTTATTCAGCTAAGCCCGGGACAATCATGCTTCAGTGCTATGTGTCCAGCCACCCACGTAGAGATTTCCACCTTATTATATTTCTTTACTAATAGCCAGCACCAGGTAAGCAATCGCACCACCAGCTAATCTGGCTTTCTTTCTGCACAGCAGCTCTCTCCCCCCATCCCCCCATTTCCTTCTCACATTTTCTCTGGCCAAATGCAACTGCGAACAACTTAACAGTTAGGAAGTTGACAACGCACCATTTGTTGTTGGGTTATTTCTCTGGCTTGTCGGGGGAAAGAGAAGCCAGAGTTCCTGGTCTGTATTTCATGATAAGCAACACAGGGACGCTTGTCCTTGGATTGTTTAGCTGCTCCCTTCTAGCAGCGGGAGCAATTGTACAGCATGCTCATACACAACCATCAGGGTTTTAAAACACCTGGGTTGTTGTGCTGTGCGAACTGGGCCATTGCCTTCACGCCCTGCTTGCAAGCTTCCTAGATGCACCGGACTGGCTGGCCTAGATGGACCTTTGATCTAATCCATCAGGATTCTCCTTATATTCTTATGGCCACAATGCCTATTTGGAATATCTGTGTACAGAGTCAGTTCACAGACGGAGAGGGCTATTGCCTTTAAGTCCTGCTTGCCTGCTTTCCAAAGGCATCCAGCTAGCTAGTGTGGGAAACAGGATGCTGGACTTGGTGGACCTTTGGTCCAATCCAGTAGGAGACTTCTTAAAGAGGGAATTTCGAGGCAAGGCCTGAACAACATACGAACCACCAAGTGAACTGCAGCTCACCAACCTTGCACTGTGTCCTGCCAGAATGCAACTGCATGTTTCCCCTGACAGAAGGCCCGCTTATATTCAACCTGTTCTGTGTCAGCTGTGTTGGTTCCCTATTTGCTGCCAGGCCCAGTTCAAGGTAATGGTCATGACCCCGAAAGGGCTTGGGAACCACATACTGAAAACGACCACCTCTCCCTGAATGGCCCACAAATAAGTTGAGATCAGGTCAACAGGTGTTGCTCGCTGTTCTGTCCTTCCAGCATGTATGTTTTACCCATCAGAGTGTTCACAGCTTTGGTGGCACTGGATGCTAGAACCCCCAGCCAAAGCTTGCTTATTGGCTCAAATGAAAACGGGAAAAGACTGAAGTACAGGTATGAGTCAGGACCGGCAGCTACAGTGCTCTGCATGTTTCCGCTTGAGCTCTCTGGTGGTTGGAATTTGTCAGCCTGATCCTCTGCCAGATGCCGGCCTGCTGGCAGGTGGAGTTGCTAACTAGGTTTTGTACCTCTGCCAAAGCATTTGCTGTAAATGAGGGAAAGAGAGAAACAGATAACTACAACAGGGAGGGGGAAAAATAACACCATGCAAACCTTTCCATGAAGCTGGGTTTCATCTCCAAGCTGTAAATCTTGAAGTTCCTCAAGGAGGAATTGTTGAGAAAGATGTCGCCAATTAAGCCTGCAAGAGAAACAAGAGTAAATGCTGGGCTGAGCTGCAGCGAGGCTGATGGATCGCCTTTGGAAGCAGAGGGAGCAGAGAGCGGCTGAGAGCAGCAGCCCTCCTCGACGGGAGAATTAGGGACCTGACAGTCCCCAAGGTTCATACAGATTGAGAGGGGGCTCATGCCTACTTTGGGGGCTCTTTTGCTTCAGCCTGAGCATGAACCACACAGCAAGAGACACTCCCATGGTCTTTTACACTCCCCAGCTGGAGAATAATTGCTGGCACCTAAGCTGGATTTTGTGTTCTGCTATTGGTACACAGGATTATGCCTCTCTTAGAAGCAGCAGATCAACTGGCTAACCTATCAAAAAGAGAACACAGAGCCACTGCTGGCATCCACAGTGCCACTTTAACCCAAACACTTGAGCATACCCTAGTGGGGATTTTCAATTTTTCCTGCCCTTTAAAACAACAAGATTGCTCTGCCACATCTCAAACTGCTTCAGAAACTCTGTCAGGTTTCAAAAACTGTTTGCTATGCAGCATGGGCAGTTGGGGGGTGGCAGCGGCGGTGGGGGGAGAACGCTGCTGTACAAGGCCAAACCCTCTTTGCCATGAGCACCTAGTTGTACAGTTCTTTGAATCCGGGATCTTGCTCTCTTCCAGAAGTCTCCAAGCCACTCTAAAGAGTAAATTAGTCTCAGAAGAAATATGGGCTTGAGAGCAAGTGTAGCCATTGCCCCAGACAGGGAAAATGGAGGTGAGGAAAAAGGGAGTTTGGGTGCAAATCTGAAAAACAGGTTAAACTTTGCCTAACTAGATAAATCATAAATCACTCATAAAGACAGTAGCAGAGAAAGAAATAATCCCAAGTTTCCTTGCTTTTCAAGATGGAGCAGAGTTAGACAACACTCTGCTCCAAGAATGGATCTTCCACACATTCATTCCCCACCTCAAGGCAACCCACATCATCCAAAAAGGCAACCAAGGGGCTTCATGCCTAAAGCAGGCTCAGGATTGTAGCAAAACACTTGAGAAGAGCCACAAACAACCTTCACATTAGATCACAACAAATTGGGCATCACAATGCAAGCTGTACCAAAATCCCCAAGTGAGCATCTCTGTATGGCTTGCCATTCTCTGGACTGCTACGCATCAGTTTTCATAGCCAGCTGCAAAAGCTACAGCATTGACCAAGTGTTGGGTGATGAAAGCAGAAACAGTGAAAAAGCAGATCTGGTAAGCCTGCCAAATCAAACCTTGAAAGGGCCTTTTCTGTGGTGATGCCCTGGTGGTGGAACACCCTATCATGGGACATCTGCCTGGTGCCTTGGATGCCAAGCCAAATCTATCCTGTTTACCTGGGCCTTTGGTAGGTCATTTTAGTGTTAATTCTGATTTGCTGTTTGGGAGTGGGGGCAAGTTGTACCTGGTCTGACTTTATGAGTAATTCAATTTCTCAGGGTTGAATTATTTTGATTGCTGCTTTTATCTATATTTAGCATACAGACATCCACAAGTGAATGGCAAAAAAAAGCTCTGTAACCTGTCTAACACTGTTAGATGGAGACCAACTGTGGCTGTGGGCATCATAATTGCTGGGCCTCAGTTCTCTGTCTGTAAACTCCACAAATCATGACCTACTTCACAAGCCACGATGAGGCAATCGGTGCCATTATCATTACCGTCAGGTAGTTACAGTATGAGAAGGGTCACTGTATGCTGGCATTCTGATAAAGTGCAGGAAAAGTGCAGAATGTTATATCACGCATAGCATTCAGCTTGCTAAACATTTCAGCCCTGTTATTTATTTTTAATGAGAGTTTCTAGCCCTTATGAACACAAAGATATTGAAGGCATGTGGGCAACATTTGCTGAAACCTCAGAAGCCAGAGAGCGGGTAGAATAAGATTTCCAGTGGCTGGGGACAGGGTTTGAACGCTTCTTGCTACTCCCTTATGACTAGCATGAGCAGAATAAATTATGCAAATTAAGAGAAATTATGCAAATATGCATGAATTATTCGCTTCATTTAGGGCAGGGCGCAAGATTCAGCTTTGAGATTGCCTGGATACAGAATTTAATGCTTTAGGGGTTTTTTTTTTAGCATGGAGTAAAACAGAGCCCTGCTTATTAACTATTTGTGAGGGGAAAAGTATTGTGAAATGCTGCTGTAAACATGATTCTTTTGTGTTAAAGTAATGATGGCAGAAAATAGCATAGCCCACCTTTCCGCTGATCATTCAATTTACGCCCATAGTTGACTCGCCCACAGTTCTCTACTAGGAGTCGAAGTTGCCTGTATCCCTGTATGGAATGGAAAAGGACAGAGTGGAATCCAAGAAAAAGTAGGTAGAGAGATAAGAAGAAATATGGGCAAGGAGCAAAGCCAGCTAAATTACTCTAGAGAGGGGACAGCACCAGATGGTTTTCTGCAGCTTAGAGTGAAGACAGATGTTAATATTGGATTGATCTTACTGGGGGTATTCAAGAGCTGTCTCACTGCACTAAAAATTTTATATTTGCCTTCACCCTAATGAACGTAAAGCACTACATCTATCTTCACCCTACCATACCTATTGAGCTCCAGGACTGAGCAATAAAATTCTGGAAGCTTAAGACATAAGCTGTCTGTGCACGGCACGGAGTGGTTTTGGCCACCATGTTATTGCTAAGAAATGTCTTCTCTCAACTCCAATTTGTGGAGCAGTTTTGGACTCAATCCCCCACCCCCACCCCCACCCCAATTTTCCTTTTTTTAAAACAAACCAAAAAAACACACTAATCTGGTAACAAGTGAAGGGATCAGTATATGAATGTTCATGCAGTGTTTTTAAAAAATTAAAAAAGAAGGTGGACAGCCTGTCTGAAGCACAAGGGACTTGCATGACTGATGGCTGAGCTGGTACACACACCAGTTTTTTCAGCACTTACAACGGCGGGCCCACACCTGCAGCTATGGATCGCGCTGTGGTCTCTCTTATATTAAACCTGTCTTCACATTTAGAGACTAGAATGAGGGGGCCACAGCAGCAGACACTATAGAATTTAGACTTGGGCAGCAACCTTTAATGGGCTGAAATCGGGAAATTGACCAGCAAAGTGTTTTGCTAATTGGTTTTGGGGGGGCGATGTTAATTGGGGATGGGGACATTGTAGCCAGTGGAGTTTAGCTGGATTAAGTCTGCAATCCTAAACACAGTTACTAGAGGGTACATCCCAGTGAACTCAGAGGGCCTTCCTTCTGAGGAAAGTTGCTTAGGATTAACTGCATGGACACCATGTTTCAGGGGGATCTTTTGCTTTTGTTACATCTAGTTTTACTCCAGCTTCTCCTCCTGCCACAGATCCTGATCCATCACTAGTCTGAACCGACCTGGCAGCAGAGAGATGCCTTGGCACAGAGAACATTTGGGTAAAAGATACAAACGACACTTTTGCCGGTAACTCACACACTGCATTCTCCCAACTGCTTACCTGTCCATTAGGAATTGACAATTCCTGCGTGGTGTAATCAAGGTAGCCAATATACAGGGTATTAAGAAACACCTGCAGGAAAGGAACAGCCAGAGCCTCATTTGTCAATCATAAAAAGCCAGAGGATTAGGGGAGAATTTAGGGGCTGTAGTGAGGCTGGAGCAGGACTACCAGACATGAATTGGGATCGCTGGTGCTTCTTCCAAGCATTGACTCTAAGCTTATTATTATAATCATTTTAACAGCAGCATTTACAGAGAGAAGATTTTTTTTTAAATAAAGAATCCAGATTATCCGGCATCAATAGTTACATCTAGATGGCTACATCTATCCAAGGCCATCCATCAAAGAGGACAAATATTATTTTTTTTACCATTCACAGCATCCCTCTGAATCATTAAACAATATCCTTTGTTTTAAAAACATACATAGATGGTGCTTTCCAAACTATGCTCCGAGGCATCTTGGGTTTCCTCAGGAGTTGAAGGATGGCTTTTTTAAAAAGGGTGTTGACAAATTCATGGTGGATAGGTCTACCGACACCTGCTAACTATGATACCTAAATGGAGCCTCTGCATTCAAAGGCAAGGTATATTTGTCCCCAGAATCTGGGGACAAAGCACAAGAAAAGGGTGCTGTCTTCAGGAGCCATGTTTGTGAAGTTTATCTTCATAAACTGTGTCTTCTGCGCTATCTGGATGGCCACTACTTGGAAACAGACTGTTGGACCAGATGGTCCTCGGTCTGATCCGCTACACCTGTCCTTACATTCATGCCTTCTGTGCAGTGGCTGTGCAGCAACAGCATGAGGATGCAATCAGTTTAGATCTGTTAAAATGATGGCATTCACATGCTGATGTAAGCCTAGCTTCTACACAGAATGGAGGGAGCCATGCGTGCAAAGCCAGCAGGACATCAGTGGTTCAGCACATCTTTACTCCAAGAGAGTCACCTCGATCCAGTGGTGACCTTAAGAGTTGCTAGGTTAACAAAGATGAAGTCAGAATCTTTTCCCCTCCCTGACCCACAGGATAAGCTGTTAAGCAAACTGTACTATGGTCACCACCTGTGCTCTGTCCCGGACGTGGTCTCGTGAATGCAGTTTTCCTCCACCAGGTATGACAGCCTCGTAGAGTGTATATCCAAAGGCCTGCCCGTTACCACCGTTCACCGGGAGGTTCTCCATGTTAATGGGTTGCTCCGACTTGATGGGCTGTGAAGCAGAAATCACAAACTCACAACAGGATCCTAAGCATGTTTACTCACTCAGCTCAATGGGAATTACTCTCAAGTAAGTGTGCATAGATTTGCAGCCTTATAGCGCCCCATTCCTGGGAGAGGGGAGAGCAGTCAAAATTGAAATGGACCACTCCATTTGCTTGGCTCACATGCTCAGATAACTGACAAATCAAACCAAATACTTGAACGATGACTGGCATGCACACACATACACTCACCCCTCTCTCCCTTGTCACTTGAAGACTTGCGGCCCAAAGTATGAAACAGGAGTACTGTGTTTGAGGAGATGTGGATACAAAAGAAGTTCTTTCTGTAGTGTTTGCAGTGGCCTGTTCACACATGCACACCATCCTTTGCTGCTAGTCCTCAAGCAATGAACAGGCATATCTGAAGAGGGTTGTACCATGGACTCCTTATTCACACGATGTAAAACAAGAGACCTGGTTCTCTCTTCTGAAAGACTGGGTGAGTTCCAAGCTCAGGATGGCAAGAGCTAGAAAATGAACGTTCTTTCTAAACTTTGCACAAACAGCCTCACAGCTAGTAGGGACTCAAAAGCATCATTCTGCTCACCCCTGAAAGGATCGAGCCTTTGTGAGTGTTCTAAGTGAACGCTCGCAAAGTACCCATCTCCACTGGCCTGGGACTGCGCATCCCAGCATCCTCACCAAGAAAACAAAACCTCTCGGGAGTCTTCTCCTCAGTGAGAATCTCACACAAAGTATCATTTCTCCCACACATGACGGTGGGACTGGCAGTCCCAGTAGAGTACCTGATGGGAAGAGATCTCTGGCAGGGACCAGGAAGCTGCTGCCTCCACCTTCCCCATGTTTCTGGGCTGCCTTACAGAAGTGTGAGGTGGTGGCAGCAGCAGAGACGGGCACTTTGCAAGGCAAATGCTATTTTAAAAGGTAAAAGCTAAAGGTGTCCCCAACCAGTCGTGTCCGACTCTAGGGTGTGGTGCTCATCTCCATTTCTAAGCTGAACAGCCAGCGCTGTCCGAAGATGCTTCCGTGGTCATGTGGCCGGCATGACTGAACACCGAGGTGCACGGAATGCTGTTACCTTTCCCGCCGAAGCGGTACCTATTCATCTACTTGCAATTTCTTGCTTTCGAACTGCTAGGTTGGCAGGAGCTGGGACTGAAGACGGGAGCTCACTCCGTCACGCGGCACTCGGGTCTCGAACTGCTGTCCTACCGACCTTCCGGTCTGCAGTTCAGTGTCTTAACCACTAAGCCACCGCGGCTCTGAAAAATGCTATTTTGCACTGCATTAATAGAAGTATAGCTTCCAAATCCTGGGAAGTACTAGTTCCCCTCTACTCAGCACTGGTTAGGCCTCACCTGGAGTACTGTGTCCCATTCTGGGCACCACACTTTAAGAAGGATGCTGGAGAGGGTTCAGAGGAGGGCAACAAAGATGATCAGGGGACTGGAAACAAAGCCCTGTGAAGAGAGACTGAAAGAACTGGGCATGTTTAGCCTTGAGAAGAGAAGACTGAGGGGAGATAGGATAGCGCTCTTCAAGTACTTGAAAGGTTGTCACAGAGAGGAAGGCCAGGATCTCTTCTCGATCATCCCAGAGTGCAGGACATGGAATCAGAGGCTCAAGTTACAGGAAGCCAGATTCCGGCTGAACATCAGGAAAAGCTTCCTGACTGTTAGAGCAATACGACAATGGAACCAATTACCTGGGGAGGTGGTGGGCTCTCCCACACTGGAGGCATTCAAGACTAGGCTGGACAGCCATCTGTCAGGGATGCTCTGACTTGGATTCCTGCATTGGGCAGGGAGTTGGACTCAATGTTCTTGTAGGCCCCTTCCAAACCCACTTTTCTATGATTCTAACACTTGCAAAGGCTCATCCCCTTTTGAGAGTGAAGAGAAGGATGCTCGTGGGTCCCTACTAAGTGAGCACCTGAAGCCGCCTCTGCTACATCCACCTTCCCTGTGCCCCAATTTAACTTTCTAGGCAGCATTGGGGCAAGGGAAGGGGCTCACAGGAGCAAGGCAAGCACAGCCCTGCTCGTAACAGGCTGTGAATAGGGCTGTGTTCTCCCCAACCCCCAATCCTGTGCTCAGTCAGTGATCAAAGGCTTGAGACATCCTTTACCAACTCGCGTTCACTGATGTGTCTGTGTAGTTCAGAGTGTGTGGAAAGGTACCAAGAGCAAAAGGATTCAGGACTGGTTCACACATGCAAGTTTAACTGTTACATCAAGCCGTGACTCACATGCATATATTACTCGCGTGCATATATGCAAACACACACTTATATCACTCAATGTTACAACTGACAAGTTCTAAGCATGCATGTAGTGAACTGATCCCAAGCCTCTTCCCTGTTGGAAGGAAGACCTTTCCGTATAGTCTGAACTACACTGCACTGTGGAATCACATCCGTCTGGAAGGCCAGAGATGTCCATGTATGCATACTGACTGGGTTCGCATGACACCAGGGTGGTTATTAGGCCACGGTGGCTTATTAGCCATCCCCACGCATGATGGTCACATGTCGCACAATTTACCAAATTACCATTACCAGGCATGGCTTGTTATGGTGTCCGAACCCGGACAGTGTGGGTGGTTGGAGTGGTTAACAAACCACCCAGCAACCCTAGAACAGGCCATGGGTTCTGGGTGGTTTGTTACTCACTTCAGCCACTCACCCTCGCTGGGTTCAGAAGTCACAACAACCTGTGTCCAACAACAGTAATTAGGTAAATCGGGTGGCACGTGACCGGCACACACAGGGGTGGTTAACAGCCAGCATAGCTTATTAATCACCCTCATGTCATGCAAACCAGCACAAAATGTTAATTCTGAGACCTTTCATGTTAAATGGGGCCTTAGTTCTGGATTAATTCCCCACCACCAAAACCTGGAAAAAAAGAACCCACTAACCTCTCCAGAGTAGTGCAGTACTTACCTCAATCAGAGATGGCAGCACGTCCCATAAGGAGATATACTGCTGCATCAGGATGGCCGCGTACGAGGCCTTATTTAAAACTAAAGGAGGCAAAGGCTGCAAGTTCCCTTTAAAAAAAAGGAAAGAAATAATGTCCTTAGTCAGATGTTGTATGAGCTGGGTGGCTTCTCAAGTCTAGGGCTGCACGAAATTGCTACTGGCTTGAAATCAGCCTATTTGACCTACCTGGACTAATTAGCATAAAAACAGCTTGAAACATTTGTGTTGTCTTGATGCTGTCCAGAATCCTTTTGTTTCCCGTCTATGCACACTGTGCCATTTGCCTTCAATCGCCTTTGGCCTCAATTGCCCTCACTACAGTTTAATCCAATAGACTGTGTAGACCCACATGCCTTTGTTTACAGGCATCCATGGTGCCATCAGATCAAAAGCAGTACCTATAATTTTGCCATCACTAGCAAAAGGCACATGGGCTCACTGCAGGCAATCAAATTAAAGGGCAGGGAGGGCAAATGAAGCAAGGAACACCGAGGGTAGAAAAGAAGAAAAATGAAAATGGCAGCAAGCAGAAGCAACAGTCAGAGGAGCAAAAGGGTGCTGAACAACATCAAAACAGCACATATGCATGTAAAAAAATGCCCCCAAATGGAAAGTGCTTTTAAAAAAATGAACACTCCCCCAAATTATCATAAGGGGCAGAATCCAACGGTGACCACCCACGAGTGGCCAGCCTTGCCAATTCCATTCCGCAAGAGGCACCCACCACTCGCGCCACAGAGATCAGTGCTTCTGGGGGCAACGCGTAACAAGCGGAAATGCTTGTTTCTGGATGGGGAAAGGTCAGTGCAGCTCGCACAAGCAGTGGGGGCCGGTTGAACAATGGAATCAGTGGGGCTGGCCACTCACGGAACAGAAGCAGCAGTGGGCCCCGCCTGCGGATGGCCAGCACTGAATGCTGCCCATTATGAAGTAAGTATTTTCAGTTCAGCACTAACTAAGAAGGAGGGGGGGAATATGCAAAGAGTTTCCCTCTTTCCGATTTGCATTTGTTTTAAGTTTGCTGGCACGGAACCTTCCCCAGCAGCCAGGTGCTGTTATTAGCACACACACCTTTAGCTACTGCTGTGAAGTCAGCTGAAGGGCCATTTCCATAGCAAGACGGATGGCCTCCCTTTGTCCCCTCCTTACGCTTCAGAGGCGCTCCCTGCTCATCAACAGGATATAGCTACACGGAGTGCAGCAGATGTACGGCACACACACCGGTAAGCCCATTTTGAAGCTTTTTGCACATGGGCCACTGGCTGGTGCTTAAGAGGTGGCAGAGAGGCCTCTGCTGGCTGTGTCCATATAATTACCCACGACTTTGGCGAAAAGCTGGCGCAGTTTGAGGAACTTGGAGGTGTAGTCTCCAGATTCAGTCAGCACAGCATCGTAGTCTGGAAAAAAAGGGTGGAGCTGTCAAGGGTGGTGGTGGTGGGGAACCTGGTGCAAAAGAAATGTTTAGGAGGCACTCTCAGACTGCTTTTTTCTACATGTCATTGAAATCACTGCAAGACGGGGGGGGGGGGACTGAAACCCATAGATTGACTCTCAGGGGAGGAGCATGCTTTGCATACAGAGGCAGAGGTCCCAGGTTCACTCCCTGGCACGTCTCTTAAAAAGATGGGGGTAAGACTTCTGCCAAAGGTCCTGGCGAGCTGTCACAGCTAGCCAAAGCAGACAATAGTGGGCTAGGTGAAGGAATAGTCTGAACTGGTATTAGGCAGTTTCCTGTGTTCAGTGTCTGGTAAGGAAAGTTGGTGGCCTGGGAATTTCCATTCAGATGACAAAAATCAGTCCAGAAAAGCCCTTTGGGAAAAATAAAAACCTGAGCGTATGAAGCTGACTTAGATGTGGTCAGATCTTTGGTCCAGCTAGCCCAGAACTGCCCCTCCAAGAAGCAGTGAGGACTAGAAGTCTTTTCCAGCCCTGTCACCCCAGACCCTTTTGCATGCCAAGCAAGGGCTCTGCCCTTAAACAATGGCCCTACCCCATGGGGTGGGCTTATTTATTTAAAGCAGAGACATTTTTTTGTTCTGTGTTTTAAAAAAAGAGAAATTAGGTGTTCCCCACCAAGACTTTTACAGGAATCCTCCTGGGCTAAAGTCTGTTCCATGATCAAGGAACAGAGCTTGGAGAACAGGGCTTTCTTTGGATGGGCCAGAGCGTCAAGAGTATTCCACTTCTTGCCCCCTCCTCCCCCTCCTTCCAGACCTGTGGACCGAATTTTACCCGGTTTGGGGCAAAGCATCTTAAGTCAATACGTAACAGCAGCCCACCCTGCCACCCCCGGTAGCTAAACGCAAGTTGTTCAATATATTTAAAATCATTTAATTTATTGAATAATATCCCAGGGTTGCAGGGAGGGAAGAACTGATCCCTGGAGCCTCCCCACCCCCCCGGTAGCTGCATGTTTCCTCCTGACCTAAGCCATCCTAAAGCTCTTTATAGTAGGTCTGCAGGAGGTATGCATGCAGAGAATACATCTGTTCACTTATTACATTTATATCCAGCTTTTCCTCAAGGAGCTCAAGACAGGACACATCATCCCAACTTCCATTTTTCATCCTTACCACAACCCTGTGAGGTAGATTAGGCCGAGAGGAAGTAACTGGCCCAAAGTTTAGGTGGGGGATCTGAACCTGGGCCATCTCAGTCCTAGTCTGACACACAAACCCAGCCTTCAGCAAACTGGTGCCCTCCAGATGTGTTGGACTACAAATCCCATCATTTCAACCAGCACAGCTCATGCTCACCCCAGTCTAACTACCCCGACTCTTCTGCCTTTGCCAGAGGAGGAAGCCCCAGTGTCCCTCACAAGCTGGTCCAAGCCGGCCAATGTAACCTTACCATAGCTGGAGATGGTTGGCTTGTACTCCTCAAAATGCAGCGCGCCATTCAAAAAGCCGAAGTTTGTGCCTCCATGGAACATGTAGAGATTGATGGATGCTCCCATCTTGATGACCTCTTCGACCGTTCCCACCATTTCTGCACAGGGAAGCGAAGGATTTAGAGTGCCTCAGTGCCAGCAGTCACTCTGTGACGTGTAACCGCACAACGAACAATGGGAGCCCATGCAGACATTTGCAGCAGGGGATTCCCAGTTTGCTATGTGACACTGCCAGGTGACCCCCAATGCAGGCCCAACAATCTGTCTCACTGAATGATTTCCAGTGCTTACTTTGCATTCAGTGTTTTGTCCTTACTTGGCAAAAACCAAATTCCTACAGCAAACAAAACCGAAAAACCACCAGTTCCTCTTGGGAAAAGATCTTACCTTCTCTGCTTACTTTGAGCAGCTGTATAAAAACTAAAATGTTATTTTATTAAGGCATTTTTACTCACCTTTCAATGCAAGGGTCTTGTAACATTGCATTAAACAAACTAAAACACAGAACAACAAAACAGAACAGAGTGCTTCAGCTACTGGGCAGTATAGAAATAAATAAATAAATAAAATGGCTGCTCATAACAATTTAAAAGTAGAGGCAAAAGCTCAGGAGTCATTAAGAGCCATTGTTGTTTATTCAGTCAGTCACTTCCGACTCTTCGTGACTTCATGGACCAGCCCACGCCAGAGCTTCCTGTCAGCTGTCGCCACCCCCAGCTCCCCCAAGGTCGAGTCCGTCACCTCCAGAATATCATCCATCCACCTTGCCCTTGGTCGGCTCCTCTTCCTTTTGCCTTCCACTTTCCCTAGCATCAGCATCTTCTCCAGGGTATCCTGTCTTCTCATGATGTGGCCAAAGTACTTCAGTTTTGCCTTTCATATCATTCCCTCAAGTGAGCAGTCTAGCTTTATTTCCTGGAGTATGGCCTGGTTGGATCTTCTTGCAGTCCAAGGCACTCTCAGAATTTTCCTCCAGCACCACAGTTCAAAAGCATCTATCTTTCTTCGCTCAGCCTTCCTTATGGTCCAGCTCTCGCAGCCATAGGTTACTACGGGGAATACCTCTGCTTTAACTATGTGGACCTTTGTTGTCAGTGTGATGTCTCTGCTCTTCACTATTTTATCCAGATTTGTCATTGCTCTCCTCCCAAGAAGTAAACGTCTTCTGATTTCCTGGCTGCAGTCAGCATCTTCAGTAATCTTTGCGCCTAGAAAGACAAAGTCTGTCACTGCCTCCACGGTTTCTCCCTCTATTTGCCAGTTATCAATCAAGCTGGTTGCCACAATCTTGGTTTTTTTTGAGGTTTAACTGCAATCCAGCTTTTGCACTTTCTTCTTTCACCTTCATCATCAGGTTCCTCAGCTCCTCCTTGCTTTCAGCCATGAAAGTGGTATCATCTGCATATCGGAGATTGTTAATGTTTCTCCCAGCGATTTTAACTCCAGCCTTGGCTCCATCAAGCCCAGCACGTCGCATGATGTGTTCTGCGTACAGGTTGAATAGGTAGGGTGAGAGTATGCAACCCTGCCATAATCCTTTCCCAATCTTAAACCAGTCCGTTGTTCCATGGTCTGTTCTTACCGTTGCTACTTGGTCGTTATACAGATTCCTCAGAAGGCAGACAAGATGACTTGGTATCCCCATATCACCAAGAACTTGCCACAATTTGTGATGATCCACACAGTCAAAGGCTTTAGAATAGTCAATAAAACAGAAATAGATGTTTTCTGAAACTCCCTGGCTTTCTCCATTATCCAGTGGATATTGGCAATTTGGTCTCTAGTTCCTCTGCCTTTTCTAAACCCAGCTTGTACATCTGGCAATTCTCGTTCCATGAATTGCTGGAGTCTACCTTGCAAGATCTTGAGCATTACCTTACTGGCATGTGAAATAAGGGCCACTGTTCGATAATTTGAACATTCTTTGGTGCTTCCCTTTTTTGGTATGGGGATATAAATTGATTTTTTCCAATCTGTTGGCCATTCTTGTGTTTTCCAAATTTGCTGGCATATGGCATGCATCACCTTGACAGCATCATCTTGCAAGATTTTAAACAGTTCAGCTGGGATACCGTCATCTCCTGCTGCCTTGTTATTAGCAATGCTTCTTAAGGCCCATTCCACCTCACTCTTCAGGATGTCTGGCTCTAGCTCACTGACCACACCATCAAATCTATCCCCGATATTATTATCCTTCCTATACAGATCTTCTGTATATGCTTGCCACCTTTTCTCGATCTCTTCTGCTTCTGTTAGGTCCTTGCCATCTTTGTTTTTGATCATACCCATTTTTGCCTGGAATTTACCTCCGATGTTTCTAATTTTCTGGAAGAGGTCTCTTGTCCTTCCTATTCTATTATCTTCTTCCGCTTCTTCACATTGCTTGTTTAAAAATAATTCCTTATCTCTTCTGGCTAACCTCTGGAATTTTGCATTTAATTGGGCATATCTCCCCCGATCACTGTTGCCTTTTGCTTTCCTTCTTTCTTGGGCTGCTTCCAGTGTCTCAGCAGACAGACATCTTGCCTTCTTGGTTTTCTTTTTCTTTGGGACGTTTTTTGTTGCCGCCTCCTGAACAATGTCGCAAACTTCTGTCCATAGTTCTTTCAGGACCCTATCTACTAAATCTAGTCCCTTAAATCTATTCTTCACCTCCACTGCATATACATGAGGAATATTAGTGAGCTCATATCTAACTGATCTGTGGGTCTTCCCTATTCTCTTTAGTCTAATTCTAAATTGTGCAATAAGAAGTTCGTGATCTGAACTACAATCAGCTCCAGGTCTTGTTTTTACCGACTGCATAGATGTCCACCACCTTTGGCTACAAAGGATGTAGTCAATCTGATTTCGGTGTCGACCGTCTGGTGAAGTCCATGTATAAAGTCGTCTTTTAGGTTGTTGGAAGAGAGTGTTTGTTATGCACAGTGAGTTGTCTTGGCAAGATTCTATCAGCCTATGTCCTGCTTCATTTTGTTCTCCCAGACCATGCTTGCCTGTAATTCTAGGTGTCGTTTGACTACCCACCTTAGCATTCCAGTCTCCTGTAATGAAAATAACATCTTTTTTTGGCGTACTATCCAGTAGGTGCTGCAGATCCTCATAGAACTGATCTACTTCTGCTTCTTCAGCATCTGTGGTTGGGGCGTATATTTGGATCACTGTGATGTTAAATGGCTTACCCTGAATTCAAATTGAGATCATTCTGTCATTTTTTGGATTGTATCCAAGCACTGCTTTAGCCACTTTATTATTAATTAAGAAGGCTACTCCATTTCTTCTGTGGTCCTCTTGTCCACAGTAGTAGATCTGGTGGCCATTTGATGTGAAGTGGCCCATTCCAGTCCATTTCAGTTCACTGACACCCAAAATGTCTATATTTAATCTTGACATCTCCCCAATAACCACATCCAATTTGCCCTGGCTCATAGATCTTACATTCCAGGTTCCTATGGTGTGTTGATCTTCAGAACATGGGATTCGTCGTTCACCACCAGCACCATCGGCTGCTAGCCGTCCTTTCAGCTTTGAGCTAGCTGCGTCATCACATCTGGGGCTAGTTGAACTTATCCTCTGTTCCTCCCCAGTAGGGAGTCCCATCTTCCAATAGTATACCGACACATCTCTGGTTGTACTGATCCATTTAGTTTTCATGGCAAGAATACTGGGGTGGGTTGCCGTTTCCTTCCCCAAGGATCGTATTTAGTCTGACCTCTCTGCCATAACCTTCCCGTCTCGGGTGTCCCTTCACTGTTTAGCTCATGACATCACTGAGGTGCTCCAGCTCCAGCACCACGACAAGGTAACGATCTCCTTTGCTGAAGCATTAAGAGCCATCCAAAACCATTAAAAAATAAAACTATCCCCCCCACCCCCCTGGTGCCTAAAACTCATGAGATTCAGTGTGTGGCAAACAGATATGGGAAGGGAGGCCCACGCCTGAGGCACCACTACCAAGAAGGCCCTGTATTACGTGTAGTCACCCACTTCAGCTCAGGAGGTCAAGCTGTTAACACATTTAAAATATATGCAAATATGGCCTCTGTTAACCTGGGGCAGTGCTGTGGAGGCTGTGCCTGCAAACCTATCCTGCTGCTGCTAGTTTGGAGCTAGGAAAGATACCTGGGATGGACAGGTAGGGAGGGTCACTGACAGGTGTGTGGGGGGGAGCAGTACAGAAGACATATAAGAGGAGGAGGAGCAGAAGCACCAGTGAGCAAGGCAGAACAGTGACTTACCGTCAGCGTCAAACACATTATGAGGTCCTCCCCAACTATCAAACCATCCAGTCCAGTATTCCATCACCATCTTCGGCATGTCGTGCTGTTAAAAGGCGAAACACAAGAACTGGCTGGGTAAAATCTAGCAAGTGCAGATTTGCCTCTAATTTGAAAGGAAGAGAAAACCAACGAGGGAAGGAGTGTGGCATGCGATGAAATCGCCTCATGGCCCAACTAAACCAGTACTGTCTGCTCAGCCCACGGTGGTTTTCCAGTGCTGCAAGCCCTGATCTTTCCCAGCCCTGCCACCCAAGATCCTTTAACTGGAGATGCTGGAACCTCCTGCATGCTGTACCCCTGAGCTACTGCTCCAATAGCCAGTGGTGTAGGAGTATGCATCCTTTGGAAAAGGAGTTTTCCCAAACTCTTTTCCCTCAGCAAATGCTTGCCTGCTGAAGAACTTCTGAACAGCTCCTGTGGAACTGCTGAGTGCTGCAGAGGATTCAGGGGCACCTTATAGGGTGTGCGGGCATTTTACAGAACTTCAAAGCACTGGCCTAGCATGCCCCACTGTTACCCCATCTGGATCTTCTGGAGCTGCAGCCGCCGCCGCCAAGCTGCTCTTTAGGGCCCTTATCCCCGATAGGGATGTCAGAGAATTCCACGACGGATCTTGGTGAGGCCGAATGCAAGGGCATTCGGCCGCCTGAAATCCATCGCGGAATGAAGCCCCCGCCTCCCCCAACCCACGAAAGTCGGGCAGGACGAAGCCCCCGCCCCACCCCACCCCACAAAAACCGCGTGAAACGGAGCACTTACCTGCTCCCATCGGCACCGACTTGCGAATGGCAGCCGCCCTGCGGCTGCCATTCGCTTCTTCTTTCATGCCATGATAGGCTATGTAAATACATACATAGCCTATCACGGCTAACGCAGGGACGCCTTTTGCATCCCTGCGGAGGCCGTGACAGGCTACGTAAGTATTTACGTAGCCTATCACAGTAGGCTAAAAAAAAAAAAAAACGCGTACGCAAATGGCGGCGTCTACGGCCGCTGCCATTTGCGTTCCTTATTTTTGGCTGTCTTAGTCTACATAAATATTTACATAGATTATTACGGTGAAAATAAAGGGGAACGCAAATAGCGTAGCGGGTGCTATTTGCGTTCCCCTTTATTTTCGCCGTTATAGTCTACGTAAATATTTACGTAGACTAAGACAGCCAAAAATAAGGAACGCAAATGGCGGCGGCCATAGCTGCCGCCATTTGCGTACGCAGTTTGTTGTTGGTTTTTTTTTACCCAGAGCCCTCCGTGGCTGGAAATCCGGCTGTGGACGGCTCTGGCCTGGGCCTGGCCAGGTGCTCCGCAGAGCCACCGCGGAGCACCGCTGGCCGGTCGAGGATTCTGGGGGGGAGGAATGGAGCGCCTCCCCCCGCTGTCGAGGATTCCGGGGGAGGGACGGAACGCCTCCCCCCCCCACCATAAACATAGTCCGCGGAAAGGTAAGTGACTTTTGTACATCCCTAGTCCCCAATTACCGATCTTCTCATCCAAGAGCCACTGAGAACATCGGAAGCCGACTTATACCAAGTCAGACCATTCATCCAGCTAGACCAATATTGTCCACAGCGGTCTTCCCGAACCTGATGCCCTCCAGATGTTTCAGACTACAACTCCCATCATCCCCACGCACTATAAAAGCCTCCCAAAGTAACTTACGAAGATTAATAATGAGACAGTCCCTGCCCTCAGGTTTACAATCTAAAAGACACATCCCAAAAGGAAAAGGGATGGGGAGGGATGAGAGGGGGAGGCGGGGAACTAAGGCACCAGTTCTTAGTTTCAGAGTTCTTATACGTGTTCTTTCTGGCAGTGAAGGGTGAAACAAGCTCCCTACAGCTGTTACTTCTCTGGCCAGTGCAGGGGACTAGGCTGGTCTCCCCCTTGCCGTAATGTTTATTCTGGGAGGGGTGGGACACAGCCTCCCACTGACCCTTGGTTCTCTGGCCAATGCACAAGGAGTAGGCTGGGAAATGGTTGGTCTACGATGATTGGCAGACTCTCCAAGGTTTCAGACAGCAGTCTTTCTCAGCCCTACCTGGAGATACCAGGAATTAAGCCTAGGACCTTTTGCATGCAAAGCATGCGCTCTGTTACTAAACTATCGCCCTTCCTAGAAGCCTGGCTCCCCAGGAATACAGCCTGAGAATGTCTGCTTTAGAGATCTCTTTGTTGGGAGTCAGAGCATTCACAGCTATAGGGGCAGCAAAGCAGATATTTGCATAAAGGCCACACTATCTACCAGAAGCGGCTAATTCCAAAGAGTTAAACACCTGAAATGCACTTCATGCAATATACTGGTCATAGGGATGTTAAGCAGGTGGCTAGTGGGGAGACGGGGCCTTTTCTATGGTGGCACCCAAATTCCAGAATTTTCTCCCTCGACATGTTTGCCTGGTGGCACCCTTGTTATTATTTTAGGCAGCGGACAAAGTCTGTGCAGTTTTCCCATCTTTTAAAACAGTATTGGAGACCCTTTTCTTGGTTTTTAGCTACTGTTCTGTTCGCTGGCCCCACTGCTTTTATTTTGTGGTTTTACTACTGCACAGTAGCATATTATACTGGTTTTACTTTTGTTAATATTAAATCCAAGAGCCACACTCAACTCAACAAGACAGACTTAAGGCAAATAATAGGAGCCTTGGCTCTGTCTGGTTTGACAAAGAAAAGGGGGGAAAAAACACTGATTACACAGCAAAAACATCCAACCACACACACGCGCATATACCAAAGTCAACATGCAGCAGATTTAGTCCTAAAGCCCCATAATCCCTTGAATATTTAGTACTAGTTCAAGACTTTCTCTCTCTCTCTTTCTCTCTCTCTCACGCACACACACACCACCATCCTCTTCTACATAACCCTCATGGATGAGATCTCCCAGCTTTCCAAGACTGCTGACTATAATTAATCTTTACAGGAAGGAGAGAGGCTCAGGACTGAGCTGTGCTTGAAGCTGATTTTCACTGCCACATTGCCTGCAGCTGGGAACCCAGGCGAGGTTTGCTCCTGCTGTCCTCCTACCCACTTGGCAACTGTGGCCAAGAACCCCCACCCAAGAACCCCCTCTTGCAAATCCAGAACCCGAGGGAAGAGGTAGTGGTGGCCATGCTGCCATCTTGTCAGACTACAGGCGTGTGTCTCTCCAACTTCTGCATGCCTTGAGAAGCCATCAAGCCCGTACGGTAGGCCTGCCCAAGCCGTGAGCCAAGCTGAGCAGCAATCATCTGTGGCGGCCCTCCAGGGGGCTCAATAAAACTGCTCAGGACTACAAAATATCCCCTTAGGGTGTGTGTGAAGCACCTAGCCAGCCACAATATGTGGCTGATGGGCTCCTCTCAGCTTAATGGATCACCAGACATGCAGGCCTGCTTTAAGGCTAAAAGAGAGCTAGGGGAGCACCGGGGTCTCTCGAGATGCAGATGCAGCCAGCAATACTGCCCAGCCTGCTATATAGCCAACTCTGCTTCAGCTTCATTTGCCACTTGTGTGCTCCCCCAAAGCCAATTCCTTCTCATCCCAGGAAAGCAAGCAAGTGGCATGTTACAAACCTGCAACAAGCCTACCTAGAAGCAGCAGTGAGAAAGGCAGCAGGATGTGTGTGCAGCCCGCATCTACCCAAGGTAATCTCTGCAAACCCATAATGCAGGTGCATGATAAAAACTTAAGAACTATCTTGCTGGAGCAGAGACCCAGGTCCATCGTTCTGAATCCAGCAGCAGGCAGTCAAATGCCTCTAGCAGGGCACAAAGGCAATGGCCTTTCTTGGTTCTTTGTCCCCATTCAGAAGTATGTGGCCTCTAAACATAAAGCCTCCACTTAGCTGTGATGGCTAGTAGCCATCGACAGACCAAGCCTCCATGGATGTTCCTAATCATTACTTTTTTAAGCCACCAAAACCAGTGGCCACCCCAGTGTAGTGTAGTGTAGTGGTGAGAGTGACGGACTGGGAGCCGGGAGATCCGGGTTCTAGTCCCCACTTGGCCATGGAAGCTCACTGGGTGACTTTGGGCCAGTCACAGACTCTCAGCCCAAACTACCTCACAGGGTTGTTGTTGTGAGGATACAATGGAGAGGAGGAGGATAATGTAAGCCGCCTTGGGTTCCTTGCAAGAGGAAAAAAGGCGGGATATAAATTCAATAATTAATAAATAAATAAAGTAAGTAAGTAAGTAAATAAATTTTGGGAGAGTGAATTCTGTGAGTTAATTGCGTGCTGCTGAAGGCTGGAACGGGGTGCCCTGGGAGACTGTGAGAAAGGACAGCTGCTTCAGGCAGCTGGAGGTTTTGGTGTGCACAGGGGTCAAGTGCCGAGAGGTCTGAACCAAGAGCCCTGCGGATGGGGCACTGGTTCAATGCATCTGGTCAGAGGAGGAAACTGCAGGCTACTCCAGCCAGCAGCTTGCCACAATAGTCTATGTGATCCTCCTGGCCTGGGGAATCAGGCGATGGCGAGGGATATGAACGACTTGCATTTCTGCTAACTTCTCTCTGGCTGAGCAACTCATTGCAGGGGGAGGCTGCCCAGTTCTTCCTCAATGCCTCCAGCTAGTCCAGCTTTTCTCCAGCCTGCTTCCTGCCCGCCTGCCTCTGGTCTGTTGCTAAGGCACCTGTGCTCTTCCTGGACCATATTGGTTTTTCCCATGTGGATCAGTCTTGGCAAGGATTGCTATGGCCTATGGCTAAGACAATAAACTGAGCTGAACTGGGAATGGCAGGAATTACGGGACCGGAGAGAACTAGTACTGGAATAATTAAATAGTAGTCCGTAGTGAAAGACAATTTGCTTGTCAGCCTCAGGGTTTGGAAGGGCCCTCCCTGCTTCCTCTGTCTCCCCCTCCCCTGTCCCACCATCCCAATCACACACCAAAGCAGGCGATGAAGGGCCCGCCTGCCAGAAAACAGAAACCACATTGACCGGCCTTCTCCTGCCAAGGCTTGTTCCCCTTAATTGCTTCATCGATTGTTCAGTATTAGAAAAGGAATTACCAGCCACTCAAATATGTTAAGCACTAAAAAAGGAGAGACAAATGCAGGCTTCATGCCGCAGATCCGGCTCAGGCAAGGGGAATGATTTAATCACACCTTGCTGATGGCTTTGTGACATAACCCAACAGGCCAGTGCTCTGCTTGTCTGCTGTGCGGGCTCCTCCTGTTGCCCAAATGGCTGAGAAGGGGAGGAGAGCCATGATCCAAGAATGTACTATATTCCAGTTGACTTATTTTCCTCCTGTACTGCCCCTTTAAGGCTCTCTACTGTCCAGGAAGGGGGTAGAGCAGCCTTTCCCCAGCCTTGCACCCTCCAGATGTGTGCCACTTGTAGGGATGGGAGAACCAGCGATTTTCAAGCTCACCTAAATTCTCCAAAATTCACTTCGATACTCGTTTCGGGTCACTCCTGTTTTCGTTTTAAACCTGTTTTTCAGCTCATTTGAACAGGGAAGGTGCGAATTTCTGTGCCTTTCATTTGCCAAAAGTGTACACTTTCCCCCCATTGACAAAAGTCCCAAACCAACCTGACCAAACCACCCCAAAGCATCCATCCTACCCTGCAGGTTCCTGTGTTGTGGTCAGGCTACGCCAGGCCAGAGGGCTTGTAGACTACAGGGATCACTGGCTGCCGTTACACTGAAGGAAAAACCCACAGTCCTCCCGTTGTGGAGCCTGTCTGCGTTTACAGTGTCGACCACGTGACAGCTGAGAGTGAAAGCTTTCAATTTTCAAGGTTCCATAGAATTCAATGAAACTGCACAATCTATTGGCTGTTTTAATAGCGCAACATCCCGACTTAAATAGATAGTTCATTATTTCTGGATCTTTTTGAGATGGAATAACCAGGAAATACCTCTAGATGTGCCCTGGAGGTTGACAACGTCATGAAAAGGACCCACAAACTTCCATGACTGAGCAATCTTAACAGCAGGATAAAAGCTGTGTGGAGAAGCCCATTGTCTGTGCCCATGCCAGTGCATCTCTGAGTGCTCAGTGCCTAGAGACACATTTCATGCTCATGCACACACAAACACACACACACACACAGCCGTGAGAACTCATGTCAGTGAAGGTCAGCTTCACTTATCTTGCTAGTGTTAGAGCAGTAGGCAGGTTTTACCCCACAACAGTTCCCCTCGCCCAAGGGCATTACTTTAATGGCAACCATTCAGGAGAAAGTAAATGATTACATTCAAGAATATCACTGGGATGGAAGGAAGTTAAACATATATCCCACCCTAGTGGGCCTCTAGCCATTACATATCAAGCTGCCAGCTCCTGTCTACATAGCTCCATCGTGGGATTTGTTTCTTGGTCGAGCTGCACCAGAGGGATATGGGAAACTGATTAAATAAGGCTCTTCCTTCAACTGTCACCTTGCAAGCAGCCATTCCATCAAGCTGCAGCAGGAGAAGAAGAAAGGAAGCAGGGCCATTACATCAACTTTGCAGAAAGGCCAGCTTCATTGGGCTCCTCTGTGCCTTGAACTGTTTCCCTTCCAGCTGGTCATTATAAGAACTGCTTTTTAACTTTAAGAATTGGTGCCAGAATGTGCTTTTTTCCTCTTCCCTCCCCACCCTTTTTTCTTTTGTGTTGTGTGTTTTAGATTGTAAGCTTGCAGGCAGGGACTGTCTTGTTCTATCAATTCTATGTAAGCCACTCTGGGAGCCATTGGGGCTGATGAGTGGGTTAAAAACGATTTGAATAATTAAATGAATTGTGTGTGACAGTCTGTTGGGGAAGTGATACAGAATGGTGGGGACTGGCTTTTTTTACCCTGCTCTTCAGCCAAAAAAGGCTCCCAGAGCAGCTTACAAAGATTGATCCCTGGCTTACAATCTAAAAAAAAAAAATGACACAAAAGGAGAAGGGATTGGGAGGGAAGAGGAAGAAAGCAAAGCTCGGGCACCAGTTCTTAGTTTCAATGTTCTTATATGTGTTCTTTCTGGCAGCAAAGAGAAAAAACAAGCTCCCTGCAGCTTTTCCTTCTCTGCCTGATGTTTCGGGCCAGGCTGGTCTCCCCTTGCCATGATGTTCTTCCAGGGAGGCAGGGAGTGCAGCCTCCAGGTGGCCCTTGAGTCTCTGGCTGCTGGATGAGGCCAGACTCTGCAGTCCCAGGGAACTGTCCATTGGAGCTGTGTGTTCATTCCTTCTGACAGGGAGGGATGCTGCGAGCTCTGTGCAGCTGCTCCCTCTCTGGCTGATGTATGGGGCGAAGTTGGTTTCCGCTTTGCTATGATGTTTATCTTGGGAGGCAGCCTGCCAGTGGCCCTTGGTGCTGTGGCCACTGGGGTGCCTGCACTACATGAATCCACTTGAACAGTGATGTAACGCTGAGCTGTTCAAGTGGATTCAAATAGCGCAGGAAGCCTCTGAAGGAGACTTTTCTCCAAAATGGGAAGGCAAGGCGCATAATAAATAGGCACTATTATGACTTTCTCACTTCTTTTTCTCAGTAAAGGTATTGCCCTATTATGGATTTTGGAATATTTCTCATGGCAAACATGGCTACTTTTGCTTTTTGCCTCTTTATAGTTATATATGAAACTCGCCAAGCTCAATAAACACATCTCTAAGCACCCAACGCCTCCCTTCATCTTTCTCTTATGTAAGGTGCCTTCTTGTTTTGTCAGAGTCACCAGCAGACCATGCAGCATATAACAAGGACATTAGAACAACAGGCCTAGACTTGCAATCCTTCTCCCTTACCTGCATCCTGTCAAGATTGAGGAGGATACCCTGCTCCATCTTCTGAAAGTTAATAGTGGCCAGAGCTGGGGGGCAGGGGGGTCAAAAAAGAGAGAAATTTCAAGTCGGCTTAAGCAGCGAGACATTCCTTAATTCACAAAGACATCTCTCAGACTAGCTGAGACACCAGCTTGGTCTACAGCATTAACCCCAGGAAGGAATTTGCCCTGGGCACATCGTTCTCTCCATGTTCTTCTTGCATGTGATTCACACATGCATGTACATCCCTGGATTATGATGCGCTGGATAACTAGCAGCAGGAAACATCGGTCGATACCACAGAAAAGTTTGCGCTGGAGGTGACAATTGATGTCAGATTGAGGCATTCAAGCCATAAGTTGATGTCGTACTTGTCAAGTGATGAGTATCCATGTGTGAACCAGCCCAGAGAAAATCCCAATGGGAAATACAACCAAATATGAAAGGTACTTTGGACAAGGGATCTCGATTGGGCTGTATCTATCAGTTTTATTCCAGTTTCCCCTCACCTCTCTGCCCTGAATACTACAAATTATAGTTTGGTGAAGGTACTGAAAGTCCTGTTATAGATTCTCCCCTCCCTTGCTAATCTACTGCTCTCAGGGTGTGTCTGTAGTGTAGCTATGCCCTTGTCATTCTAGCTTAAGATGTCCAGTGTTGCAAGCTCCCACATCGGGGTGGTGGTGGGGGTTGGCAGAGGTGGATGCCACAAGGCATAATTAGCACTTGTGGAACAATTAGGGTTGATGGGATAAAAGGCTGCACACCAAAGCAGCCCATTAGCATTTAAAGTTGTATGCAGGTGCCACACCAATCTCATTGGCTTTAGCTGTGGCAATATCTGTTGGTAGCAAGGGCTTCTTGAGTCTGTGCATGAACGTGAGCAGAAGGAAGTGGGTGTAAGAATCACAGAATAGTAGAATCACAGAATAGTAGGGTTGGAAGGGGCCTACAAGGCCATCGAGTCCAACCACTGCCATAGGAGCAAACTGGCTGTCATGGGCTCCTTGGAGGCCTCTCTCAGTCTAATCCAGTAGCCAAGTCCAGACACAGACAAAGGGATTCTTTTCAAAGCTTTATTCCTCTTTTACAACTTAACAACTCTACTGTTAGCAACTAGATATGAGCAGCACAGTACCTATGCCTTAAGTTGGAACAGTTGGTCCGCATTTGAAAGGGAATCACTGGCAGACCCCTGAACTTAAGGGCTAGGGAGAGTCCCTCCCCTTTTCCCTTGGATCCTCTGGGCGCAGCCGTTGTTTGCACACCAACCGGGCACTACGCCTCCTTTCCGCGCCCTCCATTTGGCGCCGCTCTCTGCGTCGGCGTCACGCATCCATCAAGTCTGCTTCCTGCGCTCTGTCACTCCCAGGACTGCTATCTAAGCTAGGAATGCTGGTGGGAGGAATCCCTGCCAGCTGTTGGCCCTGGGAAGGATGAGCACGCTCCTCTCCCAGAAGTGACTCCTCTTCCTCAGAATCAGAACTACTCTGGGATTCTATGGGCTCTGTGTCCACCCTGACACCGGCTGGCTCTCCCGGTCAAAGTGTGTACACACACGCACGCACGAGCAACCAATCTGGTGCATTTACAACCTGTTAGTAAGCATGTGCCTTTTTACAAGCCAAACAATGGCCACCCATTTTAGGCCTATGAAAGAGGAAGCCAGCACATCTTGTGACCTATCAGACTGAATGTAACCCACAGACATGTATTGTGGCCAGCCGGGGCTTGACCACAGGCAGGCAGCAAGAAACCCCAGGACACTTACTGAACCCCTGGCGAGTCACCAAGCATGGCTACTGGCTGTAGCTGGCTTGGTGGGATTCAAGCTGTGCAGGCTTTCCAGAATCTAAGTTATTCTACCCAATGTAACAACTGCAGAATGGGTCAAAGGAAGTGTTTCATTTCATTAGATTTCTTTCCCACCTGATTCCAAGGTCACAGAGTTGGCTACAATATATCCTTTTTCTTTTTTAATCCTCACAACCACCTTGCTGTTGTTGTTGTTTTGGGAGGGGGGAGAGAAGAAAGTGAGTTTTGCCCATGGTTTCCCAACGGCCTTCGTGGAGGTGCAGAAGTTTGATGGGTCACTGGAAAACAAATCCAGTAGTGAATCTACTGTGCCACACTGGCAATTACAACTGCTTAGGCCTGTTCTCTGACCACAGTTTATTCTTGCTGTTTGTAAGAATATAAGAAGATGCTTACTGGATCAGACCAGAATTCAGTTTCCCATAGCAGCTGATCAGAGACTTCCAGGACATTCACAAGCAGGGCTTGATGGCAATAGTGCTCTCCTGCTATCGCTCCCCAGCCCCTGGCAATCTTTGGCATACTACCTCTAAACAGGGAGGTCCTGATGCAGCTGTCACAACTGACTGCCACCTTCTCAATGGATTTGTCTCATCCCTGTTTAAAGCTATTGAAGGCCATGGGCCATCGCATCTTAAGGCAGTGAATTCCACAAATCAATTGCCTATGGTTCTGCATCTCTGAAAAACAGACATGACCTTCTAAAGCAGGGGTAGGGAACCTTTTCCAGCCCAAGGCCACATTCTCTTATTGGTAACCTTCTGGGGACCACAGCCACATAGGCATACCATTCACACACACCTATCTATCCATCAGCACCTAGTCATTTAAGGGAACCATCCTAGGCATGTTTAGACAGAAAAAGTCCTACAACTCCCAGCATTCCCCAGCCAGAATGCTGGGAGTTGTAGGACTTTTCTGTCTCAACATGCATAGGACTGCACCCTAAACCTCCTTTCATCTCACTTCCCTGCCCTCACATAATGTTCTGTCTCCTCCCCTTTCCTTCTCTCCCCACCCTCCCACCACCATCCACCGGCAGCAATCAGGATTAGAAAACTGGTTCCATTCATGTGAACAGGACCTTTTTTCCTTAATCTAATTGCCATGTGTGTGTGGGGGGGGGCTGTTTTCAGGGGGTGGCAGTGTGGGGAGAGGGAAAAGTCAAACCTCCCCAGCTGCCAGACACCCCCAGAAATGCCCCCATGTGTGGCAATTAGGCTTAGGGAAAAAGGTCCCATTTGCATGAATGGGACCTTTTGTAAAACAACAATGCCTAACTGGAATGTGGGGGATGGGGCTGTGGAGGGGAGGCCGGGGGTGCATTCAAAAGGCTCCATTGGACACATCCAGAACAAGGGCTGGAGGGCGCCCTCCACCCCCATTTCAAAGTGTAGCAGAAGTGGTTTTGACACACATTATCTGCCCTAAAAACACATGCCTCAAAGTGCGGCAAATGTGCGTTCAAGCCACTTTTACCAGCCTTTGGAATTGCATGTCTGCCTCCATCCTGCATCTGCTTGCACAGCTCAGGATACTTCCATCTTGCATGCATGGCTCATACAGAGCTTCCCCTGCAAACACATAGAGGACTACCCTCCACAGTACTCATGTTGAGGAGGATCCACTGGTGCACCACAAGGCAGATGGGCTGGGAAAGGTGAGGTGGCCCATGAAGAGAAATAAGGACGAAGAACTGTTGGCATCAAGATGAATTCATATGCCGAAAGCTGGGAGGAGAGAGAGAGAGAAAGGAAGGGCTGGCCAGAGGATGGCACAACCAGTTAGGTGTTCTAAAGCTGTTAGGAAATGAGAAGAGAGGACGATGGCAAAAATGTGGAGCGCGCCAGAGAGAGGGGCTGCAGCGAAGCCTGCATCCTTCACGTGAAGGAGACCCCAAGCAACTGACCTGCCTTGAGACTGTGGCCAACCGCTGACTGCCACGAGTAGACAATACTGGACTGGATGGGCCAACGGGCAGCTTCAAACGCTCATGTACGTTCCGAGGGCAACAACTGAAAACAGATCCACTGCTGTGAGCGCTAGAACCCTGACCATGAACAACCCTGAGCTGGCTGCACTCCAAGAACAGCCGTCCCCAACCTGGTGCCCTCCAGACGTTTTTGACCACCACTCCCATCAGCCCCAGCCAGCATGACCGATGGTCAGGGATGATGGGAGTTGTGCTCCAAACCATTTGGAGGCACCAGGTCGGGGAAGGCTGCTCTAGAAGATCTAGAGAATAACTGACGAGGTGGTGGACTTGCCTCTAGTGCATTCAGTCTGAAAGTAGATTCTGCAAAGTGGGGCTGGAAAGATGGGGGACAAGCCTAGTTTGTGAGATGCATTTCCTTGACCTACTTTACAGTCACCCACCCATCACCCCGCGGCAGCAGCTCAAGCAAGGTTGTGCAGTGTCTATTCACGCACCCTGAATGAGACATCCGTTATATGTGGAATGCAGTAAGTGGGAGCAGGCAGCGCTCAGAGACAGAGCACGTGCTTTGCATGCAGAAAGTTCCAGCTTCAATTGCTAGCATGTCCAGTTAAAAGGGTTTCAGGCTGCAGGGCTGCCAAGGACTGTAGAGAGCCACTGCCGGTTGGAATGGAGAGTACTGGCCTGGATGGACTAACTGCCGGACTCATAAATCAGCTCTGCATGCTCCTATCGACAGCATAGAGCACAATGCACCTTCTCGGTGGGTGGAAACACAAAGGACTAGAAGCTTGCTCTTAAAAAGCAAATACTGCTTCTAAGAAAAGTTGATTTCCATGTAAACTAAACACGCTCTGGTTCTAACACTCAGGGCCACTCAGAAGATGGCCTTGTCTGCAAACCCCGTGGAGCCAGTGACAATCACTGGGATGGGCAGCAGAGGCAGAACCACACCTGAGCCAACAAAGCTGGCATCTTCTTCCTGCAGGCAGCTGGCAACCAGCGCTTCTCCTCTTCCTTCCTCTTCTACGCGTGCATTTTATTACCTCCGCTCTTTGCGTGTTCTCACCGCCACCTTGCCTCCTCCACCACTGCATCTCTCAGAGCCCTAGTTATTCCGCCTTCCTGATTACTTGACATGTTGACTCTAATGAGCAGATTGTTGTGACATCTGAGGCACGAGCTGGGATCAAGGCACTCTCGTCATACAAGCCCGCCGGAGAAGACAACTCCAAACAAGAGAAGGAGTGAGCACGCACAGGCAGTAAACACATCCAGGCAGGAGAGGGAGTGGAGCTCAGCTGCTTCCCCCCTCTTTCCCATCTCCTACTGGAAGGGAAGGAGCGACTCTGTGTGGACAAGGCCTGGAAGTGCTGTGGCTTAAAGAAAGAGAGGGAGGAGAGGCCAAGCCCGGACGGAATGCCACAGGATGCCAACCCCAGCCAGGTGAAGATTCTGTCATCGGTGCTGGGATGTTACAAAGGCAAATGCAAGAGGAAGGGCTGCTACGTTTTTTATTAATCATATAAGCACACAGGGATCTCAAGCAATCACATTTTTCAGCAAACACATGGAAACCCAGGGCTGGATCCTACAAAGGCTGATCCAGGTAAACTCCATGGTTTTTGAATTAAATCTTCTGAGAAGGCTGGGGCCAGGAAGTCCTGATACAGCAATTTCTGACAATCAGTCAAGTGCACCCCAAGAAAGGGGAAGGAGTGAGTGAACCACCTAAGAGATCCTGAAGCCTAGCTGCTTTTCACAGCCTGGCAACATATTCACTTCAAGGACAGCCTGCTCCCACACAAACTTGTCCCTCTATTAAAATCATCATTAAAGACCCTTCATCGGGTGGGTTGTTGTTCAGGCAAAAGGATCTTTTCTGTGGTGGGACCCTGACTTTGGAACATTTGCCCCAGGGCTGCTCACCTGGCACCCAGAGTAACTGAGTGTTTGGCATCAGGCTCAGACTTCTTTCTTTACCCAGATTTTTAACATTTCATAAATCTGTTGCTGCTATTTTAGCTTTTAACCTATTATTTTTATTTAGAGTGTTTTTGGATCGCCCCTCCACTCAGAGTGCTCAAGGCGAGGAACAATAAAAAGAGTTCACAAAAACACTAAAAAAATCATTTAAAACTGGGGATTAATAATAAAAAATAGAGAGTGGTGTTAACTGTTCAAAGCTCAGTAGAATAATATCGGCTTCACCAGCTGTCTAAAGGACACTAGAGATCAGAGCACTCTGTATATCCTATGCCCTGCAGGCAAAAGCCAGGCACGGCGGGAGAAACAGCAGAGGTGATTTTGCCTCCTGTTCCTGCTCCTCCTCAAAAAAAATTCATCTGGACGGCCTCTGAGCCCACCTAGCTTACTTACCCATGGTCGGTGGGGTTGGCAAAGGAAATCCTGTAGATCCTGGCCATTCCCCTCCCAGCCCACTGAAACGCTCCCTTCCGAGGTCGCTGTTGTGACCTCAGAAGAGCAGCCACCACAGTGCTTTCTACGGTGGCTACAAAGGGGCAGGGAAGGTCATAGGAGTGTCCGCAGCCTTGGGAGGAGGAATTCAACAGATCCTATGGTCCCTGGGATGCTCTTCTGGGGACCACAGGATAGCTCTGTAACTCACTTTATTGCTGTTTCTTCCATTTGGGGTGGGAGGTGCACATCTAGTGACAGTTTTTAACTTTATTCATTTTGCTGCTTTTATTTTAAATTAGAGTAAGCTGCCTAGGAAACTTCTCAAATTATAAAGACAGGGTATGCATTTAAAAAAAATAATAAGTGAAAAAATAAATGTTTGGCAATGCCTGGATGGGAGAGGGACATAGTTTTGGTCTCTGTGGAAAGAAAAACAAAAGGAGAGCGAGTCCAGTTAGAAGAACCTGAAGCCCAGTATTTATTCAGAATCATCTGGAGCTGACACCCCCACTGAAGTGCAGGGGGAAAACAGATTCTGGGGAGGAGCATTGTGTGAACACTGCCGCCTTCACACCTACAAGAAATGACTAGATCAGGAGGAGGGGAAGTCCGCTTCTGCACGACCAAGCACAACCAAGCACAGCTTTGGAGAAATAACCCCCTCCACGCCTGTTCTTCCTGCTGATTGCCTTCACTTTTAGACCCTTTGAAAGGAGGTGAGCCATTCTCTGCCTGCAGAACTTTAATTAAGCCTTTGGGGGATGCACTGAGTTGTGTTTTTTTTTTTAGACGATGTAAGTGACTTGCACATGAAGAAAATAGGTTTGATTTTAAAATACAAAAAGCCATTTCAGCTCATCAAACTTAATCCAGAGAGCTTTTGAGGACTTCAGCTTCTCCACTAAAAATCAGCATGATACAGATACAGATTATGTTCAGTTAAGACAGTATTACTCACTTTTTAAAGAAACATAATAGCTCATTATTTGAAATGTAACACAGATGAAATAAAAGGATTTCTATTCCAAAACATCCAGTCCATATTGAATTTCACCTTTCCTGTCCCCAAGTCATCCAACTGTTCCTCATGAAACTATGGCCTTACACCCTCCCAGTATTCCAAGCCACATAAGACACAATTAACAAAATGAACAAACAAGTACGTGGAATGAAAGAGAGAAGAATTAAACAAAATAAAATAATAAAGAGCAGGAAGAAAAAAAAGGGCATTTACTGCATTTTTAAAAACCTGATATAGACTGTTCTATGAAAGGAGAGATCTACCCCTTTTGGGGTAGATTCAGACAACCAGGGACGTGTTTGTGTCTCCTGTACTACAAAGGGCAGGTAATATTGATTTGTTTAAACCACTGGACCATGACCAGTCATGAAGCAGTTACAACTGCTAGACAGCTCTAATGTGAATTATACCTAGACAGCTCTAATGTGAATTATAAACAATGGGGCAATCCAGACTTAAGTCATACTTAGAGCAGACCCACTGAAATCAATGGGGCAAGTTAGTAATGACTAACTCAAGTCCCACTGATTTAAATGGGTGTACTCTAAGCATGATGAAATCTGGATCCAAGCCAATGCATTACAATAAATAAAAGATAGCAACATTCATTAACTTGCTACTCAGACCACATCTACCCCCTTACGATGAACCATCAGTCTGGGCAGAAAATCTGATCTAGCTATAGCAGCACAGCAGCGTGAACAAGATTTGCTACCTAATATGTTAACCAAAATGTTTTCTCTGTGCCTCCATTTGAACCATGTGAAGGCCAATTATGAGCCTGCTGTTGTTGTTCAGTCGTGTCCGACTCTTCGTGACCCCATGGACCATAGAACGCCAGGCCTTCCTGTCCTGCGCTCTCTCCCAGAGCGTGCTCAAGTTCATATTCATTGCATCCGTGATGCTATCTAGCCATCTCATCCTCTGCCGTCCTCTTCTCCTTTGGCCTTCAGTCTTTCCCAGCATCAGGGTCTTTTCCAGGGAGTTTTCTCTTCGCATTAGGTGGCCAAAATATTGGAGCTTCAGCTTCAGTATCTGTCCTTCCAATGAGCACTCAGGGTTGATTTCCTTTAGGATGGACTGATTTGACCTCCTTGCAGTCCAGGGGACTCGTAAGAGTCTTCTCCAGCACCACAGTTCGAAAGCATCAATTCTTCGGCGCTCAGCCTTCCTTATAGTCCAGCTCTCACAGCCATACATTACTACTGGGAAAACCATAGCTTTGATTAGACGGACCTTTGTCGGCAAGGTGATGTCTCTGCTTCTTACTATGCTGTCTAGGTTGGCCATAGCTTTCCTCCCAAGGAGCAAGCGTCTTTTAATTTCATGGCTACAGTCACCGTCTGCGATAATCTTGGAGCCCAAGAAAGTAAAATCTGTCACTGCTTCCATTTCTTCCCCTTCTATATGCCAGGAAGTGATGGGGCCAGATGCCATGATCTTCGTTTTTTTAATGTTGAGTTTCAAACCAGCTTTTGCACTCTCCTCTTTCACCCTCAACAACAGGCTCTTGAGATCCTCTTCGTTTTCTGCCATTAGGGTGGTATCGTCTGCATATTGGAGGTTGTTGATAATTCTCCCAGCAATCTTAATTCCGACCTCTGATTCATCCAACCCGGCATTTCTCATGATGTACTCTGCATATAAGTTAAATAAGCAGGGTGACAATATGCAGCCTTGTCGTACTCCTTTCCCAATTTTGAACCAATCGGTTGTTCCATGTCTGGTTCTTACTGTTGCTTCTTGACCCTCGTACAGGTTTCTCAGGAGACAGGTAAGGTGGTCTGGTACTCCCATCACTTTAAGAATTTGCCACAGTTTGTTGTGATCCACACAATCAAAGGCTTTAGCGTAGTCAATGAAGCAGAAATAGACGTTTTTCTGGAATTCTCTTGCTTTCTCCATGATGCAGCGGATGTTGGCGATTTGATCTCTAGTTCCTCTGCCTCTTCGAAACCCAGCTTGTACTTCCGGTAGTTCTCGGTTCGCATACTGCTGAAGCCTAGCTTGTAGGATTTTGAGCATCACCTTGCTGGCATGTGAAATGAGCGCAATGGTGCGGTAGTTTGAACACTCTTTGGCATTGCCCTTCTTTGGAATTGGAATGTAAACTGACCTTTTCCAGTCTTGTGGCCACTGTTGAGTGTTCCAGATTTGTTGGCATATTGAATGCAGCACTTTAACAGCATCATCTTTTAGGATTTTAAATAGCTCGGCTGGAATACTGTCATCTCCGCTAGCTTTGTTGTTAGTAATGCTTCCTAAGGCCCACTTGACTTCACTCTCTAGGATGTCCGGCTCAAGTTCAGTGACCGCACTATCATGGCTATCAGGGACATTCAGATCTTTCCTGTATGGTTCTTCTGTGTATTCTTGCCACCTCTTCTTAATCTCATCTGCTTCTGTTAGGTCCCTGCCTTCTTTGTCCTTTATCATGCCCGTCTTTGCACAAAACGTTCCCTTGAGATCTCCAATTTTCTTGAAGAGATCTCTAGTCTTTCCCATTCTGTAGTTTTCCTCGATTTCTTTGCATTGTTCATTTAAGAAGGCCTTCATGTCTCTCCTTGCTATTCTCTGGAACTCTGCATTCAGTTGGGTATATCTTCCCCTTTCTCCCTTGCTTTTCGCTTCCCTTCTTTCCTCAGCTACTTGTAAAGCCTCATCAGACAGCCACTTGGCTTTCTTGCATTTCTTTTTCTTTGGGATGGATTTCGTTGCTGCCTCCTGAACAATGTTACGGACCTCCATCCATAGTTCCTCAGGCACTCTGTCTATCAGGTCTAATCCCTGAAATCTATTCCTCACCTCCACTGTATATTCATCAGGGATATGATTTAGGTCATACCTGAACGGTTTAGTGGTTTTCCCGACATTCTTCAATTTAAGCCGAAATTTTGCAAGAAGCAGCTCATGATCTGAGCCACAGTCAGCTCCAGGTCTTGTTTTTACTGACTGTATGGAGCTTCTCCATCTTTGGCTGCAAAGGACATAATCAATCTGATTTCGATATTGACCATCTGGTGACGTCCATGTGTAGAGTCGCCTCTTGAGCTGTTGGAAAAGAGTGTTTGCTATGATCAGCATGTTCTCTTGGCAAAACTCTATTAGCTTTTGTCCTGCTTCATTTTGTACACCAAGGCCATGCCTGCCTGTTATCCCGGTGATTTCTTGACTTCCTACTTTAGCATTCCAATCCCCTATGATGAAGAGGACATCTTTTTTGGGTGTTAGTTCTAGAAGGTGTTGTAGGTCTTCATAGAACCGATCAACCTCAGCTTCTTCGGCTTCAGTGGTTGGGGCATAGACTTGAATTACTGTGATGTTGAATGGTTTGCCTTGGATTCGTACTGAGATCGTTCTATCATTTTTAAGATTGTACCCCAGTACTGCTTTTCCCACCCTTTTGTTGACTATGAGTGCTACTCCATTTCTTCTAAGGGATTCTTGCCCACAATAGTAGATACGATGGTCACCTGAATTAAATTCGCCCATGCCTGTCCATTTGAGTTCGCTGATTCCCAAGATGTCGATGTTCAATCTTGCCATCTCATGTTTGACCACCTCCAGCTTACCTTGATTCATTGATCTGACATTCCACGTTCCTAAACAATATTGTTCTTTACAGCATCGGATTTTCTTTTCACCACCAGACACATCCACAGCTGAGTGTCCTTTTGGGTTTGGCCCAGCCGCTTCACTCTTTCTGGCGCTACTTGGAAATACCCTCTGCTCTTCCCCAGTAGCATACTGGACACCTTCCGACCTGAGGGGCTCATCTTCCGGCGTCATCTCTTTTAGCCTTGTGATACGTTCCATGGGGTTTTCTTGGCAAGAATACTGGAGTGGGTTGCCATTTCCTTCTCCAGTGGACCACATTTTGTCAGAACTCTCTGCCATGACCTGTCCGTCTTGGGTGGCCCTGCACGGCATAGCTTATGGCTTCACTGAGTTACGCAAGCCCCTTCGCCACAACAAGGCAGTGATCCATGAAGGGGGAGCCTGCTGTACCACCTGTAATTTCCAGCCATGCAGCATCACTACCCATCTTGTTCCTCAGTTTCCAAGGGGGTATGAAGAGGGGTGTGTGAATGAGGGGGATCTCTGGGTTCTACTACAGGGTTGAAAGATATGCATTGCTGCTTTCCCAAAGGGTAATGACTTAAACAAAGAGAGGGGAATCTTTTTTTCTGTCAAAGGCCATACTCCCTCAGGGGTAATCTGTCAGGGGCTGTGTACCAGCAGTGGGCAAAACCACTCTTCTCTCTCTCTCTCTCTCTCTCTCTCTCTCTCTCTGCCACCCCTTCTATCTCCCTCCCATCCCTTCTTTGTCTTTCTGCCACTGCCTTCTCTCCCTCTTTCTGACACTCCCTTCTCTCTCCCCCCTCTGCCTTCCACCCCCCTCTCTCTGCCACCCCTTCTCTCTCCCTCCCACCCCTTGTCTTTCTGCCACCACCTTCTCTCCCTCTTTCTGACCCTCCCTTCTCTCTCCCCCCTCTGCCTTCCACCCCCCTCTCTCTGCCACCCCTTCTCTCTCCCTCCCTCCCACCCCTTGTCTTTCTGCCACCGCCTTCTCTCCCTCTTTCTGACACCCCCTTTTCTCTTCCCCCTCTCTGCCTTCCACCCTCTTCTCTCTCCCTCGCACCCCTTCTTTGTCTTTCTGCCACCGCCTTCTCTCTCCCCCCGCCGCCTTCCACCCTCTTCTCTCTCTCTCTCTCTCTCTCTCTTTGTCCCTCCAATCCCTCTGTCACTCCACATCCAGTGTTCTGTTGTGGTTGCTTCAGGCTCAGTCCAGAGACAGTCTATGGGACCAATCCATCAAAGGCCAAAAGGCAGGCAGAGGCCAGAAGCACAGGCAAACAGTCCAAGCACAAGCCAAGAAACAGGGTCTTATCAGGAATCCAGGGGTCAGCAGCATGAGAGATCAGTCTGAGGAAACAAGATCAGGAAAGCTAGGGTGTGAGATACTGGGAACTGAAATAAAGGTGTCATTCCAGCAAGCAGCAGGTCTCAAATGAGAGCTTATATGCTGGAGTTTCCAGTGCCCCACCCCAGGACTTAGCTGCAGCATATCACAGGCTTCTGGAAGAAATCCTTGTGAGGAGTGCCCTACTCATGAGAAATCCTCTTCTCATGAGGAGCCTCCCTCCACAAATGGGCACTCCTCACAGGGGTTCTTTTGGCCTGCCTCTTGAGACACCGCTGCTCTCAGGGGCTAGGGGGTCACTCAGCCTCTGCCTCAGAGGCACAGTTCCCCTCCTCTTGCAGGGATGGACCTGCAGCCATCTCCCCTGCAGTCCCAGATTCCTCCTAGTCTTATAGCACGGGCTGCTCTTTGATGCTGTTTGTCTCTGGGACCTCGAACTCCTCCTCTGAAGAGGATTTCTCCAGCGGGGACAAAGTCCCCACTGGTCTGCCAGGGGAGAGGCAGATTACTCTTGCCAGATATCTGAAAAGTTCACTTGCAGAAGGCTTTTGAAATTAGGCCGAGGGCCACGCATTGCCCACCCCGTTTTAAACAGATAGAAATTGTCTGAGTCCTCTGACTAAAGACCCCGAAGGCCTACACTTATGAATGGTGACATCATCAAGTGCCCCAGCAGTGGGAGATGCCAAGGAGAGCCTCTCTTTTGCTGGCTGCTGACAAGAGGAGCCAGCTTTCCCTTTTCTACCAGATTATGATGACTTGTAATCATAAGGTACTTAGCGTTCCTTTTATCATTTCAATTTGATTTAGTGTAAGTGCTTTCTGCAATTCTTATTGCCTTTAGCATGGTAATGGAATGAAGAAATCTGCATTTAAGAAATACCCCCTTTCCTTTTTTTAAAAGGGCACTCACATTCTGGAACCAGAAAGTACAAATTACACACACATCATTCACATGCATGGCTAGCCATCTAAGGAACTAGGGGAAATAGGAACAGAGTGTCAGAAGCCACTGGAAGCAACAGACGGAAGTGCAGAGGCAATGCACACATTAGGGGAAGAGAGTCAGGTGGCAGGATGAGGCTCACAGCCCAGCAACTGAGGACAACAGCCCTAAAAGCTATACCCAGACTCTCTTGCTTTTAAGCCATGCACCAACTAGAGCCTTAAGGCTTGCCAAGGTCCTCTGTCACAAAGAAAACTATGCACTTTCTTTGACAAAAAACGAAATGTGAGATTCTTGGAATTCCAGCAAGCCCACCACATTCTTTCATATAATGTCAAATTTCATAAGCAGTCACAACTATACAGAATTGGAGACAACACTGTTTGGATTCTAGGGGACTTGCCTTTATCCCTCCCCCACCCCACTCTCCGGAACCATTTCCCTGCCCCCTCAAAAGCAGGCAGCAAAGCAGGTGATGTCTGCTTATTCTTAATCTCACCACCAAAGACCTCAAGACTATAGGGCATTCATTGACTCACTGAGATCTCTTGCTTTAATAAAATGAACACTTCGAAGGGGACCGATTATCAGGAGAAGGAAACCATTTTGAGTATTTTGTTTAAAAAACAACAACACACACACATGCAAAAAAACACCCCTGAACACAAACTGCCTGAAAAGCGAGGGATTAATCTGTATGAGAGGCTAGCAAATGAAAGCCGAAGAAGGTGAAGACCAAAGAAGAGCTTGGGCAGTCCAGAGCTGGGCAAAAGAAGGTGGAAAGCGAGCTGAGGTCAATTATGAGATCATGAGAGTGAGGGACAGGGAGCCTTGAAGCATCGAGTGTGACAGGCCCTCAGCTCTCAAAATATTCCATCAGAAGAGCCATAAATTCAAAACCTTCCCAGGGCGAGTACTGAACATGCAGTCTGGCCCCAAAGAGATAAAGTAACATCAGAAGCCTCCCTGCCCAGACAAGTGCAAACCGACAGTGTAATAAACCTGGTAAAAATACACACACACACGCACACACAATGCTTCCATGCATTCATGGTTGCACAATAGTTATCTTATTCCCATTCCCTTTTCTAAAAACTGTTCTATTAATTGTTCTAGAGCTGGGTTCTCCAATGTGGTACCAGTGTGAGCCAGTATGCCCATGGACACCTTTCTTGGCACCTGCCAGACTCCTTGCCTCTCCTAATTTTTATTTTATTTCTTGCAATTTTTTATTACTTTTTTAAAAAACTGGGATGCTGGCATGCTCAAAGCAAAAGGCTGCCTTCCATCACCATCTTTATTTGGGTTTGAAAGAGTGGCTTTGTGCTTTGGAGCTCAGAATCCACCTCTGCCTTGTACTTAGCTTCTTGGGTAAGTTACTTTTCTTTTAGTCTCATCAGTTTGCCTGCTGGGAAATGTGTGTTTTGTGACTGGCCACACCCATCATGACAGCCATTTTGTGAAAAGGCAAGCCCCCCCCCCATGACAGCCATTTTGTGAGAGCACCTATGGCACTCTCTCAAAATTCCAAATGTGCCCGCCAACCGAAAAAGGTTGGGAGCTTCTATTCGAGGGGGGGGGGGGAAATAGTCTGTACTAAAGACGCAGTTGACACACTGTCCACCAGGATATTCATGGCCTCAGCTGCGGCTTTGCTCTGCTCCTCCAATCCCAATGCACCACAGAGCCACATACCTCCTTCCACAAAGCCAAACGCCAGCCCATCTTTATTGTCTGAGGTCATCAACAGCTCCACAACGCTCCTCTTCAACAAGGCCTGTGCAAAGATAACAATTGCTGTGTTGGGGTTCAACGGTAATATATCGGAGGGAGCTCACATCAGGAGCTGGCCAGGGCTCTGCAGTAACTTAAGAACATAAGAAGAGCCATGCTGGATCAGACCAAGGGCCTATTTCATCCAGCATTCTGTTCACACAGTAGCCAACAAGCTGCCTGTGAGAAACCCACAAGTAGGACATGAGTACAAGAGCACCCTCCCACTCGTGTCCCCCAGTGTATTCCCCAGGCATACTGTCTCTGATACTGGAGGCGACATATAGCCTTCAGAACTAGTAGACACTGATAGACTTATGCTCCATGAATTTGTCTAATCCTCTTTTAAAGCCATCCAAATTGGTGGCCATCACTATGTCTTGCAGTAGCAAATGCCATAGTTTAACTATGCACTGTGTAAAAATGTACTTCCTTTTATCTGTCCTGAATCTCTCACCAATCAGCTTCAGATGGCAGGAGGAGACAGAGCCAGGGATGCAGCAGGCAGGGAGTTCTCTGTTGACCAGAAGGTATTTTTACCTAGCCAGGCCAATTCAGAGGCCAATCACTTAGGCTGATGTTGCACACCGCAATTCCCTTCTGTGCTGCCTTCTTCTTAAGTTACATGAAGGCTTAACACAGAAACATAGAAAGAAAACTTGCTAATACCAGGCAATTGACAGGATGAGTATACATTTTAGGTTTTGCTGGGGGGATGACAACATATTGAGTCAAGGCATTATCTTCAGTAGTGTATTCTCCTACTATACTATATCTAATGATTGGACCCCATTGCTACCCTTATAGGTGACATCTCTTTATATGGCTTCCTATGAAGCATTAATTATACCAATTTAATCATTTCCCACATTTTTAATAAAGCTCTGGTTATCCTGATGCTCAAGTTCTTTATTTTCTACCAGTATAATGCTGAGAGCATCAGACCATATTCAGCCAGGACAGTACTTGCAGACTAAAGCACTAGACTTCTCTTTCATTTCAGCAGCTTATATCACAATATCATTCAGCCTCCAGGTAAAATTAGATGAAGCATCCACCTGCTGCAGCAGGAGAAGTCCTTCACTTCTTTGCCGCATTGCATCACTTCATTCCAAGGAAAGAAACGGATGAAGGGCGTATTAGTGAGCAAATACCCAACCTATTCCCTATCACTATCTCGTAAACATTATTGGAGCCTCTGCTGAGGCTGGTTGTTCCAACTATCTCCTAAATCACAAAACTGCAAATGAAGAGCATTTGAAACAACAACCCAACTGTCCTGCTACCTCCATCTGCAACTGGAATGTAGGTAAAGGAAGGGCTGATGAACTAAAGACGAAATCCTATGCACACTTACGTGGGTGCAAGTCCCACTTAAGTTAGTTAGAACTTTATCCACATCTACTCGGAAGTCAGTTAGGACTGCAGCCATGATGCCTAGGCACACATACTTGGGAAAAAGCCCCACTAGACTCAGCAGGACTTACTTCTGAGTAACATGCATAGAACTGTGCTGTAAATTATATACAGCATGAATGTGGAACCATGAGTCCATGGGCCTAATCCAGCTTGCAGAGGTTCCACGTCTGGTCCGCAGAGCCTCTCTGAGTCCCTCTAAGGACCATGGCTATTCCAAGTGGCCCTCAATTGCTTTATCTGTACAATGGGAATAGTAACAGTCACCTTCCTCATATGAGAGCTGTGGCTTCTGCTGACAGAGAACCACTCTCTGTTGGCTACACACAGCACAGAAAATGCATTAAAAGACAAAATTTGCTCATGGTAGTAATATCAGCCAAAATTCAAGATTTTATGACAAGGACTGCAGTTTTTCATGAAAGCTGTGATTCCCTAGGATTCTTTCTTATATCCAAGTAAAGTCACAGAAGATGGAGGTGTTCGATATCGGTTTACAGATGCACTTGTAACTATTAAGACATAAATGTAGCCATGAACAAATTTCATTACTTACAAGAATTGTGGCATTAAAAAAACCCCAGGAGTGTTCCATTTACGTTGTTGTTGGGTATAAGACTAAAAGACTGAGCCGCATCCTCAGCTTGCCAGGTGATGCAAGAAAAACAAAAATAGAAACAGCCGTGGGAGGCCCAGGTGTGCCTGTGTGCTTAAATCATTACATCTTGAAGTTTATTTGAAGGCTTGCTCACGTTTCTTGTGCAAGGTTGATGTTGGGAGCAGGGTGGTCTCAGCCAGAGGCTGAGACATCCAGGAACTGAAAATATGAGCAGCAGAGTATGTGGAATATGTCTGGCATGGAGTCGACACAGCCTCCAGGCTGACTCAGATGAATACTCTTTGGCCCACTGTGTGGAAGGAGATCTTTTCAATCTCCTTTAGACAACCTAGCTTCATGTAGAACCAACTATACAATAACGGGGAAAGTGGGTCTCTCAATCCAGTCCACTTTAAATCGGGCTGCTTCTTGATGTTGGGTAGAAGAGACTGTGAGCAATGTAACTCATCCCAAGCAGCATTTTTTTTCCCATTCAACTATGCAACGGTAGAAGCACTGGGAAGAGGAAGAGGAACCTCACCATGTGACTCCTTTGGCTGAATGTCTGCAAACTATTTAACTGGAAGAAAGGAGGTGGCTTTGACCAGATTTAATCCTGCTAATTCAGCAGTAGCCTTTTAACACAAGACACCTAAAAAGGTCAGGAGGAGCCTTATTAAAGGCCCAGTTTTGCAACTGAAGACCGATTTTCACATTGCATTTTTAGGTGTCCACCAAAGATGTGTAAGTGTACACATGAAAGTGTGAACAAATAGGGCTGGGATCTCCAATGCGGTGCTGGTGGGCAAAAATGTGCCTGCAGACACCTCCGTTGGCACCCACCGGGCTTCCTGCCCCTCCCAACTTTAATTTTATTTCTTAAATCATGTTTTATTTTTTAAAAGCAACATGCTGCCCTCTAGCACCATCTTTGTTTGCATTCAACAAAGTTGTGTGTGGGGGGGTGAAACTCAGAACCCACCTCTGCCTTGTCCTTTCACTCTTGCTCAAGTTACTTTTATTTAAGTCTCACCAGTTTGCCTTCTGGGGAATGAGTGTTTTCTGACCAGCCATGTCCACCATGGCAGCCACTTTAAGAATGACCAAGCCCCCTTCCACGGCTGCCATTTTGTGAGAGTACCCATGAAACTCTCTCACAATTTCAAATGTGCAAACCAACCCAAAAAGGTTGGGGACCCCTAAAGAAGGGGTAACCTTCCATTTCCAAGCATGTGCATTATATATATACACACACTTATTAGGAAGCCAGAATTGGCTGCGACTTCCTCCTGTCCAGTGGCAAACCCAAGTTTAAGGGCCTTTTCACACGTTATGCAGCAGCAAATCTGGGTCCACTCCTGAATAATATGTGAAAAAAAAAATTAAATGGAACAATGAATGTGAGTGAAAAATCAGAGGCTGCAAGGATTCCGGAGGGGTTACATCTACTAAAAAGTCAGTTCTCTTTAAGATAAAGTGAAGAGTTCCACTAAGTCTCTTGGGGCAGCTGATAAATCTAGAGATCAGAAGCTAGTCCCTCAAAAGGGTTGACACCAAGTAAGCCTCTGAGGAAACTGTAGATTCAAAACATGCTCAGCATGTCAGTACCGATTCCGTGGGTAACAAGGACTGATTTTATGAATGAATGTGGTCAATACTTAACTATATTGCTTTGATTTACTGTATTTTAATGTTTTCCAGAGGGGAAGCTGCGTTGGTCTGTTCAGCAAAAACGACGCATAGCCTTTTTGCACCGTTAAGACTAAGAAAAAGCCTCTGTTGTACCTTAATGTGAAACTCAAATAATTTTATTGATTGTATATGGTAAGTTTTTTTTCCTCTTAAAAAAAAAATTAGAGTCCCCCGTTTTTTTCTCTTTTTTTGTCTGTGAACTATATAACCCAAGGAGGGGAGAGGAGGCGGGATGAACTGTCTTCATTCCATCTCACTCAGGATGTCCATATAAGACAGGCCAATGGGCCATGCTGGTTGGGAGTGATGGGAGTTGTAGTCAAACACATCTGGAGGGCACCAGCTTGGGAGAGGCTGGCTGTCTTACACCAAAAGCAGGATGCTCAGCAAACAGCTCCCTCAGAGAGGTCTCTTGTACCTAAAGCAGTCACTGTTTTCCCCCCAAGTCAAGCACAGGAAAACAACTTGCACGGATGAAACAAGGCCCCTGGCAATTATTCTTCTGCAGCAGCACTGCATTTGAACCAGTCAAGAGAAAAAACCAGGTGCGGCTCGAGGAGGATTTGCCAAGCTAAAAATGGTCTTCTCTGGGTGCCTGCCAGCCCTAGTTGCCCAGATCAATGCAGGCAGAGCTATGCAAATTTCTTTGCTGGATGAGGCAACAGAGGGAGGCATTTGTAAAATTAGCCTGTCTCAGGCTGAGCGTCAGATTACAGGGGTTTACAAGGCAGCCTAGGTCTGGTTTGGAAAATAATCTCTCACAAAGAAGGCTTTAAGTATGCCCACTGTGCCAAATGCTCATTTCATTGCTTTTAACCTACTTGGTTTAAAAAAACAGAAAGGGGTTTGCCGGATCAAATCTCTTCCCTTAAACGAGGGGTGTCTCAATCCCTCTTTTTGGCTGAGCTTACTTTAAAAGGTCAGACATTATGGGATCCCCCGGCTTCTAACTTATTCCAACCTGGCATCCTCCAGATGTTGTTGGACTCCAACTACCACCATCCCCAGCCAGCATGGCCATTGGGGATGGTGGGAATTGTAGTCCAAGACATGTGCAGGACACCAGGCTGGGGAAGGGTGCTCAAATGGAACAGTGAAAGTAAGGCAAAATATTTCATGGCTAGTGATAAATATTCATGGATGGTGATAAATTGCTTTGCCACTCAGCCCTGCCCCCATGTTGTATTCTTAGTTGTTTTGTTGTGTTGGCTGTGTTTTTTTGAAAAGGGATGATGGTAAGCAATCTCAAGCTGACAGAGAGGCAGAACAGACATTTTTGTAATAAAATAGTCATAATCCTCATCATGGCTGCAACTTTAGCAAAATAATCGGCTAGTTTAGGATGCAATGCTATCCATGTTTAGACCAAAAAAAGTTGTATACCTCCCAGCATTCCCCAGCCAACCATGCTGGCTGGGGAATGCTGTGAGTTGTAGGACTTTTTTTCAGTCTAAACATGCACCCTTAGTCAACTAAAAAAGCACTTCTCTAATAGGCTAAAAAGATAACCTAATTAATGCAGAGGAAGATTGTTTTTAAAATGGTATTATTTTTAATAGACGTGCTTATTAAAAAAAACTGCAGATGCTATCATTTTAGGAGAGACATTCCTTGGTTCTCACTCATAGAATAGAATCCATCTTCTAAGATGGTGCCAGTCACAAAACTATGGAAGGCATAATCACAACTATTGGTTTACTGAAATGCAAATTTACAATGCAACCCCTTACATGTCTACTCATGTAGTAAGCACCATGCAGTTCAGTAGGACTTACTTCCAGGTAAGTGTGTATAGCAGGGCTGGGCAGCACACAGCCTAGTCTTCCAGAGCACAGAGGAAGAACTGGGGGTGGGGGGAAAGAAGGGGGGAAGGAAAGAGAATAGAACCAGAAACAGCATTAAAAAAAAAGAGAGGCAGACAGAAAATGTTACCTTTTTTATATGTTCCATGTAATTTTGGTCTTCAGCATAGGAGCCGTATTCATTCTCCACCTGCATGGCAATGATTGGGCCCCCTTTCTTATACTACGAAAAGAGAGAAGAGAACATAAGCTAATTGTCTGAAACCGGAAGGTCTCGTCCAAATGCAAAGATTTACTGAGAAGGAGAATATGACGGTAATGCTGAGGAGTTGTATGACCAGTTTGTTCCAGTGGGCTTGGCCCAGGAAGGCCTGGTTTGAATTTCCAGCTCGGTACCAGTCTAGAAAAAGTCCTCCTGGCTCTGTACCTCTTCAGATTATGGGAGGAAAGTGGGCGTCTGAATGCTCCACTACAACAAAAACACTGCCTGCATGCAGAAATTTAGCAAAACACAGAGAAGCACATTCTCTGCCTCCATCTTGCCTGCTAACATTCTACTTGTGGGAAGCTTTAGGCCCCGGGGAACATCCACCCACGTGATTCTGAAGTAGCATCACAGGAAGGTAGGACCACATGCTTGGCCCGAGTGTGCAGGTTGGCCCCTCCGCCACAAAGGCTAGATAGTTTGGGACAGGTCAACAATCCCTCTGTCTTGGTTACACGCACAGAAAAATTGGGACTCTCCCCCAGAGGGCTGCTGAGTTTGGCGCGCGCACACACACACACACGCGTGCACACACACACACACACACACACACACAGAGTCTAAAGGGCTTTGCTACCTCCCAGGTTTGCTGTGAGAAATCAGAAAATTAAGATACCTTAAGTACAAAACAAGTAAAGGCTGCACATTACTTGGATGTTGGGGGCATCAGGCAATTACTGGGGAGCAGGGATGTGCTCCTGGCCTCAAGACATCCAAGCATTAGCATGCTTATCTGCAGTGAAGAAGCCTATGCACAAGCAGCAGCTTCCATGCAGGCTTCCGCATGATCGGGACAGCCGACATGCCAGGGTCCTGATTGTGAGGAAGTGTATGTGCAAGCAGCTGTGCAAGCACATACATTTCTTCACGGTAGACGACGATGCTAACACATGGACATTTAGAAGTGGGACCAGGTACCATGCCCCGCTATCCCATCACCATTTGATTCCCCCTTCATGCAAGTAACATACCAAGGGAGCTAGAGTACTGACTGCTTTTAAACAGGCTCTAAAGGCCTGGTGGTTTGCAGCTGCTAGCCTATGCTTTTAAGCTGTGATTTTAAAACTGTCGCTATCTTACTTGCTGGTTGGTTTTTTTTAACGATTTGCTTGTTCTTAGTGTGATTTTTTTTTAATTGTGTGAACCGCCTTGAGAGAGCTGTATAGGCTCTGAAAGATGGTATATAAATACTTTCACAGATATCGTAAAATGGCACATTTTTCAGCTCAGCTATGAATTCTTTTTGTGGCCTTGGAAAAATCACCTTCTCACAATCTAGGTTCTCTAACTATGTGAAAAAAGCCATGCTATAAATAAAATAAGGGCATCAGACAGCAGTGTGCATTCATCGTATCACATTAATCCTATTTGTAGCACCAGTGCAATGACCACAAATGTGTTTTTAAGTTCAACTACATCGGGGACATAGAACTTTGGACCAACCATGCTTGGACAGTGTCAAGGCCGGTGGCAGCATACAGCATCCTAGTGCAGCTGGCTGGGGCCCAAATAACCTGGCAGAGCCCACCCATTATGCCATTTGGCTGTCCCACTTGCATGGTTCCATGGCTGAAAGCTTATGGCAGCAGCACCTGGGAAGCCAGCTGATGCTTCCCAGCTGGCCAACAGAATGTCGCCAGGTAGCAGCACATATGTGGGCCTTCTCAATGGCGGCACTCACTCTCTGGAATACTTCACCACATGTAGTTCAAGAGGCAGAAGTGGTGGCTAGTTTGAAACGCCTCTTGAAAACACACTCGTTCACACAGGCTTTCCCGTGACGGACTCTGCTACTATCCACTTTTGTTTATGGTGCTGCAATGTTTGTAATGTTTTTAATTATGTATTATTTTTATCTTGTTATCTTGCATTGTATTGTGAACTGCTTAGGGTTTTTAATATATTAAGCGGTATTAATAAAATAAATAAATAATACATTCAGATTTTTCCACAATGTCCTAGAGACTGGCACAGCATCGCTCCAGAGTGCTGCAGGAAAACAGAAGGGCAGGTGGCTTCCCAGAGCCAGTCACTGCTGCCAGGCAAGTCCACAGCTGGGAGGGGGGGTTGCCCCGAAGCGGCACCAACCCTGGCAAGTGTCAAAATCATGTGTGATGGAAAGCAGGACCGGCACCTCTCGAAATCCCCTAATGAACTGAGAAAGTATCCCTCCTACTGGTCATAGTAATGAACCAATATTTTATGAGATTGTCACAGTCCGCTGAAAAAAACAGGCCCTACAGCTGAGACAAATGGAAAGATCGCTTTTCTTTTCTGCAAGGGAGATAATCATGCTGCACAGAGTGGATTGCCTCCTTTAAAGTAGTTCTAACAGCCGCTTTAGAAGAGGCACCATGTAAAGCCCACCCCAGCAATTTGCTGAGACGATCAGGCTGTGTATCACCTCCTTTCAAGGGGCCTTTGCAACTGTCTGGAGTGAGGCAATCTACATGGGACGGCTAACATGATCCCCCCACCCCTTTGGGAATTGCTTCTCCAAGAGAAAGGGAGGGTTCATGAGCTTGAGGTGAAAGGAAATTTTTCTAGGGGAGTAATGCTCTTTTCGAGAGAAAACTAAACTGTGACTTTTTTGGTGTGAAACCCAGAACCCAGCATGCCCTAGAGAAACAAAACATGTTTGGCAGTCAGCATCACAGTGCTGTCCAAAATGCAGGTGACTTAGCAGGGGCTGTACGAACCAGCTATCTTATTTACCTGAAGATGGACCACCTCGGGCATCAGATGATCGAAGTAGTCATATACTGCGTCCATGAAGCTCTTGTAGGTTGTCCTCAACTGCATCTCAGGGTCTTGGAGCAACCAGCTAAGAAGGAAAAGAAAGGAGGAAGACTTGTAAAAACTTAAGACCTGTGCAGCTTGTTTGCTAGCGTGGCCAACCAGAAGTCTATGGGAAGCCGACAATGAAGGGAATAGCCCTCTCCCTTTGTTGTTCCCTAGCAACTGGTATTCAGGGACATTCTACCTTTGCACCTGGAAGCAGCATGTAGCCATCATAACGAGAAGCCACTGATAGACTTTTTCTCCTCCTCCATGAATTTGCTGAATCCCCTCTTAAAGTCACTTCAGCCGGTGACCATCACCATGCCTTGTGGTAGCGAATTCCATAGTGTAACTATGCGCTGTGTGAAGAAGTATCTCCTTTTGTCTGTCCTGAATCTCCTTCCATTCAGCTTTGTGGGATGAACACCATGGGATGGTGCTGGTATTATGGGAGAAGGAGAAAAACGACTCTCTCCCCGCACAAGGCATGATGCTATACACCTCCATCCCAGCCTTCCCCAATCAAGTGCCTCCCCAATATGTCCCAGTCATGCTGGGAATGAAGGGGGTTGCAGTCCAGCACATTTGGAGTGCACCCTGCTTAGGTGCCCTTTCGTGTCATCCCTGATGCTCTCTCATGTCCTTATTCGCCCTTTTTTAAAAAACCGAAATAACCCCAAACATTGCAGACGTTCCTCATAGGGGAGGTCCTCAGGCCCCTGACTGTTTTTATTGTCCTTTTCTGTTTCTTCTCCAGCATTACAATATCCTTTTTGAGGTACAGCGATCAGGACTCTGCACAGTATTCCAAGCACAGCTGCACTACAGATTTGTATCAAGGCATTATGACACTACCAGATTTATTTTGATCCCTTTCCTAATGATCCGTAACAGGGAATGTGTCTGTTTTGCAGCAGCTGCACACGATACCACTGTTTTCACTGAGCTCTGGTCTACATCATGATGACCTCTAGATCTCTTCCTAGATAGTCACCGTTGTCTGAAAAGCAGGACCAAAAAGAATAAATAAGCACCCCTGGGCAAGTCAGCCTGGCCTACGCTGCTCAGCACAGGATACAAACCTGGCTGAGAGATCATCCTCTAACTTCACATTTCCAGGTTATTGTGCCAGTTTTGTCATACGTATACAGTTCTTTGCTATCGCCCATATCAGGCAGAAAGAGAAACCCCTTCACCATAATGTGGTTTAATGGAGGTTCAAAATGCCAAACTGCAATGACCCCGTTAAATGTTAGCTGCCAAATTGGGGTGGCAGAGAAATATCTGGAAAAGTGCAAGTATTTTGGGCCCTCCAGATGTTTTGACCAACAACCCCCATTATCCCTTACCATTGGCTATACTAGCAAGGGTGAATGGGAGTTGTAGGCCAAAATCTCCAGAGAGCCACAAGTTGCCTACCCCTCATTCAGAAGGAGGGATTGTGAACAAAGTTGAACATACTCCATGGATAACCAACAAAATTTTGCATTGAAGTTAGCCCACTTCTGCAATTTGCAAACATTATGAAAATATGCTTATATTTACTCTTCTGCCATTACTGATTTTACTTCCACCACTGCAGGGATTGGCAACGAGATGCATACTCCCCAAGTCCCATCCCTTGACCGCTGCTCAGCCCTGCCTCTGTGGTACTATCACCATATGCTGAAAGCTAGTGTCACAGCAAGGTGTTACGAGAAAAGACTCCCATTCTTGCAGGAAGATGTCTTAATGGCCCTCAACAACCTCATCTCACAGCAAGATTACTTTCCTTTCTGGAAGCACATAAGAGGGATTCCTGCTATGCTGGAGTGTAGAGGGGAGGAACATAAGCAGAAGGGGCAGAGCATGAAGCAGATGGCCACGGACATGTGCATGAATGGGTGGAGCACAAAAGGGAAAGACAGGCATGAAACCAAAAAGACAAGGATGCAACGTTGTTTGCTTTTATTGCAAATCTTAGAGAGTCTCTAATATCTTTAGGAGCCTGCTTGGAAGAAGGGGAAATTGGAGACCTGGGTGTGACAATGACAGGGAGATCCTGCTCTTGCCGGTGTGTTCTGGTCTCCCTCTGCCCCTCCTTAGAAACATAGCAAGCTGCCTTAATTTGAGTCAAGAGTGATGGTCCACCTAGCCCAGAATAGTTGACAATGACCAGCAGCGGCTCTCAAGGGTTTCAAGACAAGACTTTCCAGCCCAGCATGGAGATGCCAGGGATTGGACCAGGGACCTTCTGCATGCAAAGCAGATACTCTACCACAGAGCTATGGCCCTTTTCTCCAGACAGCCTTGAATATATTTATTTATTTGTGATATTTTTAAACCCCCCAATAACTAATGTTCTCTGGGTGGATTACAAACAGTTGAAAAGAATAAAATACAATACAAAGTGACAAGTACCAGGGCTCAAGAGTTAGAAACCCTTCCTTCAAAGAGTGGCTGCTCGGTTGTGAGGGAAAAGCACTCTGCATACGCACAGAGCCACTCTTCTTACCACTCGTGCTTTGTGTTTGCCACAGCCAAGCGCTGGGCACTGAAAGAGGTTCTTGAGCGGCACCTCAGCCGAGAAGGTGAGCAGACTAAAAACAGGGGAAGAAACAAAACAAGGAAGGAAACAGGGAATGGAAAAGTGGAGGAAAGACAAATAGAGGGAGAAAGAAACAAGAAAACTGTGGCAAAAATAAAGAACGGTAAAATGGGGATGCGGGGGGAGAGGAGAGGACAGCAAAGGAAAGAATTGTATGAATAAAGAAAGCTGCCAGAATTAGAAAGGGACAAGAGGGACTTGCAAAAAAGAGAGAGAGAGAGAGAGAGAGTTGCGTGGAATGCTCCTGCTCAGGGTTCTCATCCGCCAGAAATGCCCTTTTTCATGGTATTCGGCTCCATTCCTCCCCCCACGCCCAATGGCCACTGAGCACGCTCAGTCCTCATTGGGGGGAGGGGGGATAACCACTTAGATGCTCCCCCCCCCCAAGAGATTGTTTTATACTTCTACTTTGGGAGTTCCTCTGAGCCTGCTGATGTCTCATCTCTTATAAGTGCTGCCTTTTGGCCACATAAGGATCCACATTCTGAGAATGAGTTTAAAAAAAAAGGTAAGGGTGTCCCCAACCAGTCGTGTCCGACTCTAGGGTGCGGCGCTCATCCCCGTTTCTAAGCCGAAGAGCCAGCGCTGTCCGAAGACGCTTCCATGGTCATGCGGCCGGCTTGACTGAACACCGAGGTGCACGGAACGCTGTTACCTTTCCCGCCGAGGCGGCGCCTATTCATCTACTTGCAGTCTATTGCTATATGCTAATAGAGGAGAACTGATCAGGACAGAAAGGAGGGAGTGACTCAAGTCAGATGCTGTCAGCTCCCCTTCCTGGCCTGCCCCCACCCCCCCCACCCCCCCAGCCCAGGGGCCGCTCTCTAGAAACCACTGCTGAGGGGAAACCCGCTGGGTTAGAAGGGACTTGGAGAGGAAAAGGAAGTGATGGTGGCCAGAGCCCCCATGGGCTGCTAGCCCCACCGTTCTGCAACCCATGAGGAATGTAAGCCAAGCTGCACAGTGTGGTAGAGCAGCAGAAGGAACCAAGAAGGGGCTAAGCGGGGAAGAGAAAGCTGCTGCAGCAGCCAGGTCTTACGAACAAAAAGCAAGGAGAGGCAAATCTCAAACAGGTGCCAAGAAAACAATAGCGCATTGAGTTGTTCAACAGATTCCGACAGAAATATTTAACAGACATGAAAACATCAAGTTCTTCTGAGGTAAAAAAAAATTTAAGAGGCTTTCAAAATATTTAAGTTAACACGGCATGTTAACTCGCACTGTTTCTGGCTACCTGTCGTGAAATCCAGGTTCCCTTTTCTTTTTTGCTTTTGCTGCTGCTGAAGAGGAGGATGCAAGAGGAGGAAGGAGAAATCTGCTTCCTGCCCTCTACAGCAGCCCAAGGACCAGTCACCATTTCAAAGATGGGGCTTTGCATCCCTTCCTTAAGCGGATAGGAGGTAAAGGATTGAAGCAGACTGGAAACGGGGCTAAAGGAAGTGGACAGGCTATAAGGAGGGGTCTAGCAACCAGGTCTGGGAGATCTGATGTAGGGGGAAAGATATTTGAATGGGTGGGGGGAGATAAAGATGGGAAGCTGTGATTTCATGTAGCTACTTACTTCAAATATAGTTTGGTCTGAGGTATTTGTTTTTAAGAGCTTTGCTTTAATTGATCCTGTAAGCTGCCTCAGACTGCAGGTGAGGCAGAGTATAAATATTTTAAATAAAATACGCAACTGTATTCAAATGGACAAAACCTGCTCACCACTTTACTGCAAAGGGTAAGAGAAGGCGTGAAAGTCTAGCAGAGATGTGCAAGGGAAGGTTGGCCCTCAAAACCTGCATCCAAGCTGAGCTTCTCTACAGAGGCTAAACCTCTGGTGGAAAAGACAAGTGGAGAAAAATAAATAGGCGGGACCGGCTTGTGTTGGCAGCTCCCCTGAGATCTGGTAACTGGGAGAGTTTCTCAGTGCTTGCACTGCGCTCTTCAAGCCTATTGCTTTAGGCCATGTTGATTCAAGGTCCTGGGGAGGTACAGGAGCTTTGCATTCCCCATCTGCATCAACAGGAAGTCCCCACAGGAGGAATGAAATGAACCAAGGTACAAAACTAATCTAGAAAACAACCTGAGAAAGTTAATGATCTGTTCCTGCATCTGAGGAGGAGGATGGAGGCAACTGGAAGGTAAACCAAAGTCAGAGTGTAAACTCAGCGGACAGGATTCCGCAGCCTAGCTAAGGGCTCCTTCACACATGGCAATATTCCTGTATGGGTGGCATTTTTCAGGGAGGAAATAACATGGAACCTGTATGTGGGCCATCACGGCAGATGACTGCAGCTTCCCAGAATGGTACATACAATGACAACAGCCAAAGCCCATGTGTGATCCTCACAGGCAGCTTGTTGGTGGACCATTTCTTACAGGGAATTTTATAATACGCAAAGAGCCTGCAAGGTAGCCTTCTACAACCTGGAGCTCTCCAGGTATGTTGGACTACAGCTCCCATCAGCCTCAAGCCAGGTGGAAGTTGTAGTCCGACGCATCTGGTGGGTGCCAGGTTGGGGATGCCTGCCCTAAGCCAAGCATGGACAACCTGTGGCTCATCATTGCTCACCATTGGCTATGTTGGCTAAGGCTGATAGGAGCTACAGGCCAAAACATCTGGGGCCACAAGTTGCCCATCCCTGCCCTAAAGGATCCAATACACAGGGCTCCTCTCTGGTGAATTTCTGTATGCAGAACTCTTGAGGAGGACACAATACTGAAGACAGATTCCTTGGAAACTCTCTGGTTTCATTTCCAAAAAGTGTTTAGGCTTGGTGATTGTGAGGACGGGCTTACAACCGTACGGGTGGAATCTGCAAAAGGCTGCAACATTGCGAGGACATCGCGATTGCGCTTCATTGCTGCCTACGCCTGAACTGGAGTCTCCAGCCAAACTCCCCAATCCATTCATTGCTACTGGCCAACACTGTATTACCTTTATCCCTGCAACCAGGCTACTTCTCCCCTCCCTGAGGTCCCAAACAGGAGGTTCATACTAAAGTGTGCAAGTTGAACAAATTTACGTGAAAAATATAAATAAAAACCCACCCTTTTGGTACTTAGACATTTTTAATGCAAAGTGTGAACAAACATGCCATGTTTATGTTGCCTCCTCTTATGGGTATCCAGAGCCATTCTCCCTGGAACATTATCAACCTCTTTTGTGCAGAATGCAGGGGCGGGGGGAGATAAATGCTTTTGCTCTGAACAAGTGAAACCAGAAGAGCAGAATCCATGAACAAACGTTCCTTTTATTCTTGGTGGCAACTAGGAGAAACACTCTGACATTAGACTCCGTTTCGCTTCCTCTACTCTGCAAAAGCCTGTCTATTGTCACCCCCTCCCTCCTGCTGCCTCCTTCACGGCTAATCCCTATCTCCATGAATTCTTATTATGCTGCTCCTAAGGCCTGAAACAGCCTTTCCTTCTCCACTGATCAGGTCACTTCCCTCTTTCGCTTTTAAATCCTGAAAAATTGCTTCCTGTAATGTATGGGAGAACTATGATGGAGAGGACTTTAAAAGAATGCAAATCTTCACAGATCCATGTATTGTAGCAGTTTGACTGTTGTGGCTTCCCCCAAAGTAACCTGAGATGGATGGATCTGTAAGAGTGTTGACAAGTTTCTTACAGAGCTTCCTGTGGGGCAGCTGGTGAGCGCTGGCTGGAACCAGTGTCTACCTTGTAGGAACTGGTGGTGGAGGGTGGGAGGAAGCTCTTTCTGACTCCAGGTTGGTGTCTTTGGCCCTGGATATAAAGGATGTTTCTGGGGCTGGCAGAGAAGGGATACTTCCAGCTAAAGCAGGGGTGGAAACCTCCAAATGTTCTTGGACTTCACCTTCTTTCATCCCTGACAATGTGCCATGCTGACTGGGGCTGATGGAAGCTGGAGTACAACAACATCTGGAGGGCCACAGGCTTTCCTCACAGGAGCTAAAGGCTTGGCAGTTTGTGGCTGTTAGCTATGAGGGGAATAGATGAAGAAATCTCTTCTCCCTCCCTTTCCTGCCATTTCCCTTTTTTCTTTTCAGGGAACAGGACGGCAGAAACAGGCTCAAAATCCTTGCCACTCCTAGTCCTCACACCTGAACTACAAATCTCAGGGTTCCCTAGGGAGAGGAAATATCTATTAAACCACTTTAGGTCTGTAGTATAAAGACACCTCAAGTCACAGGAAGGCAGTGACAGGCGAACAGTTTTAAAATACTTCAATGGGGATTTAAAAGAAAGACGACAACGATTTGCTAGGGCCACCAAGGGAAGGATGGAAGGAAGTTGTACAAGCTGCAGCACAGCAGCTCAGCCAGGAATGGGCAACTTGTGGCCCTCCAGATGTTTTCGCCTAAAACTCCCATCATCTGTCACCACTGGCTATGCTGGCTAAGGCTGATGACAGTTGTAGGGCAAAAGATCTGGAGGGCCACAACTTGCCCATCCCTATCAAGAAATTTATTTATTTTATTAATGCATTACACAAATGTTTCCTAAGTCACCTAACTGAAAGAAATCAGGGCTCTGAGACAGGTCTCTGGAGCTTTCCAAGATGTAGACTGTGGAGGAGCATCCACTGGTATTGGCTGAAGCCTCCTGCTAAGGAGATGACCCCTGAGATACCTTAGGATCCTTTAATTCTACTTAGAGGCATCCTGCAGCCACCTCAGACTCCTCATCCTGTCTATAGGCAGATCATTTTGTTTCTGTTTCCTGAAGGCACTGGTGGACAGCAAGAACTGAAAGCCGTGGAGCCAGTGTGGACTTCAATTTAACAAGACAATCACAATCCATACAGCCTTACCTGGGAAGACCACCAAGGTCCCACTCAGAGCAAATATAAGGACCTGGACGCAGAATCACCCACAGCCCGACCTCTTCAGCTGTCCTAATGAAAGCCCTGGAGAATCACAAAAGGGTTAGGCAGCAGAGCGGTCAAGAGTACACGGGGACTGCAGCGTTGGTAGGGAAGCTGCAACAAACACCTAGAGATAAAGACTAGCTTTCTGAAATATAGAGATCCCACAAAGGCTAGTAATAAAAGCATGGACAATGGGGAACAGAAGGGCCACAATACAATAGTACTCGTGGGCCAGAGCCAACGATTTAGCTGGTTGTTACAAATCAATCTGAGAACTTCAGTCCTCACTTCTCCAGCACCTCTCCTGTCCATGCAGTCTTTCTCCCCTTTCCCGTTTCTTCATCCCCTCGTTCCTCATGACTACTTCCCCTTCTAGCTCCTCCTGTCTTGATCCCACTGTGGCTTGTTGGCCCACTACCTCCTACATTTCTAAATCCTCACTTTTTCTTTTGGTTCCTCTATCACCCAGGTCTTCTGTGACATCTTGGCCAATTACTGCAAGCATTTCACTCCCACCGCAAAATCCCGTAGCGCTGGGGTTTGAACCTCAAGCCCATGGGCCAAACCCAGCCCTTCGGGGTTCCCTGGATGGCCACACCCCCTTCCCCGGCCCCATCTCCTTTCCCCGCAGGTGCTGATTGTTTGGTGGTGTCCCAGCTTTTGTGTGTGTTTTCCCCCACTGGAAAAGGTTGGGATGCCTCTCTTAAAGCTTGGCTACTGGCAGTAAGAGCTTTAAGCTAAAATATGCTGGTATTTTTGGCCCTGCACTTTTTCCTTCAGCCCCACTCATGACTGGAATGTGGCCGCTAACAGTTTCTCTGAAACTGAATTCAGCCCTGGGGCTGAAAGAGGTTCGAAGGCTTAGCATATTAGTACATAGGCAATTCCCACTGAATGCCATAGTCCATCTTCTACACATGTCCAGCATTCTGCCTCCAGCAGAGGCCAGGCAAATGCCTTGGAAGCTCAGAAGCAGAACACAATGCTTTTTAGAAACACTCAGAAACAACCAAGTGGGTAGGGAATACGGTACAAGTACAGGCACGCAATTGCTTTTCTGTGCTTTAACCACATGCCCAAGAGTCCTTTTCCCGACAATATTTTACTGTACAAGGGCAAACACATCCAATATTTGGCATGACTGATCTGATGGAACACAAGCCTGCAGTAAAATGGTGGGATCTGGGCCAGATGAAAAACAACTGCACAAGCCTTTCACCATGGGCCCAACTCAGCCTGTAGTCACTCAGGACCTTTTCAAGGTTGGAGAATCAACCTCAAGACAGCCTCTTGCCAAGGATGCAGTGAAAATTTCAGATGGACAGAAACTGAAAATGATTGACAACAGATGGATTATTCCATTCTTTGTGCCCTGTGGTTTTATTATACCTCCTTGGTAATCACCCTAAACAGGCTAACGCAAGAAACAAGATTTGGGAGTGGTGACCTTTGGTCTGTTTCATCAGGGACTGAACACAGAGCATTAAAGAGCCTCTCTATCCAGCACAGAGATGATTCGGAGTCCATAATCCAGAGTCTGCCTTGCGGGTAAAGTCCATTCAAGTTAAACTCTTTTCAAGTTTGATTGACAACTGGAGTGGTTGAGGAAGCAAAAGTTATGCATGACACATGCCCAAAGAATTTTAAGATCAAAGAGCCCTTAGTGATTCACCTTCTATAAAAATGGGGGGGAACTATTAAAAGGGATTCCACAGGACTGTCCTGTCAGCTAATTTGTGTTGTATTTATATGAAAAAATGTGCAGTTGTCAGGTGGTAGAAGACTGCTCCCTCCCCAACCCCCACAACCTTGGTCCATTAATACCAATGCAAGCCGTGCCCCAAGCTTTCGAATTCTGTAAGCAACACACACCCCATTGCAGTATTTTGTAATCATGGTAAATTAAATACAGGTGTATTGTCTCAATTGAGTAAAATTATGTAGCACAATTTTCACAATTATTTAGCACGGTTTTCAGATTGCAGGATTGGGATTTTTAAATGACAGAATGTTATATCCCCTGATACATACTGCAGATCCAAGTTTCCACTAAAGTCGAATATGCCTCTTTCTGCCTCGTGAAGATTCCACGGTACATACCTGGAACACAGAATGAATGGGTTGAATGTCTAAATGCTGGCTTCAGGGGCCAAGATGACAAAGCACAGAATTGGCAGACTACTCCCACCCCCTTGTCACGTGAGTCTTTTAGAGCAGAAATCCACTCGCGAGCAGGATCTGGCTCTCAAAGCAATTTGAACTGGCCCCTGGAGGAGGTAACAAATTGCAGACAGAATATGGCAAAAAAGTTTGCCAATGGCTTCATTCAAACAGGAAAGAAAACCAGCTTGTCAATTTGTAAAAGAGAAATCGCCCGTTTTTAGCATCACATTTTTCCTCTGAATGTCGTATGCAACACACACACAGTATGTAAATAAACACAGTTGCTTGTAATCCCTGCATGCACGTCTGCCAGAATTTGTGAGCTAGATGGGGCCAAATTTATTATGGAAATGGAGAGGAGATCTCAAAAGGTGTATGGAGAACGATGTATTGGCCCAAACCATTTCAATCAGTTGTCTCTGTAGAAGAGTCATAAGACTTGAAATGTACGAGGCTAATAAATCATTATCTGTGCAACTTGGTGTAGGGATGGATAAATATGTCTGTTCCTAATCATGTCACAGATTCTTACCCATAGCTCTGTTCTGTTTCTACATTCACTGTGATTTTTTTAAAAAAGAAAATCCTCTCAAAATGTGTATCTTAATACCTATATAAATGCGAACTGTCTCTCAGAATATTTAAATACATATTTTGAGAAGTTTAAACAGCAAGAACTTTGTCACAACATTGGAGAAGCATGAAATCCGGTGCATAGCTAAGCTCAGATCTGCACATTAGTCCAAGGGACAAGTTATCAGATCATTTTGTATCTAACCCATAAAGACTGAATTCTCAAGCATCTCTACCTCTGAGGTCCTCCCCGCCCCCCTTTTTGTACTGGTAACTTCCCTTCTTTTCTTTTCCAAGTTCATTATGAAGCCTGATGACTCACAAGTAGGTCAGTTTGTGCAGCCAAACATACTGTGATGGAGCAAGAGCTTACCTGAGCCCTCTTATGCAGCAATTCCCCCTTCCAGGGCCCAAATCAAATGCCTTGGTAATGTTTCTGAGTGGTTGGGCCATGTGGGAAGAGAAAACCCTTTCTCTGGGGTCCTGGTCAGAAACCTCAATCACATACTTCCCATCCAAATTGGAAGAAAAAATACATTAATTATCAAAAGACCTTTCACGAAGAAAAAAGGATTCAGAAAACAAACCTAAGATTTTAATCTAAACAGACTCCAAATTTACTTCCACATGACAGTCACCAGGGAATACCTCACACCTCTGCCTCATCAGGAGGGAAGCCAGGGTTCAGAATGATAACATATCCAGTACCAATGAAGCCCCATTCTCAAAGGAGCAGGAACTTCACATCCTTTTATCAGGGCTTGTCAAAGGAGGAGGGCAAAGGAGACTCTGACGCACGCGTGCACACACACACCTCATATCCATCGTCAAGTGGAAATCACATACACAGCAAGCACATGCAGGCTCCTGGTTAGACTGGAACGAGAAAGGGGCCATCTAAAGAGTTTAATCCTATGCATGGTTAGACAGAAAAAAGTCCTACAACTCCCAGCATTCCCCAGCCAGCCATGCTGACTGGGGAATGCTGGGAATTATAGGACTTTTTCTGTCTAACCATGCATAGGATTGTGCCCTAAAGGAAGGATACTCAGCCCAGTTCCAATGACCTGACTACCTCAAAAGAGATTTGATAGAAGAAACTGGGCATGAGAAGACACCCTACGCCACACATACCTTGGACCACAACGTGGAGTGGCTCCCGAGTCTATAACAACAGTCCATTTCCATCTTGGGAGCAGTTAGGCCAGGGATGTGCCAGAGCTCCCAAGTTTAATCCTACCATCTCCAAATAAATAGGGCTGGGAAAGTCCCCTGCCTGAATCCATGGAGAGCCACTATCAGTCAGCGCAGACAATATTTAGCTAGGTGGACCCATGATCTGACCTGACAGAAGGCAGCTTCCTATGAAGCCAGCTGCGAAAGTGGGACAAAACTGGACTGAGCCTGCAGCCAGGGCAAGACTTACGTTGTGAGGGTGTTCAGGCCACAAGCCTTCATCTTCATCAAGCGGTCCCTCCAGTATTCTTGGGGGACACGGAAATAGTGTATCGAGCCACCAAAGATGCGAAATGGCTTGTCCTCCAGCAGGAATTGTGAGTTCTTGGCCTGCAAGCCCAGGACTCTTCCCCTCAACCGCATGGGGACCATATCACTCAAGTTAAACCTAGGATGGGGAGAAAAAGATTAGTGGGAACACAGCCAAAGGTAAGAAGTGGAGATTTCCCTGAAAGCAGTAACCATTTTAACCACTCATCAAGGTCAACTCAGTGCTGCGGATACAATGAAGTCAGATAACTGAGCGGAAGGGTCTTCTATGCACACTTATAGTTCTCACTGTGGTAAGCTGGTTTCTGTGATACCACATCAGATGGTGGGTAGGGGCTCACATGCCTGCTCTTCCATGCAAAAAAATTCCTTGCATGTAGAAAACTAGTACATCAAGGAGAAGGCTAGGAGGGAACCCTTCTCCCTGAGTTTCTGGCTTTCTGTGAACAAATAATACAATTGCATGGATTTAAAAGCATTAGCCTCAGTGCATTCAATCAAATACTTATTGCAACCTTCCTCCAAGAGCTTAGTATGGCCTATATCAGTGGTGCACAACCTGGAGACCAGGGGCCACATGCAGCCCCCCACTCCAGGCCTTTACTGCATCTCCACAACAGTGTGCCATGACCCCTGCCCTACCGAATTCCCTACCACCTGCACTCTCTACTGCCTCCCCCAGAGATCCTCATACAGAATACTCTTTTCCTGCTGATAGAAAGGAGGAAAGAGCAATATGTATCAGGATTGCTGGGTGAGCTTGTGGACAGAAGGCTTTCTACTGCTGCCTCCGAGTTCCTCACATAGATTGCTGGGATGTGTGCATGTGTGTATGTGACCCTCGGGGCCAAAAATATTATGTACCCCTGAGCCACATGGTCTTCCCCCTGTCCTCACAACAGCCCTGTGAGGAGATCAGGCTGAGAGACAGTGGCTGGCCATAACTCACCCTGTGAGCTTCATGGCCAAGTCAGGCTTTGAACTGAGGTCTCGGTCTAACATACTAACTGCTACACAACACCGACCTGCCAGGTGCTTAACACACACCGCTTTCCATTTTTGCAGTAATCCAAAACCTTTCGTGCACCTCATCGGGTTGCATTTGGCTTGGTGGTCTAGTTATGCAGCCGGGCTTAAATGTTCTTAAATGCAGGTAGATTTAATGGCCACAACAGAAAAAGACAACTTAACACCATTGTGTACATGTACAGGTCACTGGGCTCTAGGACAGAAGCAGGTAGAAGCTAGATCAGGATCTACTGGGTGATTTGCATCAGATCAGTAAAAGTTTCTGGCTCTCAATCCTCTAACAAGACTTAACAACTAAAGGGCTTTTTTCTTTTAAATTAGACTGCTGACAAAGAATGGTTGGGGGAAAACCAGATTTTGTGTGAAAGGACTTGGGAGCTTGGTTCTGGTACCGATCAGAACTTCCTGGACTGAGCATATTCTCAGAGGCACCTTGTTCCTTCGTTCTTTGTATATGTCTGCCTACCAAAGCCAGTATTGTCCACCTCGCTCCAGCTGCTGAACCCCAGGGTTCTAGAAAAAACAAAGCAAGCCTAAAGTCTGCCCAAGGCAGGTGATGCCCTAGAACAGCCTTCCCTGACCTGGTGCCCCTGAGATGTTTCACAGTGCAATTCCCATCATCTCCAGCCAGCATGGCCAATGGTCAGGCATGCTGGGGGTTGTAGCCCAAAACATCTGGTTGGCACCAGATCGGGGGAGGCTGCCCTACAAAAATGACTTATTAAACTGAATACGCAGAGCCCTTGCTACTCAGAAGAGACGAGTATTTTACAACTGTAGAATTGCTGAGGACTGATTAAAAAGGGCAGAGAATTCCATACAATGCATTTTCGCATTCCTTTCTTCCCTGCTCACCTGCCTTTTTCCTCATCCTTTCATTCACCTTTTCTTTCGCACATTCAATCCATGCCTGCTGTCCTCTCGGTTCACGGAGTCATTGTCCAACTTCTCCCCTCCAGCCCTTCATTATGTTCTTCCCAGTCTATCATTCCAAGGAACTTTTTCTTCTTTGCTCTGTACCTATTGTACTTCGGCTTCTCAAGCTCACCATCAATCAATCTCTTGCTGTTTTCCTATACTGCCTATGTCATCTCTGAGTCGTTGAGGGGGGGGAAAAAACCCAAACTGACTTGCAGTTCGAGGCCTCCTACCCAGCCTTGAGAAAGGCCACTTGCAACCCACGGAACACGGAGGATAATTTTCAGTATGGCAGATCCCCTCAAGCATGTTAATGGGAACGCTGTTTTCAGTCGCAATGTTTCAAATGTTCTATGTGTGCCTTAGATTCTGGCAGCGCCAACCCACCCTTCCAAACAAGAGGCAAAGAAAAAGACAGAGCGAAGACAGATGCTGGACTTCTGCCACGCTTTATCCTCAGTTTGCTTTTTTCTTGCATGGGACAAAATCACAAAAGAAAGCTAATTAGGAACACGGCCACTGACAACCTCCCTATTTACAACAATAGTATAGATAGGCCAGGATCCATGGAGCTGCAATATAAGCTTCTGGAGTATTTTGCGCATCCTGTTCCAACTGCAGCCTCTTGTGAGTTCCAAAAAGCCTCGAGGGAACCCTACACACTGGCGTCTGATGCAGAGGGAGGAAATGCAATGGGAAGGGTTGGGGGAAATAAGAAAAGTTACTCCCACCTGCCATGGGTCCCAGGAAACACTCTGGGTGCAGAGATGGGTCTCTTTGGGTCCTGACCCTAGTACTTAAGACAAAGCCTTCCCGAAAGAGCTCCACATATTATCAGCAATCCTTACAACAGCCCCTATAAAGGGCAGTAGGATTATCCCCATATTGAAGACAGGGAAGGCCGAGAGAATGCTGATTTGCCTAAAGGTCAGCCAGTATATTCACGGTGCAGGTGAGATTTGAACGGGGGGGGGGGGGGCTTCCGGGCACCCAGTTGCCACCTGAATCTACAGAAGCAGCAGAAGTTACCCTAAAAAGAAGTCCTTTGCAACTGAAGCGTCTGTGCTTGTATTCCTCCCCTGCTCACAGGTTGGTTCCCCGAAGGAACAACCCAAGTGCTCTCCTGAGTGGCAGCATCAAGCATACTTGCTCCAAAAATCTATTTCCACCACTTGTAGGAAAGCCAACAGGACGGCTTTCCCTAACCAGGTGCTCTCTAGATGGGGCTGCTGGCTGGGGAATGATGGGAGTTGTAGTACAACCCATCTGGAGGGCTCCAGCTTGGGGAAGCCTGGTTACTGTGGAAGCTAGGTGGAGTGACCTTCTTTTCAAAGAGAGAAAGAGAAAGAGGAGAGTAAGCATCTGTGTTATCCCACATGTTGTTCTCTTTGGCCTCTAGGTCCCAGGAACTCAAGTCAAATATACACACAACAGGAACAAGATACACTGTACAGTGCAAGGCCTAGACCAAGGTAGAAAAGCTCATTTCTAGGCTAAGCTCACAGGGATTTGGGAGAAACGTCACGTTCAGGGTAAAGCGGAAGAAGCATGCCTCTAGCAAAAGGAGGCTAGCAAGGAGCAAAAGGAACCTTTTCTGGGCTGGGCTGGGGTGAGGGGGAGGGAATACAAGTTCTTAACTACAATGGAAGCTAAATGTAAAACCTAGAAGGGCTGGCTACAAAAGCATAGATAGTACCTCTGTACCATATCATCCTCACAGGCCGCTGAAAGAATAGGCAGGCAGGGGTAATATCTGGAAAAAGGAAGCCTGGATTAAGTATGGCACAGCAGAATCATGATGGGGCTGAACAAGAAGAGGTCCAGAGCAGTTTCAGCTCTGGAGGTCAGACAATAAGGGGCAAATTAGCATTCCCCAGTTACTCAAAACTTTGCCTACTTTCAAGTCCAGCATTCCAGGCGCTGTAGGTTTTGGTGCTCTTAAACCATCCTGGGCCGGTGTTGCAGACCCAGCAAGATCTTGGAGTCAGAATTATTTATTTAAAAAGTATTTGTCCTTTGCCTTTCCATCTTTCCGGATCCACAAACATGACAAGTCCCACAATAAAGAGGAGGCACCAAATAACCCACACAAAGCTGATATACGACAGCTAAAAAGATGCAGCTTTGAAAAAGTGGCAACAAAGACAGCTAAGATCCAGGATAGGGAATGACTGATGGAGGATAGGCATGTCATCCATCAAAGAGTTTTCGTGGCTATATATAAAACAAAAAAAACCCCACCTACGAGCTCCAAGGTCAACCTGAGCTACCATTAGCCTAAAGCAGGAACTGATTTATAGCTCCAGCAATCGGTCTTTCTTTGCCCATTACTTTTTATGATAGACAAGGAATGGCTATATTATGTGTAACACTTATTTAAAGCCTTTAAATCATATCCAGCGAGACTGTGGCATTGCTCTCTGGTACCCTCCCTCCCTTTGAAGCTTGCTGGGGGAAAATCTCCCCCTGGCAATGACTGATTCAGCCTGGCGTTCTCTCTTTCTTTCTAGTTGCTTCAATGCCCCCAGATCATAGCTCTTTGAATTAAATGAAAAACAGACATATACCTTCTTTCAAAACCTGCCTGGAGATACCCATTTGTAAATGTAAACTTTCTGAATCATCTTTGTTCAACTGCAAATCACATCACTTGCTCTGCTTAATGACGTAATCGTAACACTTAGAGTGCAATCCTACGCCCTCTTACTTAGCAGCAAGCCCCCCGTGAATACAACAGAATTTACTTCTGAGCAGACATGCATGGGCCATGCTGCACATATTTATATAGCATGAAGGCATATACTACACAACCAGTAATACCTATGACAATCCCTGTATGGTAGGCCCAGTATTACTGATTACATTTATATCGTGCTTTTCTTCCAATGAACTCAGGATGTTGCCATGCGGGACTGCCCCAGAATCAACCAGTGTATTTCACAGCTGAATGGTGATTTGAGATTGGACTGCTCCACTCCTAGTCTGACCCTCTATTAACTACCCCACACTGGTTCTCAGCCATTATCCCCATATTATAGCTGAGGGGAACTGAGGCATAATAACAGCTTCCAGAGGGGTAGCCATGCTTGTTTGTTGCAGCAAAAACAACAAAGTGTCTCGTGTCACCTTAAAGACTAACAAACCTATCCTGGCATAAGCTTTCGTGGATGCTGTCCACTTCATCAGATGCATCTGCTGAAGTGGACAAAGTCCATGAAAACTTATGCCAGAATAGATTCACTAGTCTTTATGGTACCACAAGATACTTCATTGTTTGTGAGGCATAATAATTAATCTAATGATGCCCAGTCATTTTCCAGGTAAGCTGAGAATTATGCCAGGGATTTCCTGACTCAGTCCATTTCTTAATGTCTACAGCAGCTTTCCCCAACCTGTTGCCCTCCAGATGTGAGAGTTACAGTCCAACACATCTGGAGGGCACCAGACTGGGGAAGGCTGGGTTACAGTATAGTAGCTCCAAGGACATAGCTGCACAAGAGACTTACTGATACCAGCAGAACTGCCATTTCTTCCTCCAACAAATCCCAGGTTTGGTGAGATTGCTGGGAACTCTCTGTTACCGATCGTGAGTCTCCCCCTTCACAGAATTACAGTTCAGATTCTTTGCAGAATGTGTTTAAGGGAACGATGGAGAGATGGCAACAGTTGTCATGTGCTGCCTGCAAGCCAGCTTTGGAAGACAGGCAGTGTGGCATAAGCTGCCCCAGGAAAATGTACCATGCTAAAACATTTAGAAAAAGCAAATGATGAATAGAGTGCTGGATGTAAACCCAAGAGACGTGGGTCCAAATGTCCACAGCCAGGAAGCTCAGTGCATGACTTTGGACCAGTCACCAGATCTCAGCTTCACCTATCTCACAGGGTTGCTGCAAGGATTAAATGCAGGACAAAGACAACAGATGCCACGCTGAGCTTCTTGGAAATAAAAATGCAATATGAAATTCTACTGATAAACCACAAACACTAAACTGCCCAATCTTGCTATCCAAGTTATTCTCTCTCTCTCTCTCTCTCTCTATCTCTCTCTCTCTCTCTCTCTCTCACACACACACACACACACACACACACACCATTTAAACTTATATCAAAACAAAATGTAATTAACAATGTTAATCAGAATGTTTTTTTTAAAAAAAACACATTCATGCATATTGAATGTGTTGGCAGCCATCCAAGTACAGGAATGTACACATGCTTATCTAACACTCTGCAGTGGTTGATACCCCCAGGGGCATAACAGCACCGATCAATTTTTACTTACGCTCTGGTAAATCTTGACCCAATATACATTACTCTAAAAGTCTTTATAAAACACATTTCCCCACTAACCTCAGGGCTCTGCTTATTACTCGCTTTAACAGGAGAACACAGATAAGGGTAACTATGACATCCTTCCTTGGAGGAGAATAAATCCAAAAGCAAGAGGTGATGACTGGCTAGTAAGTGCACAAGCAGGCTAGGAGGTGACGGTAGATGACGAGGAAGAACCAGGGCAGAGTTTGCTCCAAGAATATGCTGAGGATTGTAACCTCCCAAACTAGCTAAGGAAGGAATCTACATGAATAAAGATATTTATGCACACATATCAACAACTGGATCTGGAACCGCTGGCACAAATCAGATATGCACCCATACACATGTCTGAACGATGATACAATCTACCCACACTGTTTTGCTCTGAATAGAATATGCGTTCAAACAGAGGCACATCTCCATTACCGATCTCAAGCACACTGATATCTCATTTACATGATGTATCCGCAGATGAATTGAGGCGTTAAAGTTCTAGGGAGGAGGGTAGGAAGGGAAATCAGAAAGCTTATAATGCAGCACTATCCCAGACCATATCATGCAATGGAGAGGAGAAGGACTATTTACACTGCCCAGGGTTCCTTGCAAGAGGAAAAAAAGCAGGATATAAATGTAATAATAAATAAATAAACTGAACTATGTTGCTAGCAGCTGTCTCTCCCATTCTGTTCATGTATAAATCTTTCTTTGGCCAGGTTAAATCTAAGTCCCCAGGGTCTTAAAGACAGGCCAGCCAATTATTAAAAAAAAAAATTGAAGGAAGCACACAAATTAATGTCTTCATCCAGAAATGAGGCTATGCCCAGAACATGCAGCTCAGAAGACTGGGTTCAGGGGATAGTGGCCTGCCTTTTCTATTTATGTTATGACACACTGGCAATATTGATGCAGCTAAATCTTCCTCCTCTTCATAAGCACTTTTCCAGTACCAGACAGCAAGTTCAGAAAGGCTACTTCAAGCTTCATTAAAACACTAAGGGTGAAATCCTGTGCATATTTGAACAGAGAAAAGTCCTCCAGCTCCTAGCATTCCCCTAGCCACCATGGGGAATGCTGGGAGTTGTAGGACTTTTTTCTGTCTAAACATGCATTAGGATTGTGTCCTAAGTAACTTATTTTACAATGACTCTTTATTTCTTCACATGCATGTGCTCATTTCCTTGATTCCTTCATGGCTGACTTGCTGTTTTGTTTACACTGGGCAGGGCTAATGGCAGATATTGTTCACCCTGCTGAATCATTGGAGAAGATAACAAATTTAACAGAAGACGTTATGCTACTGCATCCTTAAGCTAATTCTGTTTTGAGGGTGGGGAAAGAGTAATTAAAACATGGTTTAAGAGTATATGAAGCCAACCCTATAATATCTGTTGCTTGGTTCTGGTCAAGACCTCTGGGTCCTGAACACCACCAAACCTCTAAGAAGTCATTTAGCCCCCAAAATAAAAACTAGCAAATCATCTAGCAAAGAAAAGGCAATAACTTGTACTATTTATTCATTTGTCACATTTATATCCCACCCTTTTCCTCCAAGGTGGTGTACATGATCCTCCTCTTCATTTTATCCACACAACAGCCCTGTGAGGTAGGTTAGGCTGAGAGTCAGTGACTGGCCCAATGTCACCCAGTGAGCTTCATGGCCAAGTGGGGACTTGAACGCAGGACTCCCCAGTCCAACACTCTAGCCATTGTGCCACACTGGCTATAGACAGTTAGGATTCCATGCAGGCAACTGGTGGAGGAGGAACAAATCATTCTGTGGGGCTGTTCACACAACACGCTAACTCACACTCAGTGGTTGAGTGTGGGTTGTTTTGAACTGCGGGTTGCTTGCTGAACTTGTCTGACCACAGCACGTTTTTTGCAGGGTGGGTTATTGTGTTGTCTGAACGCAGCAAGTGTGCCTGTTTAACCACGCAGTGTGGCTTGTCAACCACCCTGAACAGCCTAACAACAAACCATGGATTCTCAAAGTGGCTTGTTCGAGAAAACAAGCCACGCTGCATGGTTAACAAGCCATGGTTCAACAAACAACCCACACTTAACCACTGCTTGTGAGTTAGCATGTTGTGTGAACTGCCCATACCTCTCCTCAGACAGTCTGCTCAATTTCTATGCTAGCTATAAGGAAGGAAAGCCCCTTCCTCCACAACCACCATGGAAACCACGCAAACTGGTGGAGAAAAGGCAGGACAACTCTCCTTTGACAGTCAGCTTGGCAGAAGCCACATTTTCTCCTAGCCTGCCTTTCCATGCTAGCAGTAGAGAAGGGGTCTTCCCTTCTTCTACAGCCAGCCTGAAAACAAAGCCCTACTGGCTTCTTAGTGGGCTAGTAATTTTGTGGACTCATTTACAAGGTTGTACTAGACTAATATATTTATTATTTATTAATTAAATGTATTAATCGCCCATCTGGCTGGTCACCCAAGAAGCAAGATATAAGAATGCAATTCTACAAGCCATACAGAACTGTTCATCAGGCAAACTCATATGTAGTTTAAAAAGTAAGGAAATGAGAGAAACCCATCTAGAAAACTGAAAGGGGTGCATCATACACCATTCTGTCCAAATGCTTCTTTGATAGAAACCATAGCTTATTTGGACTGTGAACAGGATCTCCATTGCTATGCAAAATGATGACAGGAACATTACAAGTTATCTGCTAGTATCTGTAAATGGTTTGATCTGAGACAGAACAACACTTTAGTGACGTCATCTTGTAAAGCTAACCTGCAAATCTACAAAAATATTGTGCAGGTCTGTCATACAGCAGCTGGTGAGAGAGAAATCTGCTTAAAAACATCACTGAAAGATGCCAGAAATAGCAGGATAACACATGCCCCTAGCATGCCCTGTGCTTTAAAATGAAGTACTCTGAGCAACCAGTGATCGTTCTGTAGATGGATTTCTTAATTTCAGTGCTGCTAGCTGGAAACTTGTAAAACTTCAACCAAGGTGATTTACTAGCAATCTCTGCTTTAATTACAGCTAGGGAAAACATATTATAAACCCAAATAATCAATAAGCATAAACTATCAGACCATAAATAACTTCAGACACCCATACAGACACACACACACACACACACACACACACACACGTCTTTTCTTTCATCACCCAGCCCCAATGGAAAGCGGGCTGACTCTCTGGATTCATACACGAGATCCCATGCCATTTTATTTCAGATTAATTTAAGCCGAAGTAGCTACCATCACAATCTCATAACTCAGTTTAGAGTCACACTCCACAAACAGGCTCTGAAAGAGGGCCGGGGCCAGGGGGCGGTGGGGATGATCCCTCTTTCCCAATGTGATTACCTGAAGTATATTTAAGCAGCAATCCTATGCAAACTTATCTGGGAGTAAATCCCTTTGAAGTCAATGGTGATTTTCTCTGAGTATTTAGGATTGCACTGTTAATATGTTTTAAGTGTTAATGGAGACACATCCTAGAAAAAACTGACCACTTGTGATACCCAGTTGGCAGTTTCTAAAAGTTGTGCATGAATTTAATTTGGCTGCTTATATGGATTTTTTCTATGTTTGGCTCAGGTTAAAGCTAGCTAAGTTTGATCATGTCAATGTAAGCGGTCATATCAACCTCAAAATGCAGTTATTTATGACCCCAAAAGAAAGTGAATACACTGAGATATATTAAACCTATGCATTTCCCCCAGTATGTCATAAAGATGCAACTCCCAAAGAATTATAACTTTCAGAATGACAAACGGTAAATATAAAACTAGGTAAAGAGGCTGCCAGACCCCAGCTCAGGAGATATTGCTTGTCACTTTCAACATTCTGGTGCAATGGAAGAATCTGTAGGTGCTGAGCCACCCATTCCACTCACCCTCCTTCCCTGCCTGCTGTTTCATAAAACCAAAATCCTACTTGCTACAGCAGGCAGGAGAGGAGAGCAAGGGCGAGGATATACAACAGGTCAACGTTTGAAAGGGACAGGAAGGATTTCTGGGCTGCAACTTGGATGGGTGCTAAAAATGAAAACACAGGTACACATAACAATGAAAGGCAACCTTGTATTTAACAACTCACCTGGTGGCCACAGGTGACAAGGAATTCCAGGCAGGCAAGTGGGATGATGGATGAGAGATAGCAGCCTGAGTTTATTTATTTATTTCATTTATTTATTGCATTTATACCCCGCCTTTTTTCCTCTTGCAAGGAACCCAAGGCAGCTTACATTATCCTCCTCCTCTTCATTTTATCCTCACAACAACAACCCTGTGAGGTGGGTTGGGCTGAGAGTCTGTGACTGACCCAAAGTCACCCAGTGAGCTTCCATGGCCGAGTGGGGACTAGAACCTGGATCTCCCAGCTCCCAGTGCAACACTCTTGCCACTACACTACACTTTCCATGCTGGCTGCAGTGTGGGAAAGGCTTCCCTGTGGGCAGCATGGAAACACAGACAGCTAGCTCCTTTGGCAGGCCGGGGGGGGGGGGGGAGCAGGCTGGCAACTTTTGTGGGCTTACTTGGAGGGCAGAATGAGACGTCTTGTCCTAAGCAAAAAGTGTCAGGTTATTTTTTGATACAACATTGTGTTGGCAGTAATCGAAGTGAGGAACAGGATGGCACCTGCTGGCCATACCTGACACTCAACATTAGTGAGAAAAGGCGCTCATATTGATTTCGTAGCTCTTACTAAATTGAAACTTGGAGCTGCTTTGAGTAGTTGGATCTAGAGAAGAACCACATGGAGGAGGGGGAGGAGGAAGACAACAATTTTAAAAAATCCATGGGCCCTGGAAACTCCTACTCTAGGATGGATTGGGAAGAGGGGAATGCACATCTTTGGGAGAGGGCTGCTGAAGGAATGGAAAGGAACAGGAATAACTGCTTTAAAAGGACCCATTAATCCAAGAGAAATCCAGGCTGTTGCAAATGCTCCAATAGGGCTATTTTCCACCTTGTATACGTTGAAGTCATTTACTCTGGAGCAGCCTCTCCTGCACTGATTTAAAAGCAAAGGGGATGTTTCTTCTTTTGGTTAAAGATATACAAGAAAACCCCTATTCTTCTATGATTCTCAAAAGGATCTGCCCAAGCTGAAGTTGCAGTGCGCTTGATAGTGCCTTCGTGTTCACGCATGTACAATGGAATCAAGAATACATTCCTCCTCCTCCCCAATTCAGTTATTTAACTTCTAGAGTCCAAGGTGCAGATAGGCAAATGAAGCCTGAAAAAGAGCAATCTGGCCTTCTCAGACATTTTTTTAAAGCAGCCTACAACACCATCTTTTCAGCCCTACCTGGAGATGCTGAGGATTGAACCTAGGATGTTCTGCATGCAAAGCAGGTGCTCTACCCCTGGGCTATGGCTCCTTTGCTTTTTAACAAAGGTGAGAGCTATAACAACAACAAAACAAAGCTCTTCCTGACCTAACGATAGGCATGTTCACCATAGGTTGGCCAGGTGTCCTATATTAAGACAGAACAATGGAACTACAGCAGCAAAGCAAAGTTCAGAAGGCTTGTCTGCACGCATAAAGCCCACTGACAGGTATCCCTTTCTTCTCATCCATGTGGGAACAAATGATATCTCCAAGCAGAGTTATGAAAAAATCATGTCAGACTTTGAAGCTTTGGGAAGAAAACTCAAGAACATTGGGACCCAGATAGTTTTGTCATCCATCCTTCCAGTAGTTAGAAGGGAGATAGAAAGGGAAAGAAAAATACTCCGGGTGAATGACTGGCTATGAAAATGGTGCCGACGCAAGATATTTGGATTCTGGGACCACGGGCTATACTTCCTGGAAGATGGACTGTTGGCAAGGGATGGGTTGCACCTCACAAGGGCTGGGAAGAATGTGTTTGGCCACAGCATGAAGAACTTCATCAGGAGGGCTGTAAACTGAATCCTACAGGGGAGGAAGATGTAAAGTTGGGGGTAACAATGGACGAAAGCTCATATACCACACCACAACGGACACAACAGCAGCTCTAATAGCGCCCAATAATAGTCTTCAGAAACATGTAGGAAGAAAGCCAGACTATAAAGCACATGGTCTTCGATGTCTATATACTAATGCCCAGAGTATGGAAAACAAACAGAACGAACGTGAACTCTTAATACAGGAGGGAAAGTATGACTTGATAGGTATAACTGAGACTTGGTGGGATGACCCTCATGACTGGAACACAGCAATCGAAGGATATAACTTGTTCAAAAAGAACAGAAGGAACAGAAAGGGAGGTTCAGTTGCACTATATGTTAAAAATATCTCTGCACAGAAATACAAGAGAATGAGCTTGGTAGCCCCCTCAAGAGCATCTGGGTGAAAATAAATGGTGCAAAGAATAAAAGGAACCTGGTGGTCGGAGTCTACTACTGGCCACCCAATCAAGGAGAAGACGAGGATGAAACTTTTGAAAAGCAAATTGCCAATGTTTCAAGGAAGCAAGGTGTAGTAATAATGGGGGACTTCAATTTCCGCAATATTTGTTGGGAGACAAATTCTACAAAACATGGCCCCTCCAAGAAATGCCTGACTTGTGTTGCTGATAACTTCCTCATACAGAAAGTGGAGGAAGGAACTATAGGATCAGCTATCCTTGACTTGATCCTAACAAATGGAGATGACTTAGTGGATAAAGTAGTAGTTAAGGGAACTCTGGGAGAAAGTGACCATGTTATACTTGAGTTCTTGGTTCTAAGAGCGCAATCTTATGGCTACTAGACAGCGGTTAGATGGCCATAGGATATCTAGTTTTCCGGGAACCAACCTCCCCCCACTTCTGCACTGCCTCTGAGGGAGCGCGGAACAGCCCCGTGCTCCATGCTCGCAAGACGAGTGCAGGTTAGCCGAAAAGGGGCATTCCCGGCGGGCGTTCTGGGGCAGGGAGGGCAGAAATGCCTGTATGACAAATCCAATGTGTCGTACAGTGGCCTCCTCCCCCGCTCTGCCCTCCCGTGGCTAGACAGCTGCAATCAGCTGCCTAGCCGAAATTGAGGGCAGGAGAAGCACGGAGGGGATCATCCCCTCTGTGCTTCTCCTGCCCTTCATTGGATAGGCGGTGGCCTCCGAGTTCGGAGGCAGCTGCCTATCTGAATAGGATAGCAAAAGAAGCAAAAGCCAAGTGTAGCCAAACGTGTACCCCGGATTTAAGGAAAGCCAATTTTAATAAACTCAGAGCAATGATAAGTAAGGTTCCATGGCAAGTGACTCTAGTGAGAAAAGGAGTCTAAGATGGGTGGGAGTTTTAAAAAAAGGAAATTCTAAAGGCACAATTACAAACAATTCCTACAAGAAAAAAAGGTGGAAGACAACAGAAGAAGCCAATGTAGCTTCACAAAAAGTTTAGAGGTGACCTGAAAACAAAACAAAACAACACATATAGGAAGTGGAAGGAAGGCCAAGCTAGAAAGGAAGAGTACAGGCAGGTAGCACAGAATTGCAGGGATGGCGTCAGGAAGGCTAAAGCTGAGAACGAACTGAGGTTAGTGAGGGATGCTAAAAGCAACAAAAAGGCTTTCTTCAGCTATGTGCATAGTAAAAGGCAGAGGAAAGAAATGCTGGTTCAACTATTAAATAAGGATGGCAAAATGATAACCAATGACAAAGAAAAGGCAGGAGTGCTCAATTCCTACTTTGGCTCAGTCTTCTCCCAAAAGAGGGCTTATGAGCCCCCTGGCAAAGGTGAAGTGCAGGCTGAAGGGGCAGGATTGCAGCTTGAGATTGATAGGCATATGGTCAAGGAACACCTACTTACTTTAAATGAGTTCAAATCTCCAGGGCCAGATGAACTGCATCCTAAAGTAATAAAGGAACTGGCAGAAGAACTCTCAGAACCACTGTCTATTCTCTTTGAGAAATCATGGAGGACGGGGGAAGTGCCAGATGACTGGAGGAGGGCTAATGTTGTCCCTATCTTCAAAAAGGGCAAAAAGGAGGAACCTGGGAACTACAGACCAGTCAGTCTGACATCAATCCCTGGGAAAATTCTGGAGCAGATGATAAAGCAATCCATCTGGAAGCACCTTGAAAACAATGCAGTGATGACTTGAAGACAACATGGATTTGTCAAGAACAAATCCTGCTAGGCGAATCTGATCTCATTTTTTGATCAGGAAACCTCCCTTGTGGACTGTGGGAATGCTGTGGATATAATATACCTGAACTTCAGCAAAGCTTTTGACAAAGTGCCCCATGATATCCTGATTAGCAAACTAGCTAGAAGTGGGCTAGATGAAACAACTATTAGGTGGATCCACAGTTGGCTACAGAATCGGACTCAAAGAGTGCTTATCAATGGGACCTTCTCAAACTGGGGAGAGGTAACGAGAGGGGTACCGCAGGGCTCAGTCCTGGGCCCAGTGCTCTTCAACATTGTTATTAATGACTTGGAGGAGGAGGTACAGGGAATGCTTATCAGATTTGCAGATGACACAAAATTGGGCAGGATAGCTAATACCTTGGAAGACAGAAAACAAATTCAAAGTGATCTTGATAGACTGGAGAATGCTGGACAGAAAACAACAGAATTAAATTTAATAGGGATAAATGTCAAGTTCTGCACTTAGGAAAAAAGAAACCAAATGCACACCGACAAGATGGGGGATACTTGGCTCAACAATACTACAAGTGAGAAAGATCTTGGAATTGTTGTAGATCAAAACTGAATATGGGCCAACAATGTGATGTGGCTGCAAAAAAGGCAAATGCTATTTTGGGCTGCATTAACAGAAATATAACTTCCAAATCACATGAAGTACTAGTTCCCCTCTACTCAGCACCGGTTAGGCCTCATCTGGAGTACTGTGTCCAGTTCTGGGCACCGCACTTTAAGAAGGATGCTGGAGAGGGTTCAGAGGAGGGCAACAAAGATGATCAGGAGACTGGAAACAAAGCCCTATGAGGAGAGACTGAAAGAACTGGGCATGTTTAGCCTTGAGAAGAGAAGACTGAGGGGAGATAGGATAGCGCTCTTCAAGTACTTGAAAGGTTGTCACAGAGAGGAAGGGCAGGATCTCTTCTCGATCATCCCAAAGTGCAGGACACGGAACAATGGGTGAAATTACAGGAACGCAGATTCTGGCTGAACATCAGGAAAAGCTTCCTGACTGTTAGAGCAATATGACAATGGAACCAATTACCTGGGGAGGTGGTGGGCTCTCCCACACTGGAGGCCTTCAAGACAAGGCTGTTCAGCCACCTGTCAGGGATGCCCTGACTTGGATTCCTGCACTGAGCAGGGGGTTGGACTCGATGGTCTTGTAGGCCCCTTCCAGCCTTACTATTCTATTTTGCTAAGAGGACAGTCCTCTGTTTTGGAGACCTGGCAGAGGACAGTCCTCTGAGTGTTCTCTATTGGATGGGCTGTCCCATCCAAGTTTGTTTTAATTTAAACTCAAAGAACCTTAAGGAAGTTCCTGCCCTTTTCGGTGATCACTTCGTGCATCTAATCAAGTGGACTCTGGCCCACAGGAAAAAGCATAAGCCTCACAACGTTTTTGCCAGGGCGCTGGGGGCGGGCGGGCGACATTTGTTTTACAGTGCTAACCTCCTGTGTCCTGCCAGTATTCGCTCTTAATATACAACCCTGAATAATGCTTGCGACGAGGTGGGGTGGAGGGGGACAGAAAAGTTTGCTTCCATTTATTTATGTTGCATGCTCAAAAAGAAGGAAGAAAACTAGTATTTTTTTATAAAAACGTTAATTAAAATCAATTAAAAACAACACATGCACAGATGTGTCCCCCCTCCCCCCCCCAGTTGGCAGTCTTCCCACTGGAGCGTATGTCATTCGGGAGTGGGGAGAAGGAGGCGTCCAGAGGGTGAGAATGAAAGGGCGACTCCAGGACAGACTGGGGGGGTCCTCCTTCACCCCCACCCCACCCCCCCCAGGAAGAGGGGGGAAGTCCGGACCCGAGGCCCGCCCCGCGGACAGCCCGGCAGCGGGTCCATAGGCGACCCTGCTGGTGGGCGGGGCGGGGGTCTCCCCTGAACGCGGGCAGGGGAGGAGCCCCCCAGCGGCCGGCGGGCGGGGCGGGCGCGCCTGGGGGCGGGGCCGATTAGCGTACCGCCCCGGCCCCTCCCCTCCCCTCCCCTCCCCTCCCCTCCCCTCAGCAGCCGCTCACCTGCGCAGGACGACAGCCGCCAGCAGCAACAGGAAGAGGCCCGCCAGGAGCCGCCGCCGCCGGCGTCCCCCGCAGCTCCACATGGCCGGAGCGACGCCCGGCCCGGCCCCGGCGCCGTTACCAAGGGCTCCGGTTTCCCCCACCATTGGCGCACCGTTGCTAACACGGGCTCCTCCCATTGGAGGGAGGCGGGCCCCTCGCTCGACCGCCATTGGCCGCCGCCGACGGATCGAGCGGGGAGGCGGGAGCTCCGCGCGGTTGCCCGGGTCGGCCGCGCGAAGGGGGCGGGGCCGCGCGAAGGGGGCGGGGCCGCGCGAAGGGGGCGGGGCCGCGCGAAGGGGGCGGGGCCCCACTCCCCCCTCTCGATTGGGCGGCGCCCCCGCCTATCATCCTTCGCGCCCCGCCCCGCCCGCTTTTCCCGCCTGTTCCCTGAAAGCGTCGGCGTGGCGCGAGGCGAGCGAGCGGGCGAGGCGGGCGCGCGCGGCTCTCCATTGGGGCTGGCCGCAACAGCGCACTCTGCACATGCTCAGCGGCTGGGCTGGAGCAGGGGGCTTTCCCCTGGACTAGGTTCGGTAGTGCACTCTGCACATGCTCAGGAGCTGGGCTGGAGCAGAGGGCCTTCCTGGAGTGAAGTAGTACACTCTGCACATGTTCAGAGGCTGAGCGCAGCTGCCGCAGTTGACTCCCTTGGGGTGGCCACAAAAGTGCACTCCGCATCTGGTCAGGAGCTGGGTCGGGGCAGGGGGCTCTCCCCTGCAGTGAGTGCAGTAGTGCACTCTGCACATGCTCAGGAGCTGGGCTGGAGCAGAGGGCCTTCCTGGAGTGTAGTGCACTCTGCACATGTTCAGAGGCTGAGCGCAGCTGCTGCAGTTGACACTCCCTTGGGGTGGCCACAAAAGTGCACTCCGCATCTGGTCAGAAGCTGGGTCGGGGCAGGGGGCTCTCCCCTGGAGTGTTTGCAGTAGTGCACTCTGCACATGTTTGGGAGCTGGGCTCAGCTGGAGCAGGTGACTCTCTCCTGGGTGGGTTGCAGGAGTGTATTCTGCTCAGAGGCAGCCTACCTATCACCAGTTCAGGACAATGCAATCCGGCTAAGCATGTTTACTAAAGCAGAGGTCAATGGGACTCGAACCCAGTTGATCCAGTCAACAGAATCTCATGGCAACACTTTTCCTGGGGAAGGCTAGCCCAGTGAGGGAATGGCCTGGTTGAACATACCCCTCCCAAGACAACAACATCCAGTACACAGAACTCACCTCAAGCTATCCCAGAAACTTTCAGCCTTAACATGCTAGATGTCTCTGTGTAGAGTGCATTTCATGTGTGTGAGAGCATATGCACACGGAGGTATTTAAATACGCAGTCTCCTTACTCCATCCTCAAACACGCCTTCTAGGAAAAGCTTTTCCAACCTGAAATTCCTAATTAAACAAACTGGTCCTCACTCCGTAGCAGGTGTGCTTAGGATGGGGCAGTGCATCTCTGCTGCCCTGAGGAAGCCATTCCTGAAAGAAATAGAGAAGTCTTACTTGATGCCTCAGATTTTGGCTGGTAATTCACAAACACACTGTCTTGCACCTTCTTAAATTCAGGAAATTACCAGCCCATGGTACTGAATTGACACTCACTTCTGCATATTCACTTCATGTCTTTACTCAGTTTACTGCTTGAAATCAATGTTTTTAATTGTTAGCTGCTCCAGAAATCCTTTTAGGATTGAAGAGTTGAATAAAACTTGATATAAATAAAACATGAGATCTGGAACAAAATGTTGCAGTACGGAGTGTTTCTGTTCAGGATCTCAGCTATGCCTTCTTCCAGCATACTCCATTGCATCTCCCACTTCCACCACGGTCTTCATCCCCTGCTCTACATAATAGTCAGTATTCTGTGCCCACTGAGCATACTCTGCCTTCATCAGACTGTTTTGCTTCCCCACAGTTAAATATTTGTTGTCCTTCTGCAAAACTTGAGCTTCCTCCAAGCCTTGAAGATACCTCCCTCTTGTGCATGGATGGTGCCATTCTGGATACATAAGGATCCATTCTCAGACAGTGAGTTTGGTATCAGTATATAGGATTCTATATGTAAGCATCCTGATTGTGTTGGGAGTGGCAGGGGTGGGGGGAGACTTAAATCATGTTAAGGCATTTATTCATTTTTTAATTTATTTAAAATATTTCTTGGATGCTTTTCAGGGTAGAAGCCCTCCCAAGGCGGTGTACAGCAACACATAAAACCAGCATGATATTAAACACATTAAAAACGGAAGAAAACAATAAAAACCACAATAAAAATAACAAAACCAGCGATAGAAACAGCAATGAGAACAATAATGAAGCAATCGTATTAGGAGAAGGCCAGAGTAAAATATGTTTTCAAGGCCTTCTTAAAAGACTGCAATGATGGAGCATGGTGGACCCCAGATGGCAACTAATTCCAGAAGCGTGGGGCCACTGCAGAGAAGACCCTGTCATGTGTGGTCGCCCACCTAGCTGCTCTCACAGGTGAGCAACTGAGAAGGTCCTCTGTTGTTGATCTTACAAGTGTGGGCAGGCTGACATGGATGAAGGCGGTCCTTCAAGTAATTTGGTCCCAAACCATTTCAGGCTTTAAAGGTCAAAGTCAGCATTTTAAATCAGGCTTGGGAACACACCACTACCCAGTGCAGCGGGCGCAGTACAGGCATTATATGATCAAATGTGGGAACCAATTATTTCCTTTTCTATTGGGCCAGGTTGATGCATCACTGGAAGCTCCTTTGGATCAAGCACCTGCAAATCCCGTCTCCTTTAATAGGTTTGTTGACAAGTGCAAACAGTATCAGCCCAGGTCAAACTCCAAGAAGGCTCAAGAACACCGTCCTGTTTCAAGGCTAAAAAACAGCCATTGGTTTTGACCGTCTTACAACCACTCTGTGTGGGAAGGGCAGTGGCAGTGATGGAGCATGCTTATGCTCAACCTCCAAAAGTTCTGAGATACACTTAAAGCTGCAGGAGAGGGGAAATCTAAATTTAGTCCAGGGTCTGGACTTGGTCACTCTAATGCAGCCTTCCTCAACCTGGTGCCCTCCAGATGTGTTGGACTACAACTCCCATAATTCCCAGCCAGCATGGGCAATTGGGAGCTGTACAACTATGGAAGTTGTAGTCAAACACATCTGGAAGTCACCAGGTTGGGAAAGGCTGCCCCTAATGGATGACCTGTGTTGGGACAGAAGCAGGGGGAATACAACTTTGTTGATTCTCCTTGATCTCAGCAGCTTTTGATGCCATCGGCCGCGGTATCTTGGTACTCTGACACTGTGGGTTGGGGGACCTTGGTGATAAGGTGGTTCCACTCATACCTGCAGGATCAGTTTCAGAAAGCAGTACTGAGGGATTTCTACTTTACTCTCTGGCATTTGAGCCACAGAGGGTCCATTTTATTCCCCCATACTATTTAACAGCTATGAACCTGCTGGGTGCGGTCATTCGAAATATTGGAGCGAGATGTAATTTCTTGACAGCATCAGAACCAGCTGAGGCTAGGGAGATGCTGAACTCTTGCCTGGACTCCATCAAGAGATGGATGGCCAATGAACTGAATCTTGACAAAATGGAGACACTGTGCGGAGGTGGTTTCCATGTCTGGAAAGTCGATGTATTACTGTTCTGTATTCCATCTAATTTCATCTACAGAAAGGGGGGGCCTAATTTCAGAGTACCCTGCCGTGGGGTCATACACCTGATGCAGCCATCATACCCTTTTAGGCGCTGGGTAGGTAAACACTTTTTTTTCATATTTGCCCAGGCATTTTAAACTTGTATCATTTAGCTGGTTGAAACAGTTTTTATGTCACTCAGCATTGTACTGATGCTTAGGTCTGATGCTGTTTTTTATTGCACTGAATATTTGTTTCTTGTGTATACCTCCCTGAATTCCTTTTTTTTTGGGGGGGGGGGTGATTAAAGATATATATAAAAATAAAATAACTAAGGTCAATCAGTTTGGCAGGTACCAAGGACAGGGTCTTTTCGGTTGTTGCTCACCCCATTTGTGGAATTCCCTCTTCCAAAAACCTACTCTTGGGGCCTTACAAACAGATCCTAAAACCCATTTTATCCTGCTAAATCCTTTACTGATTTTACTGCTGACTCCCTATACATTTTTCTCTGATGCTGGTTTACCAAAACAAAACCATTTCTTGCATTGTCAATTTTGTTAAAAAAAAATGTAAACCTCGCTCTGAGGGTTTCGCTGTAAAAGATGGGACATAATTAACATATTTATTTAAGTATGGAGCTAGCAAGCCCCTCCAGTGCCTTCCGTTGTTAGAACACTTCAGATCTCCATACCAAAAGGGGAAGCCAGCAGAGGACACAGGGCCCCAGTTCCAAGTATGCAAATCCTTCAAATCTGGAACAAGACATCTAGGACAGAGAAAAACCAGGCCTGAGTTGGTCTCTTGTCCCGAATCCTAGGCCCAGGGCAGACTGAAAGCTCTGATAACATTCTCAAGGCAAAAACACAGAAGATGGCAGCAAAGACAGCTGCTTCATTAGCAGAAATTATTGCTTCAGGCAAAACAAAACTAAACAAACAGAAGAAAAAGATCAACATCTCCATTTATTGAATCCAGCATTAAGAAGGAAAGGAAAAACAATCCAGATCAGCACCTCTGATTCATTGCATTATCGGATTGTCGGAAATTGCCGGGATGGGATTCTGTTGTGCATGAAAAGATTTTTGTGCTGTGATCCAATGGGTCTGATAGTAAGAACCATGAACACTGTGTGAAGGGATGGTGGCGAATTCCTCTTTCACTGGGAATGGGGGCAGGGTGAGCGCAAGCAAAGAGATCCACCCTCCCCAATGCCTGCCTCCTGACCTAAAAAAGAGAAGATACATCTTGAAGAAAAAGGCGGAGCTTAAAAGGCCTTTGTGGTTTTGTGGGCCCTCTTTCAGGGGAAAAGCATAATCTCCAGGAAACGTGGATTTAACAAGAAGATTATCCATTTCCCCAACCTGTGCAAAATCCAAAATGGATATATTTATTTGCAGGTGCCCTGAGTATCCATCAAGCCCATCAACAGAAGATATCCATCCTGGATGCAGGGCTAGCTGGGGAGCTAGCATACAACGCTGGCAAGGATCCAGGCTGGGCAAACTGAACCGGCACTGTGTTCCTTTCAGAGGAGAAGCAGCAAGTCAGACCAGATGGCCTAGAGTCAGGATTTCGAGCACAAACGGCTCTATTTAGATTGACCATCCCTGCCTAACGGGGACAAATTCTACCAGGCACGGCCCAGCACGGAAACACAGTGTGTTTCTAGCTGTGTCCATCCCATCGTGGCTTAGGCAGGAGAGGGGTGGGCAGGAAGAAAGCAAGCCCCAGTCTGTCTTCATCTGTTCTTCCCAGTCCATGGCCACCAAAGCAGTGTGTAGCTACTGGAGTGCATCGAGTCTGAAGACCAGCTCCAGACATTACGCCTGTAACAGAGACCTGGCCACAATCATCCGCATCACTTCATTGGTACCTACGGCCAGAAAAAGAGAGAGATGTGTTTGTTAGCAAGTAACGGAATTGTATATATTTGTCACATGTGTTGTAAAAGTGGGGAATCCAGTCCAGGATTTGGAATACTAAGGATCTCAGCTTTCTTGCCGTTTTTCTTTTCCTTTTTTTAATATAAAGAGAGAGCAAGCAAGTCTGTAGTCCTCATGGATGCAAAGGTTGAAAGCATGCAGGCAGTATCTGTTTTACTAGCTGCTGCCAGGTGGCAGCAAGACTTTTAAAGCAGGAGGTTCTATAGCAATTGTTAACTCAGAATCAAACATCCACAAGTGCCAAGTCACACGTTCAAGAGCATAGTTTGGCAGCTCTGTGCACAGTTAGGAACACAGTGGAGCTATTATTCAATTAGTTCATGGCATGATTTGGTTTGCACTTAACGCACATTAACCCAACTCTCAACACAGATCAGAACTAGAGAGCAGGGCTAAAGTGTGCGGGATTCCAGCGACCCATCAAACATCATGGGAATGAAGGTTGTAAACAGCATTCTACAATTTACCTTCCAAAATCTGGTGCACTCTGATGTCTCGCACAAACTGCTGCACGGCATAATCCTTCAGGTACCCATAGCCACCGTGCATTTGCAGGGCCTGGTTACAAATCTATGTAGGAGAGAATACACTAGAGTCAAGCCCTAGAGCAAGAGAACATTGTCTGGGACTCTGCGGCAAAGTAGAACAGGGACAAGAAATCTCAGGATTAAATTAAACACTGAAAAACAACAGACCACTCTTAAAGCAGAGAATGGTGCTCAAGAGTCTTTTGAGTCTTGCCTTGTAAACTGCCCAGAGAGCTTTGGTTAATGGGCGGTATAGAAATGTAATTAATTAATTAGTAAATAAATTTGAGTCCTCTGAAACCCACCATTGCTTATATCCCATTAGTTTTGTTTTTTAAAAGATGCTCTATTGTAGCCTTCCTGAACCAGGTGTCTTCCAGATGTGTTGGACCACAACTCAGGGCTGCTGTCTGAGGATTATGGGAGTTGCAGTCCAATCGATCTGGAGGTTACCAGGTTAGGGAAGCCTGTTCTATTGATAACTTTACAATTTAGGGACATTTTTTTTCCAGCTCCCTTTAAACCGAACCGACAGCTCTAGATGAAAATGCAAGATTGACATCTAGTGGCCAAGTGCATTAACTACCAAACAATCAATCTTCACAGGACTAAAATGTATATATTGTTTTTTCTTCTGCTCTGCTTGCTCTAGAGCAGCCACAAGAAAGACAGGCAGCAGACAGAAATGGTGAGCTTAGCACTCTTTACGAAGGTTTCATGGCTGCTGTTGCCTGCTACTGCTTACTGTAACAGCTGCTGTGGTGAGCGGCCGCAAGCAACTCTAGTGAGCAAAAGTACAGTGCCAGCAAATCACTGCAAGCTTAAGACTGTTCACGGCTTCTGTTGCTTGCTGTTACAATGTGTGAAACAGTGGGAAGAAGATGAGAGACAGGCCGTAGCTCAGTGGCAGAACACATGCTTTGCATGCAAAGGGTCCCAGGTTCGATCCCCGGCATCTCCAGGCAGGGCTAGGAAAACGAAACCTGGCTGAAACCCTGGAGAGCCACTGCCAATCAGTGCAGGCAACACTGAGCTAGATGGATCCATGGGTCTGACTCAGTGTATGGCAACCTCCTATGTCCCTAGAAAATGAGGAAAGGCAGATGGCTACTGGGGACAGGGCCTTTTCAATGGTGGCACCCCAGAGGGACTTGCCTGGTGCCTATGTTGTGGTCCTTTTGGCACCTAGCAAAGGCCTCCCCTTTCCAGCTTTTTAAAAACTTTTAAATGGTTTTGGTGATCTACAGAACTTGGGACATCTTAAGAGTTTATGGCTTTATGAAATTTCCAATCCCATTGCGAGTTTTAGTATAGTAGTTTTAGCCTCCTGCTGCTGGTTCTGATGCTGTATTTAGATGGAAAGCTGTTTTCTTCTTTTCTGTGCCAGTTCTCATAAGCTGCCCCAATACGTTTTGTTAGTGGGAGGCATTCTAAAATGAAGTGAACTGAATAAATAAAACATAACATTGGTTAAATCCAGGGCTGGGCAACTTTCCCAGGTCGGGGGCCTGCATTGCCTCCCAATGCCATCAGCAACCACATCCCTGCGCTCGCCACTGCAGCGAGGCAAAATAGCAAGCTTTGAAAAGTCCAATATGCAGTTTGCAAAGAAGGGGCTATTTCACTTTAAAACAGCCCCTTTTTGCTGCTGCAGAATTTCAGCAGCAAACTGCACTTTGGGATTTTAAAAGCAACTTATTTTTCCTCACAGCCACCACGCCACACAACTTTGGTGGCAAAGTGGGTTCCACAGCAGCGGGTTGGGGGGTGCAATATAGTCCTGCCTGCTTTAGCTCGTGGCTGTTCCCAGCTCCCGTCACTTGCAGCTGCTGTCTTTTGCCGCTTCTGAAGATAGGATAAGAATTCTCCCCCCTCCCCACACCCCCAAACAAAGATTATATATCAAAACACATTCAGAATTGAGAACAATCCATGATGCTTTTTAATTTCTCGATCCCATGTGACTCTCTCTACAGCTATGCATAGCAGGAGGCTATCAGTGTGGTAATAGCCAAGCTGTTCTTTTATTCTTTTATTTCTTTTGTCTGCCAATGCTCATCTTTGCATTGCGGGACCCATGATATTGTTCTGAGGAAATCCAGAGTTCCCCAGAACACAATTCGAAAACCACAGATTTAACCAAGCCAGTCAAATCAACAGGTCTCTCATTTAAGGAAAACAATGAAAAAGCGTTTCCTAGGGCACCAGGTAGCCCAGCCAGGATGCGCCCGATCTCAGAAGCTAAGCAGGGTCAGCCCTGGTTAGTATTTGGATGGGAGACTGCCTGGGAATCAGGCTTCCTGCACAGAGCAGGGGGTTGGACTTGATGGTCTGGTAGGCTCCTTCCAACCCTATGATTCTAAGTATACTAACTATGGGCACAATCCTATGCATGTTAGACAGAGAAAAGGCCTACAACTCCCAGAATTCCCCAGCTAGCTAACATGCATAGGATTATGCCCTTAGTAAGACACCTCCAGGAATCACACCCACAAAAGCCTTCACCTTATATGGATATTCGGTCTGCTTTTGTTGAAGTTTATATATAATTCTTAGAAAACCATATTTTCATACACACACACTGTCTTCATATCTGTGCACTGAAACTGATATATTCAGAAAAACAAAAATTAACAAAGAAGTTACGACTAGTGAAAGGAAGTAGGAAACAAGTACATAATAATTAATATTCATTATTTTTTAATTATTATAATAATTAAATTATAATTAATTTTACACCTAATTTAGACCTGCTAAAATTATAATTAATTTTTGTGAACCGCCCAGGCAGCTTCGGCTATTGGGCGGGATAGAAATGAAATAAATCAATAATAAATCAATAATAATAAATTGATACCAAACTACAGTAAATGTATGTTGGCAATACTCAACTTCATAATACTCTGACTGCATAATATAGGTCTCTCCGGTTCATGTGAACAGTGTATTCTGTATTTTTCTGCCTTGACCTATTATATTTTTTGATATGCCTGGACTATCACATGTAAGGGAGTAGGAGGGGTGAAAATATAAGGATTTTTTTTTTTAATGATATATTCCAATTTTGTTGTTGTTCAGTCGTTCAGTCGTGTCCGACTCTTCGTGACCCCATGGACCATAGCACGCCAGGCCTTCCTGTCCTGCGCTCTCTCCTGGAGCGTGCTCAAGTCCATATTCATTGCATCAGTGATGCTATCTAGCCATCTCATCCTCTGCCGTCCCCTTCTCCTTTTGCCTTCAGTCTTTCCCAGCATCAGGGTCTTTTCCAGTGAGTTTTCTCTTCGCATTAGGTGGCCAAAATATTTGAGCTTCAGCTTCAGTATCTGTCCTTCCAATGAGCACTCAGGGTTGATTTCCTTTAGGACGGACTGATTTGACCTCCTTGCAGTCCAGGGGACCCGTAAGAGTCTTCTCCAGCACCACAGTTCGAAAGCATCAATTCTTCGGCGCTCAGCCTTCCTTATAGTCCAGCTCTCACAGCCATACATTACTAATATTCCAATTTATGTAGCTACAATTTCTGTTCCTTTTTTTTGCTGTGTTTCATTGAAGTTTTACAATAAAAATTGTATGTGTCCTTAAAAAAAGGCTCCACCTACCGCGAAGCACTCGTCCGTGGCGAAGAGCTTGGCCATGGAGCAGAGAGCCACAGCAGCCTCCCGCTGCTCCTGCAGCGCCTGCGCCGCACTGCGCACCATGAGCCGCACCGCCACCAGGCGTGTCGCCATCTCGGCCAGCTGGAACTGGAGATACTGTTGAGAGACACAGAGGGAAGCGAGCAAAGGCTTGTTCTGGGGACGCATTCGCCAAGTGGCCCCCCAGGAAGGGACCCAGCTTCTCCGGCCATTCATATTCCTGTCCTGTCCTTCCGTTTCCCCCCGGAGTTGAGTCGGAGCCTGCCCCACTGTCAGTAGGCTGTACTGCAGTGGTAGAGCACGTGCTTTGCAAGCAATATGCCCCAGGTCCATTTCCAGATATGGCTGGGAAAGACCGCAGAGTGAAAACACGAAGAGTCTCTGTCATCAGTGTAGATCCAGGGACGGGCAACTTGTGTCCCTCCGGCTATCAATTCCAGGTGCCATTCCCAGCATCCTCACCGTTGCCTATGCTAGCTAGGATGCGTTTTGGTAACCTCCAGGTTGTATTACAGCAATGCACTCTACGTGGGGCTGCCTTTGAAGACAGTTCAGAAGCTGCAGCTCATGCAAAATGCAGTGGCCAGGTTAATAACTGCGACTAGAAGGTCTACATGTATAAGACCAACTCTGGCCCACTTGCACTGGCTGCCTATATGCTTCTGAGCACAATTCAAGGTGCTGGTTTTAACCTATAAAGCCCTATGCAGCTTGGGACCGCAATACCTGATGGCATGCCTCTCCCGAAATGAACCTACCCGTACATTCAGCATCTAACAGCCTCCTCCAGGTGCCTCCTCTGAGGGAAGCTCAGAAGGCGGCAACAAGGGAGAGGGCCTTCTCAACTGTGGCCCCCCATCCATGGAATGAGCTCCCTGATGAGGTCCGCCTGGTGTCAACATTGTTATCTTTTTGGCACCAGATTAAGACCTATCTCTTTTCCCAGGCATTCGGCAGCACATGATGAGTTTTAATTGCTCCTGGATGTGTCTTTAGTTATGCTCACTGTTCAAAATTGTTTTTAGTTATATGTTGTCTGTGTATATTGTGTGTGCTTTCACGTAAATGGCTTTTAAACTTGTTATAGAGAGCTTTGGCTATGGGGCAGTATAGAAATGTTTAGTAGTAGTAGTAATAATAATAATAATAATATATTAAAGGTAAAGGTGTCCCCAAGCAGTCGTGTCCGAGTATAGGGTGTGGTGCTCATCTCCATTTCTAAGCCGAAGAGCCAGCGCTCTCCGAAGACGCTTCCATGGTCATGTGGCCGGCCTGACTGAACACCGAGGTGCACGGAACGCTGTTACCTTTCCCGCCGAGGCGGTACCTATTTATCTACTTGCAATTTCTTGCTTTCGAACTGCTAGGGTGGCAGAAGCTGGGACTGAAGACAGGCGCTCACTCTGTCATGCAGCACTCAGGTCTCGAACTGGTCTGCAGTTCAGCGTCTTAACCACTAAGCCACCGCGGCCCTCACTAAGCCAGTAGTAGTAGTAGTAGTATAGTAGTAATATAATATAGTAGTAGTAATAGTAGTAGTAGCAATAATAATATAGTAGTAGTAGTATTATATAGTGATATAATAATGTAGTAGTAATAAAACAACACATAGTTATATAATAATATGTAGTAATAATATAGTAGTAGTAGTAATAATAATATATAATATACTGCAGCATCAGCTGTTCCCAGCAAAGTGGCGCTGTGCTGATGGGCAAGAGAGCCCAGGCCCACCGCCCCATTGCCAACAGAGGTGCAGACTCAGGAGCAACGGGTTTTTGCAAGAAGAAGTCACCTGATTGCTGGCGAGGAGGTCTCCAAACTGCTTGCGTACGTTCAGGTGATCCCGAGCCAGAAGGACCGAGGCGTGGGCCGCACCCAGAGAACAAGAAGCTGGAGGAAGAAACACAGGGGAGGCCTCTGTTACACGCGGGCCCCCGGAAGCTCATGTCTCCCTTTCCGGTCACTCTTACCGCCATAAAGGCGGCCTCAAAATAACTGCAAATAAATAAAAAATGTAATGCCGTTACCAATGTTAATCCTCCCTCCGTTCAGGCCTTTCATGGCGATGTTAAAGCCCTGTCCTTCCTCTCCTAGGCGGTTGGCTACCGGAACGGCGCAGTCCTCAAACATCACAGCCCGGGTCGGCTGCGAGTTCCAGCCCACCTGTGGGGGGGACCAAAAACCTCATGCTCCACTTGTCCCTGGATGCCACCGTCATGCCTGAAGACAGCAGGCCACTGCACCTTTGCCGTCCCATGGTGCAGAACTGCTTCTATCGCTTTCAAGCAAGCGTGGCCACGAGAACTTCTAACTGCCACCACAAGCCCTCTCTTACCTTCTTCTCCTTTTTGCCGAAACTCAAGCCCAGCGTCCCTTTCTCGAGCACCAGGCATGAGATGCCTTTGGGGCCTGGTCCTCCCGTGCGGCACATCACTACGTACAGGTCCGTATCGCCGCCGCCACTGATGAAGGCCTGGCAGTAGAAGTCCAAGACAAAAGTCGTCGCTCAGAGGAGGAAGTGAGACTGCAGCGGTGGGCAACTTGTGGCCCTCCAGATGCTTTGCCCTACAACTCCCATCATCCCAATGCTGAGGGATGATGGCAACATAGGAAGCTGCTGTATACAGAGTTAGACCCTTGGTCCATCTAAGCCCAGCACTGTTGACACTGACTGGCAGCAATGGCTCTCCAGGGTTTCAGGCGGGAGTTTTTCCAGCCCTACCTGGAGACGCCGGGGATTGAACCTGGGATGTTCTACATGTAAAGAAGGTGCTCTACCACTGAGCTACAGCTCCTACCCAAGACTACACTCGTTTCCGATTTGTTTCCAAGCCCAATCCAAAGTATCATTTATGATCTTTAGAGCACAATCCTTTGCAAGTTCACTTGGAACTATGTTCTACTGTATTCAATGGAGCTTCCCCTAGGAAAGTGTGTATAGGATTGGAGCCCTAAAGGCCTAAATGGTTTGGAGCCAGGATACCTTCTGAAAAGCCCATTGAGTTAGGAACGTGGCAAGCTGCCTTATAGTGAGTCAGACCCTGGGTTCATCTAGCCCAGCACTGTTGACACTGACTGGCAGCAGCGGCTCTCCAGGGTGTCGGGCAGGAGTTTTTCCAGCCCTACCTGGAGATGCCGGGGATTGAACCTGGGAACTTCTGCATGCAAGGCAGGTGATCTGCCCACTGAGCTACAGACCCTCTAGGCCAAAACACCTGGAGGGCCATATGTTGCCCATCCCTGAGTTAGGGACTTTCCCAATGGCTGGCCAGCCAGCCAACCTTGGAATTGGAGAACAGATGGCAGCAGGGAGAAGGATTAGAAAGTGCACAAACTTCTTTCTGTTAAGGGCTGCATTATCTTTGGGATAATCTGTCAGGGGCCACATACTGGTGGTGGGGAAGGGAGCAAGGCCAGCGGTACGCAGGGTCAGAGCCCAAGGTGGGTGGGTCACCCCTTTTCTTTTTCTGCCACCCCCTTCTCCCTCCCTCCCTCTTTCTTCCCACCCAGCAAGCTGCCAGGAGAGTGACAGATCACTCCTGCCAGTGATCTGAACTGATTGCATGCTTTTGAAATTAGTCTGGGGGCCACATGACAGGAGGCCAAGGGCTGTATGTGTGTGGCTCCCACCCAGTGGGACTCCAGTACTTGATAGGCCTGTCCTATCATATAACACCAGTCATAAAGGAATTGCACTGGCAGCCAACAGACTTCTGGCTAGAATTCAAGGTTCTGGTGGTGACATTTAAAGCCCTAAGGGGCTTGGGACCTCGATATTTGAGGGAGCGCCTCACCCTATATATGCCTGCCCAAGGACTGAGATCTGTTGGAGGGGCCCTCCTCTGCATCCCACCAGTGCGAGACATACACTATGATGGGGCGTGGGAGAGGGCCTTCTCTGCTGTGGCACCCCGGTTGTGGAATGCCCTCCCCTTGGAGGCCTGATTGGCGCAGACATTGGTTTTATTTCAGTGCCAAGTAAAAACATGGCTTTTCACAAAAGCCTGTAAGGGCTAAATGCATTCCTTAAAGTAGGATACTGTTTAAAGTGTTTTATTGTTTTAGATTTTAATTGGTATTAGCTTGTTTAATGTTTAATATGTTTTTAGCTGTTTTAATTATTGTTTTATACTGTTTAAACTGATTTTATCTATATGCCACCCTGAGATCTTAATGATATTAAGATCATTAATATCTTAATGATATAGGGCGGGATATAAATGTTTTAAATAAAAATAAATAAATAAAAATAAATGTCCGCTTTGAACTGATCCAATCCTTCATCAAACACCATCTAAGCCAGACAGCCATTGCCACAGCTGTAAGAGGACTGCAGGCTGCCTTACCCAGGGCAACGTTCAGGGCTACATAAATTTTGTGCATAAAGCAGGGACGAAGGGTGGGTGGGTAAGAAGGGATGAGCACCAGCCATTCCAGCAGGCTGTACAGAGCGAGGTGAGAAGCAAAGCAGGACCATTCCACCAGCCCTGCTGAAAGACTCCTTATTTTTCCCCTCTTCCTTCCCCTCCTTTTTTCCTTGTGTGTCGTGTCCTTTGAGATTGTAAGCCTATGGGCAGGGACTGCCTTGTTTTACTGATTGCACATAAGCCACTCGGGGAGTCTTTTTTTGGCTGAGGAGTAGGGTAACAATACTTTAAATAAAGGAGCAAATGGAACCCTGCATCCTGCCCATCTGCAATTACAATTGTTTGGAGCACAGGAGAAACTCCTGCTAGAAGCTGCCAGGGAAGGGAGTGTGGTGGTCCAAAAAGAAAACGGTGCAGAGGGTTTCTCACCGGCGAGGATTCCGAGAGGGCAGACTCCCAGTTCTAGGGGCTGAAATCATTATGGGAGAGAGAGAAGGAGAGAGACACGGAGCTTCTCCCACAGGGAGGGATTCCAGTAGAGGAGGAAAGCTGGTACCTTGGAACCATTAAGGATGTAAGTGTCGCCTTTCCTCTTGGCTGAAGTTAGCAAAGAAGCAGCATCACTTCCACTTTCTGTTTGGGGAAGGGAAAGAACAGCTACATTAAAATTCAATTAAGACAGCAGAGCCCGTTCCGTGTTCCGTATGATTCTTGCTACTCCTGCTAAGATTCCTAACTGCATCTTTCCCATCGCCCTTCAGATCCGAGCTTTGCAGACAGAACTCTTGGCTACCATCCTTGGCCTGGATCCCAGTTTCTCACCTTTGGGCCAGTGTAGGCTGGTGGCTCCGTTGTCAGTGGGGCAGTGCATCTGCTCCGGGTCCAGTCAGAACTCTAGAGGAGCTATCCAAGTTGCAGAAGCACCTTAGAGAGCTCCTTCAGAGTTCTGACAGGTTCTGACTGAAACCCGGAGTGGATTCACTGCCCCACTGACATCAGAGTGACCAGCCTCCACTGCATTGGGCTGGTCACCTTGTTTGGTGACTGCTTGTTTGGTCACCACCCTGCTTCTTTTCACCATGCTGTTAGGACGCCTTGCTTGCCCTGCACTGGATTGAGCATTGCAGCTACAGGGGCTGAGCTGCGAATCAGTAAGTCCCCAGTTCAAATCTCATTGCTGCCATGAACTCACTAAGCGGCCTTAGGTATGCCATTCTCTGTCTCGGCCTCAGTCCTCCCATCTACAATATGGAGCTAAGTATACCAACTTACCTTACAGGGTTGTTGTACGGGTTACAATTAGATGATGCATGTGAGGAACTTGAAAGTTAACAAATGTTTCTATCATTATTATTAATATTATTATTCGTCTTGCTATTCCTCCAAGGGCCTCAGAATACCGTACACCCTCCCCAATTTTGTCCTCACAACAACCCTGTGAGTTAGGTTAGGCTGAGAGAGGGTGACAGTCCCATGGCCTCCCAGGGAGTATTGTGGGGATTTGAACCCAGATCTCTCTTGTCTAAACCTAACACTCTCATCCCATATCCCACACAGGTTCAACCAGAACCCATAAATAACTGTGCTAGATCTAATACTGAGGGGTGGAGGGGGGGCACGCCTCATTCAGGAACATCCTAGCTAGGGTGGTCAGGGGCCAGATTTCCCCCTGCATCTCTCACCTGGCTCAGTCAGGCAGTAAGAGGCGAGTTTTTCCATGCTGCAGAGCGAGGGACAGTATTTGTGCCTCTGCTCCTCTTTTCCAAAGGTGTCGATCATCCAAACGCACATACTGCAGCAGAAACAACGACAAAACGGATCACCATGTGGACGTCCCAGCCCCAGTTCCAACCCTAACCTGATACTCACTTGTGGATGCTGATATAAGCTGTAGTGCTGACACATCCCGTCGACAGAGCCTCAAAGATGATGGAGGTGTCGAGCCGGGACAATCCGGAGCCCCCCACGTCCGGCCTCACATAGATCCCGCCAAACCCCAGCTGGGCTGCTTTCCGCAGGGTTTCCACAGGGAATATTTCCTGTTAAAGCAGAGAGAGGGAGGGAGGCGATGGGATCATATCCACTGGCATAAGTAAAAGTGGTTTTATGTTTTGAAACAGATTGGCTTTTCTCTATTCTCAGTGTTCTGTATCTCAAACATTTCATAGAAGCGGCAGATAAAAAGCTACACTTCCCAACACTGCCTTACTAAAATAACCGTGTCAGACTGCACTCCTATACACACGTCACTGAAAATAATCCCCATTGAACTCCATGGGATTTACTTTCAAGCAGACGTGCATATGTGCCTTTTGGTGATATTGAAGAAAGCATAAGATAATTCCAAAGCCAGGAAAGGCCATATTTACCACTTTCCTTATATTTTCTAGTGACCAGCAGCAGCTAACAGCAGAAGTAAACAGAGTTAGAGATGTGAAGGTGTGGGCGGGGGGGGGGGGGAGTTCCCCCACGCCCAAATTTTCCAAAGTCTTGGGAAAAAAACATTTTGTTTTTTTTTTAAACAAGTTTTGGGTTCTTCCTTCCCCTCCCCATTTTTTCTCAGTTTTTTTTCCCTAGGCCTCCTCCACATCTGTAAGCAGAGCCAAGCAATATCAGCAAGCAGCAGCAAGCTCCCACCCCCTTTTTTGGTAGGTGCAATCCTATACATGTTTAGACAAAAAAAGTCCTCCAACTCCCAGCATTCCCCAGCCAGCCATCCTCAGTGTTCCTCCTATCAAATTAAATTAAAGGCTGCAAATAGTTGCGCTCTCACCTTTTCATCCCATTCTGCCATATGTGGGGCCATTTCTTTGGCAGCAAAGTCAAAGGCCACTTTTTGGAACTCCTTCTGTTCTTCCGTCAAACCCACAGAGGCTGGGAGACAGAAGAGAAAAAGCTTTCAAAGAAGACCCAAGAAAAAGGGAAGGTCCCAAGGTTCGTTTTAGGCTCCACTCCATCCCACCCCACCTAAGGATCATGCTTAGTCAAAGTGACCTGGTGTCTTTAGGATTTTTTTAAGACACAGCAAAACCAGGTCAGACTCATTCCACCTTTGTTACCAACAGGGGGATGCACTGGACACTTTAGCAGCATCTCATAAGGCAGTCGCTGCATGTAACACAATCAGGTGCATGATTCCTTGGAAGTAAGTTCCATTGTGTTCAGTGGGGCTTACTCCCTAGCAAGTACGTTTAAGAGTTGCAGCCTTACAGCGCCATCCTATGCATGCCTACTCTAGTCCTGATGGCTTTACGCTACCTCCAAGTATCAGAGGCAGTATGCCTATGTACACTACTGGCTGGGGAACATGGGTGCTGTTGCACTCATCTCCTGCTTGTGGGTTCCCAGCTGACAGCTGGTTGGACACTGTGTGAACAGAATGCTGTACTGGATGAACCCTTGGTCTGATCCAGCAGAGCTCTTCTTATGTTCTTATGCGAGTCCCCTATATGGGGTTTACTCCCAGGTAAGAGGATTGATTTCCTCCTCCTTCTCCAAGCTGCTCACATCAAGGTCTGTTTTGCTTATATACACAAATCCCTGAAACCTCCCTAAGTACACCCTGGAATGATGGCATTGGAGTTAACACTACACACACACACACACACTCCTTCTGGCAGGGCTCCTTGAATAACCTCAGGGCAGGCAGGCATTCGATAGGCGAAGCATGTCCCCATCACAGTACTTCCGTGCCAAGAAAGCAGCACCTTCCCTCTGTCCTTACAGGGAGGAATTCAACGGGTGAAGGCTTCCCCCTGCGGGTGCATCTCCACGCAGAAAAAGAAGGAGCAGCTGCTGCATTTCTCCCCGTCGCCAAGCAGAAATGCAGCCGGTGAGGACTTCCAGTACTGCGTATCTCCCTGCAGCGACAAGGAGAACCGGTTGAATGTCTGCCTGCGCACACATTTGTGCATGCTTCTTACGGTCTATGCAGGAGACGAATCCTCGGCGCCCCCACGCCTGTTTCCGCCCGGGCCCCCTCCTCAGCAGGGCCCCCAGCCGGGACCAGCCTCTCCAAGCCATGGCGAGCGGCTCTGCGGCGACCAAAAGCTCCCTCCCCGAAGAGACCGTGCGGCCGCGCTGCATGGCGGGAGTTGTAGTTCGCGGCTACGCGTGCCGCCATCCACCCTCCTTGCGATAAGCGCGCAGTGAGGCTGCAATTCCCGGGAGCGGTCGCGAAGCGCCGCTGGTCGCTTCTGAGAGTTGTAGTGCCTTTTCCCCTGCCGGGTTCTCTTGCTTGCGGCTGGTGTTCAAGGCGTCGCTGCGGTTTGCATGACCCTTATTCGTCCGCCGAATCAAATGGAGCTGAGAGCGAGGTTCGCACTGGAAGCATTTTTTTTTTCCTCGCTGGGATTTGAAGCCCTGCAGCCAACCAAAAGCTCCGCTGTGTAAAATTCGGGAGGGAGCTGCTGGTGCAGGCGGAAGCTGGAGAAAGGGCGTCGGAGCGGCAAGAGCAAAGGAAATCTGGGCAGTTGCATACTTAGCAGTAAATATTTAACAGGTACAGTCTGTAGCCGTCCCCGCTTCCTTGTGTTTGGTTCGCGATGTGCGTTCACTTTTTCTCCCCTAAAAAGTGAAAAAGTGTAAAAAGTACACTTGCCAACTATATACTATCTGAGCAGGATGCAGCTTGGCTCATTTGCTTGAGTTACCTGAACCTTGTTGCTCTGTGGCTTTCTGCAGAAATTGCAGCTGTCATGTTGGGCCCTGCGGGAGTGGGGAGGAGGAATCCGAAAGCCCCTGGTAAGGTAATATCTTTTTTAGGACTGGCTAAAATGCTGTGAAATACTGAGCAAGCTTTTGAGTTTATCGGACATCTCCTCAGGAGGTGGGTGCTGAGTGAGATTTTATTTATTTATTCACTGCATTTATACCCTGCCATTTTTCCTCTTGCAAGGAACCCAAGGCAGCTTACATTATCATCCTCCTCTCCATTTTATCCGCACAACAACAACCCTGTGAGGTAGGTTGGGCTGAGAGTCTGTGACTGGCCCAAAATCACCCAGTGAGCTTCCATGGCTGAGTGGGGACTAGAACCCGGATCTCCCAACTCCTAGTCCAACACTCTTGCCACTACACCACACTGGCTCTCTATAACGAATAATAACGAAGGGGGCAGAGAGCAGACCTGAACCACAGTGCTGAGTGTTTCTTCAGAAGTCAGACACGACTGAACAACAACAGTCCCACTGTGGTGTGTGGAGCTTTACTCCCAAGTAACTGTGTGTCAGGTTGTCACCTGAAATAGATGAGACCATTGTTGTTGTTGTTGTTCAGTCGTTCAGTCGTGTCCGACTCTTCGTGACCCCAGGGACCATAGCACGCCAGGCCTTCCTGTCCTGCGCTCTCTCCCGGAGCGTGCTCAAGTTCATATTCATTGCATCCGTGATGCTATCTAGCCATCTCATCCTCTGCCGTCCCCTTCTCCTTTTGCCTTCAGTCTTTCCCAGCATCAGGGTCTTTTCCAGGGAGTTTTCTCTTCGCATTAGGTGGCCAAAATATTGGAGCTTCAGCTTCATTATCTGTCCTTCCAATGAGCACTCAGGGTTGATTTCCTTTAGGATGGACTGATTTGACCTCCTTGCAGTCCAGGGCACTCGTAAGAGTCTTCTCCAGCACCACAGTTCGAAAGCATCAATTCTTCGGCGCTCAGCCTTCCTTATAGTCCAGCTCTCACAGCCATACATTACTACTGGGAAAACCATAGCTTTGATTAGACGGACCTTTGTCGGCAAGGTGATGTCTCTGCTTCCATACTAGGTACAAAACAGCTTTTATTAATTTTTATTTTACAGCTTTATATATTGCTTCCCAACAAAATTATCAAAGTGGTGAATACAGTAACAACTTCAACAATAGAATAATAATCATTCTACTGATCAACAATAACACTGTAACTGAGTTATCACCTCTGGGAAAGCCTGTATAGTCAAGGTTGTAGATGCCTGTCTGCTGCCCAGTCATGGACAGGAGCAATAATATATATATTATTGCCAGTGTGATGTAGTGGCAAGAGTGTTGGACTGGGAGCTGGGAGATCCGGGTTCTAGTCCCCACTTGGCCATGGAAGCTCACTGGGTGACTTTGGGCCAGTCACACACTCTCAGCCCAACCCACCTCACAGGGTTGTTGTTGTGAGGATAAAATGGAGAGGAGGAGGATAATGTCCGCCTTGGTTTCCTTGCAAGAGGAAAAAAGGCGGGATATAAATGCAATAAATAAATAAAATACAGGGCATTGAAGAGCTGTTCCCCCCAGCAGTGGGAATTTTATAAGTCTGCAGTCCTATACCCACATGGGAGTAAGCTGCATTGAACTCAGCGGGACTTGCTTCTGAGCAGACATGTATGAGTTTGCACGGTTAGCCACAAATTCTGAATTTTCAGCACGTATTAGCCACATGTATTCAAGCATGTCTTTGTAGCCATGAAGGGTAGAGACTTTATCTCTTTTTTAAAAGAAAAAATGAAAAAGAAATGAAATCTGAGAGCCTTAGGAAGCTGAATCCTGTGTTCCACAGCACATGCTATGCATTTTCTATGCTCCCATGGAATTGCACCATGACACATGAGATCCTTTTCACAGGTGCTGCCCAGCACACTTCAAGGCAGAGGGAGAATGCCTTGGCCTTCACGCGGCAAGAGAAGAGACAGAGCGGCCTCAACAGGTCAGTGGGGGAACTAGGCTTGGTGGCCATTCCCTGTGTTTAGTTGCGCATTCTGGTTTTCATAGAAAGTATCGTAGAATCATAGGGTTGGAAGGGGCCTACAAGACCATCGAGTCCAACCCCCTGCTCAGTGCAGGGTTCCCAGGCAGTCTCCCATCCAAGTACTGACCAGGGCTGACCCTGCTTAGCTTCCGAGATCAGACGAGATTGGGCGCACCCAGCCCTTTGAAACAAAGAAAAAGCCCACTTGGAGTGTATTGGTATGTGGTTGTTTTAGACCGGGGGTGTCAAACCATTTTCAACAAGAGAGCCTAATTCCATTTAAGAGGAATTATTGGGAGTGGTGGGCGGTGCTGAAGGCAAACAGGGTGGACCCAAAAATACCAGCATATTTTAGTTGAAAACTCTCACTGCCAGTAACTATAATCCTTAGGAGAGGTGTTTGGACTTTTAGAATGGGAGGAAAACTGCACAAAAGCCGGGAAACCACCAAAGATCGGGGGTGGGGGAGACGGAGCTACCTGGGGAGCCCTGGAAAACTGGATTGGGACCTCAAGAGGGCAGATTTGGCCCCCGGGCCTAAGGTTCTAAACCCCTGTTGTAGATACATGCAGGTTCTGGAAACATAAGTTGCTGAAGATGTGAAGCCAGCGAAGGCTGGTGGCTCCTATGTCAGTGGGAAGGTGAATCTGCTCGGGGTTTCAGTCAGAACTCTAAAGGAGCTATCACACCTTGGATAGCTCCTTTAGAGTTCTGACTGAACCCCGGAGCAGATTCACCTTCCCACTGACATTGGAGCCACCAGCCTCCGCTGCGTGAAGCTAAAGATTTAGGTCAGTGTTGGGAAAACTTTTTCAGACCAAGGGCTGATTTCCAATCTGGGAAAGGTCTTGGAGGCCACATTCCATCTGTGGGTGGGCTCAGAGGCAGAGAGGGCAAACAAATGATGACTATTCTTGTGGGAAAGGTAGGTGAGGACAGTTCCAGCTTCAGCAGCTGCTCAGCCAAGGGACTGGGAGCCCCAGTGCCAAGTAGCAGCTGAAGGAACCTCCCACCTCCTCACTTCTTTTTTCCTACTGGAAAGAGAGGTGGGGAAACTTGGGGCTTTGAGCCCAACTGCTGAGCAGCGGCTGAAAGCCTTGTCGCTCCTCATGCTCGCCAGAGGGCATGCCGTGCTCACCGTGGCGAGCATGGGGTATGCAGTCGTTGAAGCCGGCTCCCAATCATAAGCCATTTACTTGCCTTGCAGGAGGTGCATGGTTCAGTTGCTGACACATTCTGCCTGAGCAGTTGGAATGTTCAGATATCTCTCATGACATCACAGCAGCACAACCAATGACTAATGCATCTTGCAAGTACCATCTAGGGAATTGCCAGTACACCGAAATATGTACTATGCCTGATGACAAACACCCTGAGAGAAAGTGAGACATTTACGGCAGGGAAAGTACAATATCTAGAGATGTTCCAGACTTGCTCTCGCCCATCCAAACTTGCCTTTCCCATCACTTATGAATTGTTTAGAAGGGGTGAGGTTTTTAAAGCTTAGCTTAAGCCCACTGAGTTGATATTCCTCTTCTTAAAAAAACCAAAACCAAAACGAGAAGGTAAATCTCTGTGATATTCTCTATTAATTCCTGGTTGCTTCAAGCTATAAAAGAACCTGATTTTAAAGTGGCAAAATCTGAGATCCAGAAGGACAGTGAGGAACCCAGGACGTCAAGAGTCGAGACGAAACGTTTTGCAGCGAGAAATGCTGGGGAAAGCTCCAAGGGAGAAGCCCAGGCTGAGCAACAGGGGAACAAGAAAGTCTACACACATTGGCTTTTGAAATCTGAGCCGGAGAGCCGGTTTGAGAAGGGGGTAGATGTGAAAGTAAGCAAGCAAACTTCTGTAATAGTGTGTGTGTGTGTGTGTGTGTGTGTGTGTGTGTGTGTGTTGACCTAACCCAGCCTGTGGCCCCCAGGTGTTTTGGACTACAAATCCCATCACCGCTGATCACTGGCTATGCTGGCTGGAGTGGAAGGGAGTTATAGGCCAAAGCATCTTGAGATCATTAGGCTGAGGAAAGCTAGGAGATCTAGATCTGGATATGTGATGTTGCATGAAAAATACACCTCACTTGCACTAATGCACCCTGCTGGATGGAGACCGGAGCTACAGAAGCTGCATATCAATTCACCGCAGAACAGAGATGTGGAATCTCTGGCCCATGGACTGAATTGGGCCACCAGGTCAGATAATCCGGCCCACAGGGGCCCCTCCTTGAAGCCCTACTGCTCAGAGGAGGGGGCAGGATAACAATTGACCCATGACCACACCCGTCTCCTTCCCTGATGTGGGAAAAGGCAGGAGAGCAAAGCCGACTCAGGACCTGGCGGGCTTTCTTCCGTGCCTCTCTGTGCACCAAGAAAGTAAAATGGGGTCAGGTGATGTCAGAACATAGGAATCTGGGAAGGGGGGGGCTTCAGGGGAAAGGTCCACCCCTTGTTGTCATTTGGCCCTCCTGATTGGTCCTGGGAGGCATTCTGCCCCCCCCCCCCGGACCAATGTGATTTCCCACACTTGCTGTAGAGCTTCTCTTCCCCCTCTGCTCGCTTGTCCATTCCACCACCAAAAGGGGGAGGGAGGATCAGTGAAGGAGCAGCTGGGGGTGGCAGCGGTGGCGGCAGCTGCTGTGTGATGCCATCCCTGAGCGTGATGAGCAGCAGCAGTGAGTTGGGTTGATAGGGGCCCTGTCCTGCAATGCCGGGGCCACGGCGGCTGCCGGAGGACGCCGGTCCCTGACGTTGGCTCTGCCTACCTGTGCCAAATATCCCCACTACAGCAGCCAAACATGTTATTAAAAATCTCTGCAAATCTTTGCTGTCACCACAAATAAGGCAGCTTCTCTGGTTATTTGTTCCAATTCAGTTTACAAGAATTTAATCTGATGTGGCAGGGGTGAGCGACACACAGGCCATGTGCAGCCCCCGGAGGAGACTGGTCATGACTAACTTAAGCCCCATTCATTTAAATGGGTCTACTCTAAGTAGGACTTAGGTTGGATTTTACCCTAAATTTAGAAATAGCTTTGTTTATGTAGGTATCATTCCAAATTTAGTAGTTAACAGAGTAGGAACTTTGGTGATCAGAGAGTGCTATGTTGAGTGCAATCCTGTAGTTGTCTACTCAGATGCAAGACCTATTGAGTTCAATGGGACTTACTCTCAGGTAAGTCTGTGTACAAGACTGCAGCCTTCATCAGTAAAATCCTAACACAGAAATGGCAGCGCAGCCTCTCTGGTAATGTATGTTTTTAATCTGATTCTCCAGTTCAGCATTGAAGACCTAAAAGCTCAACCCAATCAAACAGCAGGCTGGGATGGAGTCAGGAATTATCAGGTAAGGCATCCAGAACATATGTCTTTTGGCTTAAAAAAGCAAACCACAGAAGAGATGAGGTTACATCTCAAAACCTCTGCTAAGTTTTTCTTCCTTCCTTCCTTCCTTCCTTCCTTCCTTCCTTCCCTCCCTCCCTCCCTCTCTTCTTTCTTTCTTTCTTTCTTTCTTTCTTTTCCTTCCTTCCTTTCTTTCTTTTTCTTTCTACAAAGGAACTGAGCAGTAAATGCAATAGCTAACCTCAATTAGATGGATTTGAAATTGTTGAGTTCAAAACAATTTGTTTTCAGATCAAAGCTTGCAGTGGGAAAGCTGAGATTTGCTTTTTGCACTAAATGTATTTTAAGTTCTTGTAAATATTATCCCTTTCCTCTCTCGTCTCCTGTGGAACTGGAATTTAGACTGTAAGCTCCATGGGGCAAGGAATGTTTCTTCCCCAGCCCACCCTTTTCAGGGCACCAGTGTGATATAGTGGCTAGTGCCATAGTGGTTAGTGCTACACTAGGACAGGGAAGCCCAGATTCCAGTCCCCACAGCCATGCAGCTCAGTGGATGACCTCAGGCCAGCCATAATCTCTCAGCCTAAACTACCTCACAGGGTTGTTGGGAAGATAAAATGGGGAGAGGATAATTTATGCTGCCTTGAACTTTCTGGAGGATAGGCAGGATATAAATGTAGAAATAAATTAAATAACACCTGCTATGAGATAGAAGGGAAATAAGACATGCACATGAAAAACCATTCAGTTTGGTTCAGATGTCACTCGAAATCATGGTTAAGGAATCTTAACTACAGATCAGTATGATGTTCGGATTAACAAATTATAGTTTGCATTCAGCTGGCAAAACAGAACCAGAAACAGTGGTTTGTGAACTGTGGTTCGAGAGCTAACTATGTTTGGTGCAGTGTTTGAACTGGCAAACCGTAATCCACTTGATGCTCTGCTGAGTCTATAGACAATGAAAGCAGTCAAGCAGCTGTAAACTGTGATTTGCCTTGTCGTACATTTGGGAGTTCGACTCCATGGATTGGGTTCTAAACTAGGGTTAGCACAAAGCATGGCTTGGCACGATACCTGAATTGTGCCTTTGTGTCGACTGCTTGGCTGGCATCCTCTCAGATCCGAGGACCCCCTGGCAGTAGTGTGGATTATCTGCAGTCGAGGCATGCTGTGTAGCCTCTTTTCCTTGAGGCCATTCAAAAGGTGATCCCTGCTCTGTTCCTTTGTCAGGCCCGGAATTTCCTGAGGGATATGAAAGTTGGCCAGGAGGCCTTCTTCTACCACAGTAATTGTAAGGTGCCTGGGATTGCTGGCATTGTCAAGGTGAGTGTGGATTTCTAAACATGCACAACACCGCTGCAAAAATATGTCCATGCTAGGCTACCGGGAACAAGAGGATATTGGCCTGAATTGCAGAGAGAAAAGAGTGGTGAATCTCGATTGGGGAAATGTCTAATGCAGGGGTAGACAATCAGCACCCCTCCAGAACTTTCTTGGGATCCAGCTCAAATCCAATGGTCATGGGATGATGAGAGTTGTAGTCCAACATCCAGAGGGCCACAGGTTTCGCCCCGCCCCAAGCTAAAGCCATAAATCGCTGGCTGTTGTAATCCACAAGGGATAGATCAGCCCTTCATTCCTATATGATAGATGCACAGGGTTTCTATATCCACACTGCCGACTTCAATGAGGCAAGTTGTTTTTTCATTGCAAAAAATTCTGGGAATTGTAGTTGTGTTATGGATATGGGCAGCTAAGGTCGTCTTGCAGAGTATTCCTGGCCCTTGCCAAGCTACAGTTCCCAGGATTCTTTGTGGGGAAGCTAGGGCAATGAAGTTGGGAAAGTACCCATCTAGGTTTTGTAGAGTAGACTAGGCCAGGTTACAGGCTACTGTCCTAGGTTACTGGGGCTGAGGCAGGATTTGCATATGGGAGCCTTGAGTTCACAGCATCCTTTAGCCCTGGGGCTGAAGGAGAGAAAAAAAATGGAAGGCCCATTCCTACATGCCTGTCGAGTGGTGACTTGCACATGTGAATCTGTCGTTCCAGATGATATGGAAGTTCTTAAGCCAGACAGAGAACTGGCATATTGCCTCCATCATCGTGGTTCTCAGTGGGGTTGGTTCACACATTTAGCTGCGAGTCATTGGCGTGTGTGAGCTGACCCTATCTTAAGGAAGAATCTACTCTCCAGTCTCCCTTGGTTCATGACCTGCGTTCTCTGTCCATGCTTCTCTCCCAAATCCCAGATAGTGAAGGAGGCCTATTCGGATCACACCCAGTTTGAAAAAACAGATCCTCACTATGATGCTTCCAGTATCAAAGAGAAACCCAAATGGTCCATGGTAAGTCCAAAATATCCGGAGGGCACCAGCCTGCAGAAGGCTAGCATATACTGCCCTTTTTTAAAAAAAATGGGTTATCATGTGCCATTTCCTTCTCCAGTGGACCACATTTTGTCAGAACTCTCTGCCATGACCTGTCCGTCTTGGGTGGCCCTGCACGGCATAGCTTATGGCTTCACTGAGTTACGCAAGCCCCTTCGCCACAACAAGGGGTCTTCAATCCATGAAGGGGTCTTCCAAGAGAGGGGACTGTTAAATAAGCTTTTCACTCTCCTACCCATTTTGCTTTTATATTAACTCCCACCACCCAGCACGGGCCAGAGAACCGGCTGAACTCCTTCTCTCATTCAGGAGCCCACATACAAAATTCTGGTGACTATCCAGTTGAACAGCTGGTGCGGCCAGAGATCACAATCTGACAATAGCAATTCCTGAGATTCAAGAACAAATGTTAGATCTACACATGCAGGGAAATGGAAGGTGGAGGTGGTGCCCCATTTTCACACTGTGGGTGTGGTGTTTGTCACGGGGTGGGGTGGGAGGCAGAAGTCCTGTAAGTAGAAAACTAGCACATCAGGGAAGAAGGCTGGGCTAGAACCTTCCAAGCACTGATGTGCTTGTTTTGTATTTCCCTTTGCAAGGAGTTGTTGCATAAAGGGAGCATTTAAAATGGGTATATCCCCAACATGCAAACTGAAATGGTGCAGACCATTCTGCCTGTCCAAGAGCTGACCTACACAATCAGTCAGTTAAGGAGATAGAATTTTGGATTGTACCACTGTGTGTGTGGGGGGGTGTGCACGTGCGCATCTGTCTTTGAATGCCTCCCCCCACATTAAAAGCACTTCCTGCATATAATAAATTAGCACAGTGGGAGGGCGGGCCATGCTAAATCTGTCACTGATATGCTTGTTTACTACATGCAAGGAGATGATTTTGGGGGGCGGGGAATATTTGGAAGGGCATTTAATAAATGCAGTTCTCTCCCTCAACACTGTTTTAGGGTGCAATCCTATGGCTGCTAGACAGTGGCTAGACGGCCATAGGGTGTCTGGTTTTCCAGGAACCGACCTCAGAGCCCATGTGCCAAGGTTGGCTCCCGGAGAACCAATCCCCCCCCCCTTCCGCAGAAGAGCCCCATTGTCCACGCTCGCAAGAGGAGCGCGGAGCAGCCGAAAGGGGGCGTTCCGGGGCAGGGCGGGCGGAATGCCTATACGACACATCCGATGTGTCGTACAGCAGCCTCCTCCCCCGCTCAGCCCTCCCGCGGCTAGACGGCCACAATCGGCCGTCTAGCTGAAAATGCAGGGCAGGAGAAGCGCGGGGGGAATGATCCCCTCCGTGCTTCTGCTGCCCGGCATTGGATAGGCGGTGGCCTCCGCGTTCAGAGGAGGCGGCCTATCTGGATAGGATTGCGCCCTTAAATGATTTTAGTTTCTTTTTTTTTAAGTACAGCACTCACAAACTTCCCTTACACTCTTGAAATCCAGAATTCTGCTTCTCCTGTCTGCTGCACTTGATGTAGTTTGGCTCTAAGAGGGGCAGCACCGAGTCTCACTTTGGCTACTGGTAATCAACAATGCAGCTCTTTAACTCAGCCGCCTTCTCAGATACGACTTTCCTCCCTTGCGTTTACAGGTTGACGTGCAGTTTGTGCGCATGACCAAGCGGTTCATCCCCCTGGCTGAACTGAAAGTTCACCACCAGGTGCACAAAACATCAGGAGGGCCCCTGAAAGAGATGACTCTTTTCACGAGGCAGAGGCTTTCTGTCCAGCCCCTAACCAAAGGTAAGGACTAGGAACCAGCAACTTTTGCTACTTCGCCAGGTGGAAACATAGGGCCTGTTCACACAATCACAGAGGGGGAAATAAGCCACGGTAGCTTATTTCCCCCACCACACATGCCAGTGGGATTTGTGTAATTACTCTCACTGGTGTGGCTTGCTGTGTCATGCGAACTCAGTGAGGGTGACGTCTTGCCGTGGTTAACAAACCACCCCAGAACCCATGGGCTGTTGCTGGGTTCTGGGGTGGCTTGTTAACCACGGTAACAAGCCACACTCACTGGGTTCACATGACACAGCAAGCCACACTGGCGAGAGTAATTATGCAAATCCTCCTCCCCGGTAGCAACCCACATGCACGGCAAGGGAAATAAGCCACCATTACTGGGTTTGCACAACATGCTAACCCACACTCAGTGGCTGAGTGTGGATTGTTTGTTGAACCGTGGGTTATTGTGTTGTCTGAAGTTGCCCCCCAACACCTGGGCCACCTACCTGTAAATCCAAGCCTAGGCAAACATTAATGGAAGTGACAGCAGCAGCTTCCTTCCCTGCAGCTTCCTTCCCTTTCAGTTGCCCCCCCCTCCTCCTGCCCCCAAATTAGAACTATAGGCTGCCCCTACTAAGAGGGATTCATCCCCAGAGCTGTGCCTCTTTCAGGGCCAAAGATGTAGAAAAGCATAACTTGCAGGACAACTGAGCTATGCTTGCATTAACTTGGGTGCCACATCCCAGTGGGGAAGTGGGTAAAACAGAGAGCCGCAGAGCTTCGGTGACTGGTCCTTACCCTACTGTTTTCTTTCCCCTTTCAAGAGGAATTTGAGTTCGTTTTGAGCCTGGAAGAGGAAAAGCCGCAATAAGACATGACTGCGACATGCTATAGAAACGGCTGAGCTGTTAAAAAAAAAACCATATTGGGAAGGAGCAAATTGTTCTTCAGCAGTCTGAGAGAAGGAGCTGAAAGCCTACCGATGCAGTTTTATATTCCCAATCGGTTGCCTTGCTTTGAAATAAGTAGTATTTTTCCTCAACAAAGATATATGTATCCATTTTATGTGGGAGTTTGTTTATTTATTGGGGAAATAAAAATACACCCCGCCCTTTCAGCCCTCCCAAGGACATCCTTGAAACGTGGTGGTCCCAAACCTTTCAGGGTAGGTGGGGGGAACATTTTTGCTATCTAGACCAAGGGTAGAATTCAATTTCGAAGCAGCTCTTCAGGGCCATGTTCCCGTGGTCTGCAGGGTCACAAATACCAGCCTATTTTAGCTTAAACCTCTTAATGCCAGCAACTAAGCCTTAGGAGAGGCATTTCAGCCGTCTAGCCTGGGGGGAAAATGTACAAAAGCTGGGAAACCACGAAACAACCAGCGGTTGGGTGGGAAGGGGGTGGTGCCATCTGGGGAGCCCCAGAGGGCCACATTGAAGCCCAAGGCAGGCCAGGTTTGGCCTGTGGCCGAGCCTCAGCATCCCTGCCCTAGATTAGGGCCAAATCCCTAGGGTGGTCATCTGTCAGAGGCCACATGCTGGCAGGGAATGGGGCCAGAGCCAACACTGGAGAGAGGACACCCCATTTTATATGTAAAATTATCTTAGGGTGCAATCCTATGCAAGTTTAGACAGATAATCTGGGGCATGCTGGGAGTTGTAGGTCTTTTTCTGTCTAAGCTTGCATAGGATTGCCCCCTTAAAATGTTTAATTCCACCTTTCTGGGCACACTGCCCTCACAAGGCAGCTTACATTACAAAAACAAGCACACACACATTACAATTAAATGCACACACATACACATAGCATCAGCAGAAGCAAATTATTTTTAAGCAACAAATGCAGACTAGAACGTATCTTACGGGGTTTTTTTTAAGGCAGCATAGAACTAGTCATTCATATGTCCCTTGGGAGGGAATTCCAAAAGTGTGGGGCCACCACTGAGAAAGCCCTATTCCTAATACCTTCCAGCCTAACGGCTCCTGCTGGTGGGCAGAAGCCAGGGCCTCCAACGCCAATCTCAGAGCTTTTTATCTTTACTCTGAACCAGTTGCTTACAGAGGGCTTCTGAAATGCAGCAGGGGGCTGCATGCACTCTATATCTGGTCTAGGGCTTCGTAGGTTAGAGCCAGCACTTAAAGGGTGAGGAAAGCTTGCATATACGTAGAAAGCCATTGTATTGCTCCAATGCTAGAGAAGCAGTTTGCAGGTTCAGCAGGGTGTGAAGTGTTCACAGGCACATCAGCTCTCACTCACCTGCCTGTAGGATATATCCAGGTGGCCATCTTTTTAATTATTTTTACCCTGCTCCACTGCCCCCCGCCCCTGGATTCGCTTACAATCAATCAGTAAGACAAGACTGTCCCTGCCCACAGCCTTAACTGTCTCAAAAGACGCATGGAAAAGGAGACCGGGGGGGGGGGGGGAATATTTAGCACTGGAGGTATGGTTCACCTCTCATTTCCTGGGGGTGGGAGCAGTCCAACTGGAACAGGTTCTGATGTTCCCAGCTTCAGCCTTCCTTGTTCTTTTTAATGCAGTTACAGTTTGGGCCCATCAGCTTTCACACAATAGAGACATCTCTCGCTATGCCATTCCCAAAAAGCAAAATAAGAGGTCAGAGATCATTCCTATACTGTTAAGTACTGCAGGAATATCTGAAATGCCTCTGAGCAAATGCACAGTACCTTTTCTTCTTCCACCACCACTAAGTACCTACACCCTGTAGGCATAGTTGCAAGACTGATCCCACCAGCAAGGTTGATGGCTCTCAGGAAGTCTTTTCTCCCCCCCCCCCCCCCCGTGAAAGGTTAACCACTAAAAAGACGGACACAACCGTCTACACAACCAAAGGGGGAGAAAACACCCATCACTCAACCTTTGAAAGCCTAGAATGGCCCCTTTTTAATTGGAGACAAAAACAAAAAACCTCCCAGCATTTAAAAATACAACCATTTAAAAGACAATGAATTAAGAAACATGTAAACAATGCAGAGGCTTAAAATTTACAAGTTGCACTGCTTAATTTAGTACCTGTAGACTCTTCCCCCCCCCCCCCCCCCGCCACCACCTCAACAAAATGTGGACTTTCCTAACAGCCAGATCTGCATGGGCTGCCTTTGCAGCTGCTCCTACAGTTCTGTTTGGATTTTTCTCTTCTGTGCTCAGACTGAAGATGGACTTTAAACATGGCTTTTTCCAAGGCTGGCCAGATGCAAAACAGGCCTATAGATGCCACTAAGGCTTAGCAGAAATTGAGCTTCGGGAAACAGATAGTTCGAAAGCGAAACAAAAACAAATGTTCTGCACTGAGACAGGCTGAATCATCTGTACAAATTGGGCCAAATCAGCACAATATTTTCTAAAGTGTAATGTTTGCAATTTTGCACCACTTATTCTTCTCAATTGTGGGGGAGAGGAGAGGATCTACAGGAGGGCCCCCGAGCGCCACCCCGTCTTCCTCACAATCTTTTTTAGCCAGCCCTCCAGCTTCCAAGGTCTCTCATTGTATTGGTAGCACAGCTTGAAGCATAACTTGCAACCACAAAAAAGGAGGGGTTGGAAAATGAAAGCTTAAGGGTGCAATCCTATGCTTGTTAGGCAGAGAAAAGGCCTACAACTCCCAGCATTCCCCAGCCAGCCATGCTGGCTGGGGAATGCTGGGAGTTGTAGGCCTTTTCTCTGTCTAAACATACATAGGATTGTGCCCTAAGATTCTTAAGAAATCTGGTTCTACACTTGCTACCCCATCCTATGATTTGCTTTTTTTCTGCACTTCTATGGCATCGTCATACATATGCATCTCAACGTACAGCTTCATTGGCTCACCAACATGGAAGACAAACCCAGTAGTTGAAAGCTTTCACACCTTTCTTTCCTGGTAGTTGGGTAAGGTAAGCAAATGTGGTGGTGCAACAGAGATCAAGCAGGCCCAAATAGTGGCCTTAACACAGCAAAGTTTCAGAACCACTGGCTCATATACGATACAAGCATGTGGGATGAGAATATTGAAGGATTCCTCACAAATTGTTGACGAAGTCTGCCTTCTACTTCAGAGTAGTCACCAACCATTACATACAACTAGAAAACATTTGCTTTTAAAAACAAACACACACCTCATTTCACATCTTTGAAGCAATTACATTTTCCGTGATCAGAAATGGCTGAGTGCATCTTAGACAATCAGCTCAGAAACTTGTAAATGGGCAGCAGTTCGGCATTGGACAATCAGTGAGCTGTGTATCTATTGGACTGAAAAGAATGGTGTTTGCCGTTAGTTCTGGCATGGCAAGGCCATCACAGCAAAAGGAGAAGCTCAAGTTGGACAGTGGAGGCTTAGAATTACCCAGTCTGCTTTCCAGCGAGATCCAGAGTACATTCTCTCTTCCACGATGGCACAGAGCTGTTGCCTTTTGCTTCCGTCTGTGGAAGAAGACAGCAGGCGTCCACTTGCCCATCTTCCTTGGTCTTTGCATGCAAGAAGTCAGCATTGCATCTTCCCCGCTTAATGAGGGTGTGGGGGGTTCACACAGTAGGAGTCAGCAATTGGTGACCCCTGGAGCATTGAAGGATACCCTACCTAGACATCCGAACAACTCTATGCCCTCACCTGTGAGTAGAGAGTGAAACTAAAATTCATTTTGGCAAGCAGAAGAAAAAAAAGCTATCATTAGGACGATGAGGGGGGAAAAAAGGAATTCAGCATTCCCCTATTTATTACAGCCGCCAGGGCATTGTCTCCTGTGCTAAACAGTGTTTATGGTTGAGTGTAGGACAGCAGGATTTAAATCCTCCTGTCACCATGTGAATCCACTGAGCCGGCCTTGGGACAAATCCTCTTGTAGCTTCCATTCCTGGTTTCTCAAAATGGGAGTCACAGTCATGCTACCTCATAAGCAGAGGTAGTCAAGTTGGCCATAAGAAAGATTCCAAAATCCAAAGGTTGTTGGCAGAGTAAAGGCAATAACACTACTTGCTCTGATCCTGATGGGTAGTGCAGAGTACTTATTTGAAACATAGAATGCATAGCATTCTTCACAACACAGCCCAGCATGAAGGATATGGCTCTGTACAACCTGGATCACATAATCTAGTTAGTCCTTACTGAAGGCATTACACTCCTCCCCCACACCTCAGATAGACACAACCTCTAAACTCTCCTTCAGTATGTCATAAAGCAATGAGGCAATACTTTCCAATAATGCAAAGGTTAGATTATTGAGGCAACTCTTTTCACCAGCTTTCTGAAAGGGCCGCCCAAACAGGGAAAGCATTTTTGAGTCATCTATATAGTGAGGTGTGCATACTAAATATGCAATTTCACCATCCAGGTAATCCAAATTCTGCACCAAGAAAAGCTGAAATATTGCATCCATGATGTGGATTAGGCCATTCTGTGCAATGCAGTCTACAAGTTTAATATTTTTGCACAATTTATTCTGGCTTTGCTAGTTAAGGGCTTCGTAGGCCACTGGAAATTTTGTCAGCCCTCTGCTTTCAAAATTTTTAGCAGGCATGGCCCACACACTTTTGGTCATCACAGCCATGAGGGCTAGAAACTCGCCTCTTTTCTAAAATGAAAGCTGAGATTGTTTTGGCCTTCTGTACTTTTACAGAGGTCCTATGGAATCTCAGCACAGACACAGTCCTAACTACATCACCAAGAATGAGAGCTGCATTTATATGTTAAAAAAGAGGACTGATATGGTTGAGGGGATGATTAGATATATTAATAAAATGAAGGTGGTGATGTATCAAAGAGCCTATGTTTGGTCTCAGGATTCCCTTAAAACAGTGGGTAACTTTTCAGGGGGAGGTGGGGTGTTCAAATTTCTAGTTTTCATCATTTAAAAGAGAGGGTAGAAGCTTAAAACAAATATTCCTAAACATGCTGAACTCGGAAGGCAAATTAGAGAAGTATTTACTAATGCTGTTAAATTACATGTAAATGGTTCTTTTAGAAGGAGGAAGAGTAGCTTGATTTGCAAATGTCCAAATATTTGGAATTGACATTCAGTATTTTAGGCCCACCTCTACAGAAAAAAAGTGCAGATTTATCACAAAACAGGGCTGGGGGGAAGTGACTGTGGTTAACCTTAGTCAATTTCAAGGATGAGAACTAAGCTATAAAGAAAGAGCAACCCATGTTTATAGAACAATACACATCTACCTAACTCTGTACATTTGAAGTGTTCAGACAAACGTCAATGCTCACACCAGATTTTGTTTGGGGAGCTCTGGCTCTAGGGACAGGGAGGAGGGGAGCCTCTCCAGCATTTAGGAAAAAGTGGCCAAATGGGATCAGTACTTCCCCAATTTAATAATACCAAGATAGGCTTTTGGGCACAGTTCTCACTTGCACACCCAGAAAGGTTCAAGCTATGAAGGTGAAAAAGTGTTAAGAAAACATCAAAAAGGAAAAAAAAACCACAAAGCTCCTCCGAGTATGGACTGTTATTATTTATTATGCAGATCTCTAAAATACTCGTAGACTATAAACATGTTTATAATGCAGATCTCTAAAATGCTCAACGTGTTTCGAGACCAGGTCTCTTCCTCAAGAGCAATCGATCTCTGAGACGACCCTGCTTCTGTTTCTGTTGGAATTCGTCTGTTCTATCGGCTGCGACAGAGACCTAGTCTCCAAACACACTGAGCATTTTAAAGATCTGCATAATAAACATTTTTATAGTCCACGAGCATTTTAGAGAGCTGCATAGTAAGTAAGTTATTATTACAGTCCGTACTTGGAGGCGCTTTTAGATCTTTCCCCCTTCTTGATGTTTCGTGTGCGCAGCACCTTCCCTCTCAGTTTTCGAAGAGCTAAGAACCACCCCTTGCAGCAAGGCTGCCACTTTGGTTTCCAAGAAGGGGCACTGCTCCGTAATGGAGGACACCCTTGGCATGAAGATAAGCTCCATCTCAGACTTCGCTGGCTAAAGGTTCTCAGGTAATGGGGCCAAGGAAGACCTCTCTCTGCCAGAAACCTTGGGGAGGCAGTGCCACCCAGAGCCAATAATGCTGGGCTAAGGTGGGCCAGTGGCCCGTTTTCCGTATCGGGTCCATTCCTACATGAGCTGCTGCTTCGGCTGTGCCTTCTCCAAGGGCAGGTTATTCTGCTTTACTTTGGAAGTGGTGCAACAGAATTACCCCACCCCAGAAGGAAGCAAGTTCAGAACAGCATATCATACAGAGATGTAGCAGTGACACTCCTTCCGAGGAGCGGTTGGGCTGACAGCAGCCTTTGGATTCTTTCGTTTTCTTTCTCTCAGCACATGATTTGAGAACATGCAAGCTGTATTGACTCATTAAATTCTTGTAAATGCAGCAGAGTGCCTGGGGAAAGCAGGGGAGAGAAGGAGAACCCTACAGAGGCCTATCTGAAAAGTGGGGTTCTCAAGCACAAAATGTCTGCCTTGCTTATGGAATCCCACGCTTCAAACAAAAATGCTTGAATTTCGTCCTTGCCCCCACTCTGCAAAGCTTCCTTGGCAGATGTGAAGGGCTCCACAGGACAGGCCGACAACAGGTGTGATGCTATGTGGAATTGATTTTGCCTGATTTTACTAACCAACCTGAAAGTTTTAAGGCAGCAATTCCCAAACCGTGTGCCGCAATTACCAAGTTAAGTAACAAACCACTGCTGCGAGCCCAATCTGCCCAGCCACAGAGGAGGTTCCCCATTGCATCTCTGAAAGATCCAGCTGCCTGCACCCTCCTTCCATTCAGGTGTGATTGGCTCATTTAAATCACAGACAATCCCAGTTAACCTGTCCTCAGGTTAACTGAGGTTAACTTGCCACGTGTATGCCAGCGGCAATACTCTGCACTCGCTTTCTTCCCATTCGGAAGATGCTTTCGGAAGAGAGACCCGTGCATAAACTCAGGGCACTCTCTTCCTCCAAGGGGGGGTACTCCTTCCTCTCACAAACCTTAAAAGGCAAAATGAGTTGCAACTTCCCATTTTCATTAAAAAAAAGGTGTTCCCTCAGCAGTCAGGAATTTGGTGAATGCTGTACAAAAGGCGTTTTCATACATGAACACTAAGTGTGCCTTTGAGCCTCTCTGGCACTATGTATGCGTATGTGTGAATAATGCCAATGAGGGAGGGGCAGCGGGAAAGCTTTAAAAAAAAACAAAAAAAAAACTTCAAATGTACAATCAAACCAACAGGGGTCTTTACATTTGAAATACAAAAAAACGCTTTTAGCGTCATGTCTGGGAACACCGACACTCTTTCCACTGTTTCCCTCATGCCTGAAAAACAACTGACCCAGCTCTCCCACCCCACCCTAAGGAATATTGAATGTAGAGGAAGGAAGGATTTCTTGCTGCCACATGCGTCGATTCCCTCCCCATCCTGCAAGTTGCTAGTCCTCCGGAGAAAAGGAACAAAGGAACAAAGAAAGAGAGAGAGAGAGAGAGAGAGAGAGAGAGAGAGAGGAAGGAAGGAAGGAAGGAAGGAAGGAAGGAAGGAAGGAAGGAAGGGGAAAGACCACAAACACAACCCAACAGATAATTTGTGTTCGCAAGTCTCCGGTGAAAGGTTTGTTTTGCATCCTCCTTCCTTTTCCAAAGCTCCAAGCCTTGACCCCAGCCACTCTTGAGAACCTCTTGCTGTGCAAGCCTCTCACTGCCGACCGTTATTCTCTGAAGGCTGGCTGGCCGTCCTGCTCTCCGTCTGGGAGGACGTGCCTTCGAACCGCTGAGAGGCGATGGCAGCCTGATGGGACATGCTCTTCCTCACAATGTCTCCCTTGCGCCATAACACCACCTCCTGACCAAAAAGGAGAGGCAGAATGACGTCATTAATTTGTTTGATTGTACCGGATCAAACGGGGGTCCGCTATGCATAAGAACCCAAGAAAAGCCCTGCTGAATCAGACTAAAGGCTGTTCTAGTTCAGCATCCTGTTTGCCACTATGGGCAGCCAGATGCCCCAATGGGAAGCCCATAAGTAGCACATGGAGAAAAAATGCCCGTCGCTTTAGATATCTCCTTCTCTCTGGCCCAGTAACTAGAATCTCTGTTGCAAGGAAGCTTCCTTATGCATTTCATGCATCTGTCAGATACGCAGGACAAGAACTCCCCTGGATGAGTCTGTCTACCAGTAATGGATAGGAACTCTCTCCCCAATTCACACTCCTTATCCTGCCAACCTGGGCTGTTGGAAGCCATTAACAGTTCACTTCCACAAGTCCTCTGATGGATTCTCTCCCCGCTGCTGGCTCTGCCTGCTGCTCCCCACCAGCTTTTGAGATACAAGGATAAAGATGGGGCTGTTCCCCTATCACAGGGATGGGGAACATGTGGCCTTCCAGATGCTGTTGGACTGCAACTCCCATCATCACTGGCTGCAATGGCTAGGCCTGATGGGAGTTGAAGTCCAACAAGATCTGGAAGGCCACTTCTTTGCCATCCTTGCCCAATGAAATCTGTCGTAAGAACTTAAGAAGAGCCATGCCGGATCAGACCAAAGTGTCAGGGTTGTATCTGAGCCCATAGAGTCCCAAGGAAGCTCTGATTCTGAGGAGGAGATACCATTTGTGGGAGAGGAACTCTCTCAGACTTCAGAGGCACAGCTGGAGGGGGAGCCCCTCCCTGCTCATATCCCTGGGAGCAACAGTGACCCAGGCATGGCAAGGGAGGGACAACTTGAGCTTTTAAACATGAGGCGCAGGTGCAAGCGAGAGATTGCAGGAGCCAAGCTCAGGCACTCGGCCCAATTGGCTCAACATCAACAGCTGCGCCCCGAGGCCCCACAGGAAAGGGGGAGATCTTCCCCTCCCACCCCTTTAAGTTCAGAGAGTTGCTGCGTTTTTCCCAAATGGAGATCAACTGATGTCCTAACCCTTAGAACCCCCTAGATGGCTGTTCCTTTGTCGTTCCTCTGAGTCGCAGGCAATGAGCATCTGTATGCTTCATTAGGTTGAATGGAATTAAAGCCTTGGAAAGCAGCCCTTTTGTCTGGGTGTTGATTTTGGCTATTTGGAGGATTCAGTAGGCAACAGGGGCACCCTGACACACAGGTCCATCTAGTTCAGCATTCTGTTCAGAGTGGTCAACCAGCTGTTGTCTGGGAAGCCACAAGCAGGATGCAAGTGCAACAGCACCCTCCCACCCATGTTCCTCAGCAACTGGTGTACATAGGCTCACTGCCTCTGGTGCTGGAGGTAGCACATAGCCATCAGGACAGGTAGCCATTGATAGCCTTCTCCTCCAGGAATTTGTCCAACCCCCTTTTAAAGCCATCCAAATTGGTGGCCATCACTACATCCTGTGGTAGCAAATCCATAGATTAACTGTGCTGTGTGAAGAAGTCCTTCCTTGTATCTGTCCTGAATCTCCCACCGATCCGCTTCATGGGATGACCCCACTGGGTTCTAGTATTATGAGAGAGGGATGTCCTTTTGCCATCTTGGAACTCATGCTGACTGGGAATGATGGGAGTTGCAGTCCAACACATCTGGAGGGCACCAGGTTAGGAAAGACTGCTCTCTAAACTTTGCAATCAGGGCAAGCAAATGGGTCCATTATGCTTCTGGAGCTCCCTACCAGGGCAGTCTGGCGGCTCCAATATCGGTGGGGCTATGAATCAATTCTGGATTTCAGTCAGAATTCTAATGGAGCTATGCAAGGTGCTGGACTCATTTTGGGGTTAGGATTCAGCATCTCAGATAGCTCTTTTAGAGTTCTGACTGAAACCGAGAATTTATCCACAGACCTACTGAAATCGGAGCCACCAGCCTCCCCTGCTTCCTACCGTAGGATTTCACTTTTGGGACCACGTCTGGAAATCCAGGTGCGTTCCCCCTTCCACCTCACCTGCTGTTTAAAATAGCGGCGCTCCTCTTCGTCAATCAGCACCAGGTTGAGGTAATAGCGCACGGAGAACTTCTTATTGATGTCCCTCATGGTGGGCGTCAGCTCATAACCAGCGAGGAAAAGCCTAATAGGGATGGACTCCCCTGCAAAGGAGGCCAAAAAGCTGAACAAAGGTTCTAAGCTGATAAGAAGACATGACCTCTTCCCCACAGAGCAGTAGCCAGTGTGATGTAGTGCATAGGTGGGCAAAAGACTGATCAGGATCTACCACCCGCGGATAATGATTTCATTATTAGTATGGAGTGCAAAAAGTGTGCCTCCCCAGTACCATCCCACAGTGCACAACCCCCCAGCCAAAAAAAAAAGAGGGAAAAGAATCATTCCAGGAATGAACTCTATGGTTCCTGTCATAGAAGCTTTGTGAAAGTTTGAGGCCAACAGAGGCAGAAAGAAAGAAGGTGAGGCCTACAGGCCTGGGTTTTTTTGTTGGGAGAGGTACCCTGAGAAGAGTAGTTTCATTTCCCCAGCTAAGTTTCATTTTCATTTCTCCAATTAAGTTTCATTTCTTCAGATTTGAAGCAGTAATTTTGGTTCGGGGGGAGGAGGGTATATAAAGAGAGAGTCAAAAAGACCAGAGCAGTAAGAGCAGAATCAGGAGACCAGAGCCGGAAGAGGGAGCAGGAAGAAGCAGCCTAGAGGAGTCTAAGTACAGCTAGGGTAAAGGAACTTGCATTTTGCAACTTTTATTTTCTTTTAAGGCCTTTTGTGTCACTCAGCTCTACTGTATAAATACCTATAGTTGTGATTGCTTGCTTTAGATTTACCAGTAAACTGCTGTAAACGGTAAACAATAAACTGTTAAACCCCAAGAATCTGGTGTGTCAATCACCCCAAATCTACAGCCCAAACCCCACATTGTTGGGAAGGGGAAGTTTAACAGAAGGAAGGTGGGATTCCTAAAGCGGCAAGAGATCCTTAAGGAGATGCTCAGGGGGTCCAGGTCATAAGGGAAACCCTGACAAGCCCCATTCCTAGATCATCCTAGGAAGCAGCGCTAGAAAGCTCCTGACTGCTTCCTAGGATATTCTGGGAGATGCTCTATGGCAGGAACCACAGAGCCCATTCCTAGGGTGTGTGGTTTTTTTTCTTTTGCTGTGGAGGGAGGATAAGGATTAATGCTGTGAGCGAGTAGGGGGATGTGTCTATCAGCAAGTGGGGGTAGTTTGCACGTGGATGTGAGTGGGGGTAGTCTGTGTGTGAGTGGGGGACATATGGGGACCCCAGCCCCTGACAGATTACCCCCAAGGAAATGCAGCACAACTTGCCCAGTTCTGTTTTAAACAGGTTTTTAAATATTAGAATGCATACAAGACAAGCACAGTACAAATAAGTGATGTATATGAGTTGTATGTGAATGTGTGTGTACACACGTATGTGCATGTGTGCACGTGTGTCTCCCCCCCGCCACCCCAGCACACACCATCAGGGCTGAAAAGGTTCTGCAGCCCTGGTATATGGGCTCTGTAAATGAACGGGATCTGTACGCAAGACTCTTTTGACAACCTTGCTCTTGCCCAAAACCTAACTTAAAAAGGTGTGATGATGAGGGCCCAAAGCTCAGTGGCAGAGCTCACACTTTTCGTGTGTAACATGCCAGGCTAACCCTGAGGAATCCCCAGTTAATTACAACCTCTGGCAGAAGGGCTGGGAAAAACCTCTGCCCAAGACCTCAAAGAGCTGCCACTGGCTGGACTGAAAAGCACCGGGCTGGATGGATCAAGAATATAAACCAGGGATGGGGAACCAGCAGCCCATGGTGCTTCCTCAACCCCCTCCCCGCAACTGCTGCCAGAGCGGGGGAGGAATCTGTGTGTGTGCGTGCGATGTGCATGAGAGAGAGAGAGAGAGAGAGACAGAGAGAATGAATCAATATGAGGGAGGGAAATGGCATAGTGCAGGGGTTCCCAGCACGGCACCCACAAGCACCTCACTCCCTGCCCCCTTCAAAAGGAAAATTTAAATTAAAAAATTGCAAAACGTTAGGGCACCAGGTTCTCCTTCCTGCTCCTGACCCTGCTGCTCAGTGGGCAGGAAAAGAAAGCAAGGCAAAGAGGTAGCGGGGGGAGAGACAGCGAGGCTAGGGGCTAGAGGCGGGAGAAACAGCAAGGTAAAGAGATGGAGGGGAGGGAAATATTGAGGCTGGAGGCTGGGAATGGAGAGAAACAGCAGGATAAAAGGGTGAGTGGGAGAGAAAGAGCACGACTACGGGCTAGGTAGGGAGAGAGAGGAGGAGGCCAGGGACAGGGAAGGGAGAGAAATAGCGAGGAAACAGGTTGTGGGAGAGAAAAAGTGAAGCTAGAGTCCGGGAGTGGACAGAGAGAGCAAAGGGGGAAGGTGTGTGTAGATGGAAGAAGACTGGGTGGGCCAGGAAGTAACTCTTTCCATCCCCCGCCCCGCCTCTAGCCTCACTATTTCTCTCTCCACAACACCTCTTGACTAGCCAGGCCCCCACAGAAGCCATCCATCCATCCATCCATCCATCCATCTATCCATCCATCCCATCCCATCCCATCCCATTCCATTACCGCCCAATAGCCGAAGCTCTCTGGGCAGTTCACAAAAAATATGTGACTAGCCACATCCTCTATGGGAGCCATTTTGTGGTGGTGCCTGCAGCAGTTTCTCAACTTCCCAAATGTACCAACGGGCCCAAGACGATTGGGGACCCTGACATAGTGTGTCAATGCTTTGGCCCCACCTAGTCCCACCTCTTGCACGCCCACCCCCTCACCCAGGAAAGGTTACCCATGAGGAAAAGTGGCCCTCAGGCTGACAAAGGTTCCCTCCCCTGGTTTAAGGCATCTTCATAGGAATTCCTCCTCACCTCTCACTGGCGCCCCATCCATGATCTCGTATTTAGCTATGGTATCGTTTTCGTGGTAAACGTTGGGCCCAGTCCCCGTGGTCTCCCTCTTGATGATGTCGATCTCCATGTGTTTGATCTTGATCCGCACTAGGAGAAAGTAGATCTTCCCAACAATCACGTCTTTTAAATGGTATCTGGTAGAGAGGAGAAATCAACAGAGAATTAGGTCAACAGACTTCGAGAACCTCTCTTCTTACTGTACTTAGCATTGAGAGACGTTACTCTTTACAGGAAGCTGAGCAGAATAGCTGTAAACAGCAGCATCTTTCTCCCCTAACTTTAAGGGAGGGGTCAGAAGCCTGTGGCCCTCCAGATTTTGTTGAAAACCAATTCTCGTAAGCCCCAGCCAGCATGGCCAATGATGGAGGATGACGGGAATTGTAATCCAAAACCACTTAGACTCCCACTGGTTCCCCAACCCTGTATTAAGGCAGTGGTGCAGAACCTTAGGGCTGGGGGCCAAACATGGCCCTCTTGGGGTCGCAAACCAGCACACCGGGTTCCCCACGTGGCCACGCCCCCTTCCCTTGGCCTCACCCCCTTTCACCTGATCACCAATTGTTTGGTGATTTTTTAGCTTTTGTTTTGTGCAGTTTTTTCCTCTGTTCTAAAGGGCTGAAATGCCTCTCCTAAAGCTTAGTTACGGGCAGGAAGAGCATTAAGCTCAAATATGCTAGAATGCAGCCCCCGAGGGCTTCTCCAAAATGGAATTTGGCCCTTAGACTGAAAAAGGTTCGGCACCCCTGCTTTAAGGGACTGGGTGCCAATCATAAGAGGAAACACACAAGGACAGAGCCAGTTTCCCTGCAGCAGCCTTTCCCAGTCTGGGCCCTCTAAGTGTGCTGGACTACAGCTCACATATTCCCAGCTACTGCCTGTGTTGCCTGGCGATGATGGGAGTTGTAGTCCAGGACATCTGGAGGGCCCTCGGTTGGAGGAGGCTGTCCTCGGGGCTGGGCACTTGACTGCATTACCTCATACAAGCCTCAAACACCTGATACATTTATGTATTTAATTTATATCCCACCTTTTTTTCCATTGTGGAACTCAAGGTGGCTACGTATGGTTCCTAGGTGGTCCGCCCTCCAAGCACTGACCAGACCCGGTGTCAGGAGCGCCCTACCGGTCTCTTTCAGTCTACTCCAATAGCCAACTCAAGACACATACAAAAGGATTCTTTTCAAGGCTTTAATCCTTTTACAACTTAATGACTCTTTCAGATGCTAATCACCAGCGACTAAGCAATGAACAGCAGAGTGGCCTATGCTCCGGGTTAGGCAGTTGGTCCCCGTTTGAAGGAGAGTCACTTGCAGACCCTGAACTTATGGGCTAGGGAGAGTTCCTCCCTCTTTCCCTTGGGTCCACGGGACGCGACCGTTGCTTGCGCGCCAAACGGGCGCTACACCTCCTTTCCACACCCTCCATCGCTCATCGCTCCCTGCATCTGCATCGAGCATCTAGCAAGCCCCCCTCCCACACTCTCTCACTGCCAGGGTCACTATCTCAGGAATGCTGGCAGGAGGAATCTCTGCCAGCTCCTGTGCCTGTGAGGGATGAGTGGGCTCCTCTCCCACAGATTGCTGTTCCTCCTCAGAATCAGAACTGCTCTGGGGTTCTATGGGCTCAGTTTCCACCCTGACACCCGGACCTGCTTAGCTTCAGGAAGGTAGCTGCTTCATGTGCCTTCAGACCATGCCTGGGACCATAAGGCCCAACACTCAATGGGAGGCATTCGCAGGATGCTTACTTGGATTTATTGTACTCGAACTCAATGTGCAGGCAATCTTCGATCCCCACCTCCATCTTAATGGAGGAGTTGAGTTCCGGGTAGGTGCTAAGTGTGTGTACAACAATGTCCATCTCCTTCACCACATCGTTCAGTCTGCGGCTTATGGTGGCGCGGAGGAAATACCTGCAAAAAGGAGAAGAAACGCCCATCAGCCTAGCGAGTCTTCAACAACTTTAGAATTCGTGTCCATTAAGCATCCAGGTTAGACAGAGGCAGCTCCCTGTCTGTTTTGGATTTCACAATTGCTTTTTGATGATTGCATTTGGATTCTACACTTTCACATTGCACGCAGCCTTAGATAGAAAGTGTGAGTAGAGAAGTTTTAAATAAATAAAATCTTACTGTTGGACTGTTTAGTTCATCAATCAGTTAGATCAACAGATTAAAAAAAAAACCTGGTTGCCTAAATGGTACCCCTGATTAATCCAAAAGCAGACTTAAAATAATAATAATTTTGTTGCAAGTTTTTTCAAGATTATGATCAAGAAAATAAGAAGTTATAACAGCCTTGTATTTAACTACTCACCTGGTCACCACAGGCAACAAAGGATACCATACAGGCAAATGGGCATGGACCCATCTCCCTTTTGCCAGCCCTCTTGGTTTCTGTGCTGGTCATGGAGGAGAGCAAGCCCCTTCCTCTTTGGCCAGCACAGAATCCAAACAGGCTGGCGGAGGACAGGCGGAAAGATTTGTTCCTCCTTGGCCAGCCCACTATCGACAGAAGGCATGTTTTTTGTGACTAGCCTCGGGGAGAGCAATCCTATGGGGATCGACGGTCTCCTCCGAACTCGGGGACGACCACCTATCCACTGCAGGGCGGGAGGAGTGGTGAGGAGCGCATCTCCTCCATGCTCCCACTGCCCTGCTTTCACAGCTAGACAGCTGATTTCGGCTGTCTAGCCGCGGGACCTCGGAGCACCAGGTGGGGAGGCCAAACAACACATAGGAAATGTCGTACGTGCACTTCCGACCTCCCCGGCCCGACCCCAGGAACGCCCTGTTTCCCCTGCTCCGCGCTTCTCTTCCAAGCGTAGGGCCAATCCGCACTGCCAATCCTATGGCTGTCTAGCCGCTGACTGCCAGCCACAGGATTGCGCCCTAAGGAGGCCAGTAAAAAAATACCAGGCTAGTAACTTTGCTGGCCTTACATCCAGAGTACAAAAAGAAATTATTTTTAATACTGTTAACGTTCTGCAATATACTATATTATTAGCATTTTTATTTATTTCATTTCTATATTGCCCAATAGCCAAGGCTCTGTGGACGGTTCACAACAATTCATTAAAAAATACAAAAATACAACATTATAAATGTTGTAATACAGCATTATAATAAAACATGTTCTAAAATGATCTTAAGATACAAAATGTAAAACAATTAAGGCAGCAATCCTATGGCCGCCAGTCAGCGACTAGACAGCCGTAGGATACGTCGGTTCCCAGAGAAGGCAGCTCAGAATGACGACGCGCTCTGAAGAGGAGTGTGGAGTGCTGAAAATGGGGTCTTCCGGGGCAGGGAAGGCGGAAATGCCGGTATGACACATCCAAACTGTCATCCGGCAGCTGCTTCCCCCGTTCCACCTTCCTGCGGCTAGACCGCAAATGCAGGGCAGGTGAAGCACAGAGGGGACAATACGAGTTTGGAGGTGGCCGCCAATCCCAGTAGGATTGCTCCCTCCATAGCCAAAAACAATTTCAGTGGGCAATTTCAGTAACAGACCTGTTCAAGACACCTCTTGATCCTAGAATTTGTTTCTTAACTTATTTGACAGATGCAGTACCAAAGAACAAAGAAAAACTCTTTTATATGATGTTAGCAGCACATTATCTTTATGCAAAATATTGGAAAAGAAAAGGAATTCTTAGACTAATGGAGTGCTATATTAAATATAGTAATATAAAACTTTTATACTAATATAAAATAGTGGTATAATTAAAATGTGGGATTTGACAACCTTAAGCAAAATTATATGGGTTCTCTAGGTTAAGCAAGAAAGATACAGGATAAATTTTAATAGGAATGGGAGCCATTTAGGAGATTCTGGAATGAAAAGAAAGGGATGATACATGGTAATCCATTCCCTTTATTGTAAGATCGAAGGTTATTTATGTCTAGATGTTTTATTGTTGCAAGATATTTCATGGGTCTCACTGCTTTTCAATGTTGGTAATAGGTTTATTGTTCACGATGTCAAAACAAACAGAAATGTCTGAGGGCGCAATCCTATGGCCACTAGACAGCAGCTAGACGGCCACAAGATTGTTTGGTTCTCAGGAACCAACCTCGGAGCCAGCGCTCCAAGGCTGGTTCCCAGAAAACTGCCTCCCTGCCTCCTCCCCCACCACCTCGTGGGTGGCACAGATCGTCCCCATTCTCCATGCTCGGAAAAGTAGCACGGAGCAGGGCAAAAGGGGGGCGTTCCCAGGGGCGGGGTGTGTGGAAGTGCCAGCACGATGCTTCCCACGCGTCGTCTGCCCACCCCTCCCGCTCCAAAGTCCTGCGGTTAGACAGCCAATAGCTGCGAATGCAGGGTGGGCGGAGCGCGGAGGTGAAGATCCCCTCCGCGCTCCGCCCATCCTGCATTGGATAGGCGGTCGCCTCCGAGTTGGGAGGTGGCCGCCTATCCCCATAGGAATGCTCCCTCCATGTTTACAGTGATCTGTTTTGTAAAGTCATTAGTTTTTTTCAAAAAAATTATTAATAATTTTTTTTAAGAGTTCAAAATTGGAGGGGGAGAAGAGTGCAGAATCTCCACCCTGAGGCCAAATTTGGCCCTTGTGGTTCCCCAAAAGGCCATGCCCCGTTCCCCTGACCACCAACTGTTTGGTGGTTTCCTGGCTTTTATGCAGTTTTTCCCCCACTTGAAAAGGTTGAACCCCTGCTACATAGCCCTGCTATTACCCCAGGAGAACTGCCACTATTATCTCCAATTAGAGGTGACACTGGGATGCAGGGTGGCAGGACTCAGCCCGCGTCCGAGCTGCCACCCTCCCTGCACAGGCTGAGTGCCGCTACTCTGAAGTCATCTCCAATCTGAGATAATAGTGGGGATTTATTTGCTGGCACAGAGGACACAGGGGAACCCCCACTGTTATCTCCAAACGGAAATTGGAAATAACAGTGGAGGTGCGCTCTGACGCGATTCCTCCAGGGGGCAGGGCTTGGAGGCTAAGCCTTGCCCCATGGAAGAACCCTGGAAGGCCAGGCTGGGGTGGCCTGCAGGCCAGAGGGTCTTCATCCCTGCCACAGGTGACGCTCCACCACCAAGTCTGGTGTTTCAGCTTTCTAGCATGGCCATATTCTGGAGATTTAAACTAGCGGTATTTGAGCTATAGTTAATTGCTGGAAAAAATACTGGGAAGATCTGAGAGGAGAAATCCCCAATGAGAAGTCAGAACTCACCTTAACTTCACATTCTGCCCAGTGTAGGACTCGTATGGCTTTTCCACGTGTGTGAATTCAAAGTCAAAGGTCTGCGACTGGGTGAACTCGCCAGGACGGGCCAAATCCTTCACCAGGGACACAAATTCATGGTGGTTCCCTCGGTCATAATATAGCTCTAGAAGTGACAAACTCTTGGTAAAGCAACATTACTCTATACTTTGCTTCCAGCAGACATTTGAATGGCCATGACATCCTGCCCTGAAGCAGAGACACAGGGTGGAAATGTTTCCAAAACAGAACATTTTTCGGAAAACTTCCCACTGAGATATGTTCATCAATTAGAAACATAATGAATAACTATAATACAAGTCAAATTGGGTAACTGGAATGGACACAATATTAGTCAAACATTAAAAACCAAGTTGTAAATTAGCTTCCCCATTCCCAGGCGATTTCCCCCAAGAAGTACACTTTTAAAATTTTGTATGCTGACTTGGAAGGGATTCCCCTAAAAGGGAGCCTATAAATCTTTGAAATAAAGAAGGGTGCAATCCTATGCATTTTTAGACAGAAACAGATCCTATATGTTGGCTGGGGAATGCTGGGAGATGTAGGACTTTTTTTTCCCATCTAAGCATGCACAGGATTGTGCCTTAAATCTATTTATGCACATAGCTCTTCAGGCACGCTAATTTAGTATGCTAACAGTTTTCAGTGCCTTCATTTCCCCCATTAGAATCTAAATAATGTAAGGGAAGTAAATGCTATTGAATTGTCACGTCTTAAAATATTTACTATTCCAATAAAACAATGTCCAAGTAAAGGTTTGCATTTGTTTGCATATAATGTTTAAGCACACTTCATTGATTCTCCATTCCTCCAATCAAATATTTCAGTTCAACTACTTTTGGCTATTGGGAAAACTTGTTCAGATGTTTATGCAGCATATAATTCCAATTCAACATTTTTGGGGGAAATCCACATCAAGGAATCCCGACTGCTGTAGTTTTGCAAAGGAACTAAGGATCTCTAACAAGCACAATTTTCATCTCCCCCTTAAAGTTTGGTCGGTGCACGTCCAGGCAATGCCTGAGGGATCATGAAGAAAACAATAGAGGGAAAAGGCTGTTGAGGTTTCTTTGCAATTTCCATCACATACCAAAGAAGCAACCCACACATGCCAAAGAAGCAACCCAATCTACAGTTTGAACATTAAAATAGAAACGGAAAAGCAGCTTCCGTCTCCAAGCAATGGAAGTGGCTGCAATGGAAATGTCAAATAAATGCCTTGTTCTTTTCTATATATGTGCTGGATCATGGCCATAGAGGGGGCAAAATGTAACAGTAGGGTTAATTCATGAGAATTTCAAGCTTCTTTTCAATGATGGCCAGAAGGTAAAGAAATCTACCTTGGAACGCGCAAACCAGCATAGCGGCTTTCAATACTGTCTGGGGTTTTAAGAACTTCTGCTCCATATAAGACTTGGGTGTAGCAGAGGATGCGTAAAATGCAGCTCACACATTTCTTTCTTTCTTTGCTAAAACAACTTGCACAAATAAAATTTAGAATTTTAAAAATTAGGCACCATAAACTCCATAATCCCATATGATATGCCATTCTCCCATAACAGTGAATTGCAAGGCTTTGTCAAAAGGAAGCAAAACTGTAGGCATATTCAGATGAATACCCTCCAAACATTGAAGGGGGGGAAGGGAAGGGCCACACACATGCACATCCACACCCGCCAGCCAAGCATTTGGCGAGCATGACAAGAGGCCCTAGACGTGTGCTGACATATATGCATACAGCTCTTCTGCTCTGGGTCAGTCAGGATCCCTCCTTGCATTGCGGAGCAGCATGCACATAAGGACCCCTTCTCCTGCTGTGGCCAGCGCACGCATAGTTTTAATGCATGAGGGGATTCATCTGAACCCCCAGCCCCCTTTTTAGGTAGCCCCTTGGCCTCAGAAAGGCTCTCTGGCCCGAGATTAATCAAAACCTTGCGGCCACAAACAAGCTGCTGCCACACTGACTATCTCCACATCAAAGTGTGGTCAGGGGGTAACTCACACTTTAAGCCCTACCAATGAGCTCCTTGTTAACAAAGTGGGGAATTTGCCTCTGCCTCTGAAACAGGAGAAGGGGAGGAAGAAAGCAGAGAGTCAAGTGGTGTTCCTCAGGCCAGATTTCACCCAGGAGTTCCCAGCTGCCGACCCCCATTATACATTTCGAACTGCGGACCCAGAGAAGCTGTCATCATATGCTCTCAGCTAGAACTAATTTTTAGAGGCAGAATTCTGGGCTGGCTTCATAGTTAGCCATTTTTTCTGGTTGCCACCATCCCTGTGCTGAATGCTCTGGCATGGGATGGCTCAGATTCTCAGTTCCCAGGGCAGCAAGTGTCAGTTTCCCACATGGTGAGAATGTGACCACACTCCTAAGTCAAGTTCTCAAATTTGGGAGGAGTGGAAGGTGATCTTTGGTCTGGCAATCAAATTTGTCAACTCCTGTTTAAAGAGATGCCAGCAACTAATGACACACTAAACCAGGGGAGGCAAATGTCTGGTCCTCCAGATGTTGGTAGACTGCAAATCCCATCAGCCCTAGCCATCATAGCCATTGGTGATGGATGATGGGAGTTGTAGTAAAACATCTGGAGGGCCACACATTCCCCATCTCTGTACTAAACAATAAGGCCTTGTAAAAGCAAGGGTAGGTGAACAGGAAATTTCCTTAAATCAAGTCAGACAATTTGTTCCTCTAGCCTAGCATTTCCTCCTCTGACTGATAGCAGGTACCTAGGGTCCCTGGCAGAGGTCTTCACCATCAGCTGCTACAAGATTCTTCTTCTTTTTTTAAGTTGGAGATGCCAGGGACTGAACCTGGGATCTTCCACTTGCAAAGCAGGTGGTCTACCACTGAGCAATGGTACTTCTCCAACACACCAATACCCTCCTGGCCAGGGGTTTCCAACGTGGTGCCCACAGGCACCCACAACACTTCTATTTTTTTTTTTAATCTTTTTATAAATATATGTACATGGATTTGTTTATATCCATAGCAATGAATACATATGAAATGCATACAGCTTTCTACAATTATACATAGACTTCAACAAAAGTGGACGAAAGATCCAAATAAGTATCCATTTGAAGGTGGCATCTATATGCCACCCATTCAAATATTGAAAGTGTCATAAGGTCCTCTATCTATTGCATTATAGGAGGTGAGCGTTTATCTTTCCAAAGTTGTAATACTAGTCCTTTAGCTGTCAAAAGGGCACAGAGAAGCCATCTATGCTATTTAATTTCTATGAAGCAGGTAAATAATTTAAAACAGCATGTACATTAGTGAATATTAAAGACTGTTCCAGTACAAAATGTAGCTGTGTAATAACCTCCTCCCAAACAGAAGCAACTACTGGACATTGCCAAAACGTATGTTTAAAAGAAGCATTAGCTATACTGCACCACCAGCAATTAGCCAAATTTGACAATCCCTTATTAAAGATATGTTGTGGTGTTCAATAAACATGAAGCAAATGATTTTGCTGAATAAGACGCAGCCTAAGATCCACGGAAGTGACAGGTAGATGCCAAAGCACTGATGCACTGATTAGGCATTTTGTGGTGGTGCCCACAGCAGTTTCTCAAATTCCCAAATGTTCCCATGGGCCCAAAAAGGCCAGGGACCCCCGCTCCTGGCCATTAAGAGCTGCTGATGCCACCTTATTAAGATGTCTAAATATTATACCTGGAAGGATGAATCAGGATTAAACTGGTATCTTCAAGCATTCAGGCTCTTTCTGATAAATAGAGACAGGAAAACCAGGTGGATGGAGAACAATGGCCAGGGAAGGCTAAGAACTTCCCCACCACACGCCCAAGCTCAGGGAACGATCGGAGCTGACCACATAGAACGGGGGATTTGAAATAAACATCAGATACCCAGGATAATTTTTCAGCGTAATTAACAGGCATTTGGGATGCATGTCCAGTTCTGAGATCACAGGGATGTCTAGCAGGCAAGGATGCACCACACACTGAGAACAGATAATGGATACAGGACCTTGTCAGCTTCAGCACTTGGGTTAATAACAGCATTTAAATGCGCAGATCCGGAAGGCATCACACTTGGGAGGCACCCAACAGCCAATTCACACAACCAGACAAGGGCATCAATGACACAAGTTGGCCTTACAGAATTTGCTGCGTGACAAGACTGTCCTGTGATTGCGAATCAACCGGGGGGAGGGGGGGGGGCTGGCTAACAAGAAGCTGTGTGTGCCCTGAAGCCCTCACAACCTCTGCCTTTTCAGCTTGCCAGTTTTGTCACCAGAAAACTCCCTAATTTCTGGACCTATTCTCGTATTATTTTTCCCTGTGCGCATGCAATGCAAGAATGCAAAGATAATGCAATGCAAGACTGGTTGCATGGGCACTACATATTAGTCCTCCTACACTGGTGAGGAAATGGGTGAGTTTACAGACTTCCCAATGTATGCATTACCATCAAATATAGGCCATTTTCAGGTCAACATTATGCACCTGGTGCATTGTCTTTGAAAAACAAGCACACATGGTCTATATATAAAAGTAATGTGAGCATCAACCCAGAAGGAAGGAGGGGGAAATCAAATCCCAGCTGTAGAAATAGGGGAAAGAAGAGACAAACCCTAAAATAGACAAGCTGTGACTGGAGGAAGGATAATATGCGGGACAGAAAAATGTGTTGTATAGTATTTGGGAAGTGTACTGACTTCTCAGGAGTGTATAGAGCTGGTAATTAACCATTAACAGGAGGCAGTGAATCCCACCGTGCTGAGTACCATTTCTGCACTTTTGACCATCCAGATTCAGATTACTGTGTCAGTTCTGAGAAAGAAGATTATGCTGCAATCCTATGCACACCTACTTGGGAGGAAGCCCCATTGAAGTTAGCGGGACTAACTTCACAGTAAACCTGCACTTGTTTAAAGCTCTAACCAGTGGCACCATACCAGTTTTCCCACAGGTCCTACCCTCAGGGAACCCATCTGTTTTTGTTTTTTTCTGTGTAGGAACCCCTACACATCTGCCATGGAACACCTGCATGTTGCAGGGAATTCCTGGAAACGTTTTCTTTCATGCACAGCCCAAACCAGGCCCGCTGGGCCTAGATATACATGCTAGCACTTACCCAATGCTCCCCCTGAGATATGCATCACAGGGGAAGATCAGCAAGAGTGGATAAAATGATGGCCATGTAATATTTCCTGTCATTACTTATTTTCTTACTCGTGTATCCCCGACAACCTTCAAAGGAACCCCCCGGTTCTCAAGGGCACATTTCAGGAACCAGCATCCTGCATTATTGACAATTACAGAACTTACTGGAACTCACAGCCACAGAGTGTCACCATATGAGATGATTAAACACGGCAGGCACCGTTGCAGGCTGCTCCAATGACACAAACACAGACTTCCCCAGAGTGGGACCTGTTCATCCAAAGATCTCATATGCTTTACTCCAGAGCTGCAAATCAATGTCCGATGAGATGCAAAGGGCTTGGTTACGAGCCACTGTGGTGTAGTGGTTAGAGTGTTGGACTGAGACTTGGGAGAGCCGGGTTCTAGTCCCCACTCAGCCATGAAGCTCCCTGGGTGACTTTGGACCAGTCACTGACACTCACCCTCAGCTACCTCACAAGGTTGCTGCAAGGATAAAATGGAGACGACGAGGACCATGTAAGCTGCCTAGGGTTCCTTGCAAGAAGAAAAACGGCAGAATATAAATGTAATAACAATGACAATGGTAAGAAGTCCTTGTATTGTCCACACCTGATTCATTGGTTAATGTGGGCTCACCAGAACATGGGCCTACCATGGTCTTGCACCATTCACTTCTAAGGGTCAGCTTCAGCTGTGGCTGAAACAGGAGGGGCTATTGCTCAGTGGTAGCAAGTGATGGGAAAGACCTCTGCCCGAGACCCTGAAGAGAGGCTGACGATCAAGTGTAGACAATACTGGCCTAGACCTCTTTTAGCCAGAGGTCCAAATCCCACTTTGGAACTGCTCCCAGGGGCCACATTCCAGTGGTTGGCGGGGCTGAAGAGAAAACAGGCAGGGCCAATATGCCAGCACGTTTTATTTCAAACCTCTTACTGCCAGGCGCTAAGCTTTAGGAGAGGCATTTCAACTTTAGAATGGGAGAAGAAAATTCACAAAAACTGGGGAACCACTAAACAACTGATGGCTGGGGAAAGGGGGTGGAGCCAGGGGAAGAGGCGTGGCCATTTGGGGACCCCCTGGAGGGCTAGACTGGGGCTCCCAGTCGGCCAGATTTGGTTCCCAGCCCTGAGATTCTGCACCCATGGCCTATGCAGCCCAAAAGCCTGACTAGTATTGAAGGTGAAGGTGTCCCCAGCCAGTTGTGCCCGACTCTAGGGTGCGGCGCTCATCCCCGTTTCTAAGCCGAAGAGCCAGCGCTGTCCGAAGACGCTTCCGTGGTCATGTGGCCGGCATGACTGAACACCGAGGTGCACGGAACGCTGTTACCTTTCCCGCCGAGGCGGTACCTATTTATCTACTTGCAATTCTTGCTTTCGAACTGCTAGGTTGGCAGGAGCTGGGACTGAAGACGGGAGCTCACTCCGTCACGCGGCACTCGGGTCTCGGTCTGCAGTTCAGTGTCTTAACCACTAAGCCACCGCGGCCCCCTGACTAGTATTAGGGAGTTTCATATGCTCCAGTCAGAGGCCTATTAAAGGATATCAGTCCTCATAGCCAAAGACGTAACTCCCACTCCCACCTTTTTTTGTTTTGTTTTTAGGGACAGTACAAGCACCAGATTTTGGAAATTAACATGGATGAAAATTGCCCACATGCATTGCTTGCTAACCTCCCTGAGGCCTCTTATCTTGTCCAGTGTCACCGCAAGGATGTTGAGCCACAGAGACCATTTCACAGATGGCATGACAACTTTTAAAAAACGATGAGCTTCGAACAAGCCCAACGCCGAAGAAAGGTGGGAGGGATTGGGGCTGTTGCACAGATATTAGGATGTGCGTGCGAGGAGCACACAGAACGCTGGCCCTCTTAATCCCCCTGCTGCAGGGGTGCAGAACCTCTTTCACCCAGACGGCAGCATTCAACTGGGGGCCGCGCTCCAGTGACGAGCGGCACGAAAGGCAAAAGCGGAAGGGCCAAAATGCCAGCATATTATAGCTTAGAGCTCTTAATGCCCGTAACTAAGCCTTAGGAGAGACATTTCAACCTTTTAGAATGGAGGGGAGGGGGGAATGCGCGAGGATGGAAAACCAGCAAATGAGCAATGATTGTGGTAAAGCAGGTGGGGCCAGAGAAGGAGGCATAGCCATCTTGGGAACTTCTTTTCGGCACCAGGTTAAAACTGCCCTCTTCTCTCAGGCATTTGGCAGCGTTGAATGAGTCTCTCGATTGTCTCTGGCTGATAGTTTTTGTTGCAGATATATGTTGTTGTTGTGTGTGTTATTTGTTCTATGTTATTACATGGATGGTTTTATATTTTATGTAATTATTTTAACTATTTTAATTGTTGTGAACTGACCAGAGAGCTTCGGCTATGGGGCAGTATGGAAATATAATAAATGAAATGAACGAACTTCAGAGGGCCGGACTGGGCCAGGAGGGAAGCGGATTTCTGGCCCATCAGCCTGAGTTTCCCCTACTGCTTGCACCTGACGTTTAGGGTGATGCAACAATCTGCTCTTCTACGGTAGGGCAAGGTAACACTACCACTAGGCTAACTCAGTGAAAAGGCACAAACCTTATTTATTATTATGTTAGGCCTAAATGCTGGCATTTTTTATTCATTTACAGAAAACATTCCTATTTATTTTGGCTTTTCCCCAGCTGTAAGCTATCTTTGAACCAACCTCATAATATTGTATATTTTTTGTATTCTTTTGTAAACTGCTTTGGGATTTGTTCAATGAGAAGCGGTACATAAATATTGATAATACATTTTAATGTAAAAAAGGGGGGTTCTCTCGGCAATTTAGATGCATTGTAACAAACGACGGAACCAAATATGATTAAGAAATTCCACCATCACCTGTACATCTTAAGACGCAATCCTATGCATGTTTAGACAGAAAGAAGCCCTACAACTCCCAGCATGCCCCAGTGAACCTTGCCAGCTGGGGCATGCTGGGAGTTGTAGGACTTTTTTTCTGTCTAAACATGCATAAGATTGCACCCTTAATGACCCATGAGCTGCCTTGATAGTTCAGAGTCAGAACATGGTTCATCCAAACCAGAATTTTCCAATAGGATTCAGCCGGATGCCTCTGGGCATTAAAGAGCCACCCTTCCCCAATATACAGCAGGGGTGCAGAACCTCTTTCAGTCCGAGGAGCCAACTCCATTTTGGAGAAGCTCTGGGGGGGGGGGGGTCCTGCATTCCACTGGTGAGTGAGGCCAGAGGCAAAATGGGCAAGTCTGAAAAAACAAAACCACCTGCATATTTTAGTTTAAAGCTCTTACGCCGCATGAGAGGCATTGCAACCTTTTAGAGTGGGGGGGGGGGAACACTGCACAAAAGCTGGAAAACTGCCAATCAGTGGTTCGGGGCAGTCTTAAGGTTCTGTACCCCTGATATACTGCCTCTGTACACAGCACTTACAGGGCCTATCTGCTTCTCTTACCAAGAGGTATACCACCCCAGTTCGTGGTTCAATTTACCCACCATGAGCAGCAGCTGTGGATAGACCTATCCATCTTACCAATTTGTCCGATGAACTCAACCTTGATGCCCTGGTGTTCCAGCCGCCTGCTTGGGTGCTTGAGGGTGAGGATGACTCTCCCAGAAACCGTCTCACCATCGTAAAAGAGGAAGTATTTCTCCTTCTTGCCCTCCTCAGTCTTATGCTCTGCCCGGCGCCGGCTCTCCGCATCGCTCAGCACCAGTTCCAGCTCCGCACTCTGTCCAAACCCAAAGAAGCTCATCTCGGCGTCGGGGAGAGGGGGCGGCACCCCAAAGAGCGAAGGCGGAACAGCGAGGGCAGGCCAGTACCCTGGATGGCTGTGCAATTCTGGTTCTCCAACACTAGGAAAGATGGATTGTGCTCGTGGTGCCAGAGATGCTGTCTTCTCTCATATGGCTAGGGAGCAATCATTAACAATAGGAGGAAGCCCCAGAAGGTGGGAATCCTGGATCATAGGGAGACCTGGGTGCTGGAGAGATGCCCACGGTAGTATCAAGGCTGCAGGCGACTAAGCTTCCATTATGAGAAGGGTCTCAGTGCCAAAAAAATAATCGGCGGCTGATTAAGGAAATAGGAGGGGTGGAAGGAAGGGTGCATTAGGAACGCTGCTTGGACCTGATGATGATGATGGTAATAAATGATGCTCGACAACCTGCAGGTCCACAGGTGTGGAAATGCTGGAGCCAGGAATGGAGTGGCTCAAGGCAGCCCCGGGTTGGGGCGGCTGCTCGCTCTTACCTCCAATCGCCAATGCAGGAAAGGTGGGCGCGCAAAGGGAGAGGAGAGGGCGCGCACAGCTGGCCACCAGCGGGCAACGCTGCAAGCCGAAGCGGGGGGGGGGGTATTTTGTGGAGCGCGGCAACGAAAAGGGTTTCGGGGGTGGCGGGGAGGGAGAACGCCACGCAGCCCGAGCTCCGCCGGAGGGCGGAAAGAGGCATGCAAAGAAACAAGAAGGGAGAAGGAACCTGCTGCCGGGGGTGGGGGTGAGGGGGGGAGTGCAATGCACGGGCCCACTTTCCTAGGCTTTAAGAAAATGAAATAAAAGGTGCGATGGGGAAAGAGATGGAATAGGAGGTTCAGAAGACCGACGGGGGCGTTGCACCTTGGGGGCAAGAAAGAAAAGAAATGAGAGGAGGAGGAGCGGGAGGTGGCTGGTGCAGCAAGGCCTGAGGCTCCCGAGCTCAGTGCAATGCAATGCAGCGCAGCGCTGGAGCCCGCACAGCCCGGCCTTTGCAAAAGGATGACAGCAGCCTCCGCAGCAGCAGCTCTGAAGCGCGCGCTCCCCCCTCGCCTCGGCTGCGCCCGCGGGTGGCTGCGGAGCTCGCGCCGCGTCCCGGGCCAGGGTCCTTGGCACTGCGCGTGCGCGCCCAGCCGGCCTGGGGAGGGAGGGGGGACGGGGGAGGAGAGGCCGCCGCGAGCCGGCGAGGGCGCGCGCCGCGCATGCGTCCCCGCCCTCCTTCCCTCCCGCGCGGGGAGCGGGGCGAGCGGCCTCCCCTCGCGCGCAAGCGCGGCGCCGGGAGGCCGCCTCGCGCGTCCCCAGCCGGCGATGATTGGCTGGCGGGAAGGGGACGCGCGGATTGGAAGGTTCAAAGGCGGCGGCGGGGGTTGGGGCTCGGCAGCGATGGCGGAGGGGCTGCTGCTGCTGCTGCGCGCTGCGGAGCGGTGGGGCCTCCGGGACGTTAGCCAAGGTGACGGCTGGGCGAAGGTCGCGATCTCTCTCACGCGCACGACGAGGAGGAGGAGGAGGAGGAGGAGGAACAACAACAACAACCAGGACTCCTGGGTCTTTTTATATATGTATACACACACACACACACACACGGAAGGGGGAGCCAGGACTCCTGGGTTCTATATTTGCACCTACTCTGTGTGTCTGTGCTGGGGGGGGGAGCCAGGACTCCTGGGTCCTATGTTCTCTCTCCTGGGGGGGGCAGGAGAGAGCCAGGACTCGTGGACCCTATGTTCTTTCTCCCTGGAGGGTGGGAGGGGAGAACCAGGACTCCTGGGTCTTTTTATATATATACACACACACACGGGGAAGGGGGAGCCAGGACTCCTGGGTTCTATATTTGCACCTACTCTGTGTGTCTGTGTTGGGGGGGGGGAGGCAGGACTCCTGGGTCCTATGTTCTCTCTCCTGGGGGGGGGAGGCAGGAGGGAGCCAGGACTCGTGGACCCTATATTCTTTCTCCCTGGAGGGTGGGAGGGGAGAACCAGGATTCCTGGGTATTTTTATATATATATATATATATATATATACACACACACACACACACACGGGGAAGGGGGAGCCAGGACTCCTGGGTTCTATATTTGCACCTACTCTGTGTGTCTGTGCTGGGGGGGGGAGCCAGGACTCCTGGGTCCTATGTTCTCTCTCCTGGGGGGGGCAGGAGAGAGCCAGGACTCGTGGACCCTATGTTCTTTCTCCCTGGAGGGTGGGAGGGGAGAACCAGGACTCCTGGGTCTTTTTATATATATACACACACACACGGGGAAGGGGGAGCCAGGACTCCTGGGTTCTATATTTGCACCTACTCTGTGTGTCTGTGTTGGGGGGGGGGAGGCAGGACTCCTGGGTCCTATGTTCTCTCTCCTGGGGGGGGGAGGCAGGAGGGAGCCAGGACTCGTGGACCCTATATTCTTTCTCCCTGGAGGGTGGGAGGGGAGAACCAGGATTCCTGGGTATTTTTATATATATATATATATATATATATACACACACACACACACACACGGGGAAGGGGGAGCCAGGACTCCTGGGTTCTATATTTGCACCTACTCTGTGTGTCTGTGCTGGGGGGGGGAGCCAGGACTCCTGGGTCCTATGTTCTCTCTCCTGGGGGGGGCAGGAGAGAGCCAGGACTCGTGGACCCTATGTTCTTTCTCCCTGGAGGGTGGGAGGGGAGAACCAGGACTCCTGGGTCTTTTTATATATATACACACACACACGGGGAAGGGGGAGCCAGGACTCCTGGGTTCTATATTTGCACCTACTCTGTGTGTCTGTGTTGGGGGGGGGGAGGCAGGACTCCTGGGTCCTATGTTCTCTCTCCTGGGGGGGGGAGGCAGGAGGGAGCCAGGACTCGTGGACCCTATATTCTTTCTCCCTGGAGGGTGGGAGGGGAGAACCAGGATTCCTGGGTATTTTTATATATATATATATATATACACACACACACACACACACGGGGAAGGGGGAGCCAGGACTCCTGGGTTCTATATTTGCACCTACTCTGTGTGTCTGTGTTGGGGAGGGAGCCAGGACTCCTGGGTCCTATGTTCTCTCTCCTGGGGGGGGAGGCAGGAGGGAGCCAGGACTCTTGGACCCTATATTCTTTCTCCCTGGAGGGTGGGAGGGGAGAACCAGGACTCCTGGGTCCTGTATTTACACCTGGGGGGTGGGGGGGAGTGCTAGGGTTCCTGGGTGCTTTGGTGGTCAGAGGGTCGGGCGGTGACTTTTTTTATCACTTCTTATGGTGCTAGAAGTGTGTGGAAGAAAGAGGCATCATTTTCATAATTGGTGGGGAGAAATGACAGCTGGGTTGGCAGTGACAGCTGGGGCAGGGCTCCTGAGGGGATATGGGAACACTTTATTGTGTCCTACCTTGTGGTTAGGATAGCTGGGATCTTAGAGTGCTCAAAGTTTTCAAAGTCTACTGCCGAAATTAAAATTGCGACAATAGTATTAATTCACCAAGTCCCATCTATGTATGTGGTGCTTTACAAAGAACAGGTATGACCAGTTGCTACCCCAAGTTGCTATTATTGCCCCCATGTTGCAGGCACTATGTTGTGGGGAGTGATGCTAAGAGAGATAAATACCTGCAGTGTGGTGACATTAGTTTTAGTCCCATATTGGGGAGCTGAGGCTAGGTAACGTGACAGTTAAAGGTGCAATACAATGTAATTCACTGTTGCCAGTGAATGGAGGAGGGGGTGTTGCAGCCACCCAGTGTTATGATCTTTACATTTTATATAGGAGCTGAGATAGTGGCTTTTCACAACTCTCTCATAAATGCTTTAAGAGCTGTCACCTAATTGAATTTTACTGGTGAAATACAACATCACAGATACCAATATCCACTGCAACACTCCACGGTACACACACATTGTCAAGATACAAACAAATAAAACATTATTTATTGTTTTATAAACTATAAATAATATAGGGCACAATCCTATGCATGTTTGGACAGGAAAAAGTCCTACAGCTCTCAGCATTCCCCGTGGCTGGAGAATGCTGGGAGTTGTAGGACTTCTTCCTGTCTAAACATGCATAGGATTGCACTCTTACATAATGATGATCAGATGCTTTGTAAATGTATTTCACTAATATTCCCCATCTGGTATAATTGCAATGTTGTGCTGAAAATAATCCAGCAAAAGAGATTGCGAGCAAAATATTAGTATTCCGAAGCATCAAATGGCGATCCCAAATAAAATGGGAAAGCAGAGAGCGTTTATTACACTCCTCTTAAAAAAATACAAATCTCTACAGTCTTGTATTAACTCTTAAAAGCAGAAGCTTTAATTTATTTTGTGACATTTCTCTAGAGCAGGGATGTGGAATGGGTTGGCCCTCCACATGTTGTTGGACTGCAGTTACTGTAATCCTTCTCCATTGGTTATGCTGACTAGGGCTGATGAGAGTTGCAGTCCAACAACATCTAGTGGGCCACATGCTCTCCACCCCTGCTGTACAGGTGTCATAATCTCTATAACCCTGCCTCTTTGATTAAGGCATCTTTGGTGTTTTGCATGCATGCATACACACCATGTCAATTGTAGGAGCATTTATGTGTCATTGCCTTTCTCTGTAAAAGGATTGACCACCATTCAACAAGGGCTGCACTTCTGTTTACATGAGTCCAGAGGCTCTGATCTTGTCAGGGGCTGTTCATGCTCTGCCAGCTCACAGCTCCTTCTCTGAAAAAATAAGCAAAGCTGAGGATGCAATATAATGGGGAGGGGGTATACTAGTATATTATAAATTGCCCTTGAAGGAGCAATCGTACTTCCATTGAAGCCATCATTGGGTAAAACATGAGTTGAGATGCATTCTGAAATGACTATGTTATCCTTTGGGGTAGAAGGATCATAAGCCTGGCAAGTAAAAAAAACTTTTCATGTGGCCCTCTTTTAAATTCAGATGACTCAGACATGTTCTAAAATGTAGGGAAAAACTGAGCTAAAACTGGTCGTCGGCTGCCATCCTTGTGATAACCAGTGCTGAATGAATGAATGGATGCTTAAAAGTATGAGGGTTATTGTTCCCCAATGCTTGCAACATATAAATAGAAACATGTTTCAATGTTTGCCCTGGAACTGTAGAAACTGATGTACCATAATTAGTTTTAATAAGAGGTTCTAATTTATGCTTCAGGTCGTGTGTGTCCCCCGCCCAAATTCCATAGTCATTTAAAAAGATAATGACATAGGGAAGCCTGATTGTTATCCCAATGAGTCAGATGTTGAGTTTTTCTTAGGCAAGGAGAACACTTCTTAAAAGTAGTGAGTACATTCAGAAGAGTGACATATCCTTTTGATCTTCGGCATCCAAAACTTCCAAGCGTTTGTCATACTTGATGCCTTTTAAAATGTGAGGATCTTCCTGAAGCAAAAACACAATAGCTGTGTTCAGCTGTGTTTATGAGTTTGCACACTCTTTTGGCCTATCTATTCTTCAAAGTTATATATAAATTTTATACCAGTTCAGCTGTCGTGGTTTCCCCCACAGCTTCCTCACAATTATAGTCTGGTGAGGGCGAGGATAATGATCTGTTGGAGATCTCCAGTAGAGAATTGTAGTTCCATGGCCAAAGGAAATCCTCAGAAATCTCTGTGGTGTAGAAACACTCCCTGGACTGTACACAAATTGGAGATCTGGAACATATTAATCTGTTTAGGTTTATAGCTCATCCTAATTTTAAAAAATATTATTTTCTCCCCGGTCAGATTTATCGCTATTGCTGCTGGCTGCTTTCCATGTGTTTAATGCTGTTCCATTCATTATGTTGCTGTTTCAAGATAGTTATTTTATTTTACAAAATCCATAGTTGGGCAATACCTTTCTTAGGACCAGCCAAAATGTCACAAAGTAACTTGGTAACTTTTGAGTTCTCTAGATCTCTTCATCAGGCTGGGGGGTACAAAAAGCAAGGGAGTGTGGAAAGAGGATTTTTTTAAAAAATAGAAAAATTAGGCTAGATGTTGTAGCTATACTGTCTGTATAAACCTAGTCTCAAGATAGGGATTGCAGACGGAATGAATTAGCCTCTGCTAGGTCCTGCAGGTATAAGGTTACACCTAGGATTCTAGGATGAAACCACATTGGCAGACCCCCTTTTTTAAAAAACATAAAAGTCGGGCTTTTACCCAGATCTGTCTCTAGCCTTAAGTGAAACACACAGGCTCTTGGTTAGGTTGAGAGCAGAAGCAAAGAGAAATATGACAGTCTTCATATTAGCAAAGCTGGAAAATAACCTTGAATGGTGTATTCGGTTAAAAGTCATTTATTTCATAATTGTTGTAGGTATAGACCCCACCTTCTTGCCTGAAAAGCACCTTATACATTGTAATAAATTATATTTTCTCATTTCAGCCTGGGTTGACACAGCTTGGGAATTAGACTTCACTGAGACGGAGTCTTTGGATTCTAGACTAGAGGGCTTGATAACGGACGATGGTTTGGATGCCTTCTCTCAACTCTACAAGGCTCTCTACCCCTTCTCTGCAGATGACCGTGAGGCCACTGAGGTAAGATGCACATTTATACTGACAGCAAAGATTGATCTGCTTTATTCTGATTTGCTGATGATGATTTTAGATTTTAATCCTTAAGGGAATGGCACTAGGAGAGCATCTTGGAGCAACATATACCCCAGTCTGATGCTGGGTTATGCTTCCCTAAGGATTAATTTAAACTGACTTAGGGCACAGTCCTATGGGGATGGCTGTAAGCCTCCGAACCCGTAATGGTGGGCTTACCTGTGGGGCAGTCTGCCCACCACCACTGTTCTTCCTTGCCATCATGCAGTCACAGAGAAGTGTTGGGAGTTCTCTAGGATGGGCTCACAAGTCACATGATGAGCCCCAACAGGCCTAGCCAGCGAGCATGAGCCCACACTCCAGAACATATCTCAGAATCCTCTGCTCCATGCAGGAGTTCCTTAATAGGCAGGCTAATTTGGAAAGCATTCCTTGAAGGTCAAAAATGGTGACAATGCCTGCTTTGAACCAATCACACTAGTGAGAAAGTCTAACCGATGATGCTTTTCTCTTAAAGACAGAGCATTCACTTGGCTCCTGCATGGGTATTTGATGTCATGATATGGAATGGGTTGTGTTTCCTCCTCCTGTCAGATTTTCTTCTTTTGTTTCAGAGCATCTGGCCTCTCTTTACCGACAACAATATCTCCCACAATGCTATTGTGGCCGTATTGTATCACTTTGTCCAAGAGGCCCAGAGTAAAAAAGCCAGTGTTCATCAACGGTTGCATGCGCTTCATGCTGCTGGGTTGTACTTCTTATTGGTTGAAATTCCAGGTAAGCATAGCACTTCCACCTGTGGTTTGTGCAGGTATCCTAAGTACACATCATAAAAACTACACCTTGTTGATATCAATGGGGCTTTCTTCTAAATCTAGCTGGGTTGCCTGTGGCGAATAAGCATTAACTCCAGATGGTCAGCCTGGGGAGTTTTACAAAAATCGACTTCCCTGCTCCCCCCGCCCTTTATGGGCCATAAATGATTGACCTAGGCATGTGTGGCGCTAGTAGGAAAAAAAAAATCAGCTAGTAATTGTTGTGAACTTATTTGCAAGGCAGCCTGAAGCTGTTACAAATCGTTAGAATGCCACAGTAGAGGGCCATCTATGTGTTTATTTGTGTACGGGGGCTGCTGCAATGCCAGTGCCTAGGAGTGACCTGCAGAGGAGCAGGGGTTCAAGCTTGAGTGGTTCTAGTGTCAGGGGACACCTGGGTTCAAATCCCCACTTAGTTGTGACACTTACTGGCCTGTCTCAGTCACTCAACGTAACCTACCTTGCAGTGTTGTTGTGAGTATAACATGGCTGTGTATGGGAGAAAGAGATTCTTAAAGGGAAGGTATGATTAAAAAAAATATAAGCGGCCAGTGAATTGCTGATTAAACTGGCAGGCTGTTTTAAGGTTGCTAAATGTGCATGCACGCACACACTGCCCCCAATTGGCCTGTCCCATTCTCTGATGCTTACATTGGTTTTTGGTGCTCCAGTATTAAACTGCTTTTTCCTTAATGTGCAGGTTCTTATCCATCTTTTCTTTTTGGCAGGTAGTATAGCCAATCGGGTGTTCCATCCAGTGATGTTTGAAAAATGTCTTCAAACCCTGTCTAAATGCTGGCCCCAGGAGTCAAATTTGCCCAGAAAAAGGAAAAAAGACAACAGTAAAAACTCTAAGGGTGATAGAAAGAGAGGAAGGGTGGCAAGAAAGGAAAACACTCTGGTAAGAGAGTAATCCTGGATCTGCTGGCAAAAGATACTATAAGACCCTAAGAATTTTGGACCCTCTACAAAAAAAAGGTTGTGATTCTTTTAGCACAGGGGTGGTTAATACTGTGGAGTGGAGACCAGTCTAAGCTCCATGCAGGAATCTGGGAGTCAGAAGTGCATCTTTCCACACAAATGTGCACCCTTTTCAGCAGTCAGCCTCTTGCAAAGTTGATACCATCCGTTTAAAGCTTCCCAAATACATTTCTTTCTGGGATTTTTCTATGTAACACTCACATGTAGAATATCCCACTCATACAACTTTTGGAAGTCATTTAAATTTCTTTCTTATGAAACTATGATCAGACTTCTTATTTCATATTGTTTAAAATCCGGTAGTTTTTTAGAGCAGGCTTGGTTAATGTATCAAATGTATTGATGCCAGCTCTCTAAATTCCAGCGTGTTTCAAGGCAATAGCTTTTCATTGGGGGAATCTCATTTCTTAGATGACCTACTTCTAAAAGTGCTGCTAACCGCCTACATACTCTTACAATGGTAGCTCAGTGGGATTGATACGAATAGCGTGAAAACATTTGCCTCCTGCGCCTGTTGACTTCTCTTTTGTTCTGCTTTGTGATCTGCCCTTTTGGTGTGTTCTAAAGTTTGGTAGGGCCAAATAGAAAATTGCTCTTGATATTGAGTGAGTTATTGGCCTGGATGCTGCCAGCTGGACCTCCTTGCTCTAGCTGATCCTTAGTCTACTTCCTGCTATTCCAGGTGGATGAGAACTTTGAAGAGGAAGAAGACCAGGAAGAAGAGATTTACTTCTCTGCACAGGAGCTGCTTCAAATTCGGAATGCCCTCTTCCTTCTCCTGAAAAACCTCCTGCGGCTGCTTTCCAAGTTCTCCCTGAAAGAGAGACCACAGTGCATGCAGACTTGCATTCAGGTGACCAGAACCATCAGGAGTGAAACAGTCTTGTGTCAAAGTAGTACGAGTGTGGATCTGCCTCAAGCTGATGGTCTCTAGCTTAGCTGGCTTCTAGAGAAAGGATTAATTAAATTTGTGGAGAATAGATCTGTCTGCACCTATGAGCCATGATAGCTAAATGAAACCTCCATGTTCAGAGACTGTACACCAGAGACTGAATACCAGACACCAGAGACAGAGAACAGGGAAGGATTTTGAGCTTCATGTCCTGGGTTATGAGGTTCCCAAAGGCATCTGGCTGGCCACTTCCAGAAGCAGGATGTTGGACTTGGTCTAGTTCAGCAGGGTGCTCTCTCTTAAATAGTTATTTTTACAATGTGAGTGGCATACAGGGTCCCGCAGGAATAAGCTGGCCTTCTGAGAATCTGCTAGAAGGACCTGTGGTCACTTACTACCTTCTGGATCCAGTTACAGATGCTTTAAAAAAAAGTGGGGGACACACATGTTGATCCTGTAGAAGCAAGGAATGCCAGAACATTCCTCAGGACCCCGTGTTTTACTTCTGTGCCTGTGAAGTATTTCTTCCCTTGCTGTAGAAGCATTGGCCACTTCACAGGTTTCCTATGAGCTTCAGCCTCCTGTAAGCCAGGAGAAATTTTCCAGGCACATAAGATTTTGGCATGGTATGTGCTATTCTGTTCTTGTCTCTACCACTAGGGCTATCTTTGGGTTGGGTGGCTTACCTGAGGTCATAAGGCAGTTTAGACAAGACTATTCTCCCCACCATTTGATTTAACTCTTAACTTTGTATTGCTTCTCTTGTAGATCTTCGTAAATTTAACGGGGTTTGAGCCCTGCATACACACGTTTGAGCCTTCAGAGAGGATGTGAGTTCTTGCTCTTGGACCTTGATGTACTTTGAGGAATGTGAAACATTGGGGCGTGGGGAGAGAACCCTATAAATGTTTGAGTAAAGTCAAGCTTTTCCCACTTCTCTAACCAGACATTACCTTTCCTGTTTGTGAACAAAGTATGGGGATGTTTAGCTATATGCATGTTCAGACTAGCCCTTGGTTGTAACCCTTGAATAAAATAGATCCAATAGAGAGCCTTGAACTTGTCTCTTGGTACAGGACGATTGACCAAGCCAAATATGTCCCAGAACTTGCCTACTTTGGCTTACGACTGCTGTGTTCCCCACTTCACAGCCTAGAAGATAAGGTAAAAATTATGCATGCTCATGTTGGTGTCTTTCGCCTTTGTGTAGAATTCTTAAGGTGTACATGGGTAAGGCCCTCCTGATAGTAAAAGTGACTAATGACAACAAACTACCTTGAGCAGTGGATTTGGGTGCAACTTAAAGGAGGCTTGTATATAGCTTGTAGAGTGACCTAGAGGTGGCCACGTAGGAAAGCTTTTGTAACTTGGAAGGGGGTTCATTCTCCCCTGACCCTGTTCAGATATCGCCAATTTCAGAGGCTAGATGACCAGCTACCAGGAACAGATTTCTCTCCAGGATCCATACCCCTCACCACTTGTTGAAGGGAGATGGTGTGTGCACCTTACAGTGTTCTCTTCACTATTTAAACATGTGCTTTTTCTTGAGTGCATGCCTTTTTTTGTTCTGCAAGCCACTTGATCTGCACCCAGTCGAACTTGCTTCCTTTCTGGGAGAAGATGTCACTTGGCATGCTTTTTTACATTATAAATAGGGTAGCAAGTGGGTCCTGCAAAGAACTGTTGTAGTGAACCTTCCCCACCTCCTAGCAAGCAAGCACATGTTCAGGGTGCTAGCTAGCCAATTAGCCATGCCTCTTCCAAGATACTATAAGCCAGTATTCTTCACTATAAGACCCAAGGGCTACTGACAGCTCCCAGTCACCTCAGCTGTAGCCCTCCACACTGTGCATGCGCTCTCTCGCACTCTCTCTCTTGCTCTGCAGTAGTTGCTCACTCTCAGCAGGGGCTCTAGCATTGCCTTGCTGTTTGCCTTAGCAGTGGGTCAGTTGCTGTGTGATCTGGGTTACCAGAGGAGGCTTCGGGGTGGGGAGTCAGGAGATCTGCTGCTCATCAGCTGAAAGGTGGGAGGGGGCTGGGAGGAAGAGGAGAACATAAGAGCACTCCGGCATCTAGCTTTGGTTGGGGAGGAACCCAAGAGACGAAGAGCAACGTGGTTAGCTAGCTGCAGTGGTGCAGGTGCTGGGTGGAGGCGATACCGAATTCATGAGCAGAGAGAGCAGTGTGGATCTTGCGTCAGTGATTTTGCAGCTTTGAGTAAACAGAAGCACTCAGTGACAAGAAAAAGATCCATCCCAATCCAAGGACCAAGTGAGCCTGTCAGAATTTGCTTGCCTAGTTACTTGACTGACTGACTGACTGACTGACTGACTGAGGCCTTGCTCAGTGGAGGACAATGTGGAGGAGAGGCCTGAAAAGGCCTCCAACCAAGTCTGGTACACAGTGTTACTGTTTGATGGAGCAGTGGGGGTGGGGGGGATGAGAAGCCCCCCTCCATGGCCCAGGAAAGGCCCCCAAACGGTCTCAGTGGCACTACCTGGAGCCAAAGTGGCTTCTGCTTGAAAAATAGCAAAGATCACCGCTATAAGCTGTCAGGGGCTCAAGCAAGGGATACCACCACCACCCTTCCATTTTGCTTTTCCATCTTACACTCAATATTCTTTGGCATTGGAGGCCACTGAGTATTCTCAGTTCTCACTATTATGTCTTGGGTTTTTAAAGAAGTTTTTTATAGTTCTACAAATGTCAGGGTTTTCCCGAGCATGCCTGTACCTCCCTCTTGTTCCTCGGTGGCCCCATTTTGGCTCCAATCCTGTTGGCACTTCCCACCTATGTTTGTTATTAGAGGACTTGTTATCCTTGGCTCTTGGGGGGGGGGGGGGACTAGTGGCACCGGTCTGCTGACAGAAAACAGTCTTGGGCAGAAACTTAGTAGAGGTTGCTTGAACTATTGTCTGGTGCATGGCACAATCAAACTGATATGCTGCTGTGCTATGAAAATTTCTATCTACCTAACATGGCATCCTGACTGCGGAGTGCTCTTCCAGATAGATTTTCCATATGCCTACTTAGCAATCGCTTAAGAGTCAGGTAAAAACTCTACACTCTCAAGCTATTAGTATTTCATTTTGAGCTGTTGAGATGATTGGCTGCCTGTTTTCTAGCTGATTTTGTAATTGTTTTTCAGATGTGATACTTATTTTCTGTATTGGGGACACGTAGAGAAAGGGTAAAGGTTTCTTGAATAAAAATTAAGGGAGTCAGTGTGTCACAAATTACTAAGATAAGTTTTGGACAAGTAAGTGGGCTGGTAAAAATTTCCTTCTAAATTGTGTGTGTGTGTGCGTGTGCGCGCGCCTGCACACACCATTCTAGACTTTCCACCTCTGGTCCTGGACCAGCCATTTGTAAGGGCTTCAGTCTCTAACATTTTTCTCTCCAACCTTGTTTCTGCAACACCCCCCTGCCCCAGATACGCGCGTGCACACACGTGTGTGTACATGTGTTTCTGAAGACCTTTTGGGGGGTTTCTTTGCAGGTTTCCTCAGCCTGAAAACAAAGTATACCTCTGCCTGTTTCCATTCCCAGACCCACAAACATTTGGGCATAATTAATCCTACAGTTCTCTGGCTGGCCTGCTGGGGGAGTTTTAATACTGTCGCACATGGCTAACTGTGGCATTTCATGATGAGGGAGGGTAGAGCAAGTTTCATGAAAGCATTTTTGCACTGTTTGAACTGGGCTAAGACAAACCCCCAGCAAATCCTTCCCTTTGATTTTCACAGTTCCCTGAAAGGCTGAACCTTTTATGTTTCTGTTTAATTGAAACTATTCTATGCAAAATTTCCTTCCCGTAGGGTTTAATTTAGCACACCACTTGGATGAACTGAGGTGGGAGCGTGTGTGTGGTATGTGTATGCATGAGAAAGCATATCAAAGAGGAAGTTGAATCCAGAACTGGATTCTGTTTATATCCCCCCTATTCAGTCAGGCAATGGGATAAGAGGTACAGCTTGGCAGCTAAAATTTGCCATGCAGGGCATGCTAAAAATATAGCATGCAATCCATCTTCTATAGAAATAGGCAACAAACCCTTAATTTTGATTTTCAACTGAGGTGGGGCGGGAGTTGCACTCTTGTGTGCACGGTGGAGTCTAGGAAAACTGGCAATCCAGTATTAACTGAACCTACTCCAATGGGGTATCTTAAGTTCCTTGTACTGGAGGAAGGGGCATGTTGTGTGTGGGACTTCTCAGTGCGCTGGTGTGATATGGAAATGTGTTCCACTAGTCCTGTCATGATGTAACCTAAGGCGCATATTTCCTATGGCCAGACCTGCTTTCTCCAGAAATGGTTGTAGCATCATTTCAGAGCCACTCTGGGAAGGAAGAATGGTGGGTGGTGTTTCAGGGTGGGGTGGGGAGTGGGAGCTGTCTTGAAAGCCTCCCACAAATTCATGCAAAGCCCCAGAACAAAATAAAAGATGACCAGCTGAAGTTTCTAGACATCATTATTTGAGTTCAAGATGCACATGCTGGGTACACTGATTTTTGTTAGCAAATGCTAGCAGCATGGGGAACTCTTTGATGTCTACCAACTTGCCAGTGCCTTTTTTCCCCTCTCTCTGTTCTAGGTTCTGCGCCAAGTGTTCCATCAATTCCTGAACATCATCCTCATGTTGGAAGGGAGAGAAGGATCCAGTGGTGCATCAGCCACAATTCCATCTCAGGTCATTGGTGCTAGGGACCAGGCCATCAAATTCATCAGGTGAAGCTCAAAGTGGCTGTTTCTTGGCTTTTCTGCTTCTGCATCTGTGCAGAGCTGCATTAAAACTGTAACTAATTGGCAGCTTCTCTTGGATGGTTTTAGTATTGCATCTTTCATACAAGTGGTCTGAATCCCTGCTGACTGAGCAAGCTCCAGGGTCTTCATTATGCACCATCTGTGGGTTAACTTGCCAGAACTGTGAGGACTAGCAACTTTAAAAGAAGACATTGTTTTCCAGTTACACATTTTAGTAATATAGATGAGGCCTAGTAAATGTTCTGGGAACATGATGCTGTAGCATTACTGAAGCTAAGCAGGTGTGTGGACCTGGTGGGGCATCTAGATGGGAGACCACTGGGAGTGTGTGTGTGTGTGGGGGGTGTTTAAGTGGAATATAAGTATATATTCTTTAAAAATAAAAACTGACAGCAAATCCTGGATTGTCATATCCATGGTGGTAGACAATGGCCTCTGATGTATCACTTTCATGTCTGACCCTGCTGCATTTAAGCTGTGAAATTGCACATGGAACGCAACCTTGCTGAAATAACAAGGATGCATATGTTAACTGGCTGGTTACCTGGAGGAAATTCTTCCTCACCACAGGTGACCAGGCAAGTGGCTATTTACAAGCCTAGCTTAGTGTTGGATTTGGATGGGAGCAATACAGGTTTAGATCTCAGTTTTGGTTGTGAAGCTCAGAACTCGGTGTTTCTAAGACTAATCTACTTCATACTCTAAGATAACCCCATATTTCCTTCCTTGATCTTATAGGAAGGGTAGGATGGAAATGCAATGAATGTGTACAAAGGCACTTGGTAGTTTCACAGGGATTCCTCCTGGCAAGGCCTATGGAGGGCCACAGCTCATGAAAGCTCACATACCTTGTATGTAGAAGGCCCTAGGTTCAATCCCCAGGACCACCATGAGGGAGAGGGAAAGGTCTGGCTAGGGGGTTGGGAAAGACCCCTGTCTGAAACTTTAGAGAGTTGCTGCCAGGCAATGTAGATATTGACCAAGGCAGATCAGTGGTCTCGCTCTGTCCAAGGCAGCTTAATGTGTTCGTACGAAATCTCTTGCAAAATGTGAGTTTGCGTCTTGCCTGGGCTTTTCCCCAAATCATTTGTCCATATCCTGTTTTCTGCAGCTTTCTCACTGAGGAACTGAAAGTAGTTGTCTTCCCTGTATTGCGGATCTTACTTCAGCATATTTGTGTCAAGGTAGGTTATGTATCTTACACTCCTCTGTGGCTGTGTTGAATCCTGCCTCCCTTTCTGGAAAAAGGAGGGCTTGTTTTCTTAAGCTGGCTGTGAAGTTGCAGCAGTGTCAGCTGCCTGGGAAGGCAGCTAGTGACCTGAGGCAGGTGTTTGGAGCTGGTTGACCAGCTAGGACTTCACTCAGGCTGGGTTTGGCCCAAGGGTTGCCAGTTGCTGACCCCATGTTTAGCATGAGCATAGTGTTGTTTTTCAGCAACATATGAACATGTGGCATTTTGGAGTTCATTTCTGCTGCATACTGGGCATAAATGTGTGTGTGTGTTTTAATCCAGATCTTGTAGTCCTCTACTGAGGGCACTTGCAATAACTGAATGTCATCATTTGCCTGCTGAGGCATTCTTTCAGTCGGCCTTCACGAAGTAACAGAACTTTCTGCTGTCATTCATCATACTGAAGTTGTTGTACCTATCATGGGTTGTTCCCTGCTTTGCTGTTTGGCAACCCAGGGTACTCGTTCGCTTGTGTTGGTTGTTCAGCTGGGACCTAACTTGGGCTGGGTCTAGCCCAGAGGTGCAAAACCTCAGGCCCTGGGCCCAAATCTGGCCTACCTGGGCTCCCAATCCCAGCCCTCCAGGGTTCCCCAGATGGCCTCGCCCCCTTCCCCTGGCCCCACCTTTCCCCCAACAGTGATCATTGGGTGGTTTCCCAGGTTTTGTGCAGGTTTTTTCTCCCATTCTAAAAGGTTGAAATGCGTCTTTTAAGGCTTAGTTACAGGCAGTTTGAGCTTAAGCTAACACATGCTGGTATCTTTGTTATTTTGGCCTCACCCCTCCTAAATGGAGCTTCTCCGAAATGGAATGTAGCCTTCCGGCTGAAAGAGGTTCTGCACCCCTGATCTAGTCCAAGGGTTGTCTGTTGCCAACCTTAACCCAGCTCCTGATGTTGAAGCTATCCTTATGGTGGGTCAGCCGACTTCAATCAGCCTTGATGGCTTCCTGTATCTGTTTCATCCCAGGTGCCCGATAAGTCGGAATATCGCACGTACGCAGCCCAGTCTTTGGCGCAGCTGCTCTACAAGTTCCCGTGTGCAGAACATGCTGACTTCATAGCGTGGCTGTATCGATATTCACGCAATGACAAGGTGAGGGGCACAGTGGTTTGAACTCTGTGGCCCTGTGGGGTGCCAACAAGCATCTCTGATGCACAGAGTGTCATTGGAGCGGTAAGGGGGATCCTTAATCACCTTTGGTAAATGGTGTGTCCTTCTGGCACCAAGCCTCTCAGCTGCATGACATCTTGTGTGCTTCTCCAACAGATCGCCTACAGGGTGTTTGCCCTTGATGTAGCCTTGGCCCTGCTGGACCTTCCCGAGCGGGATCAGGACATTGATGCCTTGTCTGAGGAGCAGCAGGTCTTCCTGAAACACAGATTCTTGGTGCAGGTCATGGTCTTCGGCCGGTGCTCAGACAAATCGCCGACTGTCCGCAGCAAAGCGCTTTCAAGCTTTGCTCAGTGTCTGGAAACCAAAGCCACATCAAGCACAGAGACCATCCAGGAACTGTTGCAGGGTGGTACGTAGGTGCGGGGGAAGAAGGTAGTGTTGCTAATGGCCAGAACCTTCATGATGTTCTGGCTGGATTGTCAGGCTTAGGCTCTCAGGGTCCTGAATCAAATCCCTGCTTAGTCGTGAAACACATCAGTGACCTGGGGCCTGTCACTATCTCTCGGCCTACACTCCCTCACCTGGTGGTTATGGGGGGGGGGGGTGAGAAATGTGGGATAACCCAATTTAAGCCGTTCTGAGCTCCTTGAAGGTCTCCATAGCATGCTTCAGTGCAACAGCAGCCCCAGAGAGAAGTGACCTGCTGGTATTTGAAATGTGTTCGGTTGATGGCCTTACTAAGGGCCCCGGCTGGACAGGGTCTAGCTCAGAGGTTGCCAGTTGCTGACCCCAATCCAGCTTCAGGTGGGCTGCCGTTGCGCGAGGCCTTCATAGACTGTCAAATTGCATTTAATCTTCTTTGCTTGACTACCCCCCACAGTTGCTGTTTCTATAGTAATGGATTCAGACATGCCTGCTGGGACATTCCTAACAGATACCGAGGGTAAGTAAAGCAATCTGATAACTGTGCCACTTTTAAGGTTGCCATGCCTGTCCTTTACTGTTCCAGTGGAGCTTGGCATCTGCTTAAACCCGTTAGAAATTATCGCTGGAGAAAAGAGGATGACAACAAAATGTCTTGGGTGCCCTGAAAGATGGCATTCTTCCATATGAGCCTGCCCCAGTTTTCAGATCGGGGGGGGGGGGGCATTTTTCTTGCCCCACCGATGCCTGAAGCATGTTTGGCGGGAATTGAGACACCTGTCCTTCTCCCTCTGTTCATTTTCCACATATGAGCAAATATTTTTTATCATTGTTATTATAAATATTATTGTTAGTAATAAGATCAGTAATATAATAAAATAATACTCAGACAGACCTGGTGAGCTGACTTGTTTATGGTCACTGTGTATCAGTTTTATTCATTTTTTTATCTGCTCCGTTCTTACGTTGCAGTTGGTGATTGCTTTATTTTGTTTTTTTAATTATTATTAGCTGCTTCAGCAACATTTGGTGGAAAGGCAGGATGCAAATACATACACAAATGCCTCTTTGTTACGGGAACACGCCTTTGCCAAGGCTGTGATCCTAGACATTGCAGAGGGAGTTCCACCAGCTGGTCACTTCTTCAGCCGACGCCCCATTCAGTATACACCCACAAAAGGGAAAAGGGGGTGTGCATGGAGTGTTCTAAAAGGCCTTCTTTTGTCCCTAATCATTCACCAGATCTATTTGGTTTAATGTCATAGAGTGATTTGAGCGAAAGTCTGTAGACTGGCCAATAGATGATCCCCCTGCATCTTTATCTCCCCCCCGCCCTTAGCTGTCTCCCAGCTTCTGCTTGCTTTCCTTAAAATGCCATGCCATTGTGTCATCATAGCATCAGGATGACATCACATTTTCCCCCAGCCTCTATGTGATGGCTAACATCAGTCTTCTTTCTGATGTCACAACACAGCTGGCTGCAGCATTGCCCCTTGCTTCTTTGGGAATCTCTCCTGAATATGTGATCCCTGGACAACCCTTTCTGTGGTGGCTATGGCTGAAGGGATCTTGGCACACTTCTGTGCACTCTGTGATATGTGACTCTGATTTTTTTTTTTTAAAGGTCCCTTTAGCCGTCAGAAGACTTTCCCAACGTTTAAAACCATTGAAGTAACAGCCAAACGAGACACCACTCAGTTTGATGGTATGCTGGACCCATAATTGAATTTTCATTTTTCCTTGCAAGTTCTTGCATTCCTGATCTTCTTGTTATATATATTCACTTCTTCCTGTTAAAATTAAGAAAATAATTGCCTGTTTGGAATATTGAGTGTGAGTGAGTGTGTGTGTGTAAAAGAGAGACTTCACATACTAGGACATTCTTACACATAAGATACTGCCATCTAGGAATTGTGTATCTAGCCCACATAGCAATTCTGTGTGTGTGTGTATAAACACCTCTGTAGGAATGTTTTAACATGGGGAGTGGCCCTATGATTACTTCCCACGAAGAACCTTGGTCATTGAAGTTCTGTCTAGAATCTGGCAGTTCTTAAATGTGTCTAGCCCCTTGATTAGAACTTCCGTTCCCAGGATGGTTGGAAGATGAGGAGACTTGGGCTACAATCCTAGACCCATTCCTGGAAGTAAGTCCTATTAAACTCAGTGGAGTTGACTTTGGCGTCGATATGTATAGGATTGCACTACTAAACTGGCAGTTGAACAAGGGGGAAATTGAGATTGGATTCTATCTGCTTGAATTTTGGCTCTGCAGGTATGTGGAATACAGGCAGTTGTAACTTTAGTTATCTTTTGGGAGGTGCTTATGTAGCCACATACATGTACACAACTGAAGTAGCATAGTGGCTTTTTTATCCGTTTCTTTAAAAAAAAATGTACACTGCCATGGGCACTTTAAATTGAAAAGGTGACTTGACAGGTTTATAAATAAAGACTGAGCTGGAAAGGTTCAAATCTCAGCTCAGCTGCAGATTTATTAAGTGGCCGTGGCCTTATTAAGTTGTCTTGACCCCTCTGCAAACCCCCCCCCCCCGACACACACCTACACCTGTAATATGGCATTGATGTTACTGACCTACTTTACAGCACTGTGTAATCTATTGCAGTTAGAACTCTGTCCCCAGCCAATAAGATACCAAGGTGTGAGCTGAGGGAGTTGCAAGGGGGGTGGGGGACATTTTGGTGTATGTTTGAAGAAAAGAAAAAGGACTGGAAAAGGACAGTTGAAGGAGGAGCTCGAAAGAGATGTGGCTGGAGAAAGAGAGTAGAGAGGAGTGAGGGAGAAGAGGCAAAGCCAGCGGTGAAGACAGAAAGGCTGCCCAGCTTCCTGAACTAGGAAGCGAGCAGGGAAGGTGCAGCCTGAGGCAAATATCGATTTGAAGGAGCAAAGCAAGAGAGGCTTGGACTAAGTTATTGCCATGGAACACGGAAGGTTGGAGTGAACTAGGCAACAGAATTGTGACGCAAGTATTCAAAGGTTTTGACCCTGCTAAGGACTTCAGCTAGGAAACAATACAGGTTACTTTATGTACTTGTCTGGTGTGAGCTCCTGCAAGCACTGGCTAAGATTCGTCCCTTTGCACGCCGCCTCAGTTGAGATGGCGAGCGGCACAGGAATGAGGTGCCTGATGTGGCTGGCGCTTGGAAGAAACACTCCTCCAAGTGCCAGCAGGGTCACTTTCTCTGTGCAGAGAGCTCCCTGTCTCTCTGCACAGAAGAAGGAAAATGGGCAGGATGAGGGCAGATGACATCAGGGGAGGGGCTTAAGGGAAGCGGGGCTCACCTCCTTGACATCATCCAGTCCACCAGATTGGGCTGGGGGGCAATCTAGCCCCTGAACCAAAAATAGTATCCCGTCCTGGTTCATAGGAGGAGCCCTGCTGGATCATAACAAAGCCCTATCTAATCCAGCATCCTGTTTCATAGAGTGGCCAACCCAAAGCCTCTAGGAAGCCCACAAGCAGGGCTTGAAGGCATTAGCCTTTTCCTGCTGTTGCAGTACAGCAACTGGTCTTCATTTCATGTAGCCATGATGACAGACTATAGTGGCTTTAAAAAGGCGGGATTCCTGGCTTAAAGTGACATACAGCCAATGAATGCAGAACAGTTTGGATGCTTGAAATGCTTTTGTTAAATGCTGAATTCTTGTGATGTTTTGCTGAGCATAAGACCATTCCAGAACTCCTTCCTTCCTCCTTTTCCGCTTACGCCAACAGGAAAGGAGATCATGACCATGTTGAGGCTGAGATCTGGGGATCAGAAGACAAATGTTCGGAAATCTGCCCTTCAGGTATGTTCCTAGCCGCCTTCTGTGCTCCCAATACTGTCAGATGTTCTTTTAAAAGTAACCATTTGTGCCACAAATCGAAAAGGGATGTGTGAGAATTCCACCGATGCTATGTGCTTCATATAATTGCTCCCTCCAAAAGCAATTTGCAATCTGTTAGCAATTTCAGGCAGCATGTGCTGACAGGACTGTAGCTAAAATGGAGCCACCGAGAAACAAGAAACCCAAGTTTTGCAAAAGTGCAAAAAAAAAAAAATTTAGGGCAAAACAACAAGCCCGCCCCCCCCCGCCCCCCCCGTTCTTAGCCCAGTGAGGTCTGAGTATGCTTAGTGGCCACAGGAAGCTGAGTGTCTGCTGAAAGAAGGAAAACCTGGGGGTATCCCTGGAGAGGACATGGCTGAAACACCAAACTGCAGACTAGAATATCTTGTTGCAGATCCCAATAACGAAGAACAAGATTTCTGGATGTTAGAAAGAACTGCTTTATGCTGCATCATACCGTTGGCCCACTTACCACAGCACTGTCAACCGTGACTGTCAGCAACTCTCCAGAGTCTTAAACAGAGTTCTTTCCTAGGCATGTGCTCTGATCTTCTTGAACTGGAGATGCCATGGATTGTTCCACCTCTCTGAGTGTGTGCTTTTCAGGCATAGGGAGCTCCTTTGTGCCAGTTCATATCACAGAATCATAGAACAGTAGGGTTGGAAGGGGCCTACAAAGCCATTGAGTCCAACCCCCTGCTCAATGCAGGAATCCAAGTCAGAGCATCCCTGACAGATGGCTGTCCAGCCTCGCCTTGAAATGAGATGATTTCTCCATCTAGCCCAGTATTGTCTACTCAAGATTGGCAGCTGCTCTTCATCAGATTCAGCATCAGAGCAGGGGGTTGGGCTCGATGGTCTTATAGGCCCCTTCCAACCCTACTGATCTACGATCACACACAGACATTCCCAAGGGTCTATGATGTTTGGCTGGCCTTGCCAGACAAGGCAAAAATTGCAATTGCACTGCGGGAAAGGCAGGTGGGAAGCGTTCTGGCTTCCGTTGCTGCCACTCAGCGCTGGGGCTCTGAGCCCTAGCATTGAGCGGCCGCTCAAAGCCCCTTTCTGTTCCTTGAGAGACAGGAAGAGTGGGGTGTTCAGCTGGTGCGCAGCAGCTGAAAACCACCCCTCTCCAGTTTCCCCAGGAAAGACAGCGGGTTTCTGACGATGCTTGTTGCTGGGGCCCTGAGCCCCAATGCCAAGCAGTGGCCGAAGCCTTCCCAGTTTCCCTCCCTGCCTCTCATTCCTGTGGAGAAAGTCTCAGAGAACCTCTGGGTTGGGCTGATGCTTGGATAATAGTGGTCAGATCCTTCCTGCCCACCTAGGAGCTGGGGACGGCGGGAGGCTCATTTGCCAGGAAAATCCCCACCCACCTCCACGGCTTCAACGTTGGGAGAAAGGCTCGTCACTCATTGTGCTCCCCAGAGGGTGGTGTCATGGTCACCCTGGCAAGCACAGCAAGTGTAATTGTTGAAGCCTGGCTGTTTGCATCACCTGCCCCTTGGGATTGAACCTGTATCTTTCTCCATGAAAAGCAGATGCTCTAACACTGAGCTATGGTTCCTCCTTGCTGAGCCCCATCTTCATCCTCCCTTTAATTTGAAAACATATGCAATGCAGAGCAGGGCCATTGGGTTTGGGTAGGCTATACTTCTAAATAAACCAAATTATCCCAGATTGGTATTGATAATGACTGAGAGAGAGTTCCTGTCCCTGGAAGCAACATCGAATGATAAATGACTATGAAATGTGACCTTAACTGGGGCAAATCCTGCTGAGAGATTTATTACTATGTAATGAAATATGTAAGCCTGAATAAATCACTTTTTAACATTTAAACCCTCATGTTTAGAATATTTATAGTGGCATAATGGATTTGTGTGGCATGGTAATGAATTAGCGCACATTTAAATGCAGAACCTACGCAAATGGCAGTGGTGCTGAATATTGTCGCTTTCTGTAACTTATAACGTCAGAATAATCAACTTGTTCCAGCCCCCCCTCCACAGAGGGTGGCCGTCATCTGGGGAAAAGGAAGGCCACTGGCATGTTGGGTGTGGAATTCAGAGCTCAACTTGCTCCCTTCCATCACCACCCCTTTGTGTTCGCCACGATGGGAGTTTGCATGCAAATGCTACACCTCAAAAGCAAGTTGTTACAATGATCCAGATATTCTGAGCAGCATGTGTTGGGGAGATGGGGGTAAAGTACGTTCAATAAAAGGCAAGTCATTTCCTCCTTAATACAAAATGAGTCTTGGGGCTGCTGATCAGATTTATAATCCCTATGGGAAACCTGCCACAAACATCCTCCCCATGACACGTTATGCCTCTCCCAGCTATAATGCTTGCTACGAGGGCCATCACTATCATGGTCTTTCCTCTGATGGCCCCCCATAATAGTGTCTTAAGTAGTACAGCCAAAGCTGGGATCTCTGCATGGGAGGCATCTCTGGGGCAAATATAACATATTCTGGCCTTGCGCCCCTCTCCCTTCCCATCTTCCAAATCTTCCTAGTGTGTTTGGCACATCACTGTAAATACCCTTCTTTTGCCTTCCACTGGTTCTGTCCTATGTTGGGAGAATGAGTTCGCTATTCCAAGAGGTTGCACAATACGAGAGCGGAGGACAGGAAGGCCTGGTGTGCTATGGTCCATGGGGTCACGAAGAGTCGGACACGACTTAACGACTGAACAACACACAAATCCTTTTGTGGTTTTTTTGTTGACCATATCTTGTGCTTTTCCAAGGTTAGCTTTAGTCAAAGCTCACTGTTTTTTAATTGAATGCAGGTGTTGTGGATCGGCTTTTCACCAGATGTGTACGTACCTCTCTTGCATGACAGTGTTTTTCTGTGTTTTTGACACATGGCTTGTCTGCTGTCTAGGTATTGATGAGCATCTTGAAGCATCATGTGATTCCGTGCAGCCTGGAAGACTTGGCTACACTTCAGGATCGATGTCGTGATCCTGCCATCTCTGTGAGGAAGCAAGCTCTGCAGTCTCTTACAGACCTCTTAATGGTGAGGGAGAACTCACTGTCTTTGCTCCTAGGCAAGGCTGGGTAAGAAACTAACCCCCGCCACGTGCACATGAAATTTGTTGAATTCTTCACCTGAGCAATCCTCGTTCTGCGCTGATAAAAGATGAAATATGCAGACTGGGTAAACTTGCGTAACTTTCCCTAATTCTTTTTGCAGTCTTTATTCTTTTGACAACTTTATTGCTATTCATGGGGAGGATTTTGCTATTCATGGGGAGGGGCAAGGAGTCTTCCAGGAAACTGAGGCTCCATTCCCAACCATGGGAAATCTTATTCTGCCATCTCACTGGGTTTTGAAATTTCAGCCCACACACTCCCAGCATCTCTTTGCACAGCCATAAAGGCTAGAAACCTGCTTTTAAAAAGAAGCTGAGATTTTCAGCTGAATTCTGTTGCCAGGCCCTCCCATGTGGCTCTTCTCTTAAAGAATGGAAGGCTTTGACATGCTTCTTGCAGAGCAGACTTCCCTCTTTCTCCAAAACTACCTAATAAATTAAACTTTATGTGTATTGTATATTGGGCTTGGACCCAATGGTGTTCTGCCAGCGGAAGGGAAACCACTATCTGCTCCAGAGCATTGAGGGACTTCCCAGGGAAGATTTGGGGAGTGCAGGGTAACCGGGGGGAGGAGGAAAAGAGACAAGTCCCACTGTGTAGCTGGAAATCCCGTTGCACGAGGACCTCTGCTCGTGTGATGTTGGAGCCAAGCCTGTGTGTGTGTTCTGGCTCCCCACTATAGCTGTGATACTCATTTTTGGTTTCGTAACTTGGAAGAAATTTAAATGAAGGATTCTTGTGGCTTCTCTGTTTCATCTCAGACACCTGATAACATGGCATCTGACCATAAATCAGCTTGGACACAGCTTGCTATTGTAAGGTCTGCTGCAGCTCATTCATTCAAACATCAGAGCTATTGCTACGTCACTGCTTCTGAAAGGAGGAGGCAAGCCATCCTAGGCCAGCTGGGTGGCTGTGAAGTTCCATCTTGCCCCCCCCCCCCCGCCCCCTCAAGTCATGCCAGGGATCAGAACTGCCACTCTTACCAGATACATTTAAAGTGAGCAGAAGGTGGATCATAATCTACTGGTAGATCTGTGGGTGATCTGCAGTAGATCAGGGAGGGCTTCTGCCTCCCAGTTATTATTACCCATCAAGATTTGTATCTCACCTTTCAAGATCCAAGGGTATATAATAAAGCAAAATGATAGGCAAGGGCCATGTTCGCATGCAATGGTAGGCCAAGATTCCAGACAATCCTGGCTTACACTCAGCCTGTTGGCTTCTCCTTTCCTCCTGCTTTTAGTACAACCCACTGAGCTAGAAACATAGGAAGCTGCCTTATGCTGAGTCAGACTATGGATGCATCTGGCCCAGTACTGTCAACACTGACTGGCAGCAGCTCCCTAGAATTTTAGGCAGGATTTTCTCCTAGCCCTACCTGATGGCAGGGATCGAACCTGGGGGCTTCAGCATGCGCAGCAGGGGCTCTGCGCAGCGAGCTGCAGACCCTCATAACTGGTTAAACAAACCAGAAATGCTTTGTTCTGCATGTCGTCTGAACCCACGTGTCTCCCTTTACAAGCCAGGATTCATAAGCCAAGAACACTGCTTTACACCCCAGGTTTGTAAAGGGAACAACACACAAGGATCCCTGTTTCAAATGACATGCTAAAAAAAAAAAAAAAAAGACATTGAGGGAGCCATGAAGTTTTAGATCAAACTTCAAGGCTTTGAGACATCTTGGCCCGTTCATTATCATTTGGAGAGGGGAGTTTGCAGCTGCTTGCTTGTGGCATCTTAGCCTCTGAAATGGCTGTCCTCGCCTTCAGCTGAGTTCTGACAACATCTCGCTCATTTCAGTCTCAGCCAAACAGCGTCCTAATACAGAAGGCCTGGCTGATGGGAGTCATCCCCGTCATCATGGACTGCGAGAACTCTGTGCAGGAGAAAGCCTTGGACTGCCTTGACTCTCTCTTCCTGCAGCCCATTAAGCACTGTAACAGATTCAGCCATCAGGACAAAAGCCAAGTGCTGGCCTGGGATCTCCTCACGTTGTTCACCAAAGAGTGTCAAGAACTGAGGTAGGGCATGTAGCATCTCAGCATGTACAGGGCTGTGTCTAATCCTACACCCAGCTATTTGCATGCAAACCCTATTGAAGGTTTTGGCATGTACACGTATGTAAATTCCCAGCCTTTGATCATGGGAGCCTATTATGTCTGGGGCTGTTCCTTGAACACTGTGATTCTGTATTAGAGGAAAAAACACAACGTCTTACTGGGTGTGCGGGATTTGTTTTATTTGTTTAAAATATAAATGTCTATACCACACTTTTATAGAAATTCCCAGGTTGGTTTGCATAAAAGGGAAATACAGCTTCCTGCGAAGCTTGGCTTTTGTTTTTTAACAAGTAAAGTTTCTAACTGTTCAGAATGTGAGGCTATGTGTGTGTGAGTACATTTTAAGTGCTTTGCATGATTTCTTGCCACTCCCTGTGATTAGGAGATGCAGGATAAATAATAAATAGAAGGAATTTGTGTCAATAAGGAAATCGTGAGAAGCTGGAAATTGAGCCTGGGAACTTCTGCGTGCAAAATATGTCCTCTGCCTCTGAGCAACTTGGAGCAGCTTGGAGGCACAGCGCAACTGTGGGCATGCTTTCCACCCCACTCTCCAGCTCCAAAATAGAGACAGGAGGGTTTGGGGCTTGTTCTGCTACAGTGTGATTGCAGAAACAATCTGCTTCCCAGGACCTGGGGAGTGTCCCTGATCGTGCACCAAGTTTCAGAAGCACAGTGAAAGGTCAAGATGCTGCGCCCTGAAAAAGGGGACAGGATCCTGGCAATTACAAATTCCTAGTTGGTTACCAAGGCCAGTCAAAATGTGTGGACTTCTGATGATAAGGGGATCTGGGCCTACTATAGTGTCAAGATGGGAACTGCTGACCTGCTATTTACTATCTTTTAATGTAGCCCATTGCTTTTGAAAGGGCAAAGATTGTTGAATACGAATTAGAATCATGTAAATAAGAGAAGCAACCCCCTGTCGGTCTTTTAGAATGAAGCATTTGTCTTCATTCTGTTGCGCAACATGTTTCTTGTCCATGACTAAAAGCATCTGTGCTTGTCTTTTTCCAGACCATATAGGAAGCAGCAAAAGGGATGAGGTGATGCTTCTAGAATGACAAGAGCACATAATGTTGATTAAAGGCAACATATGTTTATTAGTTAATAGCATGTAACAGTTTTTGAAATAGAACTCTGGTCCATTGATCATGCTGCCTTACATTTTGCAGTACTGTCATAAGTCCTAATTTTGGCCCTTGGATAATATATTTGGCATTTCCATGTCGCCTACTGGATCTCCGAAGCGCCTCAGTATTTTCTCCCCATCATGAGACAGGCAGAATAAAATACACATATATACAAACAAGTTTTGGCACTGTAAAATAGGATGCTGGAGGCTGAAAAGCATGGAGGTAGCATATGGCCAAGATGAAGGAATAAAACCAACTTCTCCAACACGCCTTTATCCAGAAAAATCTTTGTCATCTGGGGATTGCATAGAGAGCTGTTGGAAAGTTTTGCTGTGCTAAATTTAGTTTTATGTAAGATGTGAGTTTTTCAAATCTGCCTCTGTAAAGTTTTCTGATAAACCCTTTTTGTTTGAAGCCACCACCTCATCCGTTCCTGAATTCCAGGCCACTGCTTCGACCACCCTCAAGTTTTCCGATAACCTAAAATGCATGCCTGATGGAATGACTTTGTCTGGGCATAACAATAAGCTATGGTTACACGAGCAAGCCTGGGTGAGCCCTGGATTTGTTCATTCTCCTCTCCTCTGGTGCAGCCACAAGGAGGAGAACAGCTTTCGCTTCTGTTTTCAATTAGCCACAGTTTAGTGTTGCATCTGAACCTTAAACTGCAGTTAGTCTTGTTGTTCAGTCGTTAATTGAAACATGCCAGTTTCATACACCGAAGGTTGAACTTGGCTTGTGTTCATAAAGCATAGATAAGACTAACTGCAGTTTGTCTGGATTTGGACATAACTGTGTCTGTAAAAAACGGAAGTGAAAGCTTCTGATATGCTCCTTGCGGCTGTGCAAGTGCATGGGGGCGGCCCTGGAGACCAAGGGTTTCCGTTGCATCCAAATGAGGCTGTGTGTGGACTACATTCTCCATCTGTGGGACTCTTTTCCTAAGATACAAAATATTAGACTCCTAAGGGGGGCTGGAGGGATTTCCAGATCTTGCAGGTAAGTGGACAATGCTAACCCTTCACATGGCATCAGGGCTCGTGTAGTAAAGTGTGAGCTAAGAAGACTCCAGTTCAATCTCAGCTTAGTCATAAGAAGCTGTCTTATTCTAAATCGATGAATAGTCCACCCAGCCGTCCCCAACTTAATGCCCTCTAGATGCTTTAGACTAAACTTCCATCAGCCTAGCTAGCATGAACAATCGTTGGAGGTTATGGGAGTTTAGGTCCAAAGCATCTGGAGGACACCACAGTGGGAGGGCTGTTCTAGCCCAAGCTGCTGTCTCTTGACCCGCCTGTGTGTGAGATTATAACGATACTGATGTACCTGTTTATTGTAAGGATTGGCAAACCAATTATATGAAGTGCTTCAACACTATACAAGCTATTTAAATGTCATGTAGAATGAGAGCTGAGTTTGGATGTAATGGTAAGCTATAGTTGAGTGTTTACTTGAACAAGCCTCAGGCTCATGAGCTCTCCTCTTGTTTTCTGATGCCATTGCAAGGGGATTTGAAGCTTTTGCTTCCGTTTTCAATGAACCACAGTTAGTTCAAACCCGAACAAACTGGTTAGCCTTGACGATGGTGTACGGAAACAAACCAATTTCAAAACATGGTTTCTGATCCGGCCTTGCTTCCCCAAACCATAGTTAAGACTAGCCACAATTCACACATAACAATGTGAGTTCACACATAACAAACCCCAGTTGGTTGAAAAGGGGAGCAGCTTGTGCCTGCACCAGATGAGTCTTAGCCTTGTGCACGCAACATGAAACTATGGTCTAGCGGTTGCGTTCAAACCCAGCTATTATGGTACAGTGAATAGCACGTTTGAACTAGGGAGACCCAAGTTCAAATCTTTCCCCTCCTGTGAAGCTCAGTGGGCTACCTTGGGCCAGTCCGTGTTTCTCTCACAAGGTTGTTTTGAGGCTAATATGTGAGAGTCCCATGTATGTTCCTCTTAAGCTCTTGAGGGGGGAGGTGTCGGGCGGGGATGATTTTAAGCTTACCTTATACTGGATTTTTTGTGCCCAGTGAGAGCTGAAGTGATGTAAAGTTAAGCCCCATATTTATAATGATGCCTCTTTGATCCATGTCACACATTACACAACACTTAACAGGCCCTGATGTTTAATACAAATTGGAAGTTGGCATCCTGCCCGACGGCAGTAAGGGCTGTTTGTTTTGTCCTCTCTTCCAGCCGTTACTTGAGCAAAGCATTCCACATATTGTCCAAGAAAGGCAGATTCTCCTCCTCGTTTGTTAACAGTGTCGTCTCCCACACGGAAACGGGGCGTGCTGCACCTGCTTGGATGCTGCTGGCAAAGGTGGCTGGCTCATCACCCAAGCTGGACTACTCAAAAATAATTGAAGCCTGGGACAGTATTGGCAGGCAAGTGAGAGCGGCAGCTATGTGTGTCCTTCAGAGGAGAAGGACTTTTCTCTTTAGCTGACTTCCAACTAAACATCTTCCTCTGGGTTCTCCAGGCAGCACGAAGCCAGTTTGGAAACTACAGTGCACATCCTGTGTGTGATCGGGAGCATTGCAAAACACCTGCCTAGCAGCATCCAAAACAGGCTGATGGGTAAGTGCCTCTCGCAAAGCCATGTCAGTGTCGTTTGGGGACCAGCTTTGCTTGGGGTCTGACCTGTGTCTCTCATCTCTGGAGAATCCTTTAGCTCCAGCATCCATTCACACTAGGTGTTTGGCCTCTGTTTTCAGATGATATCAAGTGTTGGCTGCAGGACTTCCAGTGTCCTCTCGAGGCAATCAGCCCAGCTGTCGAGACTCTACAGAAACTTTGCTTTGCCTCCACAGATGCCCCAAAAGAAACACTGGTGAGGTTCAGAAGGCCACCTTCTAAGCTGTGGATGTCACACTTTTTTCCTAGTGGTTTCCCTTCTTGAAACAGCAACTTCATCAAACAGCCTTTGTCTCTGCATCTGTGTTCCCATTTTCCACCTTCAGTGTAGGGCCAAATTAACTATTGTACTATGTACTCTACAGAGCACAAGCCCAGTGAAATGGGCCCCTTCAGTGGCTTATTTCTTGAGAGTTTCGCAATTTGAGGGGAGAGAAAAACTTCACCCATTTGGGGTTTTCTATGCAGATATTTCTCAGCTTTTTATTGGTGGTTCTTTCATCATGAATAGTGGTGGGAAAACGTACCCCAAATTGTTATTTTCTTGGAAAGTGATGAATTCATCTGTGTGATCTCGGATTAGAGTTCTCCTGTAATTCGAGATCCCGTTCTGTGTATCCGGGTTTTTGTGCGCATGCTGGATCAAACTGTATCTTGGGAGCTGATGTTTGGAATCTACTGCATCAGGCTGTCATACATCACCACGTGATGTACCCCTTCCTGATTAGTTTCCACATGGCCTTTCTACATAATGTTAACTTGCTGTCGCTGATCAGAACAAAGATATAGATCAGTATATGGAGATGTATACAACCTACATGGCTGTTTCTTCGAACATGTTTGGTTTTGTGGAAAGAGTTCAAACACCAGCCTTTTTAAGCTTGCTACAACACTCAGCATTATGAAGGCACAAGTTTTGACGAACAAGCTGAATAATTAAGAAATCCAGCGACATCACTATTCATGAAACAAATACCAGCTATTGACAGTTCACAAATGAAGGGGTAGACTGGTCGTTGTCAGCTTTGGATCATGCCAGGATGTTAAATCACAGTTTGAAGTTGACTTAATATCTTGGCTTGTTCCAGTTTCGGTTTGAACAAAAGAGGAAACTACGGTTAATTAGAAGCTTCCTGGTTTGATTGCTCATGAGACGAAAAGGCTGCGTGCTCATGCAAAAGGCTACTTCGTAGCATGTTAAGCTGACAGATCATCGCCCAAACCCGGCCAGTGCTGGGCTAGTTGGACAAATCATCTGACCTGATATAAAGGCAGCTTTCTAGTAGCCACAGAGAAGTGTTTGACCATGCTCTCAGTTCACAGGGAACAATGGTGAGTCCTAGCCAGCACACTTCAGTAACAAAGTGTATTGCACATCCCAGGACTCTCTGAAATATGCAGAGGTTCCATGATAACCATACCAGGGGTGGGTGGGAGGTCTTGGCAGACAAGTTGATGTAGAGAGGTTTCCTGGAAGCCAAACATTTTTGAAAATGGCTGCCTTGGGGTTAATGATACCTTGACCATTGTGGAAAACAGAAAATTTTATTACAAAATAAGTAATTTGATACCTATAGCTGTGTTTCCATATAAACATGCATCATTCTGGAAGGGGCTTCACAGCAAAGAAAAACTGCCAACCTTGAGAGTATGGTCAGGGATTTTTCTCAGTGGTGCTTTGAGAGTGCTTTTCTCTTTCAGTTTTGGGACTTCCATGTTGGGTGGGGAAGAAGGGGGGTGGTGAGGGGGAGATGTTCTGTTTCCTTTGCAAATGTTAAATTATCTCCCTCTGTCATGTTTCAACAGGAGCTACTGAACAAGATATTTGGAGATATTGTATCCGCATGTGAGTGCTGCATCTCGAGCATCATCCTCCAAGAGCATGGAGCAGAGCAGCTTCAGGAGGACATCTTGGTAAGTAACACCAGACCAGGGGTGTACAGACCATGTAAAATCCACTCTGTTTGTGTTTCGCGGATTGTCAGGCACCTTTTGTTCCATCATCCACTCACAGACAGATGTGAATTGCGCTTTTTTGTCATGCGGAAAAATGCACAAATTACGTAAGAGGCTTTGTAACAATTTACATAATTTACCTTAGTTCGTAACATTTAGCAGATTGTCCCCCATTCCATTCAACTTTTCCTCAGGAGAAATTTGCGCATTTTTCTACGAATAAATATGCGAAAAAATTCAGGAAAGTAAAACAAAAAACAAAACCCCCATCCGAAAGTCCATGGATTCCGTGTGGCCTGAGGGGGTCACTCCACAGCAGATTCTGCAGGTCGGATTCTTACTCCGAGCTCATTTTAGTCCGTCTCAAATTTCTCCAGCATCCCTAGACCGAACAGAGCACTAGTGTTCTTAAATTCTGTGTGTAGGTTTTGTTGATTTTTTACTAGCCCAACCTACACGCTAAACAAGGGATGGTACAGAGCTAGCAACTTGTACTGCAAGCTGTTTTAAATCTCCTTAACAATATTCTCCTTTGACTACGGTACGTCTTCTTTTTGGCAGGTGAGACATCTCTTCACCTTGGGTGAGGCTGCCCAGCTGTGCCCAGCCAAAGTGGAAAAACGTGTCTTCTTGTTGATACAGTCCATTCTGGCTAGTCCTGACATCATGGAGCAGAGTAAGGCCTACCTGCCCCTTTGGCTTGCTATTATCTACTGACATGATCCTCTGCCTACTTTGAGTCCCCTGTGCTGTTTTCTAGTGTCCAGCCCCTTGGATAATGAGGATCTTCTACCATCTCAACCACTGTCCCAGTTCAGAGGCTCCGTGATGCCTTCTGTTGTCCGAGCACATGCGTTCATCACGCTAGGTAGGAGTTTTCCTTTTAGGCACAATGCCTTGCCATCTGCCATTTCTTCTCCTCCTTCCCTGATATACACTGATACCATGTATGGATTTATTTTAAGTAGGTATCCCCCGCCTCTCCCATCCATCAAGGTTCCCCAAGGTGCTTTAACGCCAAGATCAAAGCAGTCCAGTTTTAAAAAACCACAGTAGAAACAGCAGTATAGTAAAAAGTGGCAGCAAATTATACAGTGCAGCGAGAACAAGAACATCAGAAGAGCCCTGCTGGATCAGACCAAGGGTCCATCTAGTCCAGCATTCTGTTCACAAAGTGGCCAGCCAGCTGCCCACAGGAAACCCACAAGCAGGACAAGAGTGCAACAGCATCTTCCCATCCACGTTCCCTGGCAACTGGTGTACATAGGCATACTGCCTCCAATACTGGAGGCAGCACATAGCCAGCAGGACTAGTAGCCATTGATTGACTTCTCCATGAAAGATAGGGCAACGAATGTTCTGAGACATCAGCTGCCATTGAAAGGGTATTCACTGAAGTTTCAGGCAAGTCTGCCTTGGAAGGGAGTTCCACAATTTAGGCAATCCTACGTGGCTACCCGGCAGTCTCCAAACTCAGAGGCTGCCAAGTATCCAATGTAGAGCAGGAGGAGAGCCCAGAGTACCCGTAAGGGAACCTGGCTTTTGACAGGAAAAAAAGTTGCCCACTCCTGGTGTGGTCTAGAGCTAGCACCTAGAAGGAGCGTGGTAACTGGTTGTGTGGTTCCACCCTCTGCATTCTGAATAAGCTGGCAGTATAAGCCCCAGTGAAGCAGTAGATCCCTTTTTCCCCCAGAGAGACAGCGTAAACCCTTGACTGGAAAATCTAGCTCCTCTTTCAAAATGGTAGATGGTATTTTTTACTCCCGTTTCTCCCTGTGGTCCTTGAGCTGCTCAATCCCAAGGACCTATTATTCCTGGTTCACTCCTTCTGTCTTGGTTTTGTTTGCTTTTGTGTTGCTTTGGCTGTGCTTGCAGCATTGACGAGGGGACCACCCTGGTCTCTCAACCCTGATCCTCTTCTCCTTACTCTGTGACAGGTAAGCTTTGCCTGCAGCATGAGGACCTGGCGAAGAAGTGCATTCCTGCGCTGGCCCGAGAACTAGAAGTGTCGAAGGATGTGGCCGTCCGCAACAACGTCATCATTGTGATGTGCGACCTCTGTATCCGTTACACCACCATGGCGGACAGGTACATCCCTGATGTCTCCATGTGCTTGAAGGACCAGGAGCCTTTCATCCGGAAGCAGACACTCATCCTCCTTACCAACCTCTTGCAGGTGAGTAGAACAGATAGACACCAGGGGCGCTTGTCTGTTGTCCAAAATCTTGATGGGCTGCACACTGGTTCTGATGTCGACTACGATGTATCGTTGCGGTATGCTACAATTCCATTAGAGAGCAAGAAAATTATGTAACTCAGTTTCCTGAGATTCTCTTTCATCTTGTTCTGTAAAACAGAACAGGTTCCTAGCCTTCATGGTGTGAAATGAGAGCCAGTGTAACTGAGTGCAGGACTTTGGAGAGATGTGGGGTCAATTCCCCACTGCCACCTTGAAGCTCAGTGGGTGATAGTTGCTAACTCCTGTTTCCCAGCTTAACCAACCTCACAAGGTCATTGTGAAGATAAAACTGGGAAAGGGACCAAGGGTGAGATGAAATGTATTCTAAAAGATTAAAGATATGCTTGAGAAATGCGTGGGCAATACCTGCTGAAGTCTCAGAAGCTAAAAGGTTTGGCTGGATATGATTTCCAGTGCGCTATTTGACTCCTCCCTAGAGCTAGCCAAACACAGGGTAAAAATTGCAGAATAAATTAAGACACTGGACAATGTATACGGGTCATAGGGTTCAGCTGTCCTTGGCACAGGTTTTGGATTGCCATTACCCAGTTCATTTAGCATTTTGTATGTGCAACCCCTGAAAATAACACGCAACTTCATATGTTGCCAAAAAGGGCAAATCCAAGATTTACAGTGGAAGTCGTCAGGTTTGTACATATGCTGTGACTTCGGGTGTTCTGTCATCTGAGTTGTAACTGAAGCATGTCTGTTCTCTTGTTTTGGAATAGGAAGAATTTGTGAAATGGAAAGGATCCCTCTTCTTCAGATTTGTCAGTGTTCTGGTGGACCCAGATGAGGACATTGCCAGGTAAAGAACCATCCCCCTGATGCAGGCCATGGTTAGAGCTCAGCTCCACTTCCATATTCTGTTGAAATCTGAATAAGAGAAGATCCTAACTAGGTCTTTTGATACTTAGCTACTCTTCAGAACAGCTTTGAAAGTGGGAAATGTTCCTTTTGTGCTCCAGCATCCACAGTCTCTCCCAACAATCACAGGAATTGGCACTGCATGACAGATTTATCATCCTGACAATGTTTGCTGCCTTGGTTCGTCTCAAAAGCCACACTTCTAGTCCTCCAGGTTTGTGAAGGTAGACGTGAAAGTGGGTGGTGAAATCTCACCAGTCAGATTTTAGGGGTTTTTTTACTCTTTCCTTTTGTTTTTTAACACCTCAAGCGCATTTAGTCCTTTAAGACCATGGGCAGGCAGACATCAGACTTGTGGGATCTTACTTCTTTACTCAAACCCCAAGATACACCAACCGGTGCCTGGTGCAGAGAACATACAGTTGGAATGAACAAATGTGTTTTGAGTACTGGAACTGAATGGAGCTCGGTGTTGCCCCAGCCGTGGGCATTGAACTCTTAGGTTAGAAGTGCCAAGATAGTGATAAATCAGACTCAAAGGTTTATTTACAAGGAGTACTTTATTGGGTAACTTACAGCACGCAGGCGTACCCAGTGGTTGCATCAGACAGCTTCTCTAAACCCCGTGCCACTGGGTCAAATGGGTTTTATACCATACATGTCAGCAACGAGGCAGCGCAACACTAGCAAGCGCCCCTCGCGTTCATTCCCAGCATAGGCTAGAAGTGTGCGGTTCTCAAGCACAGCCACTGTAAACAAACTTCGCTTCCCAGGCAGAGTGCTTGATAAGGCTTTCTACTCATTAGTGAGGAATGCACTGAGAAGGCTGTTATCAGCCTTTTGATGCATCTGCACATGCTCAGAGGCTTACTAGTATGGGAATTGGAGCACTAATGAACTTCAGCAAGCATTATGGATCTCTAGGCCGCTCTAACACTACAGGTGACTTGGCTATGCTCCTGGGCCCAATACAAGCTCGCAGTCCTTATGCAGAAAAATCCACTCCCAGTTACCCCAAGCTTTCTTTGCTTCAGCAGTATAACTTAAAAGGGGGCATCATTTTTATCAGTTGCAGACTTGGAAGCAACTACTTTACACCCAGCTTTTTTTCCTCTTTTGCCAGCCCCACATTTTGTTTAACATCCAACTTGAAGAATTCTGGAGAATTAGTGGCATTTTAGTTGGTCCTAATAAAGGTATTGCCAATAAACCAACATGGCTGCCGGGCGTGGGGGCATGCACATCTCCAAAGTGCCGAGATGCTTTTGGAGGGACTTATGTGAAAAATGTCGCAGCTGGTGGAAGCGTAGTATCCCTGGAAAGTCCATGGGAATGTTCAGTTACATCTTTTAACCCTTTTCCCCATATGTATTGCCTTGAGAAAAATCCCAGAGACACGCCTATGGAGGAAAACATGAGGTTGGAACCAGCTTATAGAGAAATAGGCCTAAAACGATTGTGTTTCAAAGGTGGCAACCTACTTTGCTTTCCTCACAGGGTCTGAATTTGGGATAATATTTTCCCAGGTTTCTCCAGCAGGTGGGGGTATTGCCTCATCCTACTTGCAAGTTCTTCCTAGGCGCGCGCGCGCACACACACGCACACGCACGCACACAATGTGTGTATGTATAAAATACATTGGTACTTGTCACTTTATGTTGGGGCTGTCCCCTGGTTAAAGAAGTAGTCTATTAATTGTATGACTCTTAGGCAATCAATTAAATTTGCATATGAATAAAAGCAATAGTTCTGGAGCAAAGCTCAAAAGACTTCCTTCGTTTTTGGGTCCTGCACATATGCATTGTAGCTGACATTCGCTGAGAAGATGTGAAGAGAAGACACCTCTTCTAAGGTGGCATTTATCACTTGTAGTTTTTTTATAACTGTATTAAAAGTATTCCTTTAAAAAAAAATTGGGCTGCTTAAAATGAGGCACTTTTTTGTTGGTCAGAAAGGTGTTCATAGATTTAATTTAGCCAATTAAACATGATAAAAATGCCTGCAACCAGATTAGATTAAAATAATAACTAAGCGCGCATATATGTATGTATGTAACAATTTATTGGATAACAGCAAACATGAATAAGATGGTCATACGTGTGTATCTTTAGTATCTCACTGAAGAGTGTTGCATTGCCATACAAAGCCCAAAGTGTCTTTCTACAATGTGCTGTGTATGCTTGGTAGTCTCATATTCTGAGTATTGTCACTGTCTTGCGGTAGGAGGCGGCGGTCCCAGCTTAGAGGAGGTCCCTACATAGAGTCTGAGGCAGTCCAGGATCAAGCAAACAGGGTTCACATCAAGATCACAGCACCAAGCAAGGATGCGTACAGATATGAAGTCACAGAGCAATCCGGCGTCTAGGCCAGGAAGGTCAAGCAAAGAATATACAGCACCAGGCAGGGAAGAGTCCAAGCTCAAAGTCACTAGGCAACCCAGTGTCTCCTTACAGCAGGGCCAGTGGAGGGAGGGCCAGGTAGTCAGAGACAAGGAGATCAGGGACTAGAGCTGGTATAAAGATGTTCTTCTGTCAGCCCTCCCTGCAGAGAACTGAGGCTTATAAGCAGATACTTTAAGAGCTCCACCCAAAGCTCAGCTGCAGCACATCAGAGGCTTCTAGAAGTCCTCATGAGGAGGGCCCTATTTCGTAGGCTTTTACTCATGAAGAGCCCTCTGCAACCAGGCCTTCATTCTTACAGGGATTGTTCTGGCTTGCCCCTTGAGACGTCGCCACTCTTGTGGGCAAGGTGGTCACTCAGCCTCCACCTCAGAGACAGAGCTCCCCTACTCTTGCAGGGATAGACATGTGGCCATCTCCCCCAAGGGCCCAGGCCCCTTCTGGTCCACCCCCAGTCTCCTGGGATGGGCTGCTCCTCAGTGAGGTTTGTCTCTGGGAACTCTAGCTCTTCCTCTGAAGAGGATTCCTCCGGTGGAGGCAGGACAGTCATTGTCCTAGCTGATAGAACAGCACCAAAGTCTTCTAGACTACTGTTAAGATCTCAAACTGGCCATGTGTTTTTAACTGTCCTGCCCCAGGCATTAATCACAGCATAAGCTGCAATTCATGGCACATCTGTATGAGCAGCTGCTGATCCGCATTCCCCCCCCCTCTCATATATATGAAATCCCTTCCATCAATCAGATCCTTAACAGTTTCTTGTATATTTTCTTCATTTGGATAGCCTGCTTACTTGGGGATAACATCTGCAGGATTTGTTTGATGAAATGGGGTTAAGAGTAACATCGGGGGATTTCTCTCTTCCACTTTCCTCCTTTCTAATGCTGAAAAGGGATGTTCTGTGTACATGGAGGGCCCTGTGTCCTTGTTCCTTCTGGACATATTGGTCCAGGATCCCATCCCTTGTTGTGGCCAGATACCACATCAGCACAGGGATTGCAGGAGTTGTTCCCTGAGGCTTCCAGACTAAGGTTAGAAGGTTTAATGGCTGTATGGATGGTCTCAGGATTTCATTGATTAATCAATGGGCTGTGAGTTAAGGACCACTTCATAGGACTTTAATTACAACATACACTTCTTTACATAAGAAGAGCTCTGCTGGATCAGACCAAGGGTCCATCTAGTCCAGCATTCTGTTTGCACAGTGGCCAACCAGCTGTCAACCAGGAAACCACAAGCAGCACACAAATGCAACAGCACCCTCCCACCCATGTTCTTGAGCAACTGGTGTACATAGGCATACTGCCTCTGGTACTGCAGGTAGCACATAGCCATCAGGACTACTAGCTATTGATAGCCTTCTCTGGGTATTTATCTAACCCCCTTTTAAAGCCATCCAGGTTTGTGGCCATCGCTACATCTTGAGGTAGCAATTTCCATAGTTTAACTATGCACAGTGTGAAGAAGTACTTTTATTTTTCCTGGATCTCACACCAATCAGCTTCATGGGATGCCCTCGGATTCTAGTAATATGAGAGAGGGAGAAAAATGTCTCCCCCTCCACATTCTCCACACCATACATAATTTTGTACACCAATACCATGTCTCCCCTTACCCTCCTTTATTTCCAAACTCAACAAGCCCAGCTGTTATAACCTTCCCTCATAGAGGAGATGCTCCAGCCCCTTGATTATTTTAGTGGCCTTTGTTCTGCTATTGGTTCTGTTAACTAGAACGTCTAGTAGGTTGATGTTCTGAGCATGAATAATCATGGCAAAAGACACACAGTTTGTGACCGTGATGGTGTATGTTGGGCTATGCCTCTTCCACTGCCACCACCCCATCTCCCATATAGAGGTTCCATCGCTACGTAAGACAAATATCTTCTTTGGACTCACCCTTAGCATCACTTGTGAACATGCCCTTAAAAATACCCAGGATTATCTGGAGATAGGCATGTGTGAAATGCACTTGAGGTGTTTGCATACCCAGTGAAATGGTAGGAATTGCCTTATTGGGTTAGATAAAGGTCCATCAGAGTCCTGTTCTTTCCAGCAGCCATCTAGGGACTTCTGGATGAAGGCAGTCACCATTCCCCTATTTGTCTTCAGCATCCAGGACTCATATATACTGCTTCTGAATATGAAGGTTGCATTTAGTTGACCATGGCCAATTGCTGTTGTTGGACTTCTCCGTCAGCAATTATCTTAGCCTTTCTTAAAGCCACCTAAGTTGATCACTGTTGCTACATCTTGTGCCCAAATGTTCCAGAAGTTTAATTACACATTAATTTGTGCGACTTTAATTTTACTCCTCTGTATCTCAGTCATTCTTCAACTGGCAGGTTTTTTTCCCCCTCCATAGCAGCCTGTTTTATATTTATGCTGAGATCATAGCAGTGAATTTATTTTCCTGTGGAGCTCATCAACATTGCAACAAAAAGCTGCCCAGCTATTCATGGGCTACTTTCAATAAATACCCACACATAGGGGGCAGGTCATTTTATTAAAAACGCTCCTAATCATTGTGAATTCCAAACTGAGACTCGGGCCGGAAAGACCAGATCTCCTTAATAAGATCTTGCTAGCACGAGCGACTGCTAGTTAATTATCACAAACACTGTAATTACTGTCGGTGTTTACTGTTCAATTGAGTTATTTCTCTTTAATTATGTTGAATTATAATTAGAAGCAAAATTGCAGGATGGGCCCTGAAAGCTTTTCAAAGGAGTCCCGGGTAAGAAAACGGCATAAAAATAGACCCTGTGCTTCTTAAACATTTTGGCATTTAAGCAAGACTCTAATGTGAGAGGGGCTACAATCTGAAAGGGGCCCTTGTTTCATTTGGTGTTAGTTTTGGTGCTTCTGTGTCACTCAGCCGGTTACTTGCAAAATGCTAGGAGTTCACAGTGTCATCAATCTATAGAAAGGTTGGCCATCAACTTGGTCACAGTATTTCAAGACGAGGGTTAAGTGCCTGTTAATCAATGTGTGAACTGTGCTAAGAATCAAAATTTTGCACCGATAAGATTGGATTCACATTATGCAAATGAAGCAAGCTTGCATACATTTGCATGATGAAGCAAGCTGAGGGGAGGGGCTTCAAGCTCTGAAGGCACTGAAACATCACCCTTGGAAATCTTTCTTGGCCTCCTCACCTTGTGTCCAAGCTCTCATTAGCCACTTCCCTTGGACTTTGGAGACTATTTATTATTTTATTATGACATTTATATCCTGCCTTTTTCCATTTTGCAAGGAACCCTGGGTGGCATACATGGTCCTCTTCCTCTCCATTTTATTCTCACAACAACCCTGTGAGGTAGGCTAGGCTGAAAGTCAGGGACTGGCCCAAAGTTACCCCATGAGCTCCATGGCCAAGTGGGGATTAGAACCCGGATCTCTTGAGTCCCAGTCCAACACTGTAACCACTAGCCACACTGGCACTCAACTGTGCCACCTTAGGAGCTAGGAGCTTGCTTTTAAAGAAAGAAAGAAAACAACAGCTGCAGTTCTCAAGACACTGAATTTTTCACCCTCTGTGCTTAGTACCAGTAGCTCTGATTGTTCATAGTTCAGCCTTTTCTATTCCCCTGATCAGCTTAAATTAGGGAACTCTGCACCAGGTACATTTTTAATGTGGATGAATAGATACCATATATCTGGGCCCTGGAAGATCATGCAGTCTCTCTAGGCAGCCTGTCCTGTTGCTGTACTGATCTGATGATTAAGACGTTTTTCCTGTTTTAAGCCTGTTGATCATTGGGTCTGAGTAGGCCACTGGTAGCCAAGGGCCCAGTGTCCGGCCCTAACATAGTCGCTAATCCCAAACATTCCCCCACCCCACCCCCAATAGATTTGCACTGCGTACGGCCCTTCTATAAAAAAGTTGCTGCCTGGAGCCTGCAGACAGGCTTTCTGAACCACTTTTCTCGGTTTCCTGCACAGCTTCGCCAAATTCTGCTTAGTGCACCTCCTGCTCAAGAGGAACCCGGTGATGTTCTCCCAGCACTTCATCGAGTGCATCTTCCACTTCAACTGCTACGAGAGACATGAGAAGTACAACAAGTTCTCCCAGAGTGAGCGGTCCGTGAATTTGCCTCTCTTTTCCTTGACATTAATGGCTTTAGCGTTTAGTGGTGAGCGGGATGGCTTGCTGCTGCCAGCAAGTTTTCCAGTGAGAATGGCCGACAATTTATATGTAGTTCCCCTTTTATTAGGTAAATGCCAACTCCCACAGTTCTGTCGTACTATTGTGTGACCAAGAAACAGATCCTGAGCTGAGGCTACGCAGATGAAGAGGGAGGGCTTACGGAGACTGGATCAGGGTTGATTCTTGATGGTCATGGCCCCGAGGTGTAGGATGCAGGGTTAGCCCCACCCCAGGGGGCTGTCCTAATGCACCCACCCCCAAAGTGAATGGCTGGCATTTGCTCTTTTGGAGGAAAGTAAAGCACTGCGCTTGGGGACACCAAGCAGCAGGGCCCAACTTGCCCTCTACCCCTCACACTGGGTGACCGGCATTTGCTGACTGGGAAGGTTCAGGGGTGGGAAATGCATCTTTCTTGTACGCATAGACGCATTATTGCTTCTTGCAGTACACAAGCCCTTTGTCTCAGCATTTTGCTAGCAGAATGCCAGTGCCCCTGTCATTGCGGAATGTGAGGCAAATGAAGGGCCATGGAAAGCTGAACAAAGTAAGGGGAGGAAGGTGGTTTGGTGACAGTTGGAGGGAGAGAAAATGCTGAAGAGAAGGAGCTGAGGCAGAAGGAAGAAGAGAAGACATAAGAAAGAGGAAGAGAGTTAATATATTGGAGGAAACTTTATGATCAGGACCGACTTATCCACCTAATTGTCAAGTCACTAACACCATTCCCATGTAAGGAGCAGTGTTTCGGGGCTGGGTCGCTTGTGGGTTGGCTGGTTTGTTCATTGTTAAAATTGTTGGCAGGACTTGTATCCAATATGAGATACTGCTAGTCGTGAGCGTCAATTGTCAATCTGCCTCACCACCTCCATGGTTGAGAGTTGTGTGTATTATGCTAGCAGCCTCTCTTTCTCCGCTTTGAAGGCAAAGTATGTGCTAGCCCTGAAATCCCTTCTGCATCGATTGTGCGTGTTGCACGCTCTGAATAGATCCAGAAGATGGCTGTCTGTCTGCATGCAAGCAGTGTGTTGTTCCCCCAAATGTCATTTCCCCTAATGGGGGAGGTCATTAGGGGCTTGGGGGTGGGGTGTCACCAGTACACTGATGATGCTCAGCTCTACTTCTCCTTGTCATTGGAGTCAGCTGAGGCGGGGAAGGTGATGGACCAGTGCCTGGAGGCTGTAATGGGCTGGATGAGGGCCAATATACTGACACTAAATACTGACAAGACGGAAGCTTTATGGATTGGTGGTTCCCAAGTCCGGGAAGTAGGTAAGCAACCTGTCCTGGAGGGGATTGCACTTCCCCTGAAGGAGCAGGTGCGTGGCTTGGGAGTACTCCTAGATCCATCCCTGTCACTGGAACCCCAGATGGACTCTAACCCGGAGTACTTGGGGCCAACTTCGGCTGATCTGCCAGCTACTGCCTTTCCCGGACAGGGATAACCTAGCCACAGTAGTACATGCACTGGTAACTTCCCGATTAGACTACTGCAATACACTTTATGTGGGGCTGCCCTTGAAGAAGACTCAGAAGTTAGAGCTAGTGCAAAATGCAGCAGCTAGGCTGCTGACAGGAACATCTCATAAAAATCATATAACACCAGTTTTAAAGGAATTGCACTGGCTGTAGGGATGGCGGAGAAATTTGCTGTGGACCTCAGTGAGGCCGGATTCAAAGATATCTGGAGTCCACAGCGGAATGGCACCACTCACCTCCGACTCCCTCTGGAATCCTCCAGAGCCGGATCCTCCCCACGGTGTCTAGGTTAAGCGCCAGCGATACGGCCAGCCACCATTGCTGTGCGGTATTGCTAGATTTAAGGGCTGACTCCGGATGCATCCACTACACCATTTGCGGCTGTAAAGCTCTTAGATTAACCTAAATGCAGCCGTAAATAGATGCATTTAGCTTAAACTAAGGGCTTTACGGCCGCAAATGGTGTCCACGGTTTTTCCCACGATAGGCTAGCCTATTGTGGGGGAAAACACAGATGCAAATGGCGTAGCGGACACCATTTGCGGCCGTAAAGCCCTTAGTTTAAGCTAAATGCAGCCATTTACAACTGCATTTAGGTTAATCTAAGAGCTTTATGGCCGCAAATGGCATAGCGGACACCAATTGCGGCCTTAAAGCCCTTAACTTAGCGATACAGCATAGCAACGGCAGCCGGCCGTATTGCTGGTGATACAGAGCTGGCAGCCGGCTCCGCAGAATTGTCACGGAGCAGAGCCAGCCAAAGAGGATTCTGCGGGAAGGGGCGGATTGCCTCTCCCCACGGGTGGATTCCCCCTCAGAGCAGCAGGTAGGGAATCCGCCCATCCCTAACTGGCTGCCAATACGCTTCCGGTTGGAATTCAAGGTTTTAGTGATGACATTTAAAGTCCTAAGCAGCTTGGGACCTCGATATTTCAGGGAGCGCCTCTCCATATATATGTCTGCCCAAGGACTGAGATCTTTTGGAGGGGCCCTCCTCTGCATCCCACCAGTGCGGGACATACAGTATGATGGGATGTGGGAGAGGGCTTTCTCTGCTGTGGCACCCGGGTTGTGGAATGCCCTCCCCTTGGAGGCCTGATTGGCGCAGACGTTGGTCTCGTTTTGGCGCCAAGTTAGAGCATGGCTTTTCACCAGAGCCTTCGAGGAATAAATGCATTCCCTAAAGTAGCACACTGTTTAAACTGTTTTATTGTTTTAGATTTTAATTGATATTAGCTTGTTTAATGTTTAATATGTTTTAGCTGTTTTAATTATTGTTTTATGCTGTTTAAACTGATTTTATCTATACGCCACCCTGAGATTTTAATGATATAGGGCAGGATATAAATGTTTTAAATAAATAAATGTCATGCCCTCTGCGTGTGTCATTCCCCCTAATGAACTGTGTTCCCTTGCTACAGTGAGAAGAATCTCTTTTCCCTGAAGGGCAAAGCAAACAAAGAAAAGCGGATGCTGATTTACAAGTACCTGCTGGAGCATTTTACTGACGAACAGAGATTCAACATCACCTCGAAAATCAGCCTGAACGTCTTAGGTATGGCTGTAGCTTTGGATACAGAATGCAGACATGAAGGGTGCAGTGAGGTCCATGTGAAATTAGAGGGTCCTTCCAAAGCCACCATTCTTTGTGCAAAGGGTTAGGTTAGTGTAGGGCCCAACAGTGGGACCCTGCAGAGTGGCTAAAAATGTGAGCTGGGAAGTTAACTCCTCAGTCATGAACTTGCATTGTAGGGCTGTGGGAAGGGTTGCTGTGCAAGAAGCGCCTTGAACCTTAAAAAATATTATGTAACTGCTAAGTATTATTATCACCTATGCATCGTTATCAGATTGCACATTCCCCAAAATAGGAGCTAATGGCTTATCTACTTACGGCTAATTTTTCCCTCCCTTTTAAAATTCCACAATGTGGTTGTTGGTGCCTGAGATGAATTAGCCTTGTGAAGTGGACTTGGGTGTTGTGCTTGGTGCACTTGCCATTCTTAGAGTGGTGCTTTGGCAAATAAATAGTTTTGCCCGGGACTCAAATCCCTGGGAGTCACTGTTTGAAGATCATTACCTTCTTCAGTTCATCCTTCGGCTGAGCTTACATGATCACTTTGTACAGGGAACACTCGCCAAGAGGTGGAAAATCTAGTCCTCTTCTGCAGTTACCCTTTCTTCCGAATGTGCCAGGTGAAATTCTTCCATTGATAATCAATGCCTTTTGCATGAGAATATCTCTGTTTGATTGGCTGAGGCACATACACAAGAACGAGTAACCACAATTCTTTGAGTGGCTGCATTTACATTCCCAGAGGTGAGATTTGGGTTCTCTGTACAGATCACTCTTAACGAATGGGGCTTTAAAAGCAAGCACATCGTTTTGCATCTCCCAGTAAAACAGCTTGATTGGGCAAACCCTCCCTTGGAACAAAGTAACTTTTAGAAGTAACACTTTCTCCGGCATTGCTTCCAGCCTGCTTTGTGGATGGAGTCCTCCCTCTGGACCTGGAAGCCAGCGAGCTGCTCTCAGACACCTTTGAGATCCTGAGCTGCAAGGAGATCAAGCTGTCAGCCATGAGATCCAAACCGGAGGATGACATCCAGCCCGAGGAGGATGAGCTGGCCATGGCCAACGCTGTCATGCAGGTGGCCCAGAAGAAACTCATCTCACAAGTGAGTATCGCAGCTCCAACGTTCTTGGCGTGAGTGGGCTCTGTGCCAGGCCTGGAAATGTGCTCCACATTCTCCTTCAGGGCTGGCGGTTGTCTAGGAGTGGGTTACTCCCCGCCCCCACTTATTTTGGGGGCAGGGCTGTGCAAATGACTTTGTGCTTTGTCCCTCTCAGTAGAAGGAGCCTCCACCACTTCCAGCCCTTCCTGCCATGCAGCAGCATGGCTTCCATGGAGCTCCAGCTCCATCAACCTGTTGTTGTACAGATTCAACAGGTGTTGATCTAACCCTGACAAGGGAAGCTTTTGCCCCATGGAGGACAAAGCCAGAACTGGCCATATGGAGGGGCACTGCTCAGAGGGGGGTTTCTGGCAAGGATAATCAGGGGGCAACCTCCATTCAGTGCTGATTTTTAAAGACTAGTGTTGAATGTTTAGGAGCTTGAGCAAATAGATATCTGGATTGTTTATTAATTTATTTTGCTATTTAGATCTGCATATGGGTAGTGTCACAAGTAAGCAAGCCTTTGAATTTTGTCTCTCGGACACGGTTGTGCGCTCCCTTTGCAGGGCACCGAACCCCTCCAATTGGTTTGCGTGGAGCTAGTCCTATTCTCCTGAAGCCATTGCTCTGTTCAATCCACAGGTTCAGAAGAAGAATTTTGTAGAAAACATCATTCCAATCATCACTTCGCTGAAGACCTTGTTGGAGCAAAGCCGACTTCCAGCACTGAGGGACCTCATGAACTATCTCCGGGTAATGATTTGTGCCAGTGTCATGCGATTAAAGTGTGAGTCAGAGACAGCCCTGCTCACCGCGTATTGTTGCCCAGTCCTGGTTGCCATGTTGCATTGTGATGCTGCGCATGCTTGCTGTCCTAAGGTAGCGGAACAGCTGAGATAAGAGCAGCAAAGAGGCGTGGGAGTGAGGGGAAGGACATGGCTGCAAGCAAAGGCCTTGGCAGGCTGGTTGGAGGCAGCAGGCCTGATGTAGCCTGCAGGATGCCTATTGAGGAAGAGGGCTGTGTTCTCAGGTTGGGTGTTTAGGGCTCACTTCAAGAAAGAAGCTTTGAACTGTTGGCCTAAATGATGGATGGCCAACTTGCGGTATGGGTACCTAGTATATCTGGACAGGAGCTGGAGGTTCTCTGGGTCTGGTTAGGTCAGGGGGTACAAAGACCCTCAGGCCAAATCCAGCCTGGGGTCACAAGATGGCCCTGCCCCTTTCCCCTGATTGCTTGGTGGTTTCCTGACTTTTGTGCAGATTTTCTACCCGTTCTAAAAGGTTGAAATGCTTCTCTTGAGGTTTATTTACTGGCAGAAAAAGTTTTAAGCTAAAATATGGCCCAACCCACTGGAATGTGGCCCCCTGAGGGCTTCTCTGTAATACAATTCAGCCCTCAGGCTGGAAGAGGTTCAACACCCCTGGGCTAGGATTAGGATATTGGGCCTCCAGTCCAAACTGCCTCCCCAGCACAGCTTTGCTGCCTGCTCCCTGGCTCAGCAGACTGGAGTAGGAGGAATCGCCACTCCATATGTACTGCAATGTAATGTGCATCTAAGAGAGGCACTTTGTCCCACACTTTGGACTTGACTTGCTGCATGCTTGGAAAAAAGGATTGGCAACCACTGGCATATCTTTTAAACTGAGGTAACTGGGACACCAAAAGACACCGGTAGGATGCCGAAGGTTGGGTTAGGAGCACAGGTCATACTCGGAGATAATTCCCTTCCTTCCATGCTTGGTTCCGCAGACTAGAGCAGTCTCCACTGCCTCCCTCAGGACTCTGCTCCAGTTTCTCTCCACATTAGCCAAGGGCTGCTGTACATCCTCCCTCCTAATGTTCACTCCTACCCGGCTCTTCCCATATTTGTCTCCAGCTTGACAATACACAATGCCATGGAGCAAACTTGCATTCAGAGTTCTCTGGCTTTGACTTACTGCAGGCTTGGGAAAGCAGTCAAGAGGCCTTTGTCCTGTCTATCTTGTCAGTCTCTTGAGATCCTGGCTGAGGGTTGGGTGCAGTAACTGGCCATTTCCTAGACCAGGGAGTCAGTTTGTTACTTGCTGCTTTTTGACCCCGGGTGAGTTGGTTTGAAGACGGGCAGAAAGCGTAGCTGGCTAAACCCTCAAACTCCATTCTGTCTTCCAGGAGGTGATGCAAGATTATCGGAATGAGATCAGAGAGTTCTTTGCTGTTGACAAGCAGCTAGCAGCTGAGCTGGAGTATGACATGAAGAAGTACGAAGAGCAACTGGAGCGGGAATCTGAGCAAGGCCAGGAACTGCCTGGAGACACGGAAGCCCTTAATGCTCTGGCAGCAGTGCAGGTACCAGCTCCCACCTCAGCAAGCAGGTGGTTACTTTGCGGTTGCTGGCAACTGTAGCCTTGCCCCTACCCATTTTGCCAATGGGCCAATGGCCAGGGCTCTTCAAAAATAGCCTGCCGGCAAATCCAGCTGGTGCTTTTTGAATGTTTGCAATTGCGTCTCTCCCCACACCCTTTTTAAAAAGAAAAGAAAAAAGGAACAGTTTAGGGTGAGTTTTTATTTTGTTCGGGGAGGGGGGGGAGCATGTCAAATGACCACTTTGCTGTAGACTGAGGCGGCTGAAAACCGGTGCAGGCTGGCCAGGGAGAAAACATGGCCATTGAGGAGCAAAAACAGCTGCATTTGGTCACCTCTATACCACAGACTCTTAGGTTGGTTTTCTCTTAGTTTTATACCACTTTCAGGCTTCTACCGGCCCTCTCCTAAGAATCCTGGGTGTTGTATTCCTAGCAGAGACTTCTCAGCACTCTCTTTGAACTCTCCAGCTACCCCATCCCCAAAACCAAGCCCACCTCAACTCTCTGAAGAGGAGAGAAGACTACTGAAATTAGCTTAAAATCGGTGCCCTCAGACCATCCGTCCCTCTTGCTAGACCGTGGAGCCTCTCACTGGGAGTCACTGTTTCTCAGCCTAGCCCTGTGTCCTCCAAGGATTGCAGGATAAAAGCTCCCAACCTCGCCACAGGCTGAGTGGCCTTGGGGAACTTTATGCTCAGCCTCAGTTTGCTTGTCTCTAAAATGGGAATAATGATGGCTTGCATTGCACAGTCATCATGATACCAGGGGACAGGGCAAAACACCCTGTGTACTGGATAGGCTTCATAATGGCATTTAAGCCCTTCATTTTCTCCTTGACACAGCAGTCTCCCACTTCAGAACGAGCGGCATTGTCAGGCGATCGAACTCAAGTGGCTTCTCCAGCTGCCAGAAGAGATTCCTCACTGTTGAGTTCTCCTCCCCCTTCAGCACCTGCTGGGTTTGCTTCGCTCGGACCAGGCATCTTGACACCTAGGCCCAGGTACACTACTCAGCAGACTCCATTAGTAGATGTTCTCCTTTAAACGCAGCATTCTTTCCTCTCAGTTTTGGACCTGAAAACCACCATTGATGCTTCTGCACCTTTCGGCACATAGACTACTGCAATGCGCACTCTGTGGGGCTGCCGTGGGCTGTTCCAAAGCTTTATTGGATGCAGAATGCAGTGGCCTGTTCCCTGGTGGGGTTATGTCCATCCCCTGCCACAGCTGAGAGTGCTAGTTCTCACCTGCAACCCGCCCCACTCCCCAACAATGTACACACCTTTTGGTGCAGTATTGTGCTAGACAGACTGAGCTGTGAATCAGGCCTCCCTGGTTCTGAATCTCACCTCCCGTCATGCTCACTAGTTGGCCTTAGGCAAGCCCTACAGTTTCTCATCCTCAGTAGTTCATTTGCAACACAGGGGTGATGACCTGCCTTCCAGGGTTGTTGTAAGGACTGTAACCTGCTAATGTATGCGAAGCAGTTTGAACCCTTGAAGCTCAGTTGAAATGTGAAGTATTATTATACCTTATAGCAGCCTTTCCCAACCTGGTGCCCTCATTCCCAGAATCCCCCAGCCAGCTGGCTGGGGGATTCTGGGAATTTTAGTCCAACACCTCTGGTGGGCACACTAGTTTAGGGCAGGCTGCCTTAGAGAGACTGCTTTCCAACCTGCATCTCACCTCAACTTCTTTGCTCAGCCGAGAGTGCCCATGCAGCAGCAGATACAACTGGGGGCCCTTGCAGAGATCATAGAATAGTAGATTTGGAAGGGGCCTATAAGATCATCGAGTCCAACTCCTGTTCCTCTGGAACTGTCTTCCTCTGATATTTGCCAGATCCTTAACTTGAGTATCTTCTGTGGGTTTTCATAGTAGATCTTCACGCATGTGTGTGCTACTGTAAACTGATGGTTTTATGGTGTACTAAACTGTCACTTCATTTTATAAGGTTGCTACCGGCCCCAGGCTTGTGCCAGTACAGCTACTTACAGATCAAAGGCATAGATGCACTGAGTTGCGCATTTCCAAGCGGCTCGTTCTCCAGCGATACGAACACAGCCAGCACCATGTGATGCTCAGTGGATGACATTTCAAGCTTGCTTACTCTGTAGTGACTGAAAGCTCCAGTGATGTTTCTGTCCTTGTTCTCCCCGCAGGAACATGTCCCTGAATACTTTTGCCATCCTCAACTCTGCTAAAAAGGCCATGGAAGCTGCTACCAAGCAGCGCAGCAGGAGCGTGGGAGGAAGGCCCGCATCTCCAGGGAGCAGGCAGAGCAGTAAAGGCAAGCCGTTCACTAGTACATGGATCTTCTGTCGCAGAACAGGTTTAAACGCAAGCAGCTCTGGAACCAAACTAACACTGTGGGCCTAGAGCTGTCTTGCTGGAGACGTCCCCCGCATCTCATGCTTGTCTCCTGTTCTTCTAGCATCCTTTGGCAGTCTCAACCAGCCACCTTCTGGAGCCACCATTCCCCTGGAAGGCCGAGCAATCAGCACCCCCGAGAGTAAGTTTCCACAACAGTGGTGCATTTCTGGAGTGGGTGGGTTATTTCCTCCCTTGAGGAAGGGAGGCAGAGCTGCTTTCAAGGGTCTTCTAGTCAAGCCTTCCCCATCCTGGTGCCCTCCAAGATGTGTTGTACTACAGCTCCCATCATCCACAGGTTAGGGAAGGCTGTCCTAGTCCAGCTGCTCTCTTGCTGGTCCAGCTCATCTGAATGCTGCTCCCAGTGCCAGCACTAGTTAAAAGTGCTGGTGCTATAAGCCCTCACTCACTGGTCCCTTCTTCTCTGGCAGTGTCTTTCTCAAACTTCCAGGTCCCACTTCAAAATGTTAATCCACCTTCCGGGCATCTGCCCCAGGCCAGCACCAACTGCCTGTTCTGCAGAAGAGTATATAGAGATTCTTGCAGTGCAATTATTATTATTATTATTATTATTATTATTATTATTATTATTATTATTATTTTGCCATTATAACAAAACAAACAAAAAGGGGGAAGGAACTACATACAGTAACATCGATATCAAGAACATAAGAAAAACCAGAACAAAAGCATATTCAGCTGCAGCGGCAGGTGGAAAGTGCAATTCCACCTGCTACTGTATGTATAAGATCTTCAGTTTGCAGTATTGGTTCTGACTCCGATCTTGGAAAAGGAATAGAATGGAATCTCTCTGGCCATGCACAGGGGAGCATCTGGACACTGAAGTAAACTCCTGCTATTGACAAACCTGTGTTCGTATGTAAACAGCTCTTTCCGAGACCCTCTCTTCCCAAATCACATTGGATGAGACAGCAAAGGAGCTGTTTCTGGATTCAACCTGTGTTGTGCTACACAATACACACCTCTAAACCCTCTTGCAGGACACTAATATAAATCTAGGGCAGTGTGTACTCCTGGAATCAAATTTCTGCAGCAAGAAAAGCCAGTTTGTGTAAATTATGCAAATCAAGAAAATGTTGCACCTATTTCTGCATCATTTTTCATTCCACTTTTCTTGGCATTGGACCGGAGTAAAGAGCTGTACAGGGTTCATAAGCCATGTCTCTGGCCACCAACAATCCAACAGCCCACCTAGCTTGAGAGGCATTGTTCACACACTCAAGAGCCTACCTTTTTGGCCATAAGGGCTAGAAGCCTGGATTTTTACAGAATGAGATGAACCTGGGGATGCTGGATTTTGTGCTGAAGACCAAATAGTTTTTCTGTTGCACAGGATTGTGGAATACCACTGCCCTGCTTGTATCTTCAAGCAGTTCATAAGTGGTGTGACTCTAATGCTAAAAGTGGTCCTAAAACATGTATGCATGCATTGCTTCTGTGAGGTCATGTGTTCAAATTCTAACGGTGCCAGCAGGAGCCTGTGCCTTTATTTTGGGTGGACCCAAAGCTTGCTGATCGAGCACATACTGTGCAGGCAGAAGGCACAAGGTTCAGTTTCTCATATTTTCAGTTAAAAAGGGATCCCAGGTAAAGACTCTCTCTGAGGCCTCTGGCAACCAGGCTAGTGTGTCTTTTCAAAGCCATGTTGCCATGTTGGCAGCAGGCAGCTGCAGACATCTGACCAGTGTGCCATCCTTTCCCGAACTTGGCTGTGTCGACAGACTCAACATTTAATACCAGATGTCCTCAACTTCCCCTTGTCTGCTTTGCGAGAAGCCTTGGGATGCCACTGCCGTGAAAATCGTGCCTTCCTCCCTGGGGGCTTGCACTGATGCTCCACTCGAGTGACATATGCTGGGGAGGGAGGGGCCTGTTAATCCCACTGTGGGCCAAGGCTTAGAATTCCAGCTTTGCTTCCTCGCAGCGACACAAGCTGCACATCACATTACTGTTGCCTGAGCTGACCAGGACTGAGCTGTTACTGCCAGGCTGGCTCTGGGTTCCACTGTCCTAAAGCAAGAGCGAAGCACTTTTCCCATCTGTTTTATTTCTATTTAAATGACAGTAAGCACAGGGCCACGGTGGCTTAGTGGTTAAGACGCTGAACTGCAGACCGGAAGGTCGGCAGGTCAGCAGTTCGAGACCCGAGTGCTGCGTGACAGAGTGAGCTCCCGTCTTCAGTCCCAGCTTCTGCCAACCTAGCAGTTCGAAAGCAAGAAATTGCAAGTAGATAAATAGGTACCGCCTCGGCGGGAAAGGTAACAGCGTTCCGTGCACCTCAGTGTTCAGTCATGCCGGCCACATGACCACAGAAGCGTCTTCGGACAGCGCTGGCTCTTCGGCTTAGAAACGGGGATGAGCACCGCACCCTAGAGTCGGACACGACTGGTTGGGGACACCTTTACCTTTTTAAGCACAGTTCACCGCCAGTGGGGGAATGCCCTGGGTGGGGGCATTCACCTTTAAAATAGCGACCATGTCTTGCCTCTGCTGCTTCAGTTTTGTCTTGAAATTTCAAAGACAGCATGCTCAAGAAGCACTGGGAAAGAGTGAAGTGCCTAATGGTGGCTTGGAAACGCATTGAATCCACTAGTCCTGTCTGACAGAGAGGACTTGTTCGCATGTCATGTTAAGCCACCGTGGGTTAATTAAACAACCCTCGGATAACCTTAGCACAACGTGCGGGATGTTTAACCCTCGAATAACCCACGATGCCCGGGTTTGCACAACCCAACAAGCCACACTGCAGCTCACATATTCAAAATGGCAGCTGGCAAACACTGCAACCCACCGTGGCTTAAATAAGCTAATAAAAATTATGTAATTAGCTATACAATTACGTAACACCCTGACTGGGTTTGCATGATCACTTCAGCCCACTGTGGCTTAAATAAGCCAGGGTGGGCTGCGGTGATCATGCGAACCTGGTCAGAGTGTTACATAAGGCTATTTCACACACTACATCAAGTGCGAATGTGAGTGAGCATTCTACAGGTATGCTTCTCTGAGAGCCGGTTTGGGCTGTAGTTCCTTGCCCAGCCTATACTGTGCAAAACCTGGTTTGTTCCCACGTGATGTGCAGAATGGCCCTTAGCCTGAGAAGGTTTGTGAGTTGCATATTAGGCTTGCTGCATCTGTTTATGTTACTACCAACCCAAGCTGATGGATGTCTGCTAAAAGCTGCTCCTGTTGCTCACCCAGCAGAAGCTGGTCAGTATCCTGAGGTCTGTTTACACCACAGTCCATTCAGATGTAATGCCAAACCTTGGGTTGCCACTGCATGCATGAGCAGCCACAAGCTGTAGTCCCTCTGTTCTCTTCCCCCTTGCGCACCACAACTTCTGAACTCACTTTTGTGTTCTCTGTAAATGCCGGTTTGCTACTGTTTCCATGCACAGTTTGGCATTGCATCTGAATGCACCGACTGTGTCAGTCTATTGATCTATCTATCCCAGTACTGTCTACTGTATGTGGCAGCAGCTCTTCAGAGTCTCAGGCAGAGGTCTTTACCATCACTTGCTACCTGATCTATTTTTAAATGGAGATGGCAAGGGTTGAACCTGACCTTCCATAGGCAAAATATGTGCTTGACCATGGAATCTGGTCCCTCCCCCAAAGCACCAGCATTTTATTAGCCTGCTTGGCTACACATACCTACATTAAGCCGTTAGTGGTACATCAGTAGCCTTGAAAAGGAGAGGAACAGTCTTCCATCTTTAATAAAGCTCTTTGATGGTCATCTGGAAGTGATTCTTTGCTCGCCCTAGGCAAGCCATTCTTTGCATACCTGGTTAATTTGCCTTGTTTTGTCATTACAACATTGCACCAGTGTGAGGGGGGACTCCTTGGTCCTACTGGGAGGAGGATTTCATTCACTGTTGCGGCTCCCCTATCTCTTTCCTCTTGTGTGCCCTCTGCTCTAACTTCAGTACTACAGCACCTTGAGTTGCAGCACATGAACAAAGTCTTAATTACTGAGAGGTTGCACGTCTACACTTGCATTGCACAACAGGCCTTGGGATGAGGCTGTAAGAAGATGGTCTGGCTAATGTGAGCTGAAACTTGTTGGGTGCCTGGACCAATCATCCTTTGCCCACATTACTTCATTAAGTAGCCTGTCCATTGATGGTGTTAAGTAAAATAATAATCTTTGCAGGCTGCATCTCAGGGCAATTCAACAAAGCCAGCCTTGCAACTAAATCCCGAAAAGTAACTGTTGCCCTTCTTTCTTACATATCCCTGCTGATTAACTGTAACTTGAAAGGAAATAAAGAAGCATTTTGGGAATGCAATTCTTAACTCACCATTAGCATCCAGGCTAGCCGGTACTAATCCTTGTGGTGTGTGTGTGTTTTCCCCCAGAGTCCATTGACAACGTGACCTTTGGCGCTGGAGTCAGCTATATCAGCCTGATGCACACACCAGCGTCGGCTCAAGGTAAACTGCTACTGGTCCTCATCCTGATGCATGCAGTATCTCTCTCTCTCTCTCTCTCTCTCTCAAATGGGGAAGAGTCCGGCATCTTACTATTTCTGCCTTTCCTCTTGCAGAAAAACAAGACCAGGATCCGCAGAGACAGATTGTCTGCTTGGCATCACCTGATAAGCCGTGAGTATAACTGATGGCTTGGCCAGGGACAATCCTGCAGCCACAAGTCTGCTCCTGCCAAATTCACCGCTGACAAAATATAGATTTGTATTTACTTGTTACATTTTTGTCCAAGGAGCTCAGGGTGGCCTACATCATTCTACCCTTTTCTCTCCTCTCAACAACGGTGCATGGTAGGTTAGTCTGAGTGTGTGTGACGGACCCAAAGTCACCCAATGGGATTTGCGGCTAAGTGGGGATTTAAACCTGTGTCTCAGTTCTAGTCCAATGCTCTAACCACTCTGCCACACTGGCTGTCAAATCATAAATGTAATCCATTTGCAGGCACCAATGCTGTAAGTAATTGGCAGAAGTGGTAACTTGTGAAGCCAGCACTACCAGTCCTTTGGTGCTGGATATGGTCCCGTTTGCAAAAGGGTGGAAAGAGAAATGACATGTGTACTATTGTGACGGAGTGAAGAAGCCATTCTTGTTTGTCTTTGGAAAGCCATCCAGATAACCTTGAGTCTCGGAGCTGAAACCCGTGATCAACAGACTGGCATGATGAGAATCTGCTAGTAGACTGTATCACTGTAAAATGTAGATGGAGGAGCATATGTCTGAATGCACCCCCATATTTAAAACCAAAAGCACATCTCCCTCCCTGCACACAGAAAACTAGATGCTAGGGAGATGGATTCTAAGCTAGCTTTTTCCATCACATGCTAGAGATCTGTGTGCAGGGGTGGGGGCATTCAAGAGATTCCCCTTTCCCCACCTATAGTTTTAAATCATATACTCCAGCAACATCCCACGAGTTTGCTGATCATATAAGCTTTTCCTCTCAAGTGTGACTTGTTAAGGGAGCAGAGTCTATGTGCCCACACAATTCCTTGGTCTCTAAAGGGTATCTCACTAATTTCAGTGTAGGCAGCAGCTAAACATAGACATTCCTTTGCATGTAGCCATCTGCCATCTCTATTGAAATTAATTGGGCAATTCACATGTGCAAGAGCTCCCTTTGCACACTGGAGCATTCGCAGGATTCTGGATATGGACAAAGCCTTCGGTAAATCTGCCTCCACCTTTTAAAAAACTGCCATCAACAGTTTTGTGCAGATTTCGGCCATGCAGTAAACCTCTGCGATTGATTTTAGAGTATAATAACTCTAAACACATTCTCTTGAACCCTTTGTTTAAAAACAATGTTCTGCATCATCTTGTAGATCGTCGCAGCCTCAGCAGTGGAAAATAAACTCTCCAGCAAGGGGAAATGACCCACCAAATATAGGCCTGAGGCGGTCCAGCCGTAGGACTCCCCGGAAACCAACCAAATGATGGTTCGTGCTTACCCAAGGCACGGCTCGTACGGAAGCATAATCATGTCTTTATTCCCTCTCTCCACATGGTTTTAATCTCTTTGAAGATCACTGCTTGCATATGTGTAAATACTTCTGTATTCTTGGTACGTCAAGCTTGTTTTTGTAACTGATCTATTGTAAATATCTAGTTCAGTTAGTAGAACTCATTACTGCATTGATTGGGGCAATGTCTGCCCACAGCCTACCCATTTTAGCTTATTTTCTACATGGAGGTCTCTTCTGGACAAATCAAAATAAAACACTGAGGCAGTCAAACCCAGGTCAAAGGGGCTGCAGGTCTGTGAGTTCCTCCTGTTGAACAAACATGTATGATCACGCTCTGAATCTTCCATCACATAGCTAAAAGCACAGCAGTTAGGTCAATTTGCATCCTTGGCCTGTGCCCCATGAGTGATACTCGTGTTCAGTCTTAAATGAAAGAGATAGACTTCCATGGATGAGTCAGTCTGAATCGGACCATACAGTGCTGGAAAAGCCTTTGAAATTATTTCCACGGAAGATTAATACACGTCAAAAAGGGCACACTGCAGTCTATCATCCCTAGCAGCGGATCCTATGCATTTTTCCTTGGAAAACCTAGGTGCGTTTTCTGTGCTAATTTCCACATACAGGGCTTTGAGGAACCATGCCAAAAACATTTCCAGAGAGGAAACTTCCCTTGATAGGAGAGCTTTAGTCAAATAATCACAATGTTTGAAGGACTTTGTGTATACACAGCCGTTGTGTTCTTGGCTTAATAGATTATTTCCTGCTTGTGGACCATGTTAACTCCCGCTGTTATCACTGTGTACACAATAAATGCTTTTTCAGATTCCATGCACAATCACTTGCTTTGACTCAAAACTTATTTGCCTCCTGTAGGTTTTTTTCTTGCTTTGAGTCTTTCCCTCCCTTCTGTAATAGTTTTGTTTCCTTCATAGGTAAATAGCGTAAGGGCCAAAGGTAATCTTGCTTGGTGCAAAGGCACCAATAAAGTTGTGAGAATCTTATTTACACAATGATTTCTAGCCAAAGGCAATAAAGATGGCCTAAGAACATGGCTGTTGTGACCTGCAGAGCCCAATGCAGAGGTGCCGTTCCAGTCCTCCCTGCTTCAAAGGCAACAGAGTTTTTACTAAGCTCCAGCAGCCTGATTCAACCATTGTTTTTGGTTTTGTGTTTTTTAACCTGGACAAGGTAGGCTTCTGTTGCATGGAAGAGAGGCAGATCTAGATGCAAAGAGCAGTACCAGCTCCAGGTTTTTGAGGTCCCTTGGGCAAGACCCCCTCAATTTGCATGCTTATCATTGTCACCAGCTGCTATTGGTCCTCATCTTTCTCACTGCTACTGCTTGCTTGATCAGCAAAGAGCTGATAAAACAAGTAGACTGGCATCTACTGCTCCTCACCACTGCCCCTATTGTGTGGGCCAGAGCACAAGGTCGGTGAAAAAGCAGGCTGCATTGAGGAGCAACTCCAGGGGGCTATTGTCAGTTGGCCCCTGCTGGGACATAGGCCCTCAACAGGTGCCCAGCCATGCCTACCCTTGATGCCGGCCCTGGCAGCAGAGCAAATCTTTTGGAAGGGTCTAGCACTGATGATGCGCCCCTTAGGTGGCAATGGAGCCGATTCTCTTCCAGAGAAGAAACATTTCTCATCTGGCTGCAAAGAGGGCAACCACTGGCTGGGGAACACATGCTTTCAAGTCTAAGGGCTACACGCCCTTTTTTTAAAGCAACAAGGAGGAAGCTGAACTGCGGTCAGTAACATGTTTCTTTCCTGCATTCCTATGCCACTGCAGCATAGGCCGATAACCCTGGGTGATGCTCCCCTTGTGGTTTCACATATGCACTGGTATAGTGCAGTGGCTGAGTTTTTAAAAAAGAATGGGCATCCAGTTCAAAGCTTGCCTCCACCATGAACTCAAGAGGTGGCTTGAAGTAAGCTGCCATTCTCTCAGGCCCATCCACCCTCCCACATCTGCCATGTAGAGATAAGACCTACCTTACCTATATGTGAGGGTTGCCAAATACTCTTTGAGGGGAACACTTCGAACTCAGAAATGCAAAGCACTGTGTCCAAGAAAATTCAAATGCTTTTCTCTTTCCTGGCATCTTTCAAAAATAAGTGTCCAACATATCCTTAGAAGACAGGAGAAGCAGCCCTAAATGGAACGAAGGAACATCTAGCCCATCTCTGAATTTAAACAAGGTCCAGAGCTGGAAGGTTACCTGGAAACCTCTGTCTGTGATGTCAACTTAAGTCATCAACTGATGATGCAGCCTGTGAATGCACATGTGAGCTTATGTCATGATGACAAAAACAATGGTATGCCTTATTGTGCAGTTTGTATTCAGAGGTCCTGTGAGGCTCCTAGCTCTTGTCTCACATGGATTTCAAGCAGGTGTTGGGTAAATCCTTAATTCCGCCCAGGAACCTGAACAAATACAACAGCACAGCCCTTGGGCAGGCCCAATGGTAATCATGCCTTAGCCATCCAAAAGCAAACTACCAACTTGCCATATCCACCATTCTGTGCAAAGTCCCCCTTTGTACAGAAACCCACACCACTGCAAAGACCACTCACACATGCCTTTTTGATCTTTATGTAAAACATTCTTGGCAAAGTTAAATGCAATACATTAGTACAAACTGGTCAAATATTTACAAAGAGTTCTGTGAACCTATTTCAGGGGTGGAAACCCCTGTCTTGTGAAAGAGATGCCACTGGTGCATTTTTGAGCCCCCAACAGACATATTTTTCTTTAGGGGTGGAGTATCTTGGTAGAATAGGACAGCATCCTTTTAAGTGGGAGGGTTTAAGCACCTCTATGGTACAAATTTAATCTGGATGAACTGATAGGACTTCCATCTAAGGAGTTCTAGTGGCATAAAAAGGAGGCAACCCATCAGTCCGTTCTGCATGAAGTTCTTTATCCCTTTTCACATTAAGAAGGCATTCAAGGCAACAACATACACAAGAGCAGACTTCCCACTGGCTAAAGCTCCTACCATCCTTTTCTGTTCTCCCAATATTCTGACACACTTTCGCACAACCTCCCCCAACCTGGTACTCTCCGGATGTTTTTGACGACAACTCCCAGCATTCGTGATGTTGGCCATGCTGTTGAGAATTTAAACCCAAAACATTGGAGGGTGTGGGATGAGCCAGGCTAGTCTGGGTAATTCTACCACCTCATTCTGCAGCAATGTAGACCAGGCCTGTTTATCGAGCTAAGAGAAACGGGCTAAAACTGACTCAACCTGGGTACGTTCAGTGCTAGCATACACTAAATCCCTCTGCTGCTCAAGTAACCCGTTCCCCTCAAAGCCTACTGTAAACCAAATCTCCTGTCCTCATTATACCTAACCCCCAACTGATATCTGACAGTGGCAGTTTTGTGAAGGTTATGAGCCATGTTAGATCGTGAACCCCTTGCAGAACTACAATTTCCAGGTGGCAAATCATGAACGTTAATCCAGATTACATGTGTAGCACAGATGTACTTCAAATGTGGGAAGTGCTGGTCCTTCATTCTAATAAATTATAATACTGCAAGCCTTTTCTTCTCTGTCGGGTCATACACACAGCCTAGGAAAGGGACAGTGGACAAACTTAAGGCGGAAGAGGGAGCCATTTTGATTCTGAAGGCAACCCTATTCTATCATAATTAAGGTTTACAGGGAGGAAAATGTTTTGGCAGTGGATGAAACACTCTTACTTTGGTCAAATGCCTCTTAGAGGTAGCCATGGTTAAATCCAAACAAGATGGTGGCAGTGTAACGCATTAGTACGGCTTTCCCCATATTGTCTCCACCTTAGCTTGAAAGGAGAGGGCAAAGACTGAGGCTCCTGCACAGAAACAAAATGTGCCAATGACATCTCTTCTAAACCTCCTTTTAAAAACAACACGTAGTGTGCTGGATATTCCAAAGCAGATTAATACAGAACATGAAGAAACTTAACACAAAAAATCCAGAACGCAACGAAATAATACTGTCTGCACCCAAAGTTAAGACCATTAAATTTGTAGTTGAAAAACAACACCACTAAAAAAGTATGCTATGCTTTTCTAAAGAACCACACTTTTTTTCCATCACAGCAAAGAATTGCTCTTGCGACGCAGTTAAGTATCTTGCACTGAATGGCACCACAGCACCCTTCCAGGCTGTAAACAACACAGAGCAAGAAACTCGGAATCATCTGCTTACAGCCAGATGAGTCGGCAGCCCCCATCACTATGCAAAAGCAAAAAAGAAAGCTGTGCATTTTTATGTGCATCAAGCACTCTTGCATCACCCTCTTCTTTCTAGTTTGCAAAAGGAGCTTTTTGCAAGCTGAAATTGGACAAGTTAAAAGGGAGCTGATGGGGGAGAGAACTGCTTTACCTGCCTTAGACTTGCTAATCCGTATGGCTTCATTTGACAACTTAAAAAAAAAAATTAAACCGTTGCCAGGATCCAAAAGACCCATCCAAAGGCTTACAGCTACCTTAGGTGTGCCAAAGGGCTTGCACACACCTGAAGGGATTTGGGGCTTTGTTTCCAAGACCACATTATCTTATCACAAACTTTGAAACTCCCAGCAGTCTCAAAAGTAGTTTGTCATGACACAGCACAGAGGGGTGTGATTTGAGAAAATACATCCCCTCTTAGTTTCCTGGAGCTAGTTTTGCAGTTCTTTTGATCCTGGCTATTATCTTTCCGCTGGAAGAGCAGAAATATTGAGAGAGAGAGAAATCATTGTTCCTGAAGATTACAAAATCTCTTTAGGTGATTCTCTCCTGCTCCTACTGTCACTATTATTTCCCCCATGAAGGAAAACAGGAAGGGAACATATTTCCTCTTGCTTGTTTTGTGCAACTGTATCTGTTCTATGCTCTTTGTTAACAATACTGATATGGTTTGAATCAGCACAGGAGCTCCGGCCTGTCATTAAACAAAACAAAACAAAAAACGCCTTAAAAATAGCGACATTATTATTTAACACTGTTTGGCCTACCAACCTATTTACATTTTAAATAGAAACATTAACCACTTTTTTGTTGTTGAAGTAATCAAAATATATCTTTGCAAAAAAATCAGAATGCAGAATTCTACAAAAGAAGGAATGGGAATAGTAGAAAAGCTTTGCCTTCATCGTGATACCACATTGGAATTCTCGCCCTGTGCCTAAGAGGGCTCGACTGTTGCGTTTACCCAGCCAGGGTGACACTGAGGTGATTAGACTGGCATGGAAAGGGGCACAAGATAGGCAAGATGGCATCATGCAGATTAGACTGATTAGATGCTGTGTGAGCACAGGGGATGTTTTAGGTAGAGCGAGGAACACTCCTTCTCTTGGTTTGAAAAAGGCCAAAATTTGGCGGGAAATCTACAAAAGAGCAGCTGTGTCTCTCTATGCTGTTTCTGGGGGATTAGTTGTTTTGCTGTGAACCATGACACCCTGAGTTGGAAATCCAAAACACAAGGAGGAGTGGGGGGACCGACTTGCGGGCATCCTGTGGCCCTGGCAGCTGACAAGGTAGAACTGACGAGACATCATCTGTCTGATAAGCCTACCAGATAATTAAAAGTCAGAAGGACACAGGATCCTCCAATGCAAATACAGTAGATTCTCTCTGTCTCACACACACACACCTGCAGTTCTATTCCCAACTTACATAACTCCCAAGGACTAGACCTCACAGAGGTGGGTGACTGTGCTGTACCCCTTCCTCATGCAAGGGGGGGGGGGTCATCACATGACCGAACAGTCTTCCAAACAAAAAATCCTATATACAGAAGGGTTTTAGCCTAGTCTTCTTCCTGGCATGCTGGTTTTCTATGTGGAAGGATTTTTTGTTGTTGTTAAATGTAGTTTGGTATGGAGAAACACTGTCCGAATTAAGCCCAAATTATGCCGGTATTAGTGAAGTTGTCATGGTGTGTTTCATTGTCATAACTTTCATGTTAATAAAAATACTATGCCGCCGTTGCTAAGGGGAGTGGCGAACGGGGGGAGAGAATGTGCAGAGATGGCAGAGGATATGAGGAATGCCTAGCTGAGTCCAAATCTCCTCCTTTCCCTGAGCTAAGCCCTGCTTCCCTCACCAGCATAATGTTCCACAAAACAAAACACCTTGTATTTTGGAGACCAAGATGGCTGCCCCACCACCTTCCTTTCTGCTGAACCCCCACCAGACACAATGGAAGATAAGATTACAACCAGCTCAGGAACAAATCACAGCATAGTGTCAAGAGTACATCAGCCTCAGCAAGAAATGCAGTTCATATGTACATGAACCATGCAGAACCCATCATGTTCTTTGCTCTTTTTGTACATGTATATGTGTGTGTGCGCGCGCGCATGTATGTATATCTCCAGAGACAGGGCTACTGCCCTTGTTTCTCAAGAACTCTGGCGAAACAGCACAATGCACAAAAAGAGCAAAGAACACAATGGGTTCTATATGGTTACCTCTGTTAACCCCTGGAGGTGTTCATGGGGAAGGTCTTGTAGCCTATTCACAGCAGCCTATTTGTGCACTGTGTGTGGGTACAGAGACTGGATTCTAGAACATCATCATGCTGTTCCTGCCATCGCTATTGGGCTCTCTGTGGGAGCGTTTGTTGTTTTAGGTGTGCTCTTTAAAAAATAAAATGTTATTGTGGTTTTAATGTTGCTGCGGGGCAGGGGGAGGAAGTACAGGATCCCAACTAGTTACTTTGGCATAATAGAGGCCATCTTCACTACTTCATAGGATTGGGCTGCCAGCCACGCTGCTGGAAGGTAAGGGCTTTCTACTCTTCATAGCCAGAATTTCATTCTACTTCCACTGTAACACGTGTGTGTGTGCGTGCGTGCGTGCGAGAGAGAGAGAGCGAGAGAGAGAGAGAGCAAACCAAACCAGTTTTGAAGACTGTTTTCCCCTGTTCAGCTCAGATCCCTGGCAGTTTGTAAACCCCAAGCAGAAAGCAGTCCAACAACCTCCAACAGCACGGAAGAATATGATCCCAGGGAGGGGCACTCATCCTTCTACAGAATCATTTTCTCCAGCCAAAGGTGACAGAGATGCTCTCCTTGCCACCAGGAAGGACTGCAACAATCCATGTGGTACCTTCTAGGGAAGAAGATATCGGTTTGGTTGTTAAACATCATCGCTTGACTTTGGCCAAAAAAAGGAGGGAAAAGCCAAAATCAGGTATGCGCACATGTACGCACGGGTGGGTCTTCTCGTCTGCTTGGGTTTTTTGATTCCTCTAAACACTTCCGCACACTTGGTTCATTATCTGCTCTTGCATAAAGAGTTCCAGAAGGAGTTTCCCCCCCTGCCGTTCATCCTTGCTGGTGGGCAAAATCCAAATTCCTCCGCCATTTCATATCACAAACGAAGACTTGTGCCTAAAGTCACCCTGGAATGGAGACATGGAAAAGTGTGCCAGGGTATGTTTCAAGAAGTCCTCTCTGTGCCTCCCACAACCCACCTGACCCAAGCTAAACTGAACCCTGGTGGAAGGAAAGTGGAGTCATGACAAGCTGTTTTGGTCTCCCCCACCTAAGGCTTGTGTAGCACCCCATGGTTACTGCTGTTGCAGCAGAGAGGCTTAAACCCGGCCTCTGCTCCATCTCCCTCTTTGGCCCTCCTGGATTCTCCTTGGTCTCAGAAAGGGAGGTGAAGGGGTTAACCGGCACCTGATTCTGCCTGCTCCTGCTGCTCATCTTTCTCACCCAGCAGAAGGAGGGTGAAGGCCTGGCCTCTCCCTTCATCAGCCTCCCCACAGCCCTGCATCTCCCATATGCATTGCTTATCTTTCTTCAAATGCATTGCTTATCTTTCTTCAAATGCATTGCTTATCTTTCTTCAAATGCATTGCTTATCTTTCTTCAAATGCATTGCTTATCTTTCTTCAAATGCATTGCTTATCTTTCTCCAAAATGCAGAAAATGCACATTTTGAAACAGAGGACGCTTTGGAAAGTCTTTCTGCAACTTAGCTGGAGGAGGATAAGTGGCCCCTGAGGAAGGAAATTCCTTTCCGAAACATGTTGGGCATAATAAAAAAGTTTTCTCAGACACTTGAGATAGTTTTCTCTTCTGTTTTGGGAAACAAAAGAGCTTTCTCCTCTTGCTGTTTCCATATGTATTGCTGCAACGACCACATATCTTATGAGACTTCCCCGGCCTCTCGTGAATCTTCCTGTAGGCAGCTACACTCTGCCACTGGTGTCTCTGGAACCTAAATATGTTATGCAAATTAAGGGAGCGATCCTATGCATGTTTAGACAGAAAAAAAAGTCCTACAACTTCCAGCATTCCCCATCTGGGAGGGGAATGCTGGGAGTTGTAGGACTTTGTCTGTCTAAACATGCACAGGATTGCACCCGAAGTCAACTTCCGTATTTAATATATGTATAATATATGATATGAGGAACATCAGCTTATGGACGCTTCTCCCCATGAATTTCAAGGCTGGAATGAATCACGGTAAATAGTTCTTGGTGTTTTTTTTAAATGCTAATAAAGCATCATGTATGAGTAAGAGAAAATTATGCAAATCCACTCAATTTGCTTAATTTATAGAAGTTACAGAATCCAGCATTTCTCAGGGCAGACCCAGAATGTTAAATTTGTTTAGCCAGAGGATACATAGCCCAGAACTCTACCCTAATGATTAAATGGGCACAGTGAGAGAGAGGTTGCCCATTAAAAAACAAAAATGAACAAAAATGAACCAGGAAGCTTTAACAGAGCCTCACATTTAACTATTCCACGCAGACGACTGAGTGGGCTAGCGGAGGACGGATGGATCATTTGCATGCTAACTGCAGAGGAAGGAGAGAATTTCCCCAGGTAGAAGGCTTTTAAAAAAAACTCACCTGCTAGCAGCCTGCAATTCCATGCTGACCGCAAAGGAGGGGACTTTTCCTCGGCAGCCAGTATGGAAACACAGCCTACTAGCCTTTTAGCAGGTGAGTAAACAAAAACAAAAACCCTGCAGGCTAGTCACTTTTGTTGGCTTATTTGCAAGGCTGCTTTAATGTCTCATCTTTGTGTTAATGTTTGTCCAGCCTCCTTCCCTTGGCCACTTCAAGGAGCCTTCTGGTCTGCCTCCTCTGGCTCATTTCAAACAGAAGAGCAGATACAGTGTCCGCAGCCTAACCTTCCCCTGCCCTGCTCTTTTTTAATGCACTTCTGGACTTCTAGCCCAATCAGACCCTCTTACCTCTTCATCCGTGCGGATGTAGTTCACGCCATCTGGTTTCGCTGGAGTCTTGTAGCTGAAACGAGGGAAGACATTATTTACTGGGGGCAGGGCTGTGAAGGCAACAAGCTGTTCAGCTGACAGTACCCAAAATTTCATTGCTGCTCAGGTGGCTCTCCCACAAATGACATTTTTCGTCCTCACTTTAGTCCTACCACTTTGACCCTGAGGCATGCAGCACAGTGCGGTGGCAAAGCCGTGGGGTGGCAGAATGGACCGTACCATTTCAGATTGCAGGGGCAGGATACCATTTTTAAATGCTTCCCCCCATGTTTAGAAAACACACATACACAAACTAAAACCTCCCCGGCAGAAGAGAAGTAGCACAGAGAAAGGTTCTAGCCCTGTTCTCTGGTCTAGCAGGGCTGGCCCTACCATTAGGGAGAGTGAGGCAGCTGCCAGGCACAGCTGATTTGGGGTGTCATGAAGGAGCAGCAATTGATTGTTTGCTTCATTTATTATTTTTGTAGTCTTACTACCAGGGAGGGGAAGACATGCTTGTAGGATTTTCTGCCTCAGACACTAAATTAACTTGGCTAGCTTCGGGTACTATGTGCCCTGACCTGGGTGCTGACCACTGACTGCTCTGCCTCAGGCAGCAAAGGGCCAGCCATCCTGCCCCATGTGTTACTTTTATACTTACAGGCAGTTTTTTTTCAAGCACTGGAATATTCATATACCACTCCTTCCCACAGCCTGAGCAGTACAATCCATTCTACCATCTCCTCCTCCTCACTGTATTCTGCTGCATGTCTGTATATCCAGCCTTTTAGGGTGAAATCCTATGCATGTTTAGTCGGAAAAAAGTCCTAGAACTCCCAGCATGCCCCAGCCAGCACTGCTGGCTGGAACATGCTGGGAGTTGTAGGATGTTTTTCTGTCTAAGCATGCATAGGATTGTGCCTTTAGTTGACGGGATGTCCTGTGCCTGCATGTTATTTGTTCTATTTGCCCCATCCCACCCCCACCACCCAATTTTGGACACGCGAGTCACACATATTGGTTTGGGAGCTTAAAAGAAACACCAGACATTGTAGTTGCGATTTAAGCCCACAATCCAGAAAGTTCCAACAATTTCTCCACTCTGTCAAATAAAAAACGCCACAAAGCTCTGGTTCCACTGTACTGAAGAGTGTGTGTGTGTGTGTGTGTGTGAGAATGAATTCTAAGGGTGCCCACTTGAAGCAATGCTGAAGGATTCCATTGTGAAGATGAGCCAGAGTCTTGATAGCTGGGGGAGTAAGAAGGTTGTTTGTCAACACTGCATGCATGTAGAACCTGGCAGGTTGATATCATTACATAGACAACCCAGGAAATATTGTAGAAAGGAGGTGGGGTGAGAAACCCCACCCAACGATATCCTAAACACTGGATAGTCTCAAGGAATACATTTTTTATGTTGTTGGTTTTCCTAACAGAGGCTTTGTGCCTTTAACTGAATAGCAGGCAGAAATGGAAGTGAACCTTTTACAATGTACAAAAGATAACAAGCTCATCTTTCCAACTTCCTCGGGCATTTGGGTGAGTGGATGTTCCTCTGGCCTGGTGCCAGCATCTCTGAGCTGTGTGCCCCCCACACACACATATGCAGTGAGCTCATTTGTACCCCATTCTCAGCAGGCCTGCCCTTAAGACAGCTTCACCAGCAGGGGACAGCTACCATTTTCAAGACATCAGAAAGATTTGTTTCCCCCTATTTTGTTACTGGCCGTATAAAAATAATTGCACACTCCTGCTCTTTGTGCTATGGATGTGCTCTGACGTCACCCAGAAACGGATCCGTATCAAGGTATGCCCAAACCAGAACACCTCACCAGACCCAGCCTCTCTATCAGCAAGGCTGATCTCTGGCTCTGAATTCCAGCAGCTCAGAAGCCTAGGTCAGTTTAACAAATGGAATGGCAGTGTTATCTTCCTCTGCCCTTGTGTCTTCCTTTTCCTGGGATGTCATTTCCTGTTGGGGCTAATTTTAAGCCATCGGTCCACACATTATTGCAGCTGGCCAGAGGAAGGCAGCCTCATTTCCCTTCATCCAGCAGAGAGAACATAACAGAAAAGATGAGCACCAGCAGAAAGGAATGCAGGGTGCCCCTGAGTCAGGGGTTTAGGCCTGGGACTCCTGCCCAATGCCAGCAAGTCAAAGTTCTGTGTTCAGAAGCCATGGTGCAAACCTGTAAATTAAAGGGCACAGGGGCCCTATAGAGAAACAGGTTCTAGGGTCCTTCATTTTGGACCCGTATCATCCTTCTACAAGCCTTCCTATGCAAACGTGGGAACAGATGCAGGCCGTGTACATCCTGCCTCGTTTCACTCATCTGCTTCCACATCCTCCCCTGCAGTATTCCCGCAGCCCTGCATCTCTCCAAGTTTGCCACCGGCTCCACTGCCCCCCCGCCTCAGCTGCTCTGAGGCTCGCAGGGTGCTTCTAGGCTAGGCTGTCATAGCACTGTCATCTTGCCTTATTCACAGAGTTTTACGGGAGGTCCAAACGATGACGTCTTCTATCTGCTAGCTCGGCCAGCTGCCGCAGCACTTCCTTTTGCCAGCAGGGACAACCAGGTTAGGAGGAAGATGAGGAGGCGAAGGAGGAACCACCAAAGCAGTAGCCACCACATCAGCAGCTGCAGCAGCCACAGTTAAGACCTTGATAGCAAGCTGCAACCCAGCGACAGGGCTGGGCCCTTTTAAGCCTCTGAGCCCTTGGCAGCTGCCTGTTCATGTCGACCCTTGACGCCGGGCCTGCTGAATAACATTTATCTTAATTTTTTGCTTGTGTTTCCATCACTAAACACTGATTCCTTGTCTTAATTGACTGTGTGGTTTACCAGGAAAAATTACGTTCATTACACCAAGTCAGGGGCACTGCTCTGTGACGTAGTTAGCCTATCATTTACTCCAGTCCTATGCAGATGTGTATGCAGATTGATTTAATAGCATGATCTGTTGCGCGCTCCCTCCCTCCCTCTGGAAATCCTGACCTTTTGCTCTCTCTGCTTACGGAAATCCTCAAGGGGATGCAGCAGGTTGAAGGATTGCTTGCTTAGTAGGCATACCTGTTTCCATTCTGCTTGTTGTTTACAAATAAACCCTTCTTGTAGGCACAGCAGATTCCCACCGTGATCAGCGACAGGACCCCAATGACCACCAAGATTCCCCCGACAATTGCGGCAATGTTAAGGTCATCTGGAGGAGGAAAGAGAGCATCAATGTCCAGCCCATCCCTGCAAGGAAGAACCAGATGTTCCAGCTTTGCACTGCCCAACAAACACCAAGCTGCAAATGAGGAAGAGGCAGTGAACATAACAACTGATACCATCAAGCGGTGATCCAAAGAAGGGAGGATGAAAGTCATGTGCTGCCACGTTATGGCTGTGCAGATGCAGATAGAAGCTCGCACTGGCATAAACAAAAGAGCGTCATCAGCCTGTTCACAGCCACAACCTGGCAGTGCCCTATCAAAATATGGACCACCAACATCCTCCCTGCTTGGGCATTTCAGGAGAACAGTATACTGCCCCCTCTGGGCCTCACCATTTGCCACATGGTGCTGGCTGCCAGGCACTGCCACACAGCAGTGGCAGTGGAAATCACAGGGCACACAGCATGGTGGATCTCCAGTAAAGGAAAAACAACCCATGTGTGTGGCCCCATGCCAACTTAAAAGCAAATGAGCCTAAGTGCTTGTAAATGAAATAAGGCATGTTTTTTCCTTGTTTGCCTGTGACTTCACTTCCCTCCCCTTCCTCTTGTCTTCCCTGTGTGAATTTTAGATTGTAAGCTCCTTGGGACAGAGATCTCTCTTACACTTTTTTACAGTGCCTAGTGCTGTGCCCAGAATTTCACCCTATCTGTGAGAAACTGCTGTAGAACTTCTCCTCCCCTAGGGGGAATTTGATGAAATTGTCCCCCGTCCCCCAATTTCTTTGCCCACAAATAGGCTGGAGAATTTTGAGAGGCCGTTTGTGCACAGCTCTAACAGTGCCATGCACACTGATGGTATGAAATAACAACACATCTGATCAGTTAAGTTATTTTAAAGGATAATCAAAACTACCTTCCACATCCTCTCTGAGTAACTTCTCCTCTCTTTGTCCCCACTTCCTAAAGAAACAGGCATGTTTGTGGCACCATATTTGGGCGTCCCACAAACAGCAGGTGCTTCTGATCTGTCCCACTTTAGACTGCAACTGGGGAGAGGCGGGTGGGGCTCATATAATGGACTGCCCCTTCATGCCCCCCTAGAAACTCCCTGCATATGGAAAACTGGCAAGTCAGGAGGAAACAGCTACAGCAAAACCTTTCTTCCTGACGTTTAGATTGCTATCTACTGGGAACCTTTGCAGAGGAGCACTTGGTCAGGCAATTGGTCCACCTGAAGCTTGAAGTGGTACAGCCCAAACATGCCAGCTTTTTGCGTGAACTAAATAAAGAGTTCGCACAAGAGTTAGGGTTGTTGCTCAGAGGGAGATTCATTTGAGGGGGGCGGGGCAGAAGAGCACCTCCAGCCCCACCCCAGTCCCACTGAACATCAGCGCCCCCTTCTAGACTTCCATCTAGGAAGTCCGCTACTCACAGACTTCCATCGCCATGTCCTCACACCAGGCATCACCGACGGCGTTCATTGCTCTGCAGGAGTAACGGCCCGAGTCTCCTTTCTGCACTTCACTGAAGACCTGTGAGAGTTATAATTGTAATCCTAGTAATACGCGGTGTTTACTAAACCTTTTCCCAAGCACTCCAGAGCATTTCACATCCATCACAGGCCTCCAGAGACCGCACCATTTCAAAATGCAAGTGTGTGTGTGTGTGTGTGGGGGGGGTGTCATATGTTTCAAGGCTCCCTATGTAAAAAAAACAAAACACCTGTATGTGGAAAAAGGAGCACTAGCCTAGACTTCTCCTTGATGTGCTAGTTTTTTTACACACAGACATTTTTCTACACAGGGAGCATTCAGTCATGAAATAAACACATATTCTTCCACTGTTCACCCCAACTCTCGTTTCCCCCCCCCTTTCCTTTGTTGTCTCCATGTTGTGTTGAATACACTGTAAGACCCTTGGGGCAGGGGCCTGTGCTCTTGTACTTTGTGAAGCACCATGCTCTTAGATGGAGCAATTATAATAATATTCCCCTATCTGAATTCTGAAGTGGTACAGTACCAGATATCCCCATTGCATGCCTTTTCTGAAAATGTATATTAGCCTGAAATTGTACCTATTAGAGAACTGGAGGCTGCAAGCAGGGCAGTGTATCCTCCCTCCTAACAGAAGTATTCCTGTTCAGGGTTCCAGCCATGCCCTCCTCCAAGATATTCCATTCCATGTTTAGTCCTCATTGGGCGCGGGGGGGGGGGGGGGCTTGCCTCCTTATTCTCCCCCCCCCCCCACTCCACAATTTTTGGTACTTCTACAAACCTCGGGGATTATGCTGATACCACTTTTTTTTCCTCAACAGCCCCATTTTGGATCCATTTCTGTCCACATTCATCACCTGGGTTATTATAAGGAGTGCTGGGCTGAGAGAAAGAACATAAAAAGCCTACAGTGAAAGTAGAATGTTAGGAACACACTAAGCCGCTCTGGTCCATCTAACCCAGGCTTGTCAATGCTGACCAGCTCTCCAGAGTTTCAGGCAGGAGTTATTTCCCAGCCCTACCTGGAGATGAACGTGGAACCTTCTGCATGCAAGGCAGGTCCCCTACCACTACGCCACATCCCTTCCAGCTACAGCTGCTCTTCCAGCCAGCGGAGTCTGGAATGCAGAGTCTCCCAGCAATGATCCAGCACTTCAGCGATATACATAAAGGAAGCATTCCCGTGCTGCACAAGGCTTGCAGTCCATGGATGAACCGGTAGCTAATTTTCTACTGGCAGACAGCAGCCCAGAAAGCCTTCTCTTGGGAAAGTGTAAGCTGAGGGTGGCAGAGGAGGTGGTGACTGCCCGCAAAAATGGACAAGAAGCGTTTTCGCTCCTACGTTATGTACCTATATTTAGCGCACAGAAGAACTACTGAACGACACATCGAGGGGATGTTGGCAGTTTCTTTCTTGCTGCGCAATTCCAGGGAAAAGGCACTTGGCTATAAATACCAGTGGTCTATAGCCGTAATGAAGTAGGGGAAAGAAAATGAGAGAGAGAACGTTTTCTCTTTTCTTCCCAGGAGTCTGAACTCAAGAGACATCCAATGAAAGAGACAGGCAGAAGTTTCAGGCAAGTGTAAGCAAAGTAGTTCTTCTCTTTATGTGAGACGTCATTCACTCAAAGAATTTGCCATAAAATGTGGGAATGCCCATGAGCATAAATGGCGTCTGTCTGTCTGTCTGTCTATCTATCTATCTATCTATCTATCTATCAAAATAAAAGGATGGGTCAGTTTAATGGAGGATAGAACTATCATTTAGCTAGCATGCTGGCCCAATAGAGGGTACATGTTTAGAGGCAATATCCCTGTGAATACCAGGTGCTGGGGATGAACAATAGGAGAGGGTGCTGTCTTAGAATCATAGAATAGTAGGGTTGGAAGGGGCCTATAAGACCATCAAGTCCAGCCACCTGCCCAATGCAGGAATCCAAGTCAAAGCATCCCTGACAGGTGGCTGTCCAGCCTCATCCTGAATGCCTCCAGTGTGGGAGAGCCCACCACCTCCCTAGGTAATTGGTTCTGTTGTCGTATTGCTCCAACAGTCAGGAAGTTTTTCCTGATGTTCAGCTGGAATCTGGCTTCCTGTAACTTGAATCCATTATTCCATGTGCTGCACTCTGGGATGATCAAGAATTGATCCTAGCCTTCCTCTCTGTGACAACCTTTCAAGTACTTAAACAGCGCTATCCTATCTCCCCTCAGTCTTCTCTTCACAAGGCTAAACATGCCCAGTTCTTTCAGTCTCTCCTCAGAGGGCTTTGTTTCCAGCCGCCTGATCATCTGCATTGCCCTCCTCTGAACCCTCTCCAGTTTGTTTGCATCCTTCTTAAAGTGCGGTGCCCAGAACTGGACAGAGTACTCAAGCTGAGGCCTAACCTGTGCTGAGTAGAGAGGAACTAGTACTTCATGTGATTTGGAAGGTATACTTCCATTAATGCAGCCCAAAATAGCATTTGCCTTTTTTGCAGCCACATCACATTGTTGGCCCATATTCAGCTTGTGATCTACAACAATTCCAAGATCCTTCTCGCTTGTAGTGTTGTTGAGCCAAGTATCCCCCACCTTGTAACTGTGCCTTTGGTTTCTTTTTCCTAGGTGCAGAACTTGGCATTTATCCCTATTAAATGCCATTCTGTTGTTTTCTGCCCAGCGCTCCAGTCTATCAAGATCACTTTGAATTATGTGCTCTCTCTCAGCTTCCATCACGCAACTGTTTTGGCCACTGTTAGAACCAGAACTCCGGGCTGGAAAGATCTTTAGCCTGATCCGGCAAGGCACCATCCTGTGCCCTCCTTTGCAATTCTCTCCAGAACCCTCGGTGCAATAAGCTGCACCTCTGATTAGCCATGATTGCTAAAGGTTTGGCCAGCTTGACATCCGCTGGCTTCCATTTTAAAAAGGCAGAACTTCACGGCAAGAGACAGCCATCAAAGCAGCTTCTCGGGAAGAGCAATACTACTTGCAGTTAGGCTGGGGTGGGGAGGCCTTCACCACATCTATTACCTTGGCATTTCACCAAACCCAGGGCAGAAAGTGGGGGCAGCGGCAGCCGTTTTCTTCCCCCCCCCATTAACTACAACAGGCTGGCATAACGTCTCTCTGATTCCAGGCGAATGTGTGTGTGTGTGGGGACTGTGGATGTGGTGCACATACGGCCTCCCCCGATACACCCCTGATGCCTGCACTGGCGGAGTGTTCCGCTGGCGTACCGGGGCACCTCCAGCAGCGTAAGTGCCACGGTGCCAGCAGAGCAGCACTTACACCGCTTCCTAAGGTCTTCCCACTAGCCTTTTGGGGAGAGTAGGATTGGACCCGCCATGGCTCTGTGCTTCTGTTTTCTATCTCTCCTAAACAACAAAGCCCAGCCGTCTTCCTTGTTTCCAACCAACTTCAGAGACTCGTAAATACTTTGGAAGAGAACCTACCATGGAGAGGTATAAAACGTATAAAATTCTGCCTTTCCGGGATGAGCCAACGGGTTCAACTTGATTCGACTCAGCCTTCGTTAGTATGAAGGACAGAAATCTTACAATAAGCTTCTCTGATAGTCATCTCACATCCCTGTCTCTTCCCATTGCATATTGATCGCTCTACATCACAAGGGATAGGCGATTCCACATTCTCCAGTCCAGAAAGGTTTTCCCCTACGAAAGGAGGCAGGGCTGAACTTCTGGGAAGATTCTTTTAGGTAAGGAGATCCTGCTGTTCTGGGGTAGATTCCAGCATTCCTTTACTTTTGTTTCTGATTGCATGAGCTTCGGGCTTCAGTGGAGGTATTCTGTCTGCCTCCTATCCCCTTGGGATTTGACTCGAACGTAACGAAAGCAAGTGTGAACCTGCCTCCAACCCCCTATAGCAGGGGAGGGCAGAAAATAGACCAGGATCCACTGGTAGATTTCTGTGTGATTTGCAGTAAATCAGCTAAGATTTCTGACTCCTAATTAACTATAGCAACACCAAAATGACTCCCTCCTTCACCCCTCTCCCCCGCCCGAAATTATACTGCTGAAATGAAGAACGTTTGGGATAACCAGGAGTGGATTTTTGTGTAGAAGGACCGAATACCGTTCAGTTCTGAGGCTCAAAACAAAGTTGTAGGCTCAGAATTGTTTTTATTCCATGTGTATGTACTTTGCACCTGGCTCCAGTTGACAGATCTCAGGGTTCTACCAAAAAAACCAAAGTAGATTCTGAAGTCTGTCCACAATTGCCCAAGGGGCAGAAAGCTTTTTGGAAATAGCATTTTTAATTTGTTTATTTTACTATTCATTGAGTATATTACATAAATATAATGGTGTTCAATCTTACAACATGACAATATGTATTCAAATATGTAATAAAAAGAAAACAATTTCTGGAAAAGCAAAGAAAACTCTGCAGAAACCAGCTCTCCTTTCCTCCAGAGAAGAGTGTTTGTCAATGTATCTTATTTGTGCAATTTCTAAAGCTTTAAACAACCATTGCATAACCATAGGCGGTAAAAGATAATTTCCATCCTCGAGCCAGAACATCTTGCATTTGAAAATAAGCCAATTTCCTAAGAAAAAACGCATTTTTATCCACAGGACAGGTTTTTTCTCTGGATTTGAATCTTTAGTCTCCTTCACGAATGATCTATTGTGCCATATGCTACTGGTGTGTGTGTGTGTGTGTGTGTGTATGTTTCATAGGACAAAATGGGGACCTCCAAATGCCTTAGATTTATGATAGAGCCTCAGCATTATTAAAACTATTAATCGCCCATTTTAGACTGGCGAAAACCACTATGACTTTTTTAGGTGATTATTTTTAATGTAACAGGGAGACACATGGGAGACGAAGGCTAGGTGGTTAGTAAAAAAATAAACAACCCACAACAACCGTGCTTAGGTTCCTGACACCAGGCGTGTATGACTTTTCCAAACATCATCAACAGTCCTATCCTTGCACACTGTTCACAGTGCTGGTCCTCACCTCAACATTCTAGTGTCTAGGGCCGGCCCTACCATTAGGCAAAAGTGAGGCAACTGGCTGAGGCACCAGATGCTGGCAGCTGCAGAGACAACCCCCTAGCCATTCCTCTTGAGCACCATGGGCATTCTCCTCTCTTGGAGGACGAAATGTATGTGCCACATAACCTATCCTGCACCCCATAAGCTAGACAGCTGCCTCGGGGTGGCGGGGGACCCTATCTCATTACTAGTGTTGAAGAAAGATTCAACCGCCAGAAAAGTTGGCTTTCAAACATTGTACAGAGGGGCCACCATCTTGTACTTTGCCTCAGGTAGCAAAATGTCTTGGGCCAGCCCTGCTAGTGTCTCTTTGAATGCAGAGAGGCAAACATCCTCCCACACCACACCACTCAATCCCACGTTCGATGCACATGCAAATCCTTAAACACCACCCCTTTCACACACGATCCTTTTTCAGGGGGGAAGAAAAAAAGGAGCACACAAACCAGACGTGCACATACATCTGTATCAGCCACATTGCTTGTTATATTGCATTCACCACTGGTACAGAGGGAGGCCCATCCTCCTGCTCAGTTCCATGTTGTTTATAAAGAATTCCCAATTCGATGAATGTGTGAACAGACTGATAGAACTGTAAAGTGTTTTTTGAACCACCCAGAGAGCAGAGGCGGTGGAGGCTGGTGGCTCCAATGTCAGCAGGGCAGCGAATCCACTCTGGGTTTCAGTCAGAACCAGTCAGAATGCTAAAGGAGCTATCCAAGCTCCTACTGGCTGCAGCTAATGGATGACATGGAAATGTAATGAAGAAAGATAAGACCATCTGATACAAACACCACCCAGAGATACAGCAATCCACCATTTGGTTCCCTGTCTTCTACACTAGACTTACCAACAGGCCTGTCTTTGTGTCCATTTTGAAGGAGGAGTTCTGGAATTTGGAGTTGGATTTGGAGTCCAGCGGCAACATCTCACCATTACGGTACCAGTTGTATGTTGGCTCCGGGAAGCCTTCATTTTCCTGGCAGTGGAGGGTGGTGGATTTACCCACAGGCACTGACTGGGGCACGTGACACTTTGGGGCCACCGGTTTCACTATTGGGAAAGGAGACGCCCACCACATAAGTCACACTTGCCTCCTTTCACATCCCTCCTCCCCAGGTGTTTTAGTATCCCTTGGTGCTGCATGGAGTGGGTTACTGGTGACCACACTTTCTTTTGGCAAGTGTGCCAAAGGTCTGAAATACAAAACAGAGCCACTCTGATGCATGCTACAGTACATACGCACAATGCCTTGGCCCAAAATCTGCTTCTGGTCCTGCGGGCCACAAAGCAGACAGCAAAGCAGTGTTCAACCTATTCTGGAGGGGGTTGCACTTCCCCTAAAGCAGAGGTAGGCCATCTTTTGGGGCCATGGGCACATCTGGCAATTTGAGGAACTGTCCTGGGCACCACCACAAATGGTTTCCATGAGAGCTGTGGCAAAAGGCAAGTAACCTGCCCAAAAGACTGAATACAAAGTAGAGGTGGGGTCTGAGCCCTCTGACACTACACAACTCCTTTGAACCCACACTTTTCAGCATCACCAGAAACCTATTTCACAGCAATCGTGGCTGCTGGTAAGGACATGTGTTGATTTTTAAAAGTAAGTGGGAAAGGGTAGTCCCCTTCATGAGTGCCAAGAAAGGTGTCTCGGGGCACAGTTGCGCCTGCAGGACCCATGTTGCCTACCCGGCCCTAAAGGATCAGGTCTGCAGTTTGAGGGTGCTCTTTGATACAGCATTGTAATGAGACACAGATGGCCTCGATGGTGTGGAACACATTTGATCAGCTTAGACTGAAATACCAACTACAACCCTATCTGGGCGGTGATAGCCTGGCCACAGTTATCCATGCTCTGGTAAACTCCCGTTTGAATTACTGCAATGTGGGACTGCCTTTGAAAACAGTCTGGAAACCTCAGCTGGTCCAAAATAGGGCAGATAAGTTTTTAACAGGGACTGGCCAATATGATCATATTACTCGAATGCTTTGTGATCTGCACTGGCTTCCAGTCCATTTCTGGGCCCAATTCAAACTGCTGGTATTAACTTTTAAAGCCCTAAAGGTCTTGGGGCCAGGTTTCCTCCCATATATATGTACCTGGACTTTAAGGCCATCTTCAGAGGCTCTTCTCCAGGTCTCCCTGCCAAATGAAGCGAGGCAAGTAGTTACTAAGAAGGGGGCCTTTTCAGTGGTGCCCCCCAGGTTTTGGAATGTCCTCCCCATAGAGGCTCGCCTGGCACCTTCACTGTTGTCTTTTTGGTGCCAGGTGAAGACTTCTTGATTTTCCTTGGCTTTTTAATCTTTCATGATTGTTGTTGTTGTTAACAAAAATGGCATTAGTGTATTTTAAGATCCTTGCACAGATGCTGGCTTTTACTTTGGTTTTATCCTGCTTTAAACTTCTTAATCTTTTTATATTATGTTTTATTATGCTAGTATATTTTATGGTTTTAAGACCTGGTTTGTGAACTGTACAGAAAGCTTTGGCTACTGGGCAGTATAGAAATTTTTTAAAAAGCACACACAGCATGGCAGAGAGAGACCACAGTTGCAGGTCTCACTCTGTGGTGTGTAACAGTCACATGCATCATTTCAAGGTGGCCCTTTATAACCGACCACCACTGCAAATTTGCAGCAGCAAAAAAATCACTGATTTGCCCCTGAAAATCGGAAGCAAATCAGTGATTTTTTTTGTCCACCATTACCAGTTCCTCAAGGAATTCCACAGAGAACCGGCAGCAGGAGTGGGTGTCTGGGGGGCAAAATGGCCCTCAGACCTCCCAGGGCTGCCTGCCCACATTAAACCATGGCTTAGTGTGGCATTCACGAGCAGGAAGGAACTTCTGCAAGCCTTGGGCTCATGTGCTCTCCCCTCCTCTCTCCCATGTGGTTGTGGAAGGAGGACTTTGGCACCACTTCACTTTCCCTGAATCTCAACTCAGTCCAGATCAGAGATAGTGGTTTACGACAAGCTCTGGTCAGTTTCAAAAGCAACCAGCTTCAGACCCTGATTTCAGAAGCTGGCTTGTTAAACTAGCCAGAGTTTGTAAAGCTTCTGCTATTTAACATGGACAGCAGTGGGCTAAATGTAACAGTGGTCTGATCTGGTATAAGGCAGTTATCAGGTGCTCTTCAGTCATCAGTTCTCTGCTCAGGGGCCAATTGGCAATCTGCAAAAGGCAGCCAGGCAGGGTGTACTTGCATAATATGAGAATATCTAGGCATGTACCGTGAACTGTCAGGTTGATGCTGAGCTCCGCTCCAATACGTGTGTCTTCATGCGCCGCCACCTCGCACCGGTACACGGCTTTATCTGCACGGGTCACATTGTAGATGATCAGCGACGTTCTGCTGAGGAGCTGAGCGCGGTGAGCCCAATCTCCTAGAGAGATGTGGAAGGGAAGCATTTACAGAGAGCAACGTAAGACATCCTGTCCATTGGAAAAACCTACTTAACCCCCCAGCCTTCCTGGATTTCACTGCAGTGATTGCACAGTATTAAGCAGAGATGCAAAACCCACAAAAAAACAGGCTAAGACAAAGCCCCAATAAGAAAGAATCGCGAGCATTTCCTACCTTGCAACTTGTTGTTGAAATACACGTAGGAGGTTTCCTTGCTCCCAATTTTCTTCCACTCAATCCTGGGATTGGCTGTCTTGGTGTTGGCAATGATGCAGGAAAGTTCAACACCTGCAGCAGGAACGCACGCACACACACAATTGCAGATTAAGGACCCGAGCCTTCTCGGGGGAAGACTCGCCCTAAAACAGCCAAGAGAACTTGCCTTCGCTCCACCTCCCAAGCAGAGAAAAAACTGCTTGACTCCAGAAACTGCTAGGAGGGAGATGATGGATCCGAGCCAGCAAAAGGAGCAGCCAGCACAGACAGCAACCACTGGGAGAAAGGAAGACACTGCAGACAAAAGCATTTGTCTGGTTCCTCCCGACAATTCCTTCCAAGAGGCCTGGCTCGTGGGCAAAGATGGAGATGAGGATACTGTTATCTCCCCAGAGCAAGGGCAGAGCCATTGGAAGGCATCTCTAACAGAATCTCAGATTTCATGGGTGGGGGGTGTTTCTCAGCCCCAACTCTGCATTTCTTCTGTGGGAGAGAACTGACACATGCAAAGCCAATATACTGGGGGAATTAGGCAAGATCCTTTAGTACCTTTCTCTTCTGGTGATGAGGGTTATGGTAGCAGCGGTTGTAGTAATACTAGTAGTGGTAGCAGTAATACGACTAGGAGTAGTAATACTATTAGTAGCAGTAACAACAACACATAACATTTATGTAGTGCCTATTAAACTCATAGAAGCCCTGCTCGAGGTGCGGGTATAAGGGAGCCTTCCTAAGCTCCTCTACCCTGCCATACTTACGGTGAAATTCCTGCACCACGGGATTCACGTTGCTGGATATCAGCTCTACAGCCAAGATTTGGTACCCTACGAAGGCAAACAAGAGGCAGGTTGAGAAACAAGCAAGGCTCATTGGTCACTGCTGATCTGGAAGCAATGGTTTGAAGCACTCCACGGCAATGTTCTCTTCTCCTCCCCAACCCCTGCCAAAAAATAAATAAAAATAGTTACTTGATTTAATCCTGAAACACCTAGTCAGATTTATATTTTGAACGGCTGGGCAGGTGTGTGTTATTTTTCAGGACGTGGTTAAATAAAAACTGGTTAGATAGGGGATACATTGGCAACAAAGATTCACCAGGGAAGTATGACAGGGCAAGATGACCACATAGTGATTATTCATGTCCTTTATGATTGTATTAAATCACACTGCGATAAGTGCAGCCACCTTTATGGGCAGAGATTCTGAGCAGATCCTTAACAATCAAAGCTGATCTCACTCCCTACCTCTAGGCTAAAACAAGTGTTACCTGTTGATTTTCTGCCTGTCAGACAGCTGGGACAGCTGTTTTATGCACAGAGCTTTGGCACATAAGAAATGGTGGCAACCCCTACCCCAAGGAAGGAGTTAAAGAAGCTTTCTCCAACTTGGCGCCTTCCAGATGTTGTGGGCTTCCAGTTCCCATCATCCCCAGCCAGCATGAGCAATGGTCAGAAATGCTGGGAGTTGTAGTCCAAAACATCTGGAAGGCACCAGGTTGGAGAAGGATATTAGCAGCCACCTCTCTAAAGCTAAGCAAGTCTAGAATTGGTCAGCGCCCAGGATGGTGATTTATTTATTTATTTATTTATTTCATTTATACCCCGCCTTTCTCCCTCTCGCAAGGAACTCAAGGCGGCTTACATTATCCTCCTCCTCACCGTTGTATCCTCACAACAACAACCCTGTGAGATAGGTTGGGCTGAGAGTCTGTGACTGGCCCAAAGTCACCCAGTGAGCTTCCATGGCCGAGTGGGGACTAGAACTCGGATCTCCCGACTCCCAGTCCAGCACTCTAGCCACTACACCACACTGGCTCATTGCCCGAGGATCCCATTGTATGCTGCGTTCGTTGCCTTCCATCATGGGAGAAAATGAGCAATACAAATGTAATAAATATGTACATTAATAAATAAAGGGAGGCAAAGTAGGAAGCCTTCCCTGCATATCCAGGCTTAACACTTCAGAAACAGGAACCAGGTCACACAGAAGCTGGAGAAGGCAGCCTTTTGCCTTTTCATAAGAACATGAGAGCTCTGCTGGATCGAGCAAGGATCCATCTAGTCCTGCATTCTGCTCACACAGTGGCCAACCAGCTGTTGACGAGGAAACCCACAAGCAGGACATGAGTGCAACAGCACCCTCCCACCCATGTTCCCCAGCAACTCGTGTACATAGGCATACTGCCTCTGATATTGGAGGTAGCATATAGCCATCAGGACTAGTAGCCACTGATAGCCTTATCCTCCACAAATTTGTCAAATTGGTGGCCATCACTGCATCCTGTGGTAGCAAATTCCACACTACGCACGGCGTGAAGATGTCCTGCCTTTTATCTGTCCTGAATCTCCCACCAATCAGCTTCATGGGATGATCCTGCGTTCTAATATTATGAGAGGGAGAAAAATGTCTCCCTATCCACTTTCTCCACACTACGCATAATTTTGTACACTTTTATTGTGTCTCCCCTTACTTGCCTTTTCTCTAAGCTAAACAGTCCCAGATGTTGTAACGTTTCCTCATAAAGGAGTTGCTCCAGCCCCTTGATAATTTCAGTTGCCTTTTCCGCACTTTTCCAACTCTACAACATCTTTTTCTGGTGTGGTGACCAGAACTGTACACAGTATTCCGAGTGTGGTCACAACATAGATTTGTATAAGGGCAGTATGATATTGGCAGTTTTAATCTCATTTTATTTTCATTCCGTCAGATTTTCTTCCAATCTACTACTTAAGAGAATCTGCTTTTTTTTTTTATCCTCGCTTTCCTGCCCCTTCTGAGGTAAACACATCTCGCTAATCCCTGCAAAACCCCAAGGCATTAAAAGAACTAGCCGAAACAAAGCCACGGAGTCAGCAGAGGCAAATCCCTCTGAACTCCTCTTGACATTTTTACAAAGACACTGCCACAGAAGCCGTGCAAAGATGGAGGCCATTTTGTTCACTCTGTTCTGCATGTCCCATCTACAGGGTGCCAAGCCAACTCTTGCTTTTCTGGCACAAAGATAATAATTAACATATATACTGCTTTATAGAGTTCAAGCAACTTTCCACACATTGGTGGCGAATCTATGGCAAAATCCAAATGAGAAAATAGTGACACTTTAGAAGAACTCCCCAAATCCCCTCCCAGCCGACTAATGGGAGTTGTAGTCCATCACATCTTGAGGGCAACGGTTTGGGGAAGGCAGCTCTACTACAAGTTTATCAAGGCAATCACATTTGTATCCCTCATGTCCTTCAAGAAAGGTCAAGACAGCCTATATGGGTCCCCACCTCCATCCATTTTTCTTCATGAGAACCTTGTGAGCTAAATTAGACAGGGAGTAGAGTTGCCAGGTCTCTAGATTTGACCCAACATTTCAGTCTCCTTCTCAGGGTCTCCAAGGCAAGGAGCCAGAGACCATTTACTAGTTTTTTCTGTATGCAGAGCATTTTTTACATTTTGGTGTGGCAGAACATTCCATTGTGTAAGCCAGATGGCTGGGGGATGCTGGGAGTTGTAGTCTAACACAGTTAGAGGGTGAAAGGTTGGGGCAGGCTGGTGTAAGCCCTCACCTGTAGTCCAAACCATCCATGGTGCCACCACAATGGGAACTATGTCTAAGTCTCATAGGTTCAGACCTGTGTACTCTGTGCTTAAAAAAAACCCTTCACCACAGTAACCCAAAACGCCGAATTCCACCACCTGTATAACTTGAAACAATTTTGCATAAATTTGCTTTTAGCCTGAATGATTTGTAATAATCCTACTGTGGGAGTTGAAGGTACCACTCCTGAAGGTTTATGCATCCTGGATTTTCCATTTTTTTGTAGAGAAGCAAAGTACATGCTGAAGATGCATTGCCATTTGTTAGTCTTCCAGATGCCACAGGTCTCTTCTTTATTCTTGCTATGACAAACTAACATGACTTCCCCTCTGGAAATGATATATTAGTTTTCCAGTAGACACAAGCGATGAATAAAAGAGCTATGGGCAGCGCAGCAGGGAAGCCTCATGAGAGATACTGTTCAGCTCCCGCTCTGGATTTTTAAGCTTAGCATCCTAGCCACAAAGAAACCTCCTTTAAAAAAAGAAAAAGAAAAAGAAAAGGGGGAGTGGTGGCTAATCTTTTCAGCCAAAACAACCTTTGCAGCATCATAAAGACTAACAAATGTATTCTGATTTAAGATTTTTGGTTAAGTGGGCTATAATCCACGAAAGCCTGAAGACTCTTCGTTATTTTTTGCTGTAATAGACTAACACAGCTACCCCCTGGTAATCTTTTCAGGATGTTCTGTAGCTCTGACCCATTCTCCTGGTTGCTCCACTTGCAGAACACCAAAAACCCTGTCTAGAGCATCCCTGTTTCCTTGAACACCTCTGAGGAGGCCAGGGACTCTCTTGTTGCTCCATCTCTGATTGCTTCATCTCAGAACACACCCAAGGTGTGACGGAACAGTAGGATTGCCCATATGCCTTGTCATGCCTCACAGCTTTTCCGCTTGCTGTTCTGCGTACTGAACAAGCGTCTTTCGGCAACGGTTGGGGACCCAGGCAGGACACTTGCACACATCAGTGTTTTTGTGACAGCCTGCTCCGACAAGCACCCTGTGGCTTCGTAAGTGCTGGCATGGCCACACAACTTGTCTCCTTGTGCTTGGATCCACTCCGATGCTGAACAGCTTTGTCTGTCCACTAGCTCTCATGCGGCCTGCAGCTGAAATTCAATTAAAGTATTCCACAGCATGGCCCAGGCCTACATCCCAGGGGGAACCAGCTCTGTCCTAGTATTCTGATGTGACAACCTCCAGTTTTCCCCAGCCTGGGTCCCTCCTGGTGTTTTGGCCAATCACCCCCAGCCAGCATGGCCAGTGGTCAGGGATGATGGAGGTTGTAAGCCAAAACATCTAGAGGAGGAATGCAGGCTAGAGGTTGGAGCGTCAAGTCTAGGCAAGGAGACCCAGATTCCAATCCCCACAGCCAGGAAGCTTGCTGGGTGACCTTGGCCCAGTCATCAACTCTCAGCATAACCTACCTTACAAGGTTGTTATGAGGATAAAATGGGGGGGGGGGAGTCAGAACCATGTATACTGCCATGTACTGCCTTGAGCTCCTTGGAGGAAAGGCAGGATATAAATGAAATAAATACGCTAACCCCAGTTAGTGTTGGTTCAGATGTAATACTTCACCAACGATTAATATTGACAAGAAAAAGGTAGGGGTAATTCATGGAGAAGAGGGGAGTGGGGGAACCTGCAAGGCTGTGACCCACTCCTGATCTTTTAGTCATGGTTAAGAAATCGCCAGTGTTACATCAGTTCTGAGGATGCTGCATACTGCACCGCTTGTCAGATTTCACACTTGTCCAGTATGATCACAGGCATGCAGAATGCATATTCCCCAAATTAGTAAATAGCCACTTGCCAGGGTGTAAAAAAATCTCCTGCATACCACCAGGGAGGGAAGTATTGTGGTTTTCTTTCTTGTCGGCTGCAAGTCTAATGTAAATAATATATTGTGTCTAGTAAAATAAAAATTCTGGGCTAATAGCCGTTATTGACTTATTTGCACAGACAGCCTGACATGACCTTATACACAACTGTTTACTCATGAAGCGTGTACTCATGGCTTCGACGGCGTTAAAAGGGGATCAGACAAATTCATGATCTATCAGCAGCTATTAGCTATAATAACGTAATAAAACTTCCAAGCTCAGGGGCAGTATAACTCTAAATAGGACAAGGATTAACAACAGAAGAGGCCTGTTACCTTTATGCACTGCTTGTGAGCTTCCCAGCTGTCCTCTGTTGGAATCAGGATGCTAGACTAGACTAGTCCTTTGTTTGATCCAGCAGAGCTATTCCTGCATTCATGTTTCATTTTATTTTTTTTACCTCTGAAGGCATAGGTCTCGAGTTCCACACAGTATGTCCTCTCTGGTGGTTATGTGTGCATTCCGGCATCCAACCAACATGTTTAAAGCCACCCAACAACTTCAGAGCATTGAAAACATTACAGACAGGATTTGAATCAAGGTGGTTTTAGCCATCTGATCCATGAGAAGCTCCCCAGTTCAAAGGCCCCCCAAGGCTGAGAACTTCTCACTGCAGGTCAAATTGCCCCTTGCTCAGCAAGAGCAAAGGAACACCACTCACGAACTAACAGACCTCCTTGGGATCTGTGCCTAATTTTATGCAGAAGTCTGGGAAACAGAGGACCCTTGCGCAGAAGCAGAGAAGCAGTTATAAAAAGCTCCCCTCCTGCTGCTGCAGCCCAGCAGCTTTGTAGAAACACCCGAGTCAGTCAGCCTAATTGCATCTTCGGTGCAATTACAAGACACCCACAGTTGCAAGATTTAAAAAATAATAATTACCGCCCACATTTAGCAGCAGGACACGATCAGACGTGCGCTTCGTCCTGCTTGCCTATGGGGACCCCAAGGACCTAACAAATCAAGCGTGCCAACACATGGTGAGAAATGCAGACGATGAGGGAGGGCAAGAACATGCCAAACGATAAGCTAAAAGTTTGCCATAACACCCCCCTCCACTCCACTGTGTACTTCTCCCATTCTTCCCTTCTCACACAAAAACATCAGTGGTGCCTTGCTGGATCTGACCAAGGGCCTGTGAGGCCTCTAGTATTGTTATTCTGTCTGATAGTCAGAGATCTCTAAGTGCGGCCTGCCAGTTTCCCCCTGAAACTGCACAAACACGGCATGCAGGAAACAGCCCTGGTCACCAGTAGGGATGGACAAGAATTGTGTTTCTGTTCATTTAAGACCAGAATTTAAAGACCCCGTTTGCACCCCTGAATCCAAGTGCATTTTGCGGGCAAAGCCCGCACATTCCCGAGCTCACAATATTCCTTCGCAAAATGTGCATTTTAGAAAAATGTGCACTTTAAAGATGTGCATTTTGGGAAAATGCACACTTTCATGCTTTAGTCAATGGGAAGAAAGTACACTTTTGGGTGTACACTTTAAAAAAAGTGCGCCCAAAGTCGCACGTTTCTCATTCTAATGGGGGCAGGGGGAAATTCACAATTATGAATGGGAACAAGCTTTGAGGTGGAACCTGGAGAACCTTCATGATTTCTAGCCCCACTCTTTCTCCCATCCCAGGTCACCAGTTCCCATTTGACTCTCTGCTTATGACTCATTTCAAGCAGGACCAGATCCATCAGCACATTTTGCATTGTCTGCAGTCCTTTAAAAAAAAAAAAAATTACTACTGCCCCCTTTCCTTCCTGGGCCTAGCCATGCTATAGGGTTGCTGGTGGAAAGCAGGTCAGGACAGGAAGCTGCTCGTAATGGATCACTGCTTGGAAAAATATGTATTGTATGTGTAATTAGGGAGGGGCTCCCAAGCCCCAAAGAACAGAACAAAGGCTCCATTTCAGAATGCCAGTGTTTCATCCTTGTAAAGAAAAGTATTTCCCTCTCAGCCAATGCCCTAGACTTTACTCTGCCCTTTTTGCTGGTTCACACATGTGAGTTCATCCCTTGTGGACTTGTGGCGTTTTGCATGTGTGCACGAGCCATCACAGATCAAATGCAACAGAATGATCTTTCGTATCGCATCCCAAGCAATAACTTTCAGTGAAGGTAAGTTTATGCTTTCAGCTGCCAGCTATCAAATGTAGCATACTCAAGGACAGAAAAATCAAATGATGTCATGTGTGAACTGGCCCTCTGTCCTCCCTGTGTAAAATACTCTAGAATAGAGTTGCCATTTGTATGCTTCAGAACTCTGAAGGGTCAAATGCATTCTAGCTTTTAAACTGGCATGTACCAGCACCTCCCAGGATAAAGCAACTCTCCCACATTGTGAAATGCAAAAAGAATAGGTCTGTACTTCAAGGACAATAATCCTGTACTTTTCAAGCTGTCAATTAAAGGGGAGGCAGGCAGTAGCAACAGTTTCTTCTCCTGCTAGTTCCATCAGAGGGAAGGCCCAGGGCTGGTGCCAGTGCCTGGCACACTTGGGCAGATGCCAGGGACTGAGCATGCTGACAGGACCCACTACTGATGCTTGCCCTGAGCCAGCACTCCAAGCAGTGCCAGGAATCTGGATTTATTTGTTTTTTAAATTTTATTTAAAGTATTTTTATCCCCCTCCTCAGCCAAAAAGGTTCTCAGAGGAGTTTACTCATTCATTTACTCATCTCAGAGGATAGAATCAATAAAATAAGACAGTCCATGCCTACAATCTAAAAAGACATGACACACAAGAGGAAATTTAATTCAATGTTTAATTTCCCACAGTACCTCTGGCCTAGTGTTGCTCTGGAGCACCGTGGGAAATTAAGTGGGTTGCCACCACAGCTATGTAAGCTCACTGGGGCCCACTAACAGAGAAAGATCTAAAGCTGACCCTGGGAGGGGCAGTATTTATTTATTTACTTATTTTCATACAAAAGTGGGCAACTCTAACAGACTTATATTATCCATGTTCAGGTAACAGCGTTTTCAAGTTGTCAGAAACATACATATACGCATTAGTCCTATGAAGGTGCGCAGCCAGCTTATGCGAAGGCCAAAAGTGTGGAGGGAATGCATTCGCACACGCAAGGCCTGCCCCCAACGTCCCTGGCCTCACCCTCTCTGTTCCTGACGGTCTGAAGGGGGCTTCCCTTTGCATTCGCTTGACTGCAAGTAGAACCCTTTGCGCAATCGAGAACCCTGATAAAGCAGGGCTCCCAACAGCACGGAGGCTGCTACTTGTGTTCACGCAAGACGCAAGCAGAAACCTCCTTCAGCCCTTCCCTTTCAACATCGGAAGGTCAGGGGCTGAGCGGATGGCAAAATGGGGGTGGGGTGCTTGTGTGCACGGCCATGTCCCCTCCTCGTTTTTAGCCCTCACGGGAGCAGGCTTAACACCTGCATAAAGCTGCTTTCTATTGTGGGGGTCAAAGTTGGGCAGCCTAGCACAGCACAGCCGGAAAGTCTGGTACTAGGTTTCTCTAGCCTAGACCACAGTCGAGCTCTCAGCGGAGATGGCGAACTTCTTCTTGTGTCATGCCACTATGTACAGCGAGTGGGGGCTCACATGACTGATCCTCCCCAAAACTCCTTGCTAGTTTTCTAACATGCAGGGACATGTCGATTAGATGATCCCAGTTAAATATCCACCTTTCCATTGTAATTTCTACAATGAAAAGTGAAGGATTTGGATTTTCTAGGCAGAAATTCTACTTCTTTTAATCTTTCTTTTCCTTTTTCTGAGAACAGAGCATCCACAGCTCTGATGGCTAAAAATCATCATCATCATCACCTGCCCAGATATTTTCTGGGCTCTTTGCTCCCTAGAAAGTCAGCTATTCATGCCATGAACCAGAAAGCCAACAGAAGAATCAGTGACAGGAACATCAACGACAAGGAAAGGCGGGGGCTTGCAAAGTTAGGAAACAAAATCAGCTTTCCGGCTGAAATAACTTGAGGAAATGTAAGCATTTTCTACTTAAGAGACTGTGGAACAGTCAAATTAGGGCTGGGTTCCCTGCCAGAAATCCCATAACTAGCCTGGCATGAAAAGAGTTACGCACAGCCTCACCAAAGCAGAGTCAAAACGGAGCATTCAGCAAAGAAGACAAATTCTTCTAATACTCAAGCTTCTTCTTGCCTTGCTCTCTCCTGCTATTTTTAGCCAAGTATTTTCTGGACATGCCAAATGCTCCTTGTCTTACTGCCATCCAAGGCCCCTTTTCCCACAGATGCTCCGTCTGCACCGCAGGCTGCCGCAAATCTACCCCAATACTAATAGTTCTGACCCAAATATACAAATGCCAAGGGGGTATTTCGGAAAATCCCCATTAGCGCTACAATCAGCTAGCCAATAGCGAATTCTAAATATTCTTGCGCATCCCTAGTCAGCAACTAATTATTAAGCTGGCCGTGTTGTGAAACGTGCAAGGGCTAAAGGGATAACAACGTCAGCTCGGCCTACTGAGTCACTCTCTTACAAACTGAGATGGGACAGAGGGCCTTTGAACGTCCAATGCAAAGAGCAACCGATTTTATTTTCTTATTTTCTTATTTTATTTTATGCACCTCAGCTGCTGCGGCCTATAAAACGAGCCAAGATGGGGCAAAAGGGAGCGAGCCACTGAACCATTTTGCACGTCTCCTGATAGGAATGGAAAGCGCAAGGAGATACGTATTTTAATAAATAAGTAAAATAAAACAGGGCAGCCTCAGTCAGATCTTCGGTTGCAGTTCACACTGGGAAGAATCATTATCCTTCAGGCCGCCCCCAGCTCCCAATTCAGCAGAAGCCTCGACATTGTGAGGCCACCACATAAGATCTGACATCTGTCTTGACAGGGGATAGACGCGCTGGGAATGTGGGTCTCTCCCCGCCTCTTCAGTTTCCTTTGAAGCCTCCCCAGCTGCAGGCTTTTAAGGTTCAATATGTTCTTTTCCCTAGTGCTTACTATATCCAACACAAAAGGCCGCCCTATGCCGCCAGCGTCCCCCTTGGTCAAGGAACTGACAACAATGGATCCCGCTATCTGGTGTTTGATCACAAACGTCACTTCCGCCTCACAGGGCGTGTGGGAGAGTTTAGCGATTTCAGAGATAGGGCTGAAGAGACCTCAACATGCCCTATCTGTGTGAGGAAAAGGTCCTCAAATCAGTGCCACCTTGGGGAGATATAAAAGGACACACATTTTACTACATGCCTGCACTGGCTGTGTGGTAAAAAAAATTATCTTGCCACTTGACAGCATGATGGTTCAGATGATCAAGTTAACCTGAGTTCAGAGAGCTAGCCCTGAAGTAGCTTGATCGTCTGTATAGGCTCTCTGAACATGTTTCAAGTCCAGCAATAAGGTGCTATCAGTACCAGTGGTGGCTGAAGGTATTTTAGTGCCTCCAATAGAAACTACAAAACAGAAAAGACAGGATCTCCAATTACAGCTCAACAAAAACACACAAGCTGCAAGGGACCTTATAGAACTGCGCTTAATATATTATATAAAAGAAGTAAATTTATAGTGGTTTATAAACATGCACATAAACAAATAAGGCACAATTGATTATGCACATCAAATTACAGGAAGTAAATATTTTCAATGCACGTACGTCGTAACAATCTCATTCCAAGCATATCCATTCCAATACATATACATCACATCGAACATGTAATGAACAACTCATTATATCAAACAACAGAATCCTGATGTGTTACTGAGACGACTAGGAATAGTCTTCCTCAGGAGCTATATAGACCGCTCTTTTTAAGTATGTATAGGACACACTATGAAAACTGATGTCAAGAAAACATTTCCACTTCCTAAATATTATAGATTGTCAGTGGTCAATTGAATAAGGCAAAACAGCCAAATATATTATAAATTGTGAGTGAATTAATTCATCTGGAGAAAACATCAATATTGTATTGAATGTAGAAATTCCCGATTTTCTCTAACTCACTCTTTTCCCAGAACGTGCTTGTACTCCGAAAGTCAGTCACCACAAAAGAGATAATGCTGCCACACCAGTCCAATAGAAAACCAAAATTTTGTCTTTCCTATCCCCAGAGTGGTATATATAAAAGAAACTAAAGGCTGACAGCCTTCAATGGTATCCAAAGATCGTCCACTTGTGAGCAGCTCCCTCATTCTTCCTAATTATTGGCCCAGCCCTAACAATGCATTTGTAGCCCACAGCCAGTATTTCCTTCTTCCACAGACTCGTCTCTAAATGGGGTGCCTGATCAATATTTCAAAAATAAGAGCAATTAGGAGGGGCAGTGCCTGTTCCATGAAGCCAGAAGGTGTGGACATAAACAAAGTTATGATGTTCAGGAATAAGGGTTATCTATTAAAACCAGAGACATTTGTCAGCCTTAAGGGAAATACACCTTCAAAACTTAATTGTTGTTCCCACAACCTGGAAAATTACAGAGATTTAACAAATTCTGGCAGGCCCAGTTTTCCCACAATTGCACATTAATGATGTGAGAAGCTGCACATGCCAAAATGCTCACTTCTGTTCCACTGTTATAGATACAGGAGTGAGCCCTGTCCCATCTAGGATCTGACACTTCAAACAGGCACATCTGAATTCAGCTGCGACTAGGCAGAACCCACGGTGTCCCTTGCCAAAGATGTACTCCAAAGCAAACGGGTGAAGCAGTCCAAGTTAATAATTCACTGCCCCATCTGGTCATGGACAGCTGGACATCCCCTTGTTCCCATGCCTGTCATGTTTGAGTTCTCCTTTCCTTGGAACCCTCCTGGGGAAGGGAGGATATCTGGAAAGAGCAATCTCATTACTGGAAGCTAATGCAAGCCGGCCTGCCCTTAAGATAACTAGGGGCAAGTCCATTTCACTCATGGTAGTCAGAGCACCTGACCTGGAATAGCGGGACAGCTCAGCGGGACAGCTCAGTGGGTCATACTGCCAAGGAGCCAAACGTGATTAGCACTAATTCACTCGTGCCGACATCAGACCTGCGCACCATTTTTAGCCCCACCACACTATTTGTTTTCTTTCCCCCGCCCCACTGTTTTGTGTTTCATTTTTTGCAAAAAGAATGACAACTCTTAGCAGTTATATTTCAAAACACTTCATATATCTCCTATCAGCAGTCCACACAACAGTCCTGTAAGGCAAGCCAGCATTATCTCCATATTGCAGGGAGGAAGGCCTGAGGGATTGATGGGTTGCCTAAGACCACTTAGGCCACAATCTTATGCATGTTAGGCAGAAATAATGCCCTACAATTCCCAGCATGCCCCAGCCAACCATGCTGGCTGGGGCCTGCTGGCTGGGGCCTGCTGGGAGTTGTAGGACTTTTTTCTGTCTAAACGTTGCATAGGATTATGTCCTTAATAAGTTGATGACTGAGATAGGGTTGCCAAATTCTTACTGGCCCTGCTTCCTATGGCTTCAACAGCAACCCAACACACAAAAATTAAGGAAGCTAAGCTTCCCCATCACTTTATCTGAGTGCCAGAAAACACCGTATATAATATTATACAAAATAATACTATATGAAGTTTATATAATATGATATAGTTTTAATTACTAAACTTGTATGTGCCTGGCTGCTGTTAAAAGCAGAGGTGCGGAGCCAGGGGGAAACACTGGCAACCCCCTCTTCACTGGACCATGATATCTTTCTAGCACAATACAAAAAGTATTTCAAAGCAGTTGTGGTCTCACGGCAGAATATAATTGCAAGCTAGTACAACAGAGCTAGTGGCACTACTTTGCTAAATAAAAGGAAGCGTCTGGCTCACATGAGACAAAGCAGGACTAGGGCATTGTAAACCTAACAAGGAATTGCCACAAAGAATTCAGAAACAAATCTGCATTTTATTGTTAGGAGAATATGCGAGTGGATGGTGAGAGGTTCTTTATTTTGAAAAGCAACCATCCCCAGCATACAGATAAAGTGATGGGGAAAGCTACAGCTGCAGCTGCTGAATTTCTGTGTGTTGTGCAGTTGTTAAACACACAGGAGCCCTGCCAAGAAAAGGGTGGAAATCCTAGAGTACAGTAGCTCACTGGCTACGCATGTTGGGGTGGGGAGGCAGAGAAAGAGTGTGTGTGTGTATGAAAAAGTACCCTAGAGATACCAGAGCTCAGGGAAAAGCAGTACAACGTGTTCTGTACAAAATGCAGAGCAACAGAAGCTCTGTGCATGTTTTTTTCTTTTTTGGAAAATAATCTTCAGCTAAAACAAAGAAGGAAAGAAGGAAAGAAAGACTTCAAAGGGTTTATCTTCCCTCTCCCCTCTCCCCACCTCCTGCACTCCAAGTGGGAGAGTAGCTTATTAAATCATGCAGGAAATGTGGGTGAAGACAGCTGGCCACAAGTCTGACAGATCAGAGGGATCTTTATAGAGAGAGGAGGAGAACAAGTTAGTAGCCAGCATCAAATGCACACATACACACAGACAACCACAAGAATACACACACAGGAGGCACAGCCTGGCCCCAGGGAGATAGCACACAGAATGCTACCTCAGCAGCCAAGTGAGATAATATACCCTGGTATTCCTCTACTACACCTCCTAAATCCGCAGAAGCAAAGTGTTACACTGTAAACTCAAGACTGCATGAAGATAAACAGCCTGCTTCTAGAAGGCTGGATTACATGGAAGGTTTAGAGGGCAGACCAGTCAGGAAGCAAGACAAGACCTTTATTGTCCCTCTCAAACAAGAACAAGAACAGAATGGTAACAGGAAAGGCCTGACTCCACCCAGATATAACTAAGTCCAGTGCCACCAAAACTATATCATGATACTATCCAGATACACACACTGCCACACACACACACTTTTATTTAAATTTAAAAAAAAACCAATCAAACATATCAGAGCTATTGAAACATTTGGTAACTCCAGTAATCAGTCGCTCATCCGTAAGGATGTTTCTAGATGAGGATTTTATTGTGTGATTCACCATGCCTCAAACACAGAATTTTACAAGGGGTCTTCCATTTTGTAACCTACCCGTGTCTTCCCACTATTTCTTCCACCTTTTTTCTTACACACACACACACACACACACACAAACATGCTAAGGAGAGAAACATGGAATACCTGCACAATGGCCTTGGCGTAGTAGCGCTAGAGACGTCAGTCTGGAATTTTATTTATTTATTTCATTTCTATACCGCCCAATAGCCGAAGCTCTCTGGAAGCACCCTAAATCTCGAAGGCTCCCACACAACTTGACTGGGTGATGATCCAGATAGTAACATTACCATTATAAGACAGCTCAGGCACAGTCTCAGTAGATAAACCTGAGTTTTCAGGTACTGCTTGTGCATTTGGCAATTACAACTTCTCAGGAATAGGAAGGTGACATTGACTTCTGTTAATTACTCCACACTGGGTCTCAGCAGAATATGATATGGTTGTTCCATTTTTCCCCTAAATGGTAGCTGGACTCTGCCATGTCTTCCCCCCTGCCCCCCACCATCATCTGATATGATCTCTGTCTCTAGTTCTAAATGTGGTAGTTCTAGCACCAAATAGTGCCAGTTACAGAAGAAATGCTCAAAACTTCCTTTGGCGTGGTAATCTGAACCGGCAATTTCTTTCAGGTCAGGCCACCTTGGAACAGGAGTTTTCTTTGAGCTTGGAATGGTTTTTCTGATTTGCCTTTCCATTAGCAATTCTGCTTGCCAAATACCCAGTAGCTATCAGTAGCACTGACCTGTAGCTTAAAAGGGTAATGTGCTGGTCATTCTCTCTCAAGATTTTCATCGCAGTCTGTACTGCTCTTTCTCCTTCCCTGTTTCCTGGAGGGTAACGGGAATATGGTGTAACTTGTAAGATGCCTGGAATGGCTGGAATTCCGCTGCTGTAAATTGGGTTGCATTGTCAGTCGTGAGTTCATTGGGCTAAAGCAAACATCCTCATCTTTCCCCCTCCCAATCTGGGCTAAAGCGTTTAACAGCTTTGTGGCAGGCAGAAATACAACAGCGACAGCTTTTGCCCACCTGGAGCTGCAGGGATTTTATTTTATTTATGTATTACATTTATATCCCACCTTTCACTTGGGGAGCTCAACATAGCATGCATGGGGTTCCCAGGAAGGCTCCCATCCAGATGTGTTTAGCTTTAGCAAAGTGGCTGCATCATGTAGCTTCAGACCATGCTCTGGATGTGAAATCCTGCAAGTGCTTAAGAACATATATAACATCGTAAGTTTTACATAAGGTTGCCAACTTCTTCTTTTTAAGTGGCTTGGCTCCTTTGTCTTTAGCAGCAGTGCAACAAGCATAAGAGCAATGCTTTTCTTGTCGCTTCATCTTCATGTCTGATGTTTCCAGTACTTGGGGGCAACCAGGAGTCTTTACTTAAGTGAATAGTTCCCCTTTGTGGTTATCTTGTATAACTAATTATGACATATGTTCTTAAGCAACTGGAGGATCAAGGCCTCATTTTCCTAGAGTTGACAGCCCAGCCATGAAATCTTTCCCCAGGCTAATCTTGCTCTGAAATCCCTAAATACAGCTTTGTTAATTTTAAAATACCTGTCTGCCTAGAGGATTTGTTGTTGTTGTGTCATACTTTGGGATTTAGAAAGGCAAATAAAATATAATTAGATTTATATTGTCACTGCTGGGTTCTAGAATAGAACATTACTCCATGGAAGTGATCTTTCACAAGAGAAAATAAGTGCTTCCACATGGAGGTCTGCTAGCACTACCAAAGAGCACTACTGCTGTGTAGCTATTCCATCTTCTGATTTTTAATAGACTGTCTGCTGTAAGAAAAGAGATGGAAGAAGCGGTGGGAAAACACCGGAGGGTTACGAGTGGAAGACTACGACATCTGGACCCCCTGTAAGATTCCATGAATGAGGCAGGGTGATGGCACAACAGAAAGCACCCAATGAGGTTAAGGTATTATTCTGAAGAAAAAAAAAAAAAGTAAAGCCAGAGCAATCCCATACAGACCCTCATGAAACCTCATTATGCGTTTAAAAATTGCTTGTTCCCACATCACAGCTGGGGTGCAGAACCCTTTTCACCCTGAGGGATGCATTACATCCTGGCTAACTTTCTGAGGGATACATGCCGGCTATGAGGGGGGCTGAAGTCAAAAATGGGTGAAGCCAAAGCCAAACACTCCCTCTTCCCTATCCCCCATACAGAGCATATAGGCTTGGGAAAAAGCCTCCCTTTGGCTCCAGTGGGAGGCTTTTTTCAAGCAGAAAAGAGAAGAGCCAAGGAGGAGGCCAAGGGAAGCCCTGTGGCCGCATCTGAGCCAGAGGCTGCTAGTTCCCCAGCCCCACATTACCGGTTGAGATACAGAGGCTAAGAACTGCCTTGCTAAATCAGAGCAAGGTCCATCATTCTGTTTTCATCCATAGCCAACAGATGCCTCTAAGTGCCCACAAACAGGTCATGAAGACAACAGCTTTTCCCTGTTGCTTGTCCCCAACACCTGGTATTCAGAGGTAGGCTGCTACTGGATGGGGAAGTTCTGTTTAGCTAGGTCAGAGCCACAAATATATAGGAACATAGACCAAGGGATCGGAGTATATTCTATATCTAGGAAGTATAATAAACACTGAATCTGAAAGAAAACAGCTTGGAGGCAATTATATGTTTGTTGAGAAAGGTTCCCAGGATAAAAAAAGCCACTGCTAATTTGCAAGTGTTAAGGGAGTGTTTATTTTAAAATGCTAATTTTAACCAGGATTGCGGATGCCTTGCCAAACAGCAACAATAACAGCCCAGCCAAAGGGAAGTCTGATGAACAAGACAGGTGATGTTAACACCTAGCTAGGGAACAAGTATTAAGAACCTTAGCATGTCTGTATTTTTAAAGAACGACTGATCTGCAATCGGGAGAAGGATAGGGAGGAGAAAAGGCAAGCAGGAGGAAGGGACAACCGCTTTGGAATGCTCTCTGTCACAGGGTGGTAGCAGGGTCTTTATTTCCTGACATCAGTGTCCCAGCTGTAGAGGGGAGTAGCAGGGCTGCAGTGGTATCGAATTTGTGCCTACATCTGCTGTTGGCAGAACGTAAGAACTTCTGCTCTAACCATTTGTCTGATTTTGGAATGTCGCTCTTTTTCTAGCATCAAGAAATGATACCTTTGGAGGCTCAATGGGGGCAAGCCAAGCTGTTTAGAAAACATGTGGGGGCAGGGGCAATCTTTTCCCCAAATGGTGTTTGTCCTTCACTTTCAACATGAACAGTTCAGTTCCTGGGACCACCTAATCTTATTTACAATAAACCAGGAAAGAAAAGAAAAGTTGGGGGGAGGAAGGAAAAGAAGCAGAAAAGTTGCCAGTTACTTTCTAGCATCACGTATCCGCCCAAGAAGTGAAGAACTGATCAGCCCTGAGAGCCATGAGAAAAACTAGTAAAAGTTAATATGCATTAAACCAGCAGAAAACTTTGTTCATGGATATAAAGTAAGGCCCATCTCTTCCAGATGAATGTTGTGCTCTCTTGGAAGCCCAGGGACAGGAGGAGAGAGTTCTGTGCAGCAGAAGCAAATGTCGAAAAACAAAAGACTTTTAAGATGTGTTCACACAACCCAGCTGTGCTTTCCAAATCCCTTCCTTTCCCAACAGCAGATGCACTTTGCCTCCAGTGGAATTCTAAGTTGCATAGTCCAACACTCATTTTCGTTACTTTGGGACCCAAATCTTTGGTAGTAACTGCAACTGCTTGCCTGTACAAGGCCTGATGCACATCCTTTATGACCTTTAGACATGGCATGATTTACATCACAGCAACATCTGAAGCAACCCATCCCTGTGGCATCCCAAAGATACTATTATGAAATGTATACCTGTCATTAGGTTTAAATGAACCTTCAACAAGACTTACTGATTTATTTTAAGTGTCACAAAACGACAGACACAAAAACAGCAGCATAGCCATGGAAAATGTGAAGGCATTCTTTTTAGTCTTGTCAATCTCGGGTAATCTCATCTGGTAACTAGGTGACCAGATGTAAAAGAGACCAGGCCTCCTATGCAACAGAAGAAATTTTGGCAGGTACAACTTGTTATGCAGGGCTGAGAGGAGGACACCCTAAAATTCCCTGTTCTGCACGTCCCATATTTTAGGGTGTTCCCTTTGCATCTTGTTGCTGTATCTAGTAATCTGGGGAAATTTCAGCCAGAACTGAGATAAAGGTGGAAAAGCATATTTTACTGCAAACGTTCAGTGCTACCATATGCACACTATTTATGTCTTGTTTAAATATATTTAAACATTTTATTTTATGTATTTATTTTTTTACAATATGCAGAAAAAATAATTTTCAAATATCATCAGAATAAATTCCCATATGAAAATAAACTTGAATATAAGATAAGAAAAAACGTGAATGAAATGGGGACTGGGAAAACATTACAAAATAGATACCATATTTGTTAACTTAAACCTTTCAACAACTATGTAGAGAAAATAATATTTCACACTAGAACATATCAAATTCTTTTTACAATAATCAATAAAAGGTTTCCACTTTTCTTTAAAGGTACCCCATCTGTATCTCTTATTTTATTTTAACATAATGAGTTAAATTAGCCATCATGGCTAGGTCCCACATTTCATCATACTAATCTTTCAAAATGGAAAGTTTTTGAGATCTCTAGTTCTTCACATATAATATCCTAGCAGCAACAAGCATGTAAGACAATAATTCCCCGTGCTCTTGAACCCCCAAAGAAGGTCAAGCATTTGCAGTGCAATCCTATCCACATCTACTCAGAAGTAAGTCCCATTGAATTCAATCGGGTTTACTCCAAGGTAAGTAGGTATAGGACTGCAGCCTTAAACATTTATTTAAACATTTTATATGCTGCCTTTTCCATTCCAACAGGTACCCAAAACATAAGAAGAGCCCTGCTGGATCAGACCAAGGGTCCATCTAATCCAGCATTCTGTTCACACAGTGGCCAACCAGCTGCCCATGGGAAACCCACAAGCAGGACATGCATGCAACAGCACCTTCCTACCCATGTTCCCCAGAAACTGGTGTATGTAGACATATTACCTCTGGTCCTGGAGGTTCCATACAGCCATCAGGACTAGTAGCCATTGATAGCCTTTTCCTCCAGGAATTTGTCTAACCCCCTTTTAAAGCCATCCAAATTGGTGGCCATCACTATGTCTTGTAGTAGCAAATTCCATCGTTTAACCCACAGCTATTAAAAACAATAACAAAGAAGATACAATCAAAATACAAGAGCATACAGTCCGTCCGACCACAGGGCTAGCCTGAAACATTTTGCTGCCTGAGGCAAGGGACAAGATGGCCGACCAGACTGGCAGTTGAATTTTACTTACTGCTAACAGAACCATGTCCGCCACCACATCTGAGGGCAGCAGGCTAGCTTAGGGGGTGAAGGGAAAGCAGCATAGCACACACAACTCTGTCCTCCAATACCTTGCTGCCACTCCCCAGGCCCCAAGCAATCATCCACCTCACTCTGCCCTGACTCCCCATACCTGTCCCCAAGAAGCAACTGACCCAATTCACACGTAACAACAACCCATGGGTTGTTTAAACCATGGATTGTTGGGGCGGCACAGGATCGAGCGCGCTGCCACTTCCGCTTTACATCTGCTTTGGGAAACAACCCAGGATGTTCGATGCAATGTCTGAACCTGGAACTCTGGTTTGTTGAGGGACAAACAACCCAGAGTTTTAACCATTTGTTTGTTGTTTGGTTAAAACTCTGCGCTGTTTGTTCATCAACAACGCAGAGTTCTGAGTTCGGCTATCACATCAAACAGCCCAGGATGCATTCCTGGGTTGTTTCCCAAAGCGGATGCAAAGCAGAAGGGGCAGAAGAAGGCCGGAACACATTGGCTCTGGCACAACCCTGCCAATTGATGGGTTAAACAACCCATGAACTGGCATTATGTGCAAACTAGATCACTGTCTCTATTTCATCCCTATTTTGCCAGTTAGGGAAATATTTGGGGTGCCTTTTTTAGCATGTACCCATATAGCAATAGTCTTCAGTCTCTTCAGAACTGGGACACACCTTTAGCTCAAACGTGCATTATGATATCCAGTTCTTAACTTTTTAAAAAAACACACACACAAATGTGCATGGTGGTAGCGTTGTTGATGTGATACACTTAGGTCAGGCTGTGACCCAGCTGTAACTGTGCGACAGGATATAAATGTGTTAATAAGCAAATTCATGTTCATGAGCTGCCAGTGATAATAAGAGGAAAGAATGACACAGAGCAACGCAGCTGAACTCCTGACCACTTGATAAGCCTGTTTAGTTCTGGCAGTCAACACACCACGACCCCAGCCAGCTTCTGCATATCCTCCCAAATTCTACAGGGCCACTCTTGTATATTTATGACACCCTTATTCTCACACCAGGGTGACAGCCCCTGCCCAATCACACAATATTGAAGGACAGGAGTGTCTCCGTCTCTTGTATGTCACTTTTATTTACTCTGCAAGACCATGAACAGTGCTGGCTTCGGCAGAAGAATGCTTCAATAACCCAGGGCTGGCTCCAGATATTTTCCGGTCTGAGGCAAAGTTCAAGACAGTGCCCCATTGCCATTCCATGTACAGGAACCAACTGGACTGACAGCTGAATCTTACTTTAACACTCATGATGAGATAGCATCCTTCACTGAACCTGCATCCAGCCCTCAAGGGGTCCCAATCTAGTCCTTTGGGGTTCCTCACAAAGCCTCACCCCCTTCTCCTGGTCACCCACCCCTTCCTCCAAACACTTCTCACTTGGTAATTTCCCAGCTTTTGTGCAGTTTCCCCCCCCCCCATTCTGAAAGGTTGAAATGCCTCTCCTAAGGCTTAGTTACCTGCAGCAGAAGCTCTAAGCTAAAATACGCTAGTATTTTTGGCTCCGCCCCTTTTGCCTTTAGCCCCATCCACTACTGGAATGTGGCCCCTCACAGCTTCTCTGAAATGGAATTTGGCCCTCAGTCTTAATGAGGTTCTTCACCCCTGCCCTACAACAATAACAGCATCGCAACAGAAATACAGTCTGAGCGTCAGCCTTCCCCAGCGGATGTGCATTTTCTAGCCCTGTGCAGCGAAGGAATATCTGAAGGCGCTCCCTGTTTACCCCCCATTTATAAATTTTATGGGCTGTTCATATTTCAGAATCTTTGACCATAATAAGCAGAAGCATTATAGACAGTGTTTATCCATCACAAGGAACAAAGGGGATTTCAAATGAATGGCAGATTTGAGACAACGTATTTGCCGCTTAGTAGCATGAATTAATCACTACATCCTCATTCAGTATTGCACAATCTATATCACTATCAGCATAACAAAACTTTTGATGCAAAGTACTAAGGTGATTTTTCCCAGAAGCCTTTGTGCCAACCTTGGCTTAAGCAAAGAAGGCAACTGACATAATTAAACTTGTTGTTTAAATTGAATAAGATACCTATAATTCAATCATCACTACAGTTAAGGCCCTTGCTCTCCTACTTATACTGTTCCATTGGATTATCCATAATTTGGAAAAGGAATGGTGGCAAACTCTGCTAAAGACAGCTTGCCCCCAACCCAAACCATCACAGTGGGGTCATTTCCCTCCATCAGAAATATACCTCACACTTTTTTTAATCTTCCTGATTGAGAATGTAACCTATGTTAATTAATTTTGTCTCTTTACTCCCTCTGCTTTCATGGGCTATGACTTCCAAACAAGCCCCCAGACAGCATGATAAATATTCAATGTACAAGGAGGACAGATTTAGTTTACCCTGAACCATTTTGCAACAAATGAGAGTGTTTTGCTTAATAGGAACAAGGAAGATGTGGGGAATTCGGAATCAGCACTTGATCAGCATGGGAATTGTCTTCCCTTTCTCTTCCCCCATCCCCACCCCATGTTAAAGCTCACCCCAGCTTTAGAAAAAGTTTGCAGACATTCCTCGGATAAATGCAGGCATGGGTGCAATCAGCTGTGAAACATTACTTCTAAATTTACAGCAGCATCCATTTCTGCCTCAACACACATGCACACTAATAAAGGGGGATTGCAAAGAATGCCAAAGAAAGAGATACGATTTACTAAAGAGCAAAAGTTAGAACACAAACAACTCGCCATTGTTTTAAGCAAGTGGTTTTTCAAACCATGTTCCAAGGAATCCTGGTGTTCTTTGGCAGCTTAGCGGGAGTTACTCAACAAGAAGTAGTGGACACCCTTCCACCGCTGAACAAGACAGCTTCTGCTCATCAATACCAAACTTTGCCTGCAATACTGCAAAGTGGCACGGAAATGTTTGGTGCTATCTGTTGTGCTGTAACAGTTCAGATGAGACAGCAGTGAGGCCCAATAAGCTTGGCCAGTATCCTGCAACCATGGAAGGTACTCTCTGGAACATGCCTCAGAATCCTCTGCAACAGGAAGGGGTTCCATGACAGTCACATTGATTGTCAGGGCTGAGCCATCAGCAACCACTGAGTTGAAGCCAGGAACCAGGAAGTGATGCCAGGGCTGAGAGCCAGGAGTCGAGAGCAGAGGAGGGCAAGAAGCAGCGAACAGGCCAAGAGTCGGAATAAGACAAGAGCCCAGAAATACTATGATTGCCCAGGCAAAATCCCTGCCTAAACAGGAAGGCTTTATAGACCTTTCTGTTGATGACAGCCAATGGCCAGTGTGAGTGGGCAGAGCCACTCCAGGATGTGGCAACCCTTTGCTGCCCACCCATGCTGTAGCCCTGGAGAGACACTACATAGGGCAGCTGTGCACAGAACTGAGAGTTTCTAGTTCTAGCCCAGTAGTCCCTAACAATAATGTGGAAAGAGTTACTTGGAGACAGAAAGTCTGAAAACCATTTCTCTTTCCTTTTGGAAAAGGGAGGGCTCATCTGAGAACAGAAGGAGGGTCCTACATGAACCTCACAGAACTGGGAGTTACACTTTAATATTGCACTTCAGAAACTCACAGTTTTTTTATTAGCATCTAGCCCTTATTAATAGTTCACATCATAAGCACACTAATGGGATCATTGAGGAGGAATACAAGTTATAACTGAGATTCAAGAAATACATTAATTCTGGGTGATGGAAATAAAAAGATGGGGAAAAGAAAGAAATCCCAGGCTCAGCACCAGGTCATTTTTCTTTGCTTTGTCACACACATACAGAGACAGGGGCATGCACGCACGCACGCACACAGACACACATACCCCTCCATGAACTGAGAAACATTTAAGCAACTCAAACAGTTGCAATCGGCAGTGAGAGGCATTTTGCTAGAATCACACGTCCTTTGCCAACAGCTGTAAAGTGGACACGCAAGGGCTGCACAGATGCTTCTCTTACGGTTTGATGAAGTTACTGGTTATTTAGTGCTGGATGAGAAACTCCAAATCCTGCCTAAGAACGTTACTGAACTTGCCATTCAAAACACCTCATTCAGTGAGCTTGTATGTGATCACCCTGTTATCATGCAACAGTTACATAGCTCCTTGCACTTAGGGGATTCTTTACACTGGAGTTCCCCTTCCCAGTTTAGGAGCCAATGAGTCTAAAAACCACAGCTCCACAAAAAACTATACTGTGGGCCTGGACAGCTGGCTTGGAGCACTTGTTTGAAAGACAGCTGGATGCTATATCTTTAAAAGAGTGGGGAGTCAGGGGATGTAGAGATATTCTTACTACAATGCTACAAAAAGGCCTTTGTAGACACAAAACCTATTTGTGACTCCAGAGAATTCCACGACTTCCAACTATTTTAGCAAGACATAGGATGCAATTCCTCCTCAACAAATCTGTCCCAGAATAAGTTGTCTTGAGGAGTAGGTGGGGTTGTAAGAAATGAGGGATGTAGTGCAGTGCAGAAATTCTTGGGTTTGAACATGAGAGACCAGGTACAAATCCCCACTCCATCTTGATGCTGGATGGAAGGTCTTGGACAAGTCACTCTCAGCTTAAATTATCCATCTTGCAATTATAAAGAAGCTAAGAACTATAAAACATTTTGTATACAGACTGCACAGTCCTATGCATGGTTGACTTGGAAATATGTCTCATTGTATTTACTGGAGTTTACTCTCAGATAGGTGTATACAGGATTGCATCATCATCCTCATTTCAATTTTTAAAAAATCAGAATTGAAATTCCCTCCCAAAACATCTACACAGTACCATGTCTCCTTCTCTTACTTCAAATCTCTCCCCCAAACCTACCTTTTCTATGATTCCTTTAGCGTAACCCCATAGTTGTTATCACAAACTGAAACGAAGCCTAACACTGAAAGCCAGTGTGGTGTAGTGGTTAGAGTGTTGGACTGGGATTCAGGAGAGATCCAGGTTCATGTCCCCACTTGGCCATGAAGCTCATTGGGTGTCTTTGGGCCAGTCACCGACTCTCAATCTAACCTACCCCACAGGGTTGTTGTGAGGATAAAATGGAGAGGAAGAGGAGTGTGCAGGCCACCTTGGGTTCCTTGCAAGAGAAAAAAAAGACAGGATATAAATGTACTAATAAAGAAATAAAGTTCAGTTTTATGTGTCTTGTTTGAGATCTAAAACGGAGGACTTTCTCCTAATGCCCGTCTTCGGAAGGGAGAAAGTAGTGGTTATTGGGATAGTGAGGCCTCTGCTTATGAAATGCCTTACCCAGACAAGCGAAGGAGACACTTATACAAGCATACTTCATGTACCAGGTTAATTTCACCAATGATTTTTAATGGTTGACTTTATTTCTTTATTTTAAGCTACTTTTAAATCCTGGTTTTCTTTCCGTGAAGACCGTGGGCTGGTTCCAGATTTATCCTCATGCTTAGGGCAGACCCACTGAAATCAATGGGGCAAGTTCATCATGACTAACTTATGTCCCATTGATTTTAGTGGGTCTACTCTACACATGACTAATCTGGATCCGACCCTGTGACTGCAGTTTTTTTTAAGCGATAGCAGCTGCTTTATTGTTTTATTGCTGCTGTTTTTTGTTTTTTTTATTTATTTAAATTTATTTTTAGGCTGCCTCTAAGAGTAAAACCTCGTCAGGGTGATATTAATAGGCTTTCCAGATTCCGTGTGTCATTTATTTTATTAGTATGCACTCCTTTTGTAGACTGGTAAGTGAGAAACCAGTATATACATATTTTAATTAATGTATTAATTGCTCGTATTCAATTCAGTTTTTAAAGAACCTAAAATACCCCAGCATATAAACCTAAGACAGTACAGTCTATAAATCTAAGCAGATAAAACAGCAGCCATCAGCAGTTATTGAAATTAATAAGCAGATCAGAATTGTTCACCATCAAAAACCTGGGAGAATAGGACAATTTTAACCTGGGGCTAGTCCTGAAAGTTTAATTGTGTTGGCACTGTGCAAATGCATCTTGGAAGGGAGTTTCACACTCTTGACATCACTGCAGAGAAGGGTCTGTCTCCATTAAGTACCTACAGTGGGATGACAGGTAGCTTCAGATGGGAGAAGGCAATCCTTTAGGATGCAGTCCAATGCATGTTTAGACAGCAAAAGGTCCTACATCTCCCAGCATCCCCCAGCCAGAACCTTGGGAGTTGTGGGACTTGTTTCTATCTAAACATACATAGGATTGCACTTTTTGATGCTTTGGTCCCAGATTGTTTCGAACTTTATTGGTTAAAACCAGCACCTTGAATTCTGCCCAGAAACAAACTTAGAAGCTGGTGAAGATCTTTTAAAGTATTGGCAAAATTTGTTTTGTATGGTGGTTAAATAATTTGGCTGCCATATAATAGGCCAGTTGAAGTTTCTAAATTGGAAAACTCAGGACAGAGCTCTTTTAATGTCACTCTATGACCCATCACTCTGTACCCAGAAGTGAGGGCACACACTAAAACAAAAAGAACAATCAGGTATCAATCACAATTTTATAGCTTGTTCTTCACCCTTTAACAGACAGAAACATTTCTATGCACCACCCAGACAGCTTTGTCTATTGGGTGGTATAGATGTAATGATAAACAAACAAACAAACCAGCAAACAAAAATACATACATACATTTTGGCAACGTTTACAGGACAGCCTTGCAAAGAAGTTCAGACATGGGGAGTTTCAGGATGACTGTTTTGTCATCCAATCGTTTGCCTCATTCACAGAATTTTTTGGAGGGTCCAGATGACATCGTCCCCATCTTGCAACCCTCTTGTGTTTCCCCACTGCTTCTCCAGCCTTTTTTCTTTCCACAAACAGATTGTTCTTTATTTATTTATTTATTTCATTTCTATACCGCACAATAGCCGAAGCTCTCTGGGCGGTTCAGAAAAATTAAGGAAGATTGTTAAGGAAGAAAAGACGGAATGGCTATACAATGCATTTTGATTGGTGACACTAATGAGTCCTCCATCTGGAAGCACCCATGTTCTTTAAACTGCTGTTATTCCCCCAGCATTGGGGGCGGGGTGAGGATCTTAGAAACAGAAGAAGAAGAAAAAGTTTAAAAGACGTCCAAGTTGGGAAAAATAACATCAGAAGATCTTTTTTCCAGTGTGACAAATTTCCTAACCCTACTCACAAAAACTTTTCTGTGTAGAAAGGAACTTGTATGAGATTGTCAGATAACATTATCATTGACTGCACAGATTTGTGTATTTTGCTGGGAGGTGAAAGAAAATACCGACGTGTGTGGTCAACACAAGCAACACAGGAAGTTCATGCTATCTCCTAAATGTTCATGATTTCGATGTAAGAAGTAGGGTGCAAACACCGCCTTACTCCCAACTATGGGTTCTGTCTGCCTGGGGTGGGGACAAGAAGAGTTTCAAGTCACCCCCCCCAAAAAAAAACAAGGATTGCCAGTCTCCAAGCCCCCACCCCCACATTCCCTGGGGCTTTTATTAATAGCCAGAAGCAAGTCCGGACCAAGACCCAACTCATTCGTGATGGAATTAGCAAATGTTTTTGCAATTAAAGCTGCAAACATTTGCGTGGGGCTCCTGGAACAATGGGTGTCTCTGTTGCCAAGTGAATAGGATTCAGTATCAACTCTGTCTGCCAGGCCAAGAGCCACATTCCTGAATCCCTCGTCCTAGAAAGGTGGGGGAGGAGTTTGAATTATGGGGAGAACTGGAAGGAAGCCAAGACCCCTTATTACTTTGGGGAGAGGGACTTATTTTCATATTCTTCAAAGGTGATGAAAAAAAGCAAGCCATTGAGAAAATACACATACATTCATACACCCCTCTTAATTCAAGCACGATGTGTGGTGTATGTATATTAATACATACTAAATTTCATGCAGATGGAGTAAGGGGTGCAGTCCCCTATTCCTGTTTTAAAGGGACTTTTCTTAGTGATGCCCTACAACCCCCTTCTTTTTACTAACTGTAAGAGTATCCTTGCTTCTGCTATAACAGCAGCATGTACAGAAAGACACGGCATTCTGGCTTCTTCAAGTTTGTCTTTCTTGTCTCTCCCCGCCCCCCATCCCCCAAACACACACACACACACACAACTGTTGAGCGCCCCCAAACACACACACACACACACAACTGTTGAGCGAGAAGTCCCACCGATGAATACATTGCATGCATGGTATACATCCCTTCTTTCCTCAGTAGTTCAGACACACACGAGCATCTCTGTTTACTTAGAAAGGACTGGGGAAAGGTCCTAGGACTTTAGTGCAGAGCGACCACGACTTTATTCTATATGCGGGGGGAGCCTCAATTTTAGGGTGTAATAACCCTTGGGGGAGCTATCGAAGAGATGCCTCTGGAGACCCTGCAGTCTTTTTAAAGACCTTATAGGTGCCATTTCTTTCATTCCAAAGCGGCTGAGAAAGTCCCCAGAAACACACAACCCCACCCCAGCCAGAATCTTATCTCGGAATACCCTATCAACAATACAGAGCATTATGCCCACCGAGGGGAGCTACACTTCGCAAAAGAGGGCGAAAACTTTCCCTTCGCTCCCTCCCTGCTAGTTCTGTTTGATCCTAGCAGTCAATTTCGCTTCCTTCTCCATCACAACCCCCACCCCCCAGTACACACACACACACCAAAAACAGCCCAGGCACTGCTGAGTCCAAGCGCCACAGGGGCATCAATAGCTTCTATTGTCCCAGGAACTCATCGGCGATGGGATGGGTGCAAACGCCCCCACACATGCCCCTCTCCACACGCGGCCGGAACCCCCCGCCCCCTCCATTTTCCAACTCGTGGCTGCTGAAAACCATGACGGGCGAGGGCGGGGGGCTTGCTGAAGCATGGAAAGAATGACCGCTCCCCGCGCAACAAAGCCTCGCTGCCTCGCAAGCAGGGTCCCGACCCCTCCTTGCACCCGGGCGAAGATCGTGCCTGTGCTTCTTGCCAACAAAGCGCCCCCCCCCCGAGCCCGGCCCTCGGCCCCCCGTCCCCCCAAACAGGACAAGACTTACGGAGCATGGGAAACAGGACCAGCAGATGCAGCGCCGGCCGCCCGAGCGCCATGATGGGCATGTCTCCGAGCCGTCCGCCTCGCCGGGCCGGAGCTTGCGCATTCCCCATCTGGCCAGGTCCCAGCGCTGGGTGGGAGGAGAGAAAGGGAGCGGGGCAGGGAGGGAGGGGGATGCCGCCGTAGCAGGACTCGGCTGCCCAGGCAACGGTTGCCAGGAGGCCGGAGATGCTGGGTCTCCGTTGCCACGGCAACCGCAGCCGCAGCCGCGCGGTGATGCTGGAACCTCCTGGAGAGGATGGAAGGCGTGGTGGGCGGCTGGCCCCCAGGAAGAGTGGCCGTTTGGGGGCCGGCAGGGAAGGAACTGTGTCCAGGGCAGGCGACATGAGATACCATAGAAACCGTATCCAGGCTGCAAGGGATACTGAGTCCAGTCCACCGGAAAATGCGTATCACGGTTCGGGAGTTTCGGAAAAGTGGCCAGCGAGGACTGGCTTGGGCCCTTTCACACGTTGTTGTTGTTGTTCAGTCGTTCAGTCGTGTCCGACTCTTCGTGATCCCATGGACCATAGCACGCCAGGCCTTCCTGTCCTGCGCTCTCTCCCGGAGCGTGCTCAAGTTCATATTCATTGCATCCGTGATGCTATCTTTCACACGTTATGTGGCAGCAAACCCAGGGTGAGGTTTAGTTTCCCTTATTACTTTTCAGGCCTGTAGCCAGGGGTAGGCTAGGAGGTCCTGCGCCCCCCTAAATTTTCTCCCCAGCCCCGCAAATGTTTTTACAAACAAATAACTGGGGGGAAAAAACGTTTACAATTTTGTGCTTAAAAGGCCTGCAAACCAGATGAACTGTCCTGGCTAGTTTTTGTTTTGTTTTGTGTTTTGTTTTGTTTTTGCATCCCCGCCCCCTGAACTTTTAGGTTGGTATGGGCCTGTTACTTTTATCCCACTTTTCCAAAGTATTCCAAAGCAGCTTACAAAACAGAAGCAGAAATGCATAGAAGAAACAGAATGAGAACTAATCAATAAATAACCATAAATAATCCAAGATACAAAACCAGGCGTCATTTAAAAAAAATAAAAAATAAGCAGAACATTAATCAGACAGAGCTGAAATCTCAAAGCCAGCAGCAGATTTGCTACCAAAAGATCATGGCATCTGGCCCCATCACTTCCTGGCATATAGAAGGGGAAGAAATGGAAGCAGTGACAGATTTTATTTTCTTGGGCTCCAAGATCACTGCAGATGGTGACTGTAGCCATGAAATTAAAAGACGCTTGCTCCTTGGGAGGAAAGCTATGGCAAACCTAGACAGCATAGTAAGAAGCAGAGACATCACCTTGCTGACAAAGGTCCGTATAATCAAAGCTATGGTTTTCCCAGTAGTAACATATGGCTGTGAGAGCTGGACTATAAGGAAGGCTGAGCGCCGAAGAATTGATGTGGTGCTGGGGAAGACTCTTACGAGTCTCCTGGACTGCAAGGAGGTCAAATCAGTCAATCCTAAAGGAAATCAACCCTGAGTGCTCATTGGAAGGACAGATACTGAAGCTGAAGCTCAAATATTCTGGCCACCTAATGCGAAGAGAAAACTCACTGGAAAAGACCCTGATGCTGGGAAAGATTGAAGGCAAAAGGAGAAGGGGATAGCAGAGGATGAGATGGCTAGATAGCATCACCGATGCAATGAATATGAACTTGAGCACACTCCGGGAGAGAGGACAGGAAGGCCTGGCGTGCTATGGTCCATGGGGTCACGAAGAGTCAGACATGACTTAACGACTGAACAACAACAAGCACTCATCATGGGAGAGCTGTGGCTAATCCTGGCTCCCTGTAAAATGCACAGAGTTTCAAATTATGTGTTTCAGAGGGGGTGTGAGAACACATAAAAATAATTTTATGTGCATACTTAAGAAACATCAATTTGGAAAGGTCCATTTGGAAACATCCAAGCGGCCAGTAGAACAGGACTCATGTAGAACCTGTTTTTCTGTGATAAGCCCTGCAATATGAGAAGCAATAACAGAGAGTGTCTTTGAACATATGCAAAGTGCCATTTCATTAGATCCCCACCACCTAGCAGGAAAAAAAGAAAACCAATCCTCACACATCTGGGCTTTTAAGGACCCCAGGGCTTTAAGCATATCTTGCTATAGAAATTAAATACTACTTACCAAGAACACAGGGCTGTATGCATCTGTCCAACTCATTCTGGCTGGGAATGATGGGAGTTGTAGTCCAACACATTTGGAGGGTGCTAGGTTGGTGAAAGCTGATCTACAGTTTTGCATAGGTGAAACAGCAGAGGAAGGGAAGGCAGCTGTAAACAGGGAAAGAGCATGCAATTGTTCGACTTACATGTACTTAAGTTTCAGCTTTGTTTCAGGCTTAGTTGCAGAGGACTATGGGAACTAGCAGGGTTTGTGTCCAAGGTTTCTCAGAAAAGGTGAATTTTGAGGAGGAACTTGAAGGAGGTAAGACTATTATGTACATGTTCTGGGAGGCAGTTCCAAGTACATGTTCTGGGAGGCAGTTCCAAGCATAAGGGAGAAACACCTGGGTCATTTGAGGGAGGAGACCTTGGAACAGTAGAGCGGTGGAGCAAAGGTCATGGGCAGCAATGTGCCTATAATAATAATAGAGGATGTGTCTGTCTGTCTGTCTGTCCGTCCATCAGCACCATAGCACCAGACCATGAAACCTAGACACCTGAAACTTGGCATGCATACTAAGGGGACCCTAGGGGTGTGCACCTCGTGGTTATTTTATTTTTAAAACACATTAATTAATTTTAATTAATGTAAATGTGTCCATGTGGTTGAAGCCAGCAGTAACATCTTCAGCCACAAGAGACAGACTTCCTTAAACAGCACATAGCTTTGGAGTCTATACAGTTTGAAGCCAGGGGAGAGTAGGAAGCCAAGCAACAGAGTTCTATGCCTGTCCCTTGCTGTGGGGTAACCCCCCCTTCAGAGGGATGGCATGGACAGACTGCTCCTTCCAGGGACTGTAGGGACCATGCCTAAGTATGTCAGCAGGTGGCTTCACTCAGATGGGGTGGCCACATGTGTCCAAAACTGACAACTGAGTAAGTTTCCTTGAAGGCTTTGCTGTATTAAATGAAGGGCTATTCCAACCTGTACAAAGCCTGTTTGGTAGTAAAAATATATGAGCAGAGAGATCAGGCTGGACAACAAAGTGGTTTTGAAGGTAAAGATAAAGAGCTTATGCTGTAGGGGGCTTAATCCCATGGTAGGGAACGTTGGATAAATGGGAATAACTTAAACGAGACTTGAATCCTTGCCCAGTTAATATTATCACTTTATTTATTTATTTATTTCATTTCTATACTGCCCAATAGCCGAAGCTCTCTGGGCGGTTCACAAAAATTAAAACCAAACACACAATAAAACAATTTAAAATATATAGAACATTAAAACCACAATATAACAATACAACCACAATAAAATCTAGCAGCAGTGCAGGAGTTTAAAATACAGATTTAAAACAGCAAAGATAAAAATTTAGAAAGCTAAAATGCCTGGGAAAATAAAAAGGTCTTCACCTGGCGCCGAAAGGAATACAATGTAGGCGCCAGGCGAACCTCACTAGGGAGCTCATTCCAGAGCCGGGGTGCCACAGCAGAAAAAGCCCTCCTCCTAGTAGCCACCCGCCTCACTTCCTTTGGCAGGGGCTCACGGAGAAGGGCCACGGAGAATTTAAAGGGAACTTAGAAGGATCCTTTGCCCAATATGACACGTAACAATTTAAAAGGTAATTAAATTATACTTGCTCAATCCAGAAGCTACCTTAGAATTATGGCAGGTCCTTAAACCTGGCCTGCTATGTTTGTCTTATGGTTTTAGGGTGTGGCTTGTCTTTGGCATTAGAAAGTACTGAACCATAATCAAACAACCAGACAGAAGGAGTACAACTTGCTTTTATTAAATAGAAAGATAATTTTACACTTATTCACACACCTTAATGCCCTTAATACAAAGATAACAGAAGAAATAATTCACACAAATATTTGGTGGCAAAGGAATACTTTCCTCAAGGATCCCTAATCCAGGACTTTGGAAACCACCAGTCTCCTCAATTTTGGAAAGCAGACCCCAAAGCTAATGTGAGGTGATGTTTTATACCCTCTTTCCCAAATATTCTAAAATCCGTGCCTATCACTATATATGGAATCTGGGAGCAGCCTGAAAGCCTGTGCAAGGATGTAAGAAGAGGGTCCAGCCAGGGCCGGCCCTACCATGTGATAGAATAAGGCAGCTGTCTCAGGCAGCAGATGCTGGTGGGGCAGCAAGGTGTTCAAGGACAGAGTTATGTGAGCCACCTCCTAATCTAGCCTGCTGCCCTCCCGTGTAGTGGAGGATGCTGTCCCATTGCTAGTGTTAGGCAATCAATGTGAGGCTATCAATGGCTACTAGTCCTGATGGCTATATGCTACCTCCAGTATCAGGGGCAGTATGTCTATCTACACCAGTTGCTGGGGAACATAGGTGGGAGGGTGCTGTGGTACTCATGTCCTATTGGTGAGTTTCTGTGGATAGCTGGTTGGCTACTGTGTGAACAGAATGCTGGACAAGAAGGACCCTTGGTCTGATCAAGCATGGCTCTTCTTATGTTCTTAGGGTTGGATTTAGATTCAACTGCCAGTCTGCTCAGCTCCTGTACACAGAATAGGGGTGACACCATCTTGTCCTTTGCCTCAGGCTGCAAAATATCCAGGGGTGGCCCTGGCTCCGGCATGTGACTGGAGCAACATGAGAGTGTGGTGGCATCATTATAGATAGTGATGGGACACTGAAGTGAGGCAATGGAGACCAGAAATAAGTAATCAAGGAGGTGCGAGATTACCAGGGTGCCGTAGACTAGAGTTTTTGCTGATGGGAGAAAGAGGAAGGGATGTATTTTTCCAATGTTGTGAAGGGAGAAATGACATGACTTGGCAGCCGACTGGATACGGGGAACAAAGGAGAGAGAGGAGTCAAAGATAATGCCAAGGCTACTTGCCTGTTTAACAGGGTGAAGATAATATTGCCAAAAGATAAGGAGAGTGTATAAGGAAAGAAGGGCTAACTCTCCCCTCCCTACATGCTGTGATGCCCCCCCCCCGCAACACCAAATCCCCCATGCCTCAGTTGTGAAACTAGGCATTGCATTTTCTGTGTCGCATTTGACTTAATGTGTTATTGTATAAGTATCAGCATTTATGTATCCATAGTATGTATTAGATTTTAGGTGAATGGGTTCCTATAGCATGAGTGGTGGTGGGTTCCAGCCAGGCTGGGAGCTATGGAGTATTAGGGATCTCAGAAATCATGCTATAAGCATTTCTGGAAATGGGGTGAAGAGGCCCTTACAGCCCGAAGTCAGCAACTGTGGTATCAGCAGTTACAACGTCCTGTGGAACAACCACTCAAAACAGCCGTTGCAACATCCCATGTAATAACAAATCGGCTTGTGGTCAGCTCACCTAGGGGCCTTGCACCCTCAGCAATAAGACAGCCTACTGACTTGTGTCAATGGCTACACATCTGTGTGGTAATGCAGTGACTGTGGACTAATGGATATAAAGTGGGCCTGAGAACAGCGGAGGCTGATGCCTCCTATTTCAGTGGGGCAGTGAACCCACTCTGGGTTTCAGTCAGAACTCTAAAGGAGCTACTCAAAGTGCTGAGCTCCTTTAGAGTTCTGAGTGGTTCTGACTGAAACCCAGAGCAGATTCACCATGCTACTGACATGGGAGCCACCAGCCTCCATTGCCTGAGAACCGTCCCAGGTGGAGCTCTCAACACATCAGGAAGGTGCATGCCTTGGGACCCCATCATCTCCGGAGCAAAGTCTCACTGAGTGGGCATGCCTCCCATTGTAGTGAGTGGTGAATATGATCGGAGAGGGACAAAATTCCATTTACATATGATAGCTGATATCTGTAATTTGAAGCACAAATTCTATCTATGCTATTGGTGTAATCAGTAAAGCAATATAAGTTTAGAAGTGCTCTTGTGTGCAGCCTCATTACTCCAACTCTTTCTAGATCCCAGGTCTGATTGGGACTGATCACCTTACATCAGACAGATTTGGTTACACAGTCAGGCTTTTTAAAAGCCTCCATTGGCACCAATGGAGGCTTAAAAAAAAAAAAAGTTTAAATGCTGCATTTGAGGAGGTGCTGAGGGGAGACAGCTGAGGAAGGGAGGGAAGGGAGAAAACAGAAAATAGGGGTAAGAGGTAATGCAATGGATAGGTGGATCGTTAGAGGGGGATTCTGAATGGGTGTGTGAGAAAGAGAGTGTGGGTAGGGTAGTTCTGGCCTGCCTACTTTTGGTTCTGGCTCCACCCACCACTGGCATGGGGCCCCCTAGGAGGTTTTCCTATAAGCGAATGCAGGCATCAGGCTGAAAAAGGTTCCCCACCCCTGCTCTAAACAATCATGGAATACTTTTGACCAGCCTTTCCCAACCTAGTATTTTTAGCATTTTGGCTTCCTAATCTTTTAGCTCTGGTGTTTTAAATCTGTATTTTAAATCTCTGCATTGCTGCTAGGTTTTATTCTGGTTGTACTGTTATATTGTGGATTTAAGCTTTCATCTTTTATATTGTTTTATGCTGCACTCTGTGGTTTTAATTTTTATGAACCACCCAGACAGCTTCGGCTATTGGGTGGTATATAAACAAACAAACAAACAAACAAACAAACAAACCTATTGCCCTCTGGATGATTTGTACTACAGTTCCAATTAGCCACAGGTAGTGTGGACAATGGTCAGGAATGAGATGGAAATTGTAGTCCAAATCATATGGAGGGCTCCACGTTAGGGAAGCCTGCTTTAGGCAATTGTTTGAGGCCTGTAGATGCCTTTGTTCTATATTTAAAAATGCAGTCATGTGAATACAGATAACAATGTTTCCGTAGATGGAGAGGTGGAGAAGGGCTCCAAAGACAAAATCTTGAAAGTGATGCTGGCCCTTGATAGCTCATGAAACATGAAAAGTTAGGAGCTGCAGAGCAGAACCCAAAGGTCTTCTAGCTTTAGTTACCGGAGGAAAGAACATTCTAGAAGGCAGTTAGTTCATTGCAAGGCTAGCATTACAGTTACAAGCAGCGAAATTTCTAAATGCATCCTAAAGATCCACTGCTTAGATTGTGTAAAGTAAACACATCAGGTCTCCACGTTTACAAGATCAGGATCTAAACAAAAGAGCTCAGACTGAACAAAAACATTCCTGGATTTTGTCCGAGCACAAAAGAAGTACTTCTCGGAAATACCAGTAAGGGAAGAAATGAGCTTATCTCCAGCTGGTCACCTGGTTATTCTGAGCTGTCTCTAATGCACCTCTTGAGACAGGAGTTAGAAAACTGGATTTATATTTGGGAGAGCTGTTTTCAAGTCTTCCCTCCTCCATATATTCATTGCGAGCTCTTGGGCCAGTCACTATCAGTTGCTCTCCAGCTGCAAAATGCTAATAACAGTGGTCAACCTCACAAGTTTGTTGTGAGGAGCAAACCTGGCAGAGTTCCTTGTAATTCCATCTGCAAAATGAAAAGCAATGTGCGAGAGAATAGTACAACAGAACCCATTTAAAGTATCCATGCAAAAGACAGGCGTCTCTCCTTGCTACGATAGCCTAACATAAAAAGTCCAGATTCAGAGAATACCATAGGAAAAGTAGAGTTTAATTTGGTCAACTTTCTTTAAGTACTTCCTTTCAGACATTAACAGGGAATTACCTGTGACTGACAAAGCCATTTGAGAAGGTCTTTACAATGGCAAATCTAGTTTCCGTAAAAGTTTTGTGGTATACTTTGCATTCTGATGGGTTCCTCCCTCCTTCAGCTTTTTATGGCTAACTGAGGTTTATTGAGATAGCATGAGTCTCCTTCTCTGTCTGCCTTTGCTTGCATATTCACTTGCAAACTAGTATCTCTGTTCATGCTCATCTGCATAATAAGGTACCAGGGATGGCTGTATTTCCCTGGACAAAAAGGCCTAACCAAAAATGGGCTGGTTCTAAAATGGCTGCTTTAGCAGTTGCCTAAAATATCCCCTACATAATGAGGTCTCACCATAGGTCTCAGAAATGTCCTTTTGTGCCCAAGCGAGCTGCCATGTTCGCATTACAGAAACACTTGGCCTTTTAGGGTGCAATCCTGTGCATGTTTAGACAGAGAAAGAGCCTACAACTCCCAGCATTCCCCACACAGCCTTGCTGGCTGGGGAATCCTGGGAGTTGTAGGCCTTTTCCTCGTCTAAACATGTATAGGATTGCACCCTTCATCTGCCACCCCTCTTAAGGAGCCATTTGAAATGTGGAATGAGGCAAGCAAGACCTCTTGCAATAAACATTATACACAGGCCCACAACGTTTTGCTTCAGCCACGATGCCAAAGCACTGCTGTGTGAAACATTGATTTTCACACACAAATGGAGCTTCTGTTCCATTACTTAATGGACAAGTGACTGGAATAAAATATGAGCAAAGAGCCAGCCCCTGTGGGAAACAGACTCTGTGGGGATTAGGGGTTGACATGAGTCAGCCTCTTTCCATTATGTTGCTTCTTTCTGATGAGTGTCGGGCCCTGACTAGGCCAGGCCAGACTTCAGGCTTGTGGGATTTACTTTGTTTTTTGTGTGTTTTTGCTAGAATCCTGAGTTCCACCAACCACAGCCAGGTACACACATGTGTGTGTGTGTGTGTGTGTGTTTAGAATTAAGGAACAAGGGTGCCTGCCAGAGCTCAGTGCAGAAATTGAGCACAGTATCAGAAATGAGCTCATGCGTCAGTCTCACAAAAATCCAGTCCTGTTTCCCCACTCCCCAAGCCTCCTTCCATCTCTGCAGCCTAATTTAGAAAGGGGGATTGGATGGGAGCCTTTCTATTCTTGCTGTTGTTAAAAAAAACAACTGGGAATCAGTAACTCTTGGGGATCTACTGCAAATGACGCAGAGATCTATCAGTCAGTTCCAACCTAACTTCTGCCCTCCCCTGGACTAGGAGCTTTTCTATATGAGGCATTTATTACGTAGTCATGAATCCTTACTCACAGTTGTTTACAGGTTTTTTAGACAACATCATGATCCTTCAGTTTCGCTTCTCTTTTTTCAGAGCACTTTCCTGATTATTATTTTTTTAAGTGGGGAAAATGTATTATTTTGAAAGCAAAAGAAAATGTATTTTCCTACTTGTGAATTTGCATTATTATGCTACAGCACAGTGCCACTACAGGTTATGTAGTGGAAAAGCAGGAAAGGAAAAGCTCATTGTGTAGAACTCGGATCTCAGTTCTGCAGCGAAACCGAAAGTAGATACAGAGATTAACAGCCTTGTGTAGAAAAGCTCTGTATGAGGGGGGAGGAAACCACAAGAAAATAAGAACGGTGTTCATCTATCTGTCCTCACAGACTACACAAGATTTTGGCACCTTTGTGGGCCTAGGGTGGCCATGTGTCCTACTTTATAGAAGACAGTCCTCTGTTTGAAGCCATCTTCTGTCTGAAGGGCTGCCCAGTCCACATCCAATTTAATGATACACATCCAATTTAATGATCATAAAGAACCATCAGAAGTGAGAACAGGGATCCTAAAGTCACCCATCAACAGCACCTGGACAGCAGACAGAGCAGACACAGAGCTCACCTGTCTTTCCCACTACGGGAAGATGTACTATATTTGTATTTAAATTATATTATTCCTAATTTTGCATCTATACCTATAAACGACCCTATGCAAATTTTATGCCAAACTGTGCTCTCTTTTGTCCTCTTTTTTCGGTGATGCATAAGTGGCCACCTTATCAGGGCAGAAGGTGTTAGGGGTCAATAGGAAAATCTACCCCCCTCATCCCAATTTAAAATACTTGGGTTTATTCTACACAATTTTGCTACCAAACAGGTGATAAAAATACTGTAAGAGGGCTGGTGAACTGTTTGCCATTTGGCCTCCTTTGTGAGTTCAAATTGCCAGTCTGGAAGAAAGAAAAGAAAGAACAAAGGAAAGATGGGGGATGCTGTTGACAGGGATGCGTTTGTAGACCCTGCTGGTAAATGAACCCATGTTTGGTGGGTCCTGGGACCATGTTAAGCCTTCCAGAACTTTCTCACATGCTGTGTTGCTGATAAGACGACAGTCAAACCAGAGTCACAGTATCTAAAATCCTAGGTCTTTCCAGAGGTTCTTTGGAAACCACCAAGTTCATCATGAGTGATGAGAGGCCCAGGGTTAGGGGGAAGATATAATTCAAGAGATACGGTATACCAGGCAAGCACATGGTGGATAAGTTTATTATGAGGTCTGTCGCATCCATGAAAATAAATTGTCGTCGTCCCCCATACACTCCTCAGGTTCGAAAGTTGCTCCTCCTTCTTCACCATGGCAACATGCTTGTTCACCAGCCTCTTGTTCTGGCCCAGACAGTGGTGGTGGTGAGAAATAGGACCAGGAGATGCCACTGCCTACTTGCTCACTGGGGCTCTGCCTGACACAAAACATCAGAACGGAAGAAATCCAAAAGCACTGCTGAGTATGGTCTGCAATTATTTATTGTGCAGATCTCTAAAATGCCCGCGGGCTCTCTGCCTGGCCACCAAACAAGTGGTAGTGGTGATGGGTAAGAGAAGGGGGAGCAATAGCAGCTGGTGACGATGGCAGCGAGAAGGCAGACTCACTGAGGGAGGGGGCCTATTGAAGGTGTCTTGCCCAAGGGCGCTCCAAAACTTAGAGACACCACTGCCTGAGGCCCCTCCCCACGTGCCACCATCTTTGGGGGTTAGATGGGTGATGCCCAGAGAAAGGGCCTTCCCATTTCTTTGGTGCCCCATCTGTGGAATCCCCAAAGAGTCTGGCCTGGTGGTGAGTCTTAAGGTCTTTCTGGGGCGAGGTGAAGACCTTTAAACAAACAGCTTTTTTAACTGCATTGGTACACTGGCGCAACCTTCCCCAACCTGGTGCTCTCCGGGTGTTTTTGGACTTCAGCTCCCATCAGTCCCAGCCATCCTGGCCAATGGGAGTTGTAGTCCAAAACATCTGGAAGGCTCCAGGTTGGGGAAGACTGGATTAGTGATGCTATACTGATTTGATTTGTGCTCTGCTGCATTAATTCACACATTTTTTTTTGCAACCATCTTTGGATTGAGCAATAAATATATTATTTACGTACTTGCTGCATTAATTGCATTATTTATTTATTTATTTATTTTGTTGTTGTTGTTGTTGTTGAAATTGTTTTAAAATTGTACTTGCAAGTGAACTTCAAAAGTGTCAACTTACGTGCAGAGAAAAAAAGAATGATAGAAGAGTGAGTGAGTGAGTGAGAAACAGAGAGGCAGAGAGAGAGAGAGAAAGAGGAAGTTGGGCCACTGCTCTTTAAATAACCTCGCCAGAAGTATCTAACCACTGCTATCTCCCAGAACAAACAACCTCTGCATTCCCTCCCTGCCCACAAAATTGCTCCCCTCCCAGGACTTTCTCCTTCATTCCTTTTCTTTGTGATATTATTCCTGGCACTCAGGCGAGCCAAAGAAACATTTTTGTTTCTCCCAAAACTAATCCTTCCTTTCCCAAGCAGCCTCCTGCCGTTGATTCTGTATTACCAGGGTCAGCCAAGGGTCTCCTACCACCCAAACACTGGCGTATGCTCCAAAGGTGGGCCTCATTTTCCAAATGCACAGCCGCGGTGCTGTGGCTAATTGCCTAATAAGCCTTTGGAATCATGGTGAATTCACAGTCCTCGTTGCTTCTTGCTGCTTAGCAGCATCGAATTCACGATGGGTCCATATCGTCCCTTCCATGTCGCCGTAGGAAGCAAGGGCCAGCCTTACCTGGAGCTCAAGCAGGGCTGGCCTGGCTCAACTATCAAGGCAAATTTGGCAGTTGCCTGGGGTGCCAAAATTCTAGGGGCACCCGCCTTGACTCTGCAAATGTATTAAGGAGGTAACCACTACTACGTAAAGATTTACATAGCCTATCACGAAAAGAGCAGGGACGCAAGACGCAGGGATGTAGAAAACAGCAGGGATGCAAATGGCGTCCGCTACGCTGGACGCCATTTGCGTCTGCAGACCGGCAGTGGGCGGAAGTCCTGCTGAGGATAGACCCGGCCAGCGGCTCCGCAGACTCACCACAGAGTGGAGGCGGCTGGGGAGGATTCCAGGGGGAGGAACAGATCGCCTCCACCCGTCTGCGGACCCCCAGGCGGACTGGTGAGTGGGGTTTGTACACCCCTACTTACAGGTGGTCTTCACACATACAGCCAACGGTGCTGGAACCACGGCACTCCCACACACTGCAAGGGTATGTCTGTGAATAAATAATGCAACCACATGAGCATTTATTTATTTATTTATTACATTTCTATCCCACCATTGTTCCTCTTTAAGAAACCCAAGGTGGCGTACATCTTGTGGGTTTCTTGCATGGAATCAGCGCCTCACCAGAGAAAGACCAGGGAAAGATCCAACAGGCTTAGTGGGGTAGTAGAGCTGAGGGATGCAGCACCAGCACTTTTTCATTAGCAGGGATGCCGACGTCATCAGCCACCCCTCTCAGACTTCCCTGTTCCCTCTGAGCTTAGCTGCAATCCTCACAGTAAGGGGGGGGGGAGGAGAAGGGATTTTCCCAGCAATGATATATTGTTCGCTGTTGTAACGCAAAGTATTTGGGGTTGCCTTGATCTTGAATGAGCTATTAAGACCCATGAGCTTTACAGAAGACCCAGGCTGTGTTTCCACAACAATGGAAGGGTGAAGCAAACAGAGGAATACTGGATTTTTCATGGAATCAGCAGGGCTCTGCGCAGGGCTCCATGAAGGAGTGCACCACACCATTTTAAGTCACTAACAGAAACATACTTCCCGGTGAGGTGGGGGATTGGAAGTGAACATCATCAGACTGGCAGGGGCTGCTCAACCAATAAGAGAGGCTCCCCCCTCCAGTCTCTACTCCCCTTTCTCCTGTCCCCTGAAGCTTCAGTTAGGCGGTGATGCAAAGGATTGAGGCTGGCATTAATTACTCCCGAAAAGCCTTGAACCCAACAGCAGAGACACGTAGCTTTGGAAATAGCGCTTCACAGCCATTAGGGAAATTACTATGCCTTTCACCCGATGAATACATGATGTACCCTGGGTCTACTTAGTGTTTTTGGCTTAATGGCAATCTCAGTAAATTCAGGAACAAGCCTAATTGACCGCAATCGGAGTTACTTCTGAGTAGACTTCCCCGACCTATACCTAATTCCGCCCATTTTGTTTTCCCCTTTCCCTCTAAAAACCAGGCTTCTGCATTAGCAGGCACCCCTGAGTAAATGCATGATAGTGCAATTTCGTGAAAAAGCCTCATTGACCACAACAGGAGTTAGCAGGAACCTCTGAACGAATGTGCTATCGCGCGATAGCGCAAATGCGTGATAGTGCTATTTCGAGAGAGTTATACAGTGAAAGTGAGATACTGACATAGGGGGTATGCGTATTCCTGGAGAAATGTGCAATAGTGTTATAATGAGATAGCGAGAGAGGAGGGAGGTAGAAGTGTGCTGGAGACTGGGGCTTTTTTTCACGATCGTGTGATAGTGATGCTTTCTAAAAGTGCAACTGAGGATTCTGCGGTATCTACCTCTGCAACTATGATCTGGCCAGGAACCTGTAGATGTACACACCACCCCACGGCACTTTTAGTAGTGTAAGCATTAGCCCTTGACGGAGTAACGACGTTAAATGTACAGTTCACAGTCCACAGGCAGCAGCTGCTGGTGAATGTGGAGTGCTTACTTCGGGTTCGTGATGTCATGCTAAAGCGCTGTTTCGGTTTAATCCTTTACTTTTTTAAAAAAAGAACTCTGGTCGCCCGCTGGGAAATGGCGGAAGCATCAGGGAAATACACGTGGGGAAAACATTGGGGAAATACCCCTTGATCGGGGTCACGGTGAAAGGCACACCTCTGGGCTAACATACTGGAGTAAATGTGGGGGGTGGGTGTACACCACAACAGAAGCACAGACAAGTGGAATTACGAAAAAGAATCGGACTATAAGCAGTCTCCGGAAATCTGGTTTTTCCCTGATAAGCTCCAGGGTGGCTGCTGGATGACCACGGCATCATGTATCCGTACCAACCTCCACACGCAGCCAGTTCAGAGTAAATCACTCGTGGAAACAAGCCCCTGATCTGTTCCTAGAACTGGCTTGTTGATATGGATCATAGGAACATAGGAAGCTGCCTTATGCTGAGTCAGACCCTGGGTCCATCTAGCCCAGTATTGTCGACACTGACTGGCAGCAGCTCTCCAGGGTTTCAGGCAGGATTCTTTCCCCGCCCTACCCGGAGAAGCCGGGGATCGAACCCAGGACCTTCTGCATGCAAGGCATGTGCTCTATCACACTGAGCTACGGATCAACACAGCTGCCTGTCCTTTTGGCCTCTCTTTGGGGCTGTGGCTATGGGGACTGTCATGATGCGCGCCTGCACGTTGAAATTTACCACTACACTACTGAATGGGGTTGACCCTACCCATGTAGTTCATTATGCATATGCATGCTCTTGTAGTGTGGGATCATACCATGCTGGTGCTTGGCATGCACGTGAAGGGGCCATTTGGTTGTAAAAGGGTGTGTGTGCAAAAGTAACATCTGAACCAAAGAAGTGGTGGCCCCCACTCTGTGGAATTCCCTCCCTAGGGAACTCCGCCATGCCCCCTCTTTAATGAGCTTTTGCCACACATTGAAAACTTGGTTGTTCAGGAAGGCATTTTGGGTGGACTAGGGAAATTTTAGAAAATGATGTTTTAATGTGTAATCTTATTGGTTTTAAACTGTTTGTATTATTGTACATCGCCCGGAGTGGCCGGGTGACCGGCCAGATGGGCAATTAGGAAATGTAATTAAATAAGTAAGTAAGTTAAGTAAGTAAGTAAGTAAGTGCCCTGCTGGAACAGGCCAAAAGGCCATCTACAGCATCCTGTTTCCCATAGAGTTCAACCAGATGCCCACCAACAAGGCATGAAGGCTATATATCTTCCCAGCTGATGGCCCTCAGTACCTGGTACTTTGTGGTACGCTACATCTGAACTTGGAGGTTCTGCAGTAAACTCCTCCTCCATTATTGTGAATTTCTTTGATCTCCTTTTAAAGCCATCTAAGGTAGTGGACTTTCTGTGAGTTAATGTGCTGTGTGAAGGCATACTTTCTTTTGTCCATGAATCTCCTGCCTGTGAGTTTTAGGATTATGAGAGAGGGAGAAAAAATGTTATCCACATTCTCCACACTAGTAGAGTTTTATAAACCTCTATATCATGTCCCTCTCTCACAGTACTAGAACCCAGGGTCATCCAATGAGTCAAGTCAAATTTTATTGAATAAGTCTTCGGACCATTTCAAAAATGATAAGCACAGATTAAAAGCAAGCAATAAATACCTAAATCTTAAAACATAAAACTTAAAACATAAAACTAGCATAAAAGAATCTAAGATTAAAATAACAAATTACACATACATAAAATGAGGTTTTATAAACCCATTAAGACCCCAAATAATTTAAAAGCTGTGACATGGCTCATTTAATCAGATAGTTTTTCCTTTTCTTTTCCCCTTAAACTAGCTGCCTTTACGGTAACCAGGGCCACCCTCTGAGTCACAAACTGGTTAGATCATAGTAAGGGAAAATCCAGCTTGTCCTCAACCGCCCAATTTCTCTTACGGCCAAGAAACTGAGATAACTAAAGTTCCCTACACAATTGGAAAATATCTGGCATTCTAGTAAATAGTGGGCCAGGTCTTCTACTTCAGATGCATCACATACACAAAGTCTGCCTTGCACTGGAATTCCCTGAAATCTTCCTTGTTGCATCGTCATGTCCACTTCTTTGAATCAGAGACGGGTGAAGGTCGTGCGTTGACCCCTTTTCATTGGGAGGAAGAGATATGTGTCTCCCTGACCTTGTGTCCGACAGAGCCAACATGTCCATTGGTGCTCTTGTATCTCCCAATCTTTGTTTAAAAACATTTCTTATATTAGGACTAAAAACACTCAGAACCTCCACACTGAAACCATCGTTTAATAACAAATCTGAAAAACTGCACAGCCAAGATTTTTCTGCGGTTTTAACCACCGTTTCATTTAGGCATTTCTTAGGGAGCCAGCCATTTGGACTAATTTGCACTAACTTGGTCATCCAATGAAGCTGAATGGTGGCAGGTTCAGGACAGATAAAACAAAGGATTTATTTATTTATTTATTTATTTATTTATTTCATTTATACCCTGCCTTTTTTCCTCTTGCAAGGAACCCAAGGCAGCTTACATTATCCTCCTCCTCTCCATTTTATCCTCACAACAACAACCCTGTGACATAGGTTGGGCTGAGAGTCTGTGACTGGCCCAAAGTCACCCAGTGAGCTTCCATGGCCGAGTGGGGACTAGAACCCAGATCTCCTGGCTCCCGGTCCAACAGTCTAGCCACTACACCACACTGGTTTACTGACATGGTTAAACTATGGCGCTACCACAAGATGTGGTGATGACCACCACGTTGAATGGCTTTAAAATTCATGGAGGACAAGGCTATCAATGGCTACTAGTCCAGATGGCTACATATTAGGGTTGTGCAGGGACCCCCTGATCCGACTCGGAAGCTGCTTCGTGGCTTTGGAGGCGGGCCCAATTTGTCTTGGACTGATTCGGGGTGTGTGTGTGTGTCAGGGTGGACACTGAGCCCATAGAATCCCAGAGTAGTTCTGATTCTGAGGAAGAGGAGTTGCTCCTGGGAGAGGAGCGCGCTCCTCTTTCCCAGGGCCAACAGCTGACAGAGATTCCTCCCACTGGCATTCCTAGCTTAGATAGCAGTCCTGGGAGTGACAGAGCGCGGGAAGCAGACTTGATGGACGCGTGTCGCCGACGCAGAGAGCGGCGCCAAATGGAGGGCACGGAAAGGAGGTGTAGTGCCCGGTTGGCGCTCAAACAACGGTTGCGCCCAGAGGATCCAAGGGAAAAGGGGAGGGACTCTCCCTAGCCCTTAATTTCAGGGGTCTGCCAGTGATTCCCTTTCAAACGGGGACCAACTGTTCCAACTTAGGGCATAGGTGCTCTGCTGCTCATATCTAGTTGCTAACGGTAGAGCTGTTAAGTTGTAAAAGAGGAATAAAGCTTTGAAAAGAATCCCTTTGTCTGTGTCTGGACTTGGCTACTGGATTAGAATGAGAGAGGCCCCCAAGGAGCCCTTGACAGGGGGCCTGACCTGACTCGTTCCCGAACCTGAAGTGGGATTCGGATGGCTGAACCCCGTTTTGGGTCCCCCCAACACCCTTGCTCAAACTCCCAGCTCCTTACCTTGCCCTGCCTCCTCCTCCGCTATTGCCTTCTCCTCGCCGCCGCCGTCTCTACTTTCTCTGCCGCTGCCTTCTCCTCTGCTGCCACTGCCGTCTTTGCGGCCGCCAGCTCCTGAGGCCTGGATGCACGCTGGCTGTTATTGCAGGGAGTTGCCATTTTTAAAATGGCAACTTCCAGGAACTTCCAAAGCCCACCTCAACTTGGGCTTTGGGCCTCGGGCTGAAGCAGTGCACAGCCCTACTATATATTACCTCCAGTATCAGAGGCAGTATACTTCTCAATACTGGTTGCTGGGGAACATGGATGAGAGCATGCTGTTGCGCTCGGTCTGCTTGTGGGCTTTCCAGAGGCATCCAGTTGGCCACTGTGGGAACAGATAGGCCTTCACTCTGATCCAGCTGGGCTCATCTTAAGTTCCCTCCTCCTTTAGTCATCTTTTCCATGCACTAAAAAGCCACAAACAATGTATTCTTTCCTCATATGGAAGGTGTTTTTCAGCCCTCGGTGGGCTGCCATTTTCTAAATCTTTTTCAGCTCTACACTCACCTTCTTGAGGTAGCACAACTGGAACTGTACACGGTATTCCAGATATAGCCAAATATAGGCAAAGTACAAGGGCATTCTGATACTGATGGGAGGGGCAATAGCTCAGTGTGATAGAGCACATACTTGGCATGCAGTAGGTCCCAGGTTCGATCCCCGGCTTCTCCAGGTAGGGCGAGGAAAGAACCCTGCCTAAAACCCTGGACAGCCGCTGCCAGTCAGTGTTGACAATATGGGGCCAGATGGACCAAGGGTCTGACTTTGTATAAGGCAGCTTCCTATGTTCCTATACTAGCAGTTTTTATTATTTATTTATTTATAAAATAAATAAATAAATAAATAAAGGGTATTTTTTTTTTTAAAAAAAAATTATGGTAAAATTTTACTGTTTTAAATTGTTTATGGTGGGTTGTACATCGCCCAGAGTGGCTGGGTGACCAGTCAGATGGGCGATTAATAAATTTAATAAATAAATAAATAAATAAAGGGTATTTTTTTTTAAAAAAAAATTATGGTAAAATTTTACTGTTTTAAATTGTTTATGGTGGGTTGTACATCGCCCAGAGTGGCTGGGTGACCAGTCAGATGGGCGATTAATAAATTTAATAAATAAATAAATAAATAAAGGGTATTTTTTTTAAAAAAAAAATTATGGTAAAATTTTACTGTTTTAAATTGTTTATGGTGGGTTGTACATCGCCCAGAGTGGCTGGGTGACCAGTCAGATGGGCGATTAATAAATTTAATAAATAAATAAATAAATAAATAAATTTATTTATTTATTTACGGTGCAATCCTATGCATGTTTAGACAGAAAAAGGTCCTACAACTCCTGGCTGGGGAATGCTGGGACTTTTTTTTCTGTCTAAACATACAGAAGACGGTGACCTTAGAGTATTTTTATCTTTCTTCTCAGCCAACAAGTCTCCAGGAACAGCTTACAAATAACCAGTAAGGGAAGACTGTCCTTGCCCACAGACTTACAATCTAAAAAGACACTACACACAAGGAAAAAGTAATAGGGAGGGAAGAGGGAAAAAGTGAAATTTTTCAGCAGAGCCTTCAGGAATGGCTGCTGGTGGTGAGAGCTGAGGGGCTTGATTTTCAATCCTCATTTCATTTCATTTCATTTATTTCATTTCTATACCACCCAATAGCCAACACTCTCTGTCCAGTTCACAAAAACTGCGGTCCAAAAATACAACATCATAGCAACTTCATAATCAGCTAGCGCTGGATTTGTCTTTTCCGCTGCAGCTGCACGCTGAGCTGACCGTTCTGTCCCAAGACCTCTTTCCTGGGGGTCGCTCCTTACCAGATCAGGCCCCCTCAGTGTGCACATGCAGCAAAGAAGTGACAGACATAAAAAATGAAAATGGGAAAATAATATTCCAGTCAGCTCAGCAGGTGGTAAAGACGCAAAGAGATGGAGAGGCAAAACTTTAATTCGCCTACGGCAGCGAAAAACCTTGGGTTGACCCCGGGCTCACGTTTCAATCACCGTTCTGAAAAACACAAGGTCAGATTCGCTGTCAATTACTATTAAGGAGGAATGAAATGATGAGTTCATGCAAAGGTGTCCCTTCGTTTAAATGCTGCAGCATGAGATTTCTTTGCAGGTTTGACCAAGAATCTATTACATCAGAAGAGCCAGGCTGGATCAGACCAAGGGTCCATCTAGTCCAGCATTCTGTCCACACAGTGGCTGCCCAACTGCCCATGGAAACCCACAAGCAGGACATGAGTGCAACAGCACTCTCCCACCCATGTTCCCCAGCAACTGGTGTACATAGGCATACTGCCTCTGATACTGGAGGTAGCATATAGCCATCAGGACTAGTAGCCATTGATAGCCATCTCCTCCAGGAATTTGTCTAACAGGAATTTGTCTATCAGGAATCCTTATAACAGCCCTGTAAGGCAGAACAACATTCATATGATCTCCATTCTGCAGATGTGGATGGGGGAGACTGAGATAATAGTAGCTTTCCTAAGGTCACCTTTAGTGAGTTCCCAGGTGAGCTGAAATTTGAAAGAAGGATTTCCCAGCTGCCATTCTCAGCTCTCAGAGAGGATGTGGAAACACTGGAGTCGAGGCTAGAAATATACACTGAGAAGGCAACCATACTGGGGAACCTCCGTGTGAGTGGATGCTTTGTGGGGAGGAAGGAGCCACGAGCGTGACACAAACCAGATGTCAGTTTTGCTGTTATGTGCACCAAACCCACTCCTCTTTGCCTTCAAAGCTTTGGCAATGAGTGTGGATCACAGCACTCCCTAAGCCCTGAAAGCCGAGCTCAAAACAACAAGGGATAGGAAAATAATGCTCAGAGGGGGTTATTTTGCTTGGGCCATCCTGCCCTCTGTGCAATGTATTGACAGAGCCTTAAGCCAAAACGCCCCACTGTTTGATTTGTTATAGACACTCCTAGTTTGCAATAGACACTTGAAAGATGGGTCAGAAACATCAAATGGTGCAAAATGTGGCCAGTTCTACTGGTTGCCCGTGCATTTGCGCCAGGCCTCATTTAAAGTGCTGTGATGAACTTTAAAGCCCTAAACTAGCCTTCCCCAAGCCGGTGCCCTCCAGAGGTGTTGGACTACAACTCCCATCATTCTTGGCCAGCATCTCCAACCTGCACCCAGAACAGCTGGATTCTTCAACCTGCATCGGTGATGCAATCAGAAAAAAATTGCCTCATTTTCTCTAATTCCGCACAATTCATTCTGCAGTGTTCACTATTGTGCATAATTTAGTTTGGTTTTGCTGTTGGTTGGGAGGGGCAAGGCACTATGCCAATGAAGCGTCAACCCCCACCCTTGCCCCGCTCAAGCACCGGAAATCTTAATTTGGCCAATCTATGCCTGGCTTTAGAGAGTTCAGCAGGCATTGGCCACACATTGTCAAGTGTATCTTTGCATCTATAAGGGCTTTGTAGGGTTTTTTTTTAAGTGAACGGTGACGATTTCAGGAAGCAGAGTTGTTCATTTTCCCTTCTGCATGTCCCTGGCATTGCACCTTATCCACAGCCTTGTGTATATCCTCAACCATGTTGAAGAACTACTCGGGAAGAAATGAGGGTGTGTGTCAGCACCCATCCGAGCAACCAACAATGGCTCCCTCAAGAGGCCTTTTGAGACCCCTTGCCATGTCGGTGTAAATACCAGAGGCAAAAGACATTATTTGAAAGTCAGCATCAGGATCTTGAGGGGTCTAAGGATCCTCATCTCTCCCTTGTCTTACAAAGAGATCACTTAAGTGATCTTAAGTGATCCTTGTCACTTAAGTTTCAAAGCAGTCAATTTCTGCTAGCCTCATGGCTCCCCCTTGTGGCTACGTCATGGCATGTCATTCACTTGTACTTCACCCAGTTTTGAATGCAGTAAAAAGTTCTTATCTTTTTCCTTTTTCTTTTTCCTTTCCTAAACCCAAAGTGTGGCTGGGTAGGAATAAACACCTACTGACTTGCCTAATATTACTTATCATGTGGAGCTGAACAAGCCTAAGAGACTAATCTGCCCCTCTTAAAAAAAAAGCCAAAATTTTTAAAAGCAGATCTATCAATTCACTAGCATATAGAAGCTTTGATGGTGATTCATCCACCCATTTCCTTGCCTGATTCAACAGGACTGACTGTCTACACTATCTTTCCCCAACCTGATGCTCTGCAGATGTGCTGGACTACAACTTCCATCATCCACAGCCAGCATAGCCAATGGGCATGCTGGCTGGGCATTATGGCAGCTGTAGTCCAACATATTGAGGGGAAACCAGGCTGGGGAAGGCTGCTTTAGACACAAACAATACCAACCCCAGAGGTATGTTCATTCAGAAACAAGTCCCTACTTGAGTTCAGTGGGGCTTACTCCCAGGAAATGTGCTTAGGACTACAGCCAAAGTCTTCCTCTGTGGATGCCTTCTTCACGAGGAGCAGGTGAACTATGGAAGGAGGTGAGGACATAAGAAAAGTCATGCTTAGGGATGTCAGAGGAATCTGCAATGGAACCAAATGAGTTTGGATTTTCATGAATCGGACCTGTGGATTCCACAGTGGACTGGCTTTTCCCCTGTTGTCTGGATTCTGCAGAGTTGCAGACCAGTTTTTTATCTTTCTCAAATTTTTGCAAATGTCATCGTAGAAAAATATGCAAATTTTAAAAAATCCTGGCGAAAAATGTGCATTTTCCCGATAGGCTAAAGCATGAAAATGTGCATTTTGGAGGAATTTGTGCATTTTCACACGTGTGAATTTTTGCAAATTTGGAAACAAAAATAAGAATCCAAATCCATTGATGGGCGGACGACAGAACAAAAAGTGCCTGACAACCTGCAAAACACAGATGGAACCGATTTTACACAGTCTGTACATCCCTAGTCATGCTGGATTAAACCAAGGGGAATTTGGTTTGGAATTTATCCAGTCCCCTTTTAAAGCCATCCAAATCAGTGGCAAGGTAAGTGGCCACATGGAAAGAAGATTTGGATTCCTGTATCTTTTGCAGGGTTGTTCAAATGAGAAGCGGTATGTAAATACTGATAATAAATAAATACTAAATGTAAAGAGTCGGATTCCTGTATCTTTTGCAGGATTGTTCAAATGAGAAGCGGTATGTAAATACTGATAATAAATAAATACTAAATTTTAGGGCCGCATGCTAGGACAAATTTTGGCAGGTGCAGATGGTAAGGCGGGGTGAGCAGTGCTGAAATATCCTTTTTTAAAAGTACACTTAAAGATGATGATGACGACGATGATAATCAATATTACCTGCAACAAAATGTTTCTGTTCAGATTTCCTGCCAGCCAGCCATGCCCTTCCTCTAAGATACAAAAAGCTGTAAGGAGGTCAAGGGAGACATTCCTCCCCGATTTTCCCAGTTTTCTTTTGCAGTTGACAGATTTCTGTGGGCACCCACCACCTGATTTCACTGTTAGAGGGAGTGTCGCTGTTGCTGTTGTTGATGATTTCATACTGTGCTATCAACATATGTGGCGTCTTACAGGATTCCATAAGCCATATCATCAGGTCCCTGCTAGCAAGGAGCTTACAATCTATAATAGGCAGGGGGGCAATGGCAGAGGGAGAGAGGAAGGGAAGCATGTGGGCCAGTCTTGGATACAGGGGCCCTGTGCGTAGGACCATCTTATTCCTTGCTGAGAAAATGCAATTTCCTCTCCAGCTAATGCAGTTGAGAGGTCTGTGTTCAGTGTGACTCTATAACAGGGATGGGCAATGTGTGGTACCCTCTATCCTTCTTCCTCCCATGTGGCCCCACTGCCTCCATTGCCCTCAAAAGGGGGTTGTTGGTTTTTAAATCAGTGGCAAACCACTACAGAGGTTCACTTAGGACAAATGTAACTTGAAAACAAGAGAAATGTATCCTAAATAAGCCCCATAGGGGCTTGCCACTGATTTTTAAACCTTTATTTACCACCATGATGGGGGGGTGCATCAGCCCAAGGTGGGGTGAGTTCTGGGAGGCAATTGGTCCCTGAACCAGCCAGAGTTGCCCACCCCTGCTCTACAGAGAGAGAGAGAGAGAGAGAGAGAGAGAGAGAGAGAGAGAGAGAAGTGTTTGAAGGATGTGAAGAAAAATTGGTCAAAGCTTCACATAACGGTTGGCATCTTCCTACCACCTCCACCTTTGTGCCTTTAACAGCTGCATGAGAGGCAGGAATTCAGCTGGGGCAGCTTCCTCCATCAGCTGCATCTCCCTGCCAGAAAAACAAACCCACATCTGCTTCTTTTACAGCAGCCTAAGACATGGGCACTCTGCCTGGGTGGTGGTGGTGGTAGCGGTGTGGAATGTGGCAGCCCAGTGAGCTGCTACTACACAGAAACCACCCACCATGTGGAAACAGCCACCATGGGGGGAGAATTTTTGATGTATTTTACCGCCTTTCAATGTATTTTATTTTTTAAATATATTTTATTGCTGTTAGCTGCCTTGGGAGGGCTTCTGCCCTGAAAGGCGGCCAAGAAATATAATAAACAAGCAAACAAACAAATTTTGAGCGGCCTTCGTGGGATGTCCGGCTCCCTGAGCTGATGCGTGCCTTGAATGCACGAGCCTGGCTGCTGCGTCTGGCAACAAAGAGCTGCAGACTGCAAACATCACAGCAGCAGAGAGGGAGGGAGTCGGTGTGTCTTGCCCCTGTAATCATCCATGAAGTCCCTGGGCTGGTTGAGCACCAAGCACAATGCTCCCCCTCCCTTCCCTTTGTTCTAATAACTATATTGGGAAGGGCGCTTAGTCACCAAACCTGATGTGAACCTTATCCGGCTGTCACAGGGACAGCAGCAGCACAGCGCTTGGGGGAGCGTCCTCAGAAGCCCTCAAAAGCACCTGTCGGGCAACTGTTCCTTTTTAGTTCTACAGTAACAGCAGGACCAGGAGCTGCCATTAGGAACACAGGAAGCTGCCTTACACCGAGTCAGACAACCGGTCCTTCTAGGACAGTATTGTCAACACTGACCGGCAGCAGCGGCTCTCCAGGGTTTCTGGCAGGGGTTTTTCCAGCCCTACCTGGAGATGCTGGGGATTGAACCTGAGACCTTCTGCATGCAAAGCGGGGGCTCTACGACTGAGCTGCGGCCCCAGTCCTAGTACTGGACCCTTGTCACAAATAAGCAGAGTTGCTGTTTAAAATATAAACTGGGACTTTTTAAAATGTAAACTGGGTATTTTGGAGAAGGAGAGAGAGAGAGAGAGAGAGAGAGAGAGAGAGAAGAGAAAGAATCAGTGCCTCTACTGAAACTGGTTGGAACAGGGTTGGGTTGTTATGTAGGGCCTGGGTCCCCTTCTGCATCAACTCCAATTGCCCCCAAACAAGACACATAATATTTTTACTCCGTCTCTTAGCATGCTGCTTCCCATTGCTAAAACTATTCTGGAAGCCTCCTCTTCTACACAACAAATGTAGGGTCGCTACACCCCATGCCCCCAAATAAAGTCTTTGTGCTATTACAAGTTGTATGTCAGCTAGAAATTCAACAGGTGTAGCCTTTCCTTGGTCTGTCCCCTTGTGCCCTACTGTTCCGCCCTGGTTTCTCCCCATTCTGCTCATGCCCAGGTTTACTTTTAAACTTATGTACTGCTCGTAAGGACTCCTTAGGCACTTGATGATACAAAGATTAAAAATATATTAAAATCAACACTGCAATAGAAGTAATAAAGTCAGGAACAAGCAAGGTCAGAATAATAAGGGAAAGAGCAATCAGATAATAACCTAAACACCCTTTAAACATGTCCAGATGCCATGTGGAACAAATAAGGTCTTCCTTTAGTGCTTTTGTAAAGATCTGAGGGGAGCTCAGCTAACCAGTCTGTTTCTGGAAGGACTTCCACAGAATGTGTGCAGCAGCTAGGGTGCCAACTTTTCCGCCTGCCCCCTGCTCTTCTGCCTTTAAGAGCAGCTTGATGTGCAGGTAAAAATATTTTAACTTCATGCCGTGACAAAGCTTCACTTGCAGATTTCTGTGGATAGAACTGCTGATAAAGACAGAGGTGAGCAGACCAGGGCAGTTTTCTCTCTCTCATTTGGCACAGAAGACAACAGCAACAACTCAACCTTGTTCCTTTTTATTGCTGTTTGGCCCCAGATGGCATAGGCAGATTGGCAAGCATGCCTTCTGACCATGTGCAAAGTTCATTTCTATCAAATCTCAACATACATGGTTGCCTGGGAACAGGGTCTCAGTGAGGGCTTTGGTTGACGATCTGAGTGAATATCATGTGTTTTGTACAGGAGAAGGTCTTCTCTAAGACATCCAGGGCTCATAGCATATAGGGCTTTATAGGTTAAAGCCAGAAGCTTAAGTTGAGCCCTGCAGCTGATCAGTAACCACTGACGCTGTCTTAATAGTGGAATAAGAGTGAAGAGAGATGTAACATTTTAAGAGCAGCAGAGGCGGTTTTAACTCACTGTCGCTATTCTAAAAACACACATACAGTCTTCTGTTCCAGAAAGAGCTTTGGTGGCCCTTGGCTATGAGCAATCATGTTTGTTTGTATGTGGCAGGTATCTATTGGCTAGTGTCAGTGTCATTATCAATATATCTTTCCAGGGCAGTTTTGCAACTATTTTTTGTGAAACTTTTTATTTTTCGGTAAGGTGAAGAATAGATGAATAAGCATGCAAATTTACATGAGTCCATTTGAAGTATAAGATGAAGGGAAGAATTGAGACCTGATCTGGCATTTGACTTGTACAAGAAGTGTGCATGCGAGTCAAGTTGCAATACTGACTTCACACACAGTGAGTGAAGAATGTTGAGTTACGACAGTCTTCAGCATGGTATGTTTACCTCTGCCTACACCTCAGAACCACCAGCGTTGCTCATATTCCGGCAAACTTCTTGCTCTGTGCTCACACATGTGTTTTGCAGCCCCTTGTAAAGTGGCTTTCCCCTTTCCCTTACTGTTTGCCCCAATAGGACTTTTTCAACACAGATATCTCTGGTGTCATAAAATGTATGTGAGATTTGAAATGAAAAAGTAATTTTAAAATAACTTCCTTTGCATGGTCTCTTTGTTTCCACTGTTTTCAAAAAGTCCTCAAGCACGAAGAGCTAGGGATGTCAGCAAAATCCACAACAGATTCAAATGAGATTGGATTTTTTTGAATCTGACCCACAGATTCCACAACAGATCAGCTGTTCCCAAGTCACACGAATTCTGTGGACTTGCAGACTCTCTCTCTCTCTCTCTTTTTTTTTTTTTAACTTTCTGGAATTGTACACAAATTTAGTTGTACAAGAATACGAAAAAAACCCCACCAATCAAAAATTTGCATTTCCCCGCATAGGTTAAAGCATGAAAATGTACATTTTAGAGGGATTTGCACATTTTTGGAAGTGTACATTTGCTCAAGTTTGCGCTTTCCAATGTGAACACAAGTTCAGGAAACTGAGAAAAATCTGATTCCACCCATGAGCGGATGATGGAATGAAAGTTGCTTGACAATTGGTGAAGCACAGACGGAATGGATTTAACAACATTGATACATCCTTACATTTTCCCAGCAACAACAGATTGTTCCTTGTTGTAATGTAAAGTATTTTGGGATAGCTTGGTCTTGAATGGGCAATCAAGACCCATTAGCTTTACAAAAGTCCAGCTCCTAGCAGATGAAAACCCACATAACTGGTTTGTTGATATGGATCGACACAGCTGCCTGCAATTTTGGACTCCCCTTGGGGGCGAGGTTATGGAGACTGTCATGAAGAGTGCCTGCACTTCAACATTTACCACTACACCATTGATTGCCATGCCATGACAAAGCTTCACTTGCTAATTTTGCCAAGTGAAACTGCCGTTAAAGGCAGAGAAGCAGAGCAGGGCATGGTGTGTGTTTTTTTCTGGTCAGTTGGCAAGCTTAGCTCCTGACCATGTGTAGAGTTCATTTCTATCAAGCCACAACACACATGTCTACCTGGGATCAGGGTCTTTTATCTTCAGCCTGATTACTGCTGCGGTGACTTTTCGCAGCATTTCGGGTTAGGGTCTGTGATTTATTTACCCTCAAAGAATGGCCCAGTGCTGCCTAGATAGCTGCTACAAGTCTGTAGGCCACACTTCCCCAGTCTGGCGCCCTCCACTGCCAAGCTGACTGGGAATGATGGGAGTTGTAGTCCGAGAAATCTGGAGGGCACCACGTTGGGGAAGGCTGCTGAAAGGGGCTTTGTTGTCTGTTGGAGAAGTTCCAGAGCATGCCACCAGGGGGCGAGCCTACCTCCTGCCAGGCCTGGCTTGCAAAAAGTTGCAGAACTCTTGCACACAAAGCTTCAAGGAAGCATCTCTCTGAAATGATTTCAGTGTAGACAAGTCTTTGGAGCTCTGAGAAAAGGGGTTCCCTGGAGGCGAGGGGGCGGCACAGGAAGCAGGACAGGCGTAGTTTGCTAAGCAGACAGATGTTGCAGATTGCTCTCTGGAGCCTCTAACAAGGCTGTGGAATTGTTTTGAGGAGAATTAGCAGTGGTGGGTAGGATGGGGAGAGAGCCATTATGGGGGGTTCTCAGAGCTGACTGGGAAAGATTTAAAGGGGTTCTTGTGGTCTGTGGATGGCGGTCTCCTATCTGAACAATGTGCTAGGAAAACCCTTTTCGGAAGCATGAGATGGGAGACACCGCTCACCTAAACTTCTAAGCAAGCCCGGATTAACCATCATGCTGTGCAGTCTTCGGGTGCTAAGGGTAATAGGGTAACAGGACCAGCCAAACTTAGGCCCAGCCAAAGGCCCAGGCAAATTGGGGACCCTTCCATCGCAGTCTGACATTTCCCAGCACGAGAAGCGTTCATCTTGCCTCCCAGAACTGGATTTCTCTTTGCAGCCTAGGAGATGTTGGCTGCTCCCATGTCGTAAACTTAACTTATTTCCATCCTTCTCCTGAGGAATTCAGGGCCAGTTCACGCAGGAGCCTATCTGAAATAGCCCCCATCTATACAGAAGCCTCCGTTTGCCTGTAGGAGCTATCAGCCCAGATGGTTGCTACAGGTGCTCATGTCACCCTATTCCAGGCCTCTCAGAAGCGTCCACCAATTGCCTGATCATCTTCCTCAGTAACATCTGGTTTCTTCAAGCACTAGAGAAGACAAACAAGGAAGTCACAGCAAAGGGAAGCATCCATACATGCTGGGCTTCTGTGCAAACCAACCCTACGTGCAACACGCATGAGATTCTTCCCCTCCAGGGTGTGTCGAGGATATGTTTCGCATGGAGAAGGTCCCAGAGTCAACCGTCAACATCCCCCGTGCAAGAATCAGGTAGCAGGGCTACGAAAGAGTTCTGCTAATCCCCCAGAGAGCTGCTGCCATTACATTCTTATGTAATGTTGGGGGTGGGTTGGTGGGACGAGCATGCAGGAAACACACAGCTGAGAACACGTCAGCAAGCCAGCCCCCCCCAGCCTGCACTCTCCCCCTTCAAGCATGCAAGCAAATTACCACCTTGATAAGCACACTGGGTTGCATCCGTCATCCCTCCACCAGCCTCCAAAGTGAGGCTTTAAGTGACAGCTTCATTCAGCTTAATTACAGCATCTCTTTCTTTCTCTGCCAGATCCCGTTCCCCATCTCCATGTCATCATGAAATCACCAAGCCCACAAGAGTGGCTGCCTGGGGTTCAAAGCAGGAGTCCTTCTCCACCAACCACAAAAAAATCTCTCTCTCTCTGTGGCCTCCTTCCTTCTCCTAATTCCCAGCTGCTTTTGTGACCTCCTTGTTCTACAAGCTGATGGGGCCTCCTAATGGCTCCATCCTATGAGCTGCTAAGCTGGCAAGCGGCACCCCGTGGTCAATCAGACTGCAGTGCATGGCTGTGCCGTGGTTCGTTTTGAAAAATTCGCCCCCCACCCCACCCCACCCCACCCCGCAGCAAGCCATCCAGTATGCTCTGTTGGCTAGCAAGATTAAAAATGGGCCCTGTTGATGCTACTGCTGCTAGACCAACCAGGAGTGTTGTGACACCTTACAGGCTAACACATTTCTTGTGGCATAAGATTTCATGGACTATAGCCCACTTCATCAGATGCATAAAGAATTACGGAGAATTTCAGGTTTACATACAGTACATATGGTGTGTAAAGAATGAATGGTAAACATGGGGTGAGAAGGAAATTTAATGGAGAAAGCACTGACAATCATATTATTAACAGTGGTCATTCACAGTGTAGTTGTTGCTGATAGCACAAGCATCCTACTGCTGCTGCTGCTATTGATTTATTTTTTATTACATTTCTATACCACCTGATTGCTGAAGCTCTCTGGGTGGTTATTAATAAATGTGCTGTGAAAAACCCGAGTTCTGTGACCTGTATGAGCCATTTTCTGCACATCGTTGGTTCTGCAGTTTTGACTGCTTTGCGTAATTTATGCTGATTTTGCTAGCTAGGAGGTGGGGCAGGATATTGAAGCCCTGCTTCCAACCAGAGGACATCAGGTTCCACTGCCACTCCTTGCAGAAATCTGGCAGGTAAGGCTATTTCCGTCCCTGTATCTCCATGCCAGGAAACCGCTTGGGGTTTTTGCATGTCAGGTGGAGGAACGGGGCCAGCCAAAAGGCTGTATGAGCCCCTGCCTGAGCCACAGTAGGCCAGCCAAGTTTCCACCTTGTTTTCTCTCTGGCCCTGTTCTTGTTAGCTGCTATATAAGAGGCAGAAATTCAATAGCTGACTCTGCCCCCTCCCCCACACTCCAGCATGGAGGGATGCAGCACAAATGGATGAAAGGGTCACCTGTTGATTTTGGCCCATCGTGCAGCTGTTTAAAAGGCACAGGAGTTTTGGCAGCAAGCCTGTAGGGAGCATGCCTGGTGATGAGGATGCGCTTTGCCATGGAAGCCGCATGGGCAGCATGCCAGAAGCTGAAAGATCGTAAGCCTCATTGCCACTCTCCGCAATTGATAACGAATCTATGCCACCCTTCGTCGCACCGTCCCTTAAGAGAAAGGGAGCCATTGGGACTCCTCTGTTTTCCTCAAACGCTGGAGCATGCCCCTCGATCTGTGGCCTCCCGCTGCGAGAATTTGCTCTGCGAGGAGGAGGCTTTGCCATGGAATATCTCCCTTTGCATCCATGCCCTCATCCGTCACCTCGGCAGCATGCTAATTAGTGTTTGTATTATTAATAACATTTCGTATCAGCTGCCCTGCATCCCAAAGCCTTTGAAATCTGACCCCCCTCCCCTCTTCCACACACGCCACAACCCCATGGGACAGGAGCATTGCATGAGCCACCAAAAGTCTGAACGGAACTGAAAATGTCCCTATACCTACAACTCCCAAGGAGCAGCCTGTACAGATAGGACAACCAAACTGTAGTTTGGAACTGATTGTGTTTGCTGCCTTGGATGATTCCTCTTTTTCTTCTAGTGGAGAGTCAGGACATAAATATTCTAAAGGCATAAAACTATACACTGAATGACCCAAGCGTTCACTTGGTGCCTACACACCGCTTGAACTGGCAACCTTAGTGATGTCAGGCAGAAGATTCAGCCTGTGTCGTGTTCTGGCAAACAGAACAGAACTCAGTTCTGGCAAAGGAGGAAAACTCTGAGGGCCAGACACATCAGCAAAGGAAGCATGCTTGCATCAAGAGGCTAGAGGTGGCTGGGTACTACACCCTGAGCTTATGAAGCAGCCTCCCTCAAACCTGGCGCTCTCCAGGTGTGTTGGTCCACGACTCCCATAATTCCCAGCCAGCATGGCCAATGGCACAGTTGCTTTCCTCTGCCCAACGGTAGGGCTGGCCCTGAGAAGCCTAGCCTTGGCCAGACAAGCACACCGATTGATGCCTGGGCTTCAATCCTTAGCTCTGGTGGAGCTTTAATGTCACGTAGCAGTGGAGAAGCTGACAATATAGACAATTTCAGTCTATATTCTGTCTATAGTCAGACAGTAGACTATTTCAGATCACCTGAAAAGATATATCTGGTGTAAGCGACAAAGCACTCCTCTGCTGAGCTGGTTTAACTCCACAAAGCTAACTCAACTTCTCTCTGGCCATCTCCCCTCCGGTTCCCATAGCAATAATGGAATGAGGACCTCTACTGTTTAATGAGGTTTCCTTCCCAATAACCTGCTTGGTGACGAAACTGATGTTGGAATGGTCCTGAGCCACTAGGGGGAGCCCACGTTTACTGGCTAGTAAAGAGACGAGGGGTGTGTGGTGGTGGGGGGTGTGTGTCTGCATGCTACCAAAATGCACAGGCTTCCATTGCAGCACGACCGGTTGCTTAAGCCTCTGGGTTTCAGCTTTTCCAAGTTGCAACCTGAAGTGCTATGAAGAAAAGCCAATTGGAACAGAGACCATGGTGAAGAGTATCACCTTTCTTCCTCCAGCCCTGCTCTGGTGTCTTCAGCAGCAACCTGACCTTAAGAAGTTTAGCAGCTGCATCTTAAGCTAGCATAGAGAGAAAGCAAGGGGGATGGGGAAACTTTGCCAGCTTAATTCCTGTGTGTCAGGCTGCTATAAAAAGCATAAGAGCAGGACCGGCAAAACAGCTGGCAAATGGATGTGTGTTTGAGAAACATTCAGGGGTTAATTCCTAATTAGGAGAGGCAGTCACATGCAAGCATATCTGGAGGCCACATCTGATGCCTAATAATGCCCCAAATCAAATTATTTTGGCACCTGAGGCATAAACCTCCACAAACCACTTCTCCCCCTCCCTGGCAATAAATAACAACTTCTTCTTCTTCTTCTTCTTCTTCTTCTTCTTCTTCTTCTTCTTCTTCTTCTTCTTCTTTCATGACATTTCTATACCACCCCATAGCCAAAGCTCTCCGGGCAGTTTACAGAGATGAAAAACTATTACAAATACATTATACAAAGTGTAAAACCATTTACATAAAACATAGAAACAGCCAGCACACACAGAGACAACATATATCTAAAAACAATTGTAAAAAATCAACCATAAGACAAATCTTCAACCGGATTAAACCTTATCATATGCTGCCGAATGCCTGAGAGAAGAGAAAGGTCTTAACCTGGTGCAGAAAAGATAACAGTGCTGGTGCCAGTTGGGCCTCTTTGGGGAGATCATTCCATTCCATAATGGGGAGGCCACCATTGAGAAGGCCCTCTCCCGTGTTGTCTCCTTCTGAGGCTCTCTCGGAGGAGGCACCCGGAGGAGGGCCTTAGATGCTGAAAGTAGTGTATGGGTCGGTTCATGTCGTACAGTAATCACAAATTAAATACAGTAATCATGAATACCCCTTCATGGATCGCTGCCTTGTTGTGGCGAAGGGGCTTACGTAACTCAGTGAAGCCATAAGCTATGCCATGCAGGGCCACCCAAGATGGACAGGTCATGGCAGAGAGTTCTGACAAAATGTGGTCCACTGGAGAAGGAAATGGCAACCCACTCCAGTATTCTTGCCAAGAAAACCCCATGGAACGTATCACAAGGCTAAAAGATATGACGCCGGAAGATGAGCCCCTCAGGTCGGAAGGTGTCCAATATACTACTGGGGAAGAGCAGAGGGTATTTTCAAGTAGCGCCAGAAAGAGTGAAACGGCTGGGCCAAAGCCGAAAGGACACTCAGCTGTGGATGTGTCTGGTGGTGAAAAGAAAATCCGATGCTGTAAAGAACAATATTGTTTAGGAACCTGGAATGTCAGATCAATGAATCAAGGTAAGCTAGAGGTGGTCAAACATGAGATGGCAAGATTGAACATCGACATCTTGGGAATCAGCGAACTAAAATGGACAGGCATGGGCGAATTTAATTCAGGTGACCATCATATCTACTACTGTGGGCAAGAATCCCTTAGAAGAAATGGAGTAGCACTCATAGCCAACAAAAGGGTGGGAAAAACAGTACTGGGGTACAATCTTAAAAACGATAGAATGATCTCAGTACGAATCCAAGGCAAACCATTCAACATCACAGTAATTCAAGTCTATGCCCCAACCACTGAAGCCGAAGAAGCTGAGGTTGATCGGTTCTATGAAGACCTACAACACCTTCTAGAACTAACACCCCAAAAAGATGTCCTCTTCATCATAGGGGATTGGAATGCTAAAGTAGGAAGTCAAGAAATCACCGGGATAACAGGCAGGCATGGCCTTGGTGTACAAAATGAAGCAGGACAAAAGCTAATAGAGTTTTGCCAAGAGAACACGCTGATCATAGCAAACACTCTTTTCCAACAGCACAAGAGGCGACTCTACACATGGACATCACCAGATGGTCAATATCGAAATCAGATTGATTATGTCCTTTGCAGCCAAAGATGGAGAAGCTCTATACAGTCAGTAAAAACAAGACCTAGAGCTGACTGTGGCTCAGATCATGAGCTTCTTGTTGCAAAATTTTGGCTTAAATTGAAGAACGTAGGGAAAACCACTAAACCATTCCGGTATGACCTCAATCATATCCCTTATGAATATACAGTGGAGGTGAGGAATAGATTTCAGGGATTAGACCTGATAGACAGAGTGCCTGAGGAACTATGGACGGAGGTCCGTAACATTGTTCAGGATTAGACCTGATAGACAGAATGCCTGAGGAACTATGGACGGAGGTCCGTAACATTGTTCAGGAGGCAGCAACGAAATCCATCCCAAAGAAAAAGAAATGCAAGAAAGCCAAGTGGCTGTCTGATGAGGCTTTACAAGTAGCTGACGAGAGAAGGGAAGTGAAAAGCAAGGGAGAAAGGGGAAGATATATCCAACTGAATGCAGAGTTCCAGAGAATAGCAAGGAGAGACAAGAAGGCCTTCTTAAATGAACAATGCAAAGAAATCGAGGAAAACTACAGAATGGGAAAGACTAGAGATCTCTTCAAGAAAATTGGAGATCTCAAGGGAACGTTTTGTGCAAAGACGGGCATGATAAAGGACAAAGAAGGCAGGGACCTAAAAGAAGCAGATGAGATTAAGAAGAGGTGTCAAGAATACACAGAAGAACTATACAGGAAAGATCTGAATGTCCCTGATAGCCATGATAGTGTGGTCACTGAACTTGAGCCGGACATCCTAGAGAGTGAAGTCAAGTGGGCCTTAGGAAGCATTAGTAACAACAAAGCTAGTGGAGATGACAGTATTCCAGCTGAGCTATTTAAAATCCTAAAAGATGATGCTGTTAAAGTGCTGCATTCAATATGCCAACAAATTTGGAACACTCAACAATGGCCGCAAGACTGGAAAAGGTCAGTTTACATTCCAATTCCAAAGAAGGGCAACGCCAAAGAGTGTTCAAACTACCGCACAATTGCGCTCATTTCACATGCCAGCAAGGTGATGCTCAAAATCCTACAAGCTAGGCTTCAGCAGTATGCGAACCGAGAACTACCGGAAGTACAAGCTGGGTTTCGAAGAGGCAGAGGAACTAGAGATCAAATCGCCAATGTTCGCTGGATCATGGAGAAAGCAAGAGAATTCCAGAAAAACGTCTATTTCTGCTTCATTGACTACGCTAAAGCCTTTGATTGTGTGGAACACAACAAACTGTGGCAAATTCTTAAAGTGATGGGAGTACCAGACCACCTTACCTGTCTCCTGAGAAACCTGTACGAGGGTCAAGAAGCAACAGTAAGAACCAGAGATGGAACAACCGATTGGTTCAAAATTGGGAAAGGAATACGACAAGGCTGCATATTGTCACCCTGCTTATTTAACTTATATGCAGAGTACATCATGAGAAACGCCGGGTTGGATGAATCACAGGTTGGAATTAAGATTGCTGGGAGAATTATCAACAACCTCCAATATGCAGACGATACCACCCTAATGATGCAATGAATATGAACTTGAGCACGCTCCGGGAGAGAGCACAGGACAGGAAGGCCTGGCGTGCTATGGTCCATGGGGTCACGAAGAGTCGGACACGACTGAACGACTGAACAACAACAACAACAACAACAACCACCCTAATGGCAGAAAGCGAAGAGGTTCTAAAGAGCCTCTTGTTGAGGGTGAAAGTGGAGAGTGCAGAAGCTGGTTTGAAACTCAACATTAAAAAAACTAAGATCATGGCATCTGGCCCCATCACTTCCTGGCATATCGAAGGGGAAGAAATGGAAGCAGTGACAGATTTTACTTTCTTGGGCTCCAAGATCACCGCAGATGGTGACTGTAGCCATGAAATTAAAAGACGCTTGCTCCTTGGGAGGAAAGCTATGGCAAACCTAGACAGCATAGTAAGAAGCAGAGACATCACCTTGCCGACAAAGGTCCGTATAATCAAAGCTATGGTTTTCCCAGTAGTAATGTATGGCTGTGAGAGCTGGACTATAAGGAAGGCTGAGCGCCGAAGAATTGATGCTTTCGAACTGTGGTGCTGGAGAAGACTCTTACGAGTCCCCTGGACTGCAAGGAGGTCAAATCAGTCAATCCTAAAGGAAATAAACCCTGAGTGCTCATTGGAAGGACAAATGCTGAAGCTGAAGCTCCAATATTTTGGCCACCTAATGCGAAGAGAAAACTCCCTGGAAAAGCCCCTGATGCTGGGAAAGACTGAAGGTAAAAGGAGAAGGGGATTGCAGAGGATGAGATGGCTAGATAGCATCACTGATGCAATTAATATGAACTTGAGCACACTCCGAGAGAGAGCGCAGGACAGGAAGGCCTGGCGTGCTATGGTCCATGGGGTCACGAAGAGTCGGACACGACTGAACGACTGAACAACAATCATGAATGAAATAACCATTTGACATCTTTCATGACACCCCAAATCAGCTGCCTAAGGCAGCTGGCTTGCTCTGCCTTGACGGAGAAATGTAGAACCTCTCACACCTGGGGTCTAAATCTGGCCCTTTGGGGCTCTCCAGAAGGCCACACACCCTTCTCCTGGCCATGACCCCTTCCCCCAACTGTTTGGTGCTTTCTCAGCTTTTGCACGGATTCTCCTCCCTCTGTTCTATAAGGGCTGAAATGCCTGTTCTAATTTTTCGTTACTGGCAGTTAGAGCTTTAAGCTAAAATATGCCAGCATTTTTGGCCCTGCCCCTTTCCCCCTTCAGCCACGCCCACCAGTGGAATGCCACCCCCCCCCCCCCGCCAAGAGCTTCTCCGAAATGGAATTGGGCTTTTGGGGTGAAATAGGTTCCACACTCCTGGCCTAACGGCAGGGCCGGCCCTGAGTCTGGAGCACAGGAAAATGCTGTGCGGACACACTGCCAAGCCTTGTCCCCATGTAGCCGCAAAGCCAGTTTAGCTTCCAGCAATTTGCCTGGGATTCAGCCCCCCTTTCTGTCTTGTCCAATCAAAGCATCACTTCAGAGCTTGCATACGAAGACTGCTACCCTGGCAGAATCAGGTCCGAAAGGAGACACCACTTCCCCATTGCTGATTTTGTAATGTACGGGGGACGGGGGGAAGAGGCAGCAACGTGGCAAAAACTCTGCTCTGGACTGGACCCCAGCAGCACTGCAGTAGAGGCTGCCGTGAACTGTGGCACACAGCAAGGGAAGGACTCTGTGACCCTGATGGTGCAGGCTGGACAAATGGATTGGGCTGTGGAGGAGACGCTGCTCCAAAAGGCCTGCATCTCTCTCTCTCTCTCTCCCTTCCACCCGCTTCACATGGAGCCAGTGGCCTGCAATACGCCTAGTATCCACTCCCTCGTCCGGAGGGTACGAGCTGTTCGACAGTGGCGGAGACTGCCTCAGAAGGTGGTGGGTTCTCCTTTGTTAGATGTTTTTCAGCAGAAACTGGGTGGCCACCTGTCAGGGATGCTGTAACAGCAGATAACTTGCAGGGGCAGGGGGTTGGAATAGATGATCTTTGAGGTACCTTCCAACTCGGTGATTCTAAGACCACCCAGCTGCTACTGCCTTGGGATCAAGCTGCCGAAAGGCATAGCTACAACACATGGTTGAAAAAATTGTCAATGCTGCCCAGCCCTAAATGTGCTCCCTGGGGTGTCTACTCCAGGATAAGGCCGCCTTTGGTAATTTCCTTTAAAGCAGGAGTGGGCAACCTCAGGACCAGGGACCAAATCTGTCCTCCTGGGTCCTCAGTCCAGTCCTCTCGGGTCCCCTAGATGGCAATGCCCCTTTCCCAGCATTTGTGCAGTGTCCCCCCCCCCATTCTCAAAGGTGGAAGTGCCTTTCCTAAAGCTTAGTTACTGGTAGGACGAGACTTCAGCTACAAGATCTTCTTACATTCTTTCTTCTTACATTCTTATTAGCTTGGAAAAAGGAGGGTACAGGGAGACTTGATAGAGGTCTACAAAATTATGCATGGTGTGGAGAGTGTGGACAGGCAGACATTTTTCTCTGTCTCTCAGAATACTAGAACCCAGTGGGGTCATCCCATGAAACTGATTGGTGGGAGATTCAGGACAGATAAAAGGCAGGACTTCTTCACGCAGTGCATAGTTAAACTATGGAACTCACTACCACAGGATGTAGTGATGACCACCAATTTGGATGGCTTTAAAAGGGAGTTGGACAAATTCCTGGAGGACGAGGCTATCAGTGGCTACTAGTCTTGATGGCTGTGTGCTGCCTCCAGAACCAGAAGCAGTATGTACACCAGTTGCTGGGGAACATGGGTGGGAGGGTGATGTTGCTCTCATGTCCTCCTTGTGGGTTCCTGGTCAACAGTTGGTTGGCCACTGTGTGAACAGAATGCTGGTGGCCTGATCCAGCAGCGCTCTTTGTATGTTCTTAAGATGCTGCTTTTTTGTTGTATTTTAGCCCCACCCTTTTGCCATGGCATGTATTACGGAGACCTGGGTGGGGGAACTGGGAGGGGTCACTCTCTCCCAGCTGCGCCCTCCTGGGTACTCAGTGCAGCACCAACACCGACTCGAGGGTCGGGGAGGGGGGGTTGCCATGGTCTATAGGAATTCAATCTCCCTCTCCAGGCTTCCTGCTCATTCGAGTGCAGATCTTGAGTGTTTGTACCTTGTGTTGGGTACCCGGGACAGATTAGGGATTCTGTTGGTGTACCGCCCACCCCGCTGCCCATCAGACTCCCTGCCTGAGCTGACGGAGGTGGTCTCGGACTTGGTGTTGAGGACCCCTAGGATGATGGTCCTGGGGGATCTCAACTTCCATGCCGAGGCCGCTGTATCCGGGGCGGCTCAGGACTTCATGGCCGCCATGACGACCATGGGGCTGTCCCAACATGTCATCGGCCCAACGCATATAAAAGGATACATGCTTGATCTGGTTTTCTTGACTGGGCAGGAGGATGGTGATCTGAAAGTGGAGGAATTAACATCTGTCCCTTTGTCATGGTCAGATCACTTCCTGCTGAGGTTTAGACTCCTGGCGGCCTTTCCCCACAAGGGTGGGGGACCTATTAAAATGGTCCGCCCCTGGAGATTAATGGATTCCGATGGATTCCAGAGGGCTCTGGGGGATTTTCCTGCTGGTATGGCTGGTGCTCCTGTCGAAGCCCAGGTCGCTCTGTGGAATGCAGAGATGACTCGGGCGGTTGACACGATTGCGCCCAAGCGCCCTCTCCCTCTGAGCAGAGCCCAGCCAGCTCCTTGGTATACACCTGAGCTCAGGGCAATGAAGCAAGAGGGGAGACGGCTAGAACGCAGGTGGAGGAAAACTCGTGCTGAGTCTGACCGAACACAGGTAAGAGCCCACTATCGAGCCTACTCTGTGGCGGTGAGGGTGGCAAAGAGGCAGTTCTTTTCCACCAGCATTGCATCTTCTCAGTGTCGTCCAGCACAGCTTTTCCAAGTAGTTCGCAGCCTGTTACATTCTGGGCCAGGGAGAGAGACGGTGGAACCCTTGGTAGCACGCTGTGACGAGTTTGCACAGCACTTTGAGGATAAAGTCGCTCAGATTCGTCATGAATTGGACACCACCATTAATGCAGTTCCATTGGTAGAGGCGTTCAGAGCACCGTCTGGTCCAGTTTTATTGGATGAGTTTCAGTTACTGAGGCCTGAGGATGCGGACAAGGTGCTTGGCCAAGTCCGATCGACCACTTGTGTGATTGACCCTTGCCCTTCATGGCTTATTAAATCAAACAAGGAGGGGTTGTGCAGCTGGGTCCAGGAGGTTGTAAATTCCTCCTTGAGAGAGGGAGTGGTGCCTGCCGCTTTAAAAGAGGCAGTAATTAGACCACTCCTGAAAAAGCCTAACCTGGACCCAGAGGATGTTAACAATTATAGGCCAGTGGCCAACATCCCCTTCCTGGGCAAGGTGCTTGAGCGGGTGGTTGTAGGACAGCTCCAGGCACTGTTGAATGAAACGGATTATCTAGATCCATTTCAATTGGGCTTCAGGCCTGGTTTTGGAACGGAAACTGCCTTGGTCGCCCTGTGGGATGACCTCTGCTGGGAGAGGGACAGGGGGAGTGCGACCCTGTTGATTCTCCTGGACCTCTCAGCGGCTTTCGATACCATCGACCATGGTGTCCTTCTGGATAGGTTGTCTGGGTTAGGAGTTGGAGGCACTGCACTACAGTGGTTCCGCTCCTACTTGGATGGCCGATTCCAGAAGGTGGTGCTGGGGGATTATTGCTCTGTGCCATGGCAATTGTGCCATGGGGTTCCACAGGGCTCTATTTTATCCCCCATGCTGTTTAACATCTACATGAAACCGCTGGGGGAGGTTATCCAGAGGTGTGGGCTGAGGTGCCATCAATATGCAGATGACACCCAGCTCTACCTCTCTTTCACATCAAAACCAGGTGAGGCAGTGGCTGTTCTGAATCAGTGCCTGGGCACGGTAATGGACTGGATGAGGGCCAATAAACTGAAACTCAATCCAGACAAGACGGAGGTACTGTTAGTGGGTGGTTCGTCTGCCCGGCTAGGTGATATTCAACCTGTTCTGGAGGGGGTTGCACTCCCCCTAAAGGATCAGGTTCGTAGTTTGGGGGTGCTCTTGGATCCAGAACTGTCACTTGAGCCACAGGTGAACTCTGTGGCACAGAGCACTCTTTATCAGCTTAGGCTGGTATACCAACTACACCCTTATCTGGACAGAGATAGCCTAGCTACAGTTATCCATGCTCTGATAACTTCTCGTCTGGATTACTGCAATGCGTTATACGTGGGGCTGCCTTTGAAAACGGTCCGGAAACTTCAGCTGGTCCAAAATAGGGCAGCAAGATTGTTAACAGGAACTGGCCTGTGAGCTCATATTACGCCAGTACTTTTCCAGCTGCACTGGCTGCCAGTCCATTTCCGGGCCCGATTCAAAGTGCTGGTGTTAACATTCAAAGCCCTTAACGGCTTGGGGCCAGGTTACCTGAAGGATCGCCTCCTCCCATATGTGCCTGCCCAGACCTTAAGATCATCGTCAGCAGCCCTTCTCCATGAGCCCCTGCCAAAGGAAGTGAGGCGGGTGGCTACTAGGAGGAGGGCTTTTTCTGCTGTGGCACCCCAGCTCTGGAATGAGCTCCCTAGTGAGGTTCGCCTGGCGCCTACATTGTATTCCTTTCGGTGCCAGGTGAAGACCTTTTTATTTTCCCAGGCATTTTAGCATTTTAGCTTTCTAAATTTTTATCTTTGCTGTTTTAAATCTGTATTTTAAACTCCTGCACTGCTGCTAGGTTTTATTGTGGTTGTATTGTTATATTGTAGTTTTAATGTTTTATATATTTTAAATTGTTTTATTGTGTGTTGTTTGGTTTTAATTTTGTGAACCGCCCAGAGAGCTTCGGCTATTGGGCGGTATAGAAATGAAATAAATAAAATAAAATAAATAAATATGGCCCCACCCCCTTTGCTTTCAGCCTCGCTCTCCGCTGGAATGCGGCCTCTGAGAACTCATCGGAAATGGCCCTCCGGCTAAAAGAAGTTCCCCACCCCTGCTTTAAATAATGCCAAAATCGAAGAAGCAATTGAATTCCATATATCCTTCCAAGGCAACCAAACCGTTCCTTTGACCTTCTCCTGGCTGGACGTGAGCGCAGGCTGCTGGTCCTGCCTCCACATGCCCCCCCCCCGTAAAACCTCATGCCAGATTGAGGCCTGACAACCATCACCTTGACACATTAAAAATCCATCTTACATCAGCCTCTTGCTTTTGCCAGAGAATCCTCTTTAGATGCTGGAACTGATACCACTCCTTCCATTCAGCAAAGAGGAGATAATGCTGCTCTTAGAAAAATCGTCTCCGTTCGGGCACAATAAGGCCAGATAGACAGTGATGAGGGAACTTGGCAGCTGCCCAGGAAATTTATTAACCAAAAAAATACATAAATAATGCAACCGCAGGGCGGGAAGTACAGGCAGAATTAATGCAGCGGCATGGGTTGGATTCCCCTCCCCCCCCCTCCCCGGCTGTGTGTTTGCAAAGGTGCAGTAACTCTCTGAGCTCTGTCTGTGATATATACTGTAGTGGAATCCAGCCCGGAGATGGTAGGAGGGACCATAGCCCAGTGGTAGAGCACGAGCTTTGGATGCAGATGTTCCCAGGTTCAGTCCCTGCCAACACCAGTTAAAAAGGACCAGGTAAAGAGGGGACGGAGAAAACCTCTGCCAGAGACCCTGGAAAGGTGCTGCCAGTCACAGTAAACTGACTGGCCACATTGTCTACATTCAAAGGATCGTATCTCAGGTAGCAAGACTGGGAAAGACCTGCCTGAGACCTGGATGAGCCAGCAGTGGTCAGGGGTGTAGTGGCAGATGTTGTAGTGCGTGCCCTTGCCGTTTCGATGGGGCTGTGAATCCATTCTGGCCTTCAGTCAGAAGAACCAGCCAGAACTCTAAAGGAGCTGTTGAAGGTGCTGAGTCTATCTTGGGGAAAAGGTTCAGCATGTTGGATCAGCTTCTTTAGAGTTCTGGCTGGTTCTGGCTGAAACCCAGACTGGATTCACAGCCCCACCGAAATCAGGGCAAACGAACAAAGGGCTGGATGTGCCTGATCTCGTCTGATCTCGGAAGCTAAGCAGGGTCAGCCCTGGTTCGTACTTGGATGGGAGACCGCCTGGGAATCAGGCTTCCTGCATGGAGCAGGGGGTTGGACCCGATGGTCTTGGAGGCCCCTCCCAGCTCCATGAATCTATGAAGTCTATGAAGGCTCCGCTGTGCCCTCGTCATCATGACAGTCCCCATAGCCCCTGAGGAGAGTCTGAAGATTCAGGTAGTGGTGATAATCCATATCAAGAAACCAGTTCTAGCAGTTTTCAGCTCTACCAGAAGCCAGTGCTGGCTGCTGGGTTTGGAAGGCCCTTAGTCAAGACACCCTCCATGGGCCCCCTTGCTCAGCGAGCCTCCCTTCTCACTGCCATGGCCACCAGCTTCTCTTGCTCCTCCTCTTCTTCCTCATCATTGCTCCCACTTGCTTGCTTGACAGGCCGGAAGCCAGAGAGCAAGCAGGCTGCAGCATGTCCTGCTCCTCCTTCTCACCACCGCTGGTGCCTGGGACAAACCGAGAGGCAGGCGAACAAGCAGGCTGCAAGGGTGAAGAGGAGGAGCAAGTCCAGGAGGCTGTTGTCAGTGGGCCCCTGCTGGGGTGTGGGTCCTCAGCAGGTGCCCGACCATGCCCACCCTTGATGCTGGCCCTGCCTGCAAATTTTATTTTATTTATTTATTACATGTATATCCCGCCTTTTCCTCCAAGGAGCCCAAGGCGGCATACACAACCCTCCTCCTCTCCATTTTTATCCTCACAACAACAACTCTGTGAGGTGGGTTGGGCTGAGAATCTGCAACTGGCCCAAAGTTGCCTAGTGAGCTTCCATGTCCAAGTGGGGACTAGAACCTGGATCTCCCGGCTTCCAGTCCAAAAGTATCTTGTTGAAAACTTGGCTACCCTCTTCATAAGTATCAGAAAACATAGGCTGTCCCTGGTAAACAGGGACAGTTGGAGCATGTGTGCTTAACCTGTGACTGTGTACAGGTCCTGTGTACAGGTCTGTGATCCTCCCCCCCAGCCCCCGGATTGCCAGAATGCTCCTTGGCACCTGTGCATCCCGGCTCTGGTAGGGTGGCTGCTTATGTATCACCCCCAAAAGAGGAAACGCATTGCTCCTTTGCAAAAAGGAGGACACAGATTTGCACAAAATGTGCATAAGCCCATTTATGTATATATAGATGCACATTCAGAAATAATTTCTGTAGCTTAAATAGAAATACAGTACATCTCACCATAGCAGGGAAGATTTTGACCTGTGTGCTTACTCAGTAGGCTGACCAGATGATTACTGTTGGTGGGCAACTTCACAGTTCCTGCTCACTCTTCTTAGGTTTAAACTGGACCTGGGCTGGACGGCCCTTCAAACAGAGGGTGCCTTTTAATAGAGGCGTGTCTTCTGATAGCCCTTCCAACAAAGGACTGTCCTCTGTAAACTGGGGCTCTTGGCCACCCAAGGCTCTGGTGGGAGAACAGGTGGGCAGTCTGGGAAGAAAATAACAGAGTGATGTGGATGTAGCTAATTCTTGCCCATCTTTCTGTGCTGTTCCTGGCGATATAAATAGAGCTCGGCCCTGCGCCTTTTGTTGTGATGGGTTCCAAGCTGGCTTGTTATAAACAAGTCTTTGCACTTGCCAAGTTTCTGCCTCAGAATGAAGGACGGGCGGTAGAAGTGGAGAATCATGCCAGGCAAGATGGCCACTTCAAAAACAGCAATGTCCCCACGTGGGAAGCTCTCATGAAATAGTGTGCAATTGGGATGTAGATCATGTGTAGTCCTGTGTGTGTACCTGTTTGCTATCTGTACATGGTGTGGGGAGTAGGCTTGCCACAAACATGTCACCAAAATAGATGAAACACATCACACAAAAAAGAGAAGTAGTTTTGCATAAAATTTGCATGTGCTAATTTATATGTAAAGATGCACATTTAGAAATGATAACGATAATTTTAATAGAAACACACTCTGTCTCGCCATAGTGTGGGAGGTTGTTACCTGTTCAGCTGCTAATCCTTTGATGGGCAACTTCAAGGCCTCCCAGCACATGTGATATTCATGGAGAGAAATATCGGAGCGATAACACTGTGTACTAAATCAAAAACTGCCATTGGTCATGGGGTATGGATAGCATAGGGCTTAGGGTTGCTAGATCTCAGAATGAGACCCAAAGTTTCAAGCTTTTAGCTTTCGTTGCAGGGTGACCCAGAGGAGTTAAATCTCAGAATGAGGACTGAGAAAGAAAGGGGGCAATTGATCCTTCAAGCAGCAGTGCCAACAGGGACCAGAAAAACAGCTGTATGCCTGGAAACCAAAGCCAAAAAGAAAACAGCTGCATCAACTGAATCCCCAATGCGTTTCAACACTTGGTCTTTATCAAGGGAGAAATTCTTATATACCTTAAAAAGTAGAATCATAGAATAGTAGGGTTGGAAGGAGCCTATAAGACCACTGAGTCCAGCCCCCTGCTCAATGCAGGAATCCAAGTCAGAGCATCCCTGATAGATGGCTGTCCGGCCTCATCTTGAATGCCTCCAGGGTGGGAGACTCCCTAGGTGGGAGACTCCCTAGGGACTTGGTTCTGTTGCCGTATTGCTCTGACAGCCAAGAAGTTTTTCCTGATGTTCAGCCAGAATCAGCAAGTAGAATACTTTTCAGATTCTTAGGAAGAAGCAAGGGAAAGGGAATCCTCTAGAAGAATCTCTAAGAGTGTTCCCCTTGTTAAAGACCAAGTGTCGAAACGTGTTGGGAATTCAGTTGGTGCAGCTGATTCTTTTTTTGACTTTGGCAGTTGATCCCCCTCCTCAGTTTATCTCCAGCCTTTCCCACTCATTCTAGTGCTTTAAGCTGGTTCCCCTTCCTACCTCTGCTCTTTCCAGGTGAAAGAGTGACTGTGAAGTGAACATGTAGAAGTAGAAAAGACAGTAAGAAGGAAATTCTTCTTCATTTGTTTGGCTTGGCGCCTATTTCGGACAAGCTCTCGGGGGCCGCATTCCAGTGGTGGGTGGAGCCAAAGGAAAAGGGGTTGGGGCAAAAATTACCAGCATATTTTAGCTTAAAGCCCTTTCTGCCAGTAACTAAGCCTTGGAGAGGCATTTCAACTTTCTAGAATAGGCAAAAACCATGCAAAGGCCAGGAAATCACCAAATGATTGACAGGCAAGGGAAAGGAGGTGAGGCCAAGGGAAGGGGGCATGGCTGGATTTAGCTCTTGGGCATAAGGCTCTTCTGCACCCCTGGTTTATATAGTGTCATTAGTGTGCGCAGCACTAGACAGAGTACAAGAGGACAGATCTCTGCCCCAAGGAGCTTACAGCGTAAAAGGTGACACAGGGAAAACAACAGAGGAGCTAGGGAGATGAAAGACAGAGAGAGAGAGAGAGAGAGAGAGAACATGAGATCCCTTCTAAAAGAAGGCCCTAGTGCTGCCAGGTTTGGACTTCTAGGCAGGGGTTTCCAGTCTGTGGTCTAGAGTGAGCCTAAAAGTCAAAGGCTGCTGAGCTGAACATGGGAGCAGCTGGCCTGTTCCAGTGTCAGGCTGGCTTCAGCTAGAACTGTGCAGAAAGCTCATTCAAGTGGGAGGAGAGAGAGATGACATCATCTTCCTTGCCTCTGCCACTCTGCTCTCCGAAATCAGGGGCTGCAGAAACAAGCAGATTCGTGCCATCCGGCCCCCTTGCGGCATTTGGTGGGGGCAGTTTCTTTGCCTCCTCTTTAATGGGGAATTAGGAGACTCTCTCTGTGTTTGTGTGTATTGGTGAGAAAAGGAGAAGTGTCTTTGAACCCCGAAGCCCGTAGTCCTGCTGGAGAAGAACACACACTGCACAAATGCCAGCAGTTACTGCTAATCAGGAATTTCAAATGGTTCTGAATGCAGAGAAAGGACCTTGTCAAAAGGGACCATCCAGGGTGGGGAAGGAGGAACACTGTAAAACAAAAAACAAAAAACGGAGGGCTAAAATAGATGTGCGGCTGGCTTTCTGAGACGGAATAGAGAGCCAGCCCCCATCTCTGGCAAGGAAGCAGAGAGCTGTGCTGCTATGTGTGAGTGCGCAGAAAAGAAAGGCAGGTTGCTTTTCCATTTACAGCCCCAGACAATGAACCTGCCCTGTTTTTTTTCTCCTCTCCCTGCTGAATTGCTTGCTGGGCTCTTTCTCTCTGACAAAAAGTTCCTTGGGTACTGCACAAACCAAAACAAAGGGATAAAAATATCCCATTACAGACAATCTGCACCAGAGGCATCCTTTAAAACTTTTCTTTTTTTGGTGAGTCACAATTGGGGGAGGGGGGTCGAGGGTGTGTGTGCTCACTCACCAACCCCAGCTGCTTTCCTATGACTAATGGGGATCCGGGAAGGGTCTCTCTCATTCTCTCTCTCTCTCTCTCTCTCTCTCTCTTTCTCTCTGTGTGTGTAGGCCTGAAGGACAAATGCTCCTTTCCCTCCCCCTGCCACCACCCCACTCCAGATGCTTCTGCTCTTGTCTCTTGCAGCAGCCTCTCTCCTTCCTCGCCTCCTCTGATCTTCCTCATTATATCCCCTGAGTCACCTCCTTCCACCTCCACTTTGGTGTGGGGTGGCTGCATTTCTGCAGCCTTCAAAGGGCTCTGGCACTGCAGGAACTGAAGCGCTGGCAGCGGCAGGGGAGAGGGGAGGAATTAACCTGGACTTGCCGCAGGTGATAAAAGGACAAATTTATGACACTGGGGCTCCTGACGCTGGGAAACCGGGATGCCATCTGCCTATCTGGAGTGCTGATATGGGGTTGGCTTGTGCATCTTACAGTCCACAGGATAAAATCAAGAGAATTCCACCGAGGTCTTGCATTGAGGGCCAAATGATCAATAGCAGAGATGAATAGAGTGCAGAGTTCCCTAGAGAGAAACAGTGACCTGTAAATGACCCCATTTGTTGAGATACTTAGCAGAGCTGTGTGATTGAAAACTTCCTGGGATCCTTTATCTGTGTTATAGACAAGGAGGGATTGAACTTCATCTTTTTTATTTATTTTTATTTTGAAGGAGTGCATCAGCTGTTTTCACACTTTGTCTCAGTAATCCTTATACCAGCCCTGTAATGTAGGACAGTATCATTAACATTATCTTTAAGATGATTCCCCTGAGGGACTAAAGTTAAGAGACAGCCCACTCATAAAGCCCACTGACAGGTATCCCTTTCTTCTCATCCATGTGGGAACAAATGATACTGCCAAGCGGAGCTATGAAGAAATCACGTCAGACTTTGAAGCTTTGGGAAGGAAACTCAAGAACTTTGGGGCCCAGATAGTTTTCTCATCCATCCTTCCAGTAGTTAGAAGAGGGATAGAAAGGGAACGAAAAATACTCTGGGTGAATGACTGGCTAGGAAGGTGGTGCGGATGAGAGACATTTGGATTCTGGGACCACGGGCTATACTTCCTGGAAGATGAGCTGTTGACAAGGGACGGGTTGCACCTCACAAAGGATGGGAAGAATGTGTTTGGCCACAGCATGAAGAACTTCATCAGGAGGGCTTTAAACTGAATCCTACGGGGAAGGGAGATGTAATGTTGGGGGTAATAATGGTTGTAGGTGCATGCACTGCAATGGAGAGAACAGCTTTGATAGTGCCCAATAATAGTTTTCAGACACATGTAGGAAGAAAGCCAGACTATGAAGCACATGGTCTTCGATGTCTATATACTAATGCCCAGAGTATGGGAAACAAACAGAACGAACTTGAACTCTTAATACAGGAGGGAAATTATGACTTGATAGGTATAACTGAGACTTGGTGGGATGACCCTCATGACTGGAACACAGCAATCGAAGGATATAACTTGTTCAAAAAGCACAGGAGGAACAGAAAGGGAGGTGGCGTTCCACTGTATGTGAAAAATACATATCTCTGCACAGAAATACAGGAGGATGAGCTTGGTACCCCCATCGAGAGCATCTGGATCAAAATAAATGGAGCAAAGAATAAAAGGAACCTGGTGGTCGGAGTCTACTGCCGGCCACCCAACCAAGGAGAAGACGAGGATGAAACTTTGGAAAAGCAAATAGCCAATGTTTTAAGGAAGCATGATGTAGTAGTAATGGGGGACTTCAATTTCCCGGTTATTTGTTGGGAGACAAATTCTGCAAAACATGGACCCTCAAGGAAATTCCTGACTTGTGTGGCAGATAACTTCCTCCTACAGAAAGTAGAGGAAGGAACTAGAGGATCGGCTATCCTTGACTTGATCCTAACCAACAGAGGTGACTTAGTGGATAAAGAAGCAGTTACAGGAACTCTGGGGGAAAGCGACCATGTTGTACTTGAGTTCTTGGTTCTAACGGAAGCAAAAGCCAAGTGTAGTCAAACGCGTACCCTGGATTTTAGGAAAGCTGATTTTAATAAACTCAGAACAATGATCAGTAAGGTCCTATGGCAAGCGACGCTAACGAGAAAAGGAGTCCAAGATGGGTGGGAGCTTTTAAAAAAGGAAATTCTCAAGGCACAATCACAAACAATTCCAACAAGAAGAAAAGGTGGAAGACAACAGAAGAAGCCAATGTGGCTTCACAAAAAGCTTAGGGATGACCTGAAAACAAAAAAGGACACATATAGGAAGTAGAAAGAAGGCCAAGTAACAAAGGAAGAGTATAGGCAGGTAGCACAGAATTGCAGGGATGGCGTCAGGAAGGCTAAAGCTGAGAACGAGCCGAGATTAGCGAGGGATGCTAAAAACAACAAAAAGGCTTTCTTCAGCTACATGCATAGTAAAAGGCAGAGGAAAGAAATGGTTGTTCAGCTATTAAATAAGGATGGCAAAACGATAACAGATGACAAAGAAAAGGCAGAGGTGCTCAATTCCTACTTTGGCTCAGTCTTCTCCCAAAAGAGGGTCTATGACCCCCCTGGCAAAGGCGAAGTGCAGACTGAAGGGGCAGGATTGCAGCTTGAGATCAATAGGCATATTGTCAAGGAACACCTAATTACTTTGAATGAGTTCAAATCTCCAGGGCCAGATGAACTGCATCCTAGAGTAATAAAGGAACTGGCAGAAGAACTCTCAGAACCGCTGTCTATTCTCTTTGAGAAATCATGGAGGACGGGTGAAGCGCCAGTTGACTGGAGGAGGGCTAATGTTGTCCCTATCTTCAAAAAGGGTAAAAAGGAGGAACCTGGGAACTACAGACCAGTCCGTCTGACATCAATCCCTGGGAAAATTCTGGAGCAGATGATAAAGCAATCCATCTGGAAGCACCTTGAAAACAATGCCATGATTACTCGAAGCCAACATGGATTTGTCAAAAACAAGTCCTGCCAGACAAATCTGATCTCATTTTTTGATCAAGTAACCTCCCTTGTAGACTGTGGGAATGCTGTAGACATCATATACCTCGACTTCAGCAAAGCTTTCGACAAAGTGCCCCATGATATCCTGATGAGCAAACTAGCTCAAAGTGGGCTAGATGAAACAACGATCCGGTGGCTCCACAGTTGGCTACAGAATCGGACTCAAAGAGTGCTTATCAATGGGACCTTCTCAAACTGGGGAGAGGTAATGAGTGGGGTACCGCAGGGCTCAGTCCTGGGCCCACTGCTCTTCAACATTTTTATTAATGACTTGGAGGAGGAGGTGCAGGGAATGCTGATCAAATTTGCAGATGACACAAAATTGGGCGGGATAGCTAATACTTTGGAAGACAGAAACAAAATTCAAAGTGATCTGGATAGACTGGCGTGCTGGGCAGAAAACAACAGAATGACATTGAAAAGGGACAAATGTCAAGTTCTGCAGCTAGGAAAAAGAAACCAAATGCACAGTTACAAGATGGGGGATACGTGGCTCAATAACACTACAAGCGAGAAAGATCATGGAATTGTTGTCGATCACAAGCTGAATATGAGCCAACAATGTGATGTGGCTGCAAAAAAGGCAAATGCTATTTCGGGCTGCATTAATAGAAGCATAGCTTCCAAATCCTGGGAAGTACTAGTTCCCCTCTACTCAGCACTGGTTAGGCCTCATCTGGAGTACTGTGTCCAGTTCTGGGCACCACACTTTAAGAAGTATGCAGACAAGCTGGAGAGGGTTCGGAGGAAGGCAATGAAGATGATCAGGGGACTGGAAATAAAGCCCTCTGAGGAGAGACTGAAAGAACTGGGCATGTTTAGCCTTGAGAAGAGAAGACTGAGGGGAGATATGATAGTGCTCTTCAAGTCCTTGAAAGGTTGTCACAGAGAAGAAGGCCAGGATCTCTTCTCGATCATCCCAGAGTGCAGGACATGGAATAATGGGCTCAAGTGACAGGAAGCCAGATTCCGGCTGAACATCAGGAAAAACATCCTGACTGTTAGAGCAATACGACAATGGAACCCATGACCTAGGGAGGTGGTGGGCTCTCCCACACTGGAGGCATTCAAGACGAGGCTGGACAGCCATCTGTCAGGGATGCTCTGACTTAGATTCTTGCATTGAGCAGGGGGTTGGACTCGATGGCCCCTTCCAACCCTACTACTATTCTATTCTATTCTATTCTATTCTATTCTATTCTATTCTATTCTATTCTATTCTATTCTACTCTACTCTACTCTACTCTACTCTACTCTACTCTACTCTACTCTGTGATTCTACGACAGTGGTTAAGAGGGAGTAATTAACTCATGGCCGGCCTGCGGTCAAACCCAGGATTTTCTGGCTCACAGCTCCTTTGCTTAACCACCACAGTAGCTGTTTGCCTGACCAGGCCAACAAAGCTAGCAGGCTTCTCAACTCCACTCAAGTGTTGCACTAAACAGCTGAGCACCAGGTGGAAAAGCACAGAGTCAGAGAGAGCTAGCAGGAGGCGAAGAGAGTTTCAGGTGTACGATTTTCTCCCCATTCGGTATGATGTTTAGGAGGCATCTGCTACTCCTTCTCCCCAAACACACATTTTTGTGGGTTTCCCTTCTGGTCTTTGAGTTGCTTCTCTCTGTGTGAAACAGTGCACATCTCTCTCTCTCTCTCTTTCTCTCTTTTTCCCTCTGGCTGGGTTCACATTACACGCTAACCTGCAGTCAGTGGTTGAGTGTGGGTTGTTGTTGAACTGTGGGTTGTTGTACCATGGATTATCGTGTTGTCTGAATGCAGCACATTTTCCTCAGGGAGGTTTGTTAACCATGCAGTGTGGCTTATTTTTCACCAATAAGCCACCTTGCAACCCCATGATTTGTTGGGTTGTTCACGGTGGTGAACAAGCCACCTTGTGGAAAATGTGCTGGATTCAGACAACCTGCTAACCCATGGTTCAACAAGAACCGACAGTTCAACAACCCACACTCAACCATTGAGTGTGGGTTAGCATGTTGTGTGAACCCAGCCTCTCTCTTTTATGGATTTCCCATTAGATTTCTGTGAGTAGTGCTAGGGATGGGTAGGAGGTAGATTTGTATCTACTGGTCATTCTCTGGGCGATCTGCAGTAGATTGGAAAGGATTTCTGACTCTCAGTTGTTTAACAATAACAGCAACAAAATGATCCCTATCCCGCCCTAAATTCTACTGCTGAAAAGCTGGGAGTTGAGTTCTGTGTGGAATGACTGTGAGTTCTGTTCAGTTCCAGCACTCAAAACCAATTCCTGGGCTCTGAATTCTTTAAGCCTACGTGTATGTCTTTAGCACCAGGCTTTGACTGGTGGATCTCAGGGTTCCTGTAATGAAGTCTTCCCACCCTTGAGGTTGGGCTGTCCACTTGAGTTGTCCTAAGGCAACACTTGGCCAGCCTCTTAGACTGGACAAGAGAGTGTTGAGAGCCCAATTATATTGCGGTGATGTGTCACCATGGGCAGTGGTGTAGCGGAGCCAGTGGAGGCTGGTGGCTCTTATGTCAGTGGGGTGGTGAATCTGCTCCAGGTTTCAGTAAGAACTCTAAAGGAGTGATCCAAGGTGCGAAACACCTTGGAAAGCTCCTTTAGAGTTTTGACTGGTTCGGACTGAAACACCTTGGATAGCTCCTTGAGAGTTCTGACTGGTTCTGACCTTGGATAGCTCCTTGAGAGTTCTGACTGGTTCTGACCTTGGATAGCTCTTTGAGAGTTCTGACTGGTTCTGACCTTGGATAGCACCTTGAGAGTTCTGACTGGTTCCGACTGAAGCACCTTGGATAGCTCCTTGAGAGTTCTGACTTGTTCTGACCTTGGATAGCTCTTTGAGAGTTCTGACTGGTTCTGACCTTGGATAGCACCTTGAGAGTTTTGACTGGTTCTGACTGAAGCACCTTGGATAGGTCCTGGAGAGTTCTGACTGGTTCCGACTGAAGCACCTTGGATAGCTCCTTGAGAGTTCTGACTGGTTCTGACCTTGGATAGCTCCTTGAGAGTTCTGACTGGTTCTGACCTTGGATAGGTCTTTGAGAGTTCTGACTGGTTCTGACTGAAGCACCTTGGATAGGTCCTGGAGAGTTCTGACTGGTTCTGACCTTGGATAGCTCCTGGAGAGTTCTGACTGGTTCCGACTGAAGCACCTTGGATAGCTCTTTGAGAGTTCTGACTGGTTCTGACCTTGGATAGCTCCTGGAGAGTTCTGACTGGTTCCGACTGAAGCACCTTGGATAGCTCCTTGAGAGTTCTGACTGGTTCCGACTGAAGCACCTTGGATAGCTCCTTGAGAGTTCTGACTGGTTCTGACCTTGGATAGGTCTTTGAGAGTTCTGACTGGTTCTGACTGAAGCACCTTGGATAGGTCCTGGAGAGTTCTGACTGGTTCTGACCTTGGATAGCTCCTGGAGAGTTCTGACTGGTTCCGACTGAAACCCAGAGCAGATTCACTGCCCCATTGACACTGGAGCCACCAGCCTCCACCGCATAATGATAATGATAAAACAGGGCTGGCCCAAAACATTTTGCTGTCTGAAGCGAAGGACAAGATGGTGCCCCCTCCCATTCCATGTACAGAAGCTGATCAGACTGGCAGCTAAACCTGACTTTCGCACTGGTGACGGGCCAGCATCTCCCACGGCACCTGAGGGCAGCAGGTAGGTTAGTGGTGCAGGGCAGGCCACGTAGCACATGCTGCTCTGTACTCTTGCCACCATTCCCCATCTCAATGGCATTGGCTACCTCACTCTGCCTAATGGTAGGGCTGGCCCTGAATAACAATAATACATATTTTTATGCATTGCCATCTATCCACATGGTACTTTACAAAGAATAAGGGGACATCCCTGCCCCAAGAGGGTTACAATATAGAAACAGACACAAGGGAGACAGCAGAAGAGAGGAAAGGAAATGGGAGCAAGACTAAACAGTGGAGGAATATGAGCTTATTATTTTGGCTATATCTAATGTGCAATCCTTTACATATCTAGCCAGAAGTAAACGCCATTGAGTTCAATGGGATGTACTTCCAACTAAGTGGGTATAGCAGCCTTTGAACATGGTACCTGCCAGATGTTTTGGACTCCAACTCCATTCAGCTCCAGCCTGCATGGCCAGTGGTCAAGGATGATGGGAGTTGTAGTCAAGAGGGCAGCACATTAGGGAAGACTTGGGATAGGGCTGCAGCCTTAGTTACAGATGGGTATTGGAACTAGGGGATTTTGCCAAAGGCTCTGTGGGAGTGGTAGGTTTTAAGGAAGGATTCTGAGGTTTTGCCATTATGGTGGGCCTTTTTGTTAGTTTGCAAATGAAAAAGGGCACACAAGCTCAGAACTTGAGCTTTGGCCTTTGAGATCCTGGCCCAGATGGCACCAGGGGGAGGTTGCATGTTATAAGCCATGATGAGAGGGAGCAGGGGAGTTGCCGGCACTCATGTAGATTTCTGATTTATAATGAACTTTCCTGGAGCAAAGCGACCGTTATCTCGATGCCATAAAGCAGGAAAAACTTCCAAGGGTGCAACTAGCAACTGCAAACATGTGTTCACACAGGTTCATCTGCGCCTCTGGAAGTAAACCCCCTCAGACTCTCCCAAATCAGAAATACCATTACACACAATATGATCACCGGCCTGGTGAGAGCCGTTAGGCCAGGAGCAACAGCAGTGTGCGTTAATCAAAGCCAGAGCGAGAACAACCCAAACCAGCCAGTTGGCGTTAAATGTTGCCCCCAGGAAATTAATGAGCAGATGACAGGCAGTTATTTGTCCCTCTCTATAAAGCTCCTGGAATATTTATGGCCTGGTCTTGGTTCTCAAGAAAGGCATCAAAAAAGCTCGGGAGAAGAATGGGAAGAAAGATGTGTTTAAAAAAGAGAGAGAATAGGAAAGGGAGGTGGTGGCGGGGGGAAAATCATGGTAACTGATCAGGGAAAGCTTAAATGAGCAAAGCAGAGAGTGGTTGGCAGAATGACATAGTTGTCTGTCTGTGACGAAAGCAAAGAATCTATAGAGCTCTGGAGGATTTCAAAAAAACAACAACACAACTCAAAGTGGGAGAATTATATTCTAAGCTTGAATCCTATCTATCTATCTATCTATCTATCTATCTATCTATCTATCTATCTATCTATCATCTATCTATCGCATTTATATCCCACTTTATTCCTCTTGCAAGGAACCCAAGGTGGCTTACATTATCCTCCTCCTCTCCATTTTATCCTCACAACAACAACCCTGTGAGGTAAGCTGGCCTGAGAGTCTGTGACTGGTCCAAAGTCACCCAGTGAGCTTCCATGGCCGAGTGGGGACTAGAACCCGGATCTCCTGACTCCCAGTCCAACACTCTCACCACTGCACCACGCTGGCTAATATACTCACCTGGCAGGAGGCCCTGCCACAAGTGACAGATTTTGGGGATATGATTAAAAGGCAGCAAATTGTCAATAATTGAATGGAGTGTTCCCCCTGCCCCGCACTGTAATGTGCATCTCCATGGCAAAACTCTCTCTTAGCGCAGGGAGGGCAATCCCAAGCCCAACGTTGCGGAGGAGCTGCCTTTGCTGATCTTGAGGCAGATCAAGGGGAGCCTGGGCCCTCAAGGAAGGCAGCCACCATCCCTGCCTCTGAAGACAGTGGAGGCTGGTGGCTCTGATTTCAGTGGGGCTGTGAATCCATTCTGGGTTTCAGCCAGAACCAGCCAGAACTCTAAAGGAGCTATCCAAGGTGCTGAACCCTATGCCCCCAATAGGTCCCTGGGCAAAATGGACTTTTGGAATGATCTGACAAGGCTCTTCCTATGTTTACACATGAGATTCACAATATTCATTCATTCATTCATTCATTCATTCATTCATTTCATTTATGACCCACGTTTTTTCCTCCTAAAGGAACCCAAGGCGGCATACATGATCCTCCTCCTCCTCCATTTTATCCTCACAACAACAACCCTGTGAGGTGGTTTGGGTTGAGGGTCTGTGACTGGCCCAAAGTCACCCAGTGAGCTTCCATAGCCAAGTGGGGACTAGAACCTGGATCTCCCGACTCCCAGTCCAACACTCTCACCACCACACCATGCTGGCTAATATACTTACCTGGCAGGAGGCCCTGCCACAAGTGACAGATTTTGGGGATATGATTAAAAGGCAGCAAATGGTCAATAATTGAATGAAGTGTTTCCCCCGCCCCGCACTGTAATGTGCATCTCCATGGCAGAACTGTCTCTTAGCGCAGGGGGGGCAATCCCCAGATCATGGGCCTCATCCAGCATGCAGAGGGTTGGGCACCCTCTGCAGGGCCCCTCCCCTCCCCAAGCCCCACTCCCTGTCCTGGGGAGAGGAACCCCCAGGTTATCTCCAATCGGAGATAACAAGGGGATTCCCCTGTGCACACTTAGGCTGTGCTCTTGGCTCACATCCAACAGGCTCAGCTTCTGTCCCCTGCAAACTGGGAGCACCCTGAAATATGTCCTAGAATCCCCTGCAACCTAAGAGTCTCATGGAGCAGACATGCAGGGACTCTTTGACAAGATGGACATGGAAAGACTTTCACTAGGGGCAAAAAAATCAATTCTTTATTATTTTTTCACCACCACTGGGCAGAGTGGCATTTAGTGCCATTTCCCCCCCTTGCATCAGGCACCCAAATGCCTTGGAACCCCTCTGCTCCCCATCAAGTCTAGTAGAAATGAGTAGGCTGGTTCATGTCAAGTTAAAAAATGGGATTATAGTTCAGTGGAAGACTCCACATTTTTCAAGCAGAAAGTCTCAGAATCCAATACCTGGCATATCATTCATTCATTCATTCATTCGCCAGTTGGGGTGGTGAACATAAGTCAAAACCTCCCAAAGATTGTGGTGAACATAATTCCAAACATTTCATTCTCACAACAGTCTTGTGAGATTGTTTTGGTTGAGAGAAAGAAACAGTGTGTGTATGATTGGTTCAAGGTTCACCAGCTGAGTGAGAATTCGAACGTGCATCACCCTAATCCCAGTCTGACACTCTGACACAGTGGTCCCCAACCTTGCCTCCCCAGATGTTGCTGGGATACAGCTCTCATCACCCCTGACCATTGACCATGCTGGCTGGGGCTCGTGGGAGTTGTAGTCCAACACCATCTGTGGATCCAAATATGGATGGGTGAATGAGCAATGTTCAAGATCACTAGGATTCTCTGAATGTTTTTATTTATTTATTTATTTATTTATTTATCTGTATACTGCCCCACATCTAAACATATTGTGGAGTGGTGAACAACAAGAGGTAAAATGAACAAAAGATAAAAAGAACAAAACATGATATTTACATTATTCTGTAAAAAACAGAGTGCCAATCAGAGACTGGTTAAGCAAGGAAGGCTTCCTGGAAAAGAGCTGTTTTCAGGAGGCACCAAAAACAACCCAGTGTTGGTGCCTGCCAGACCTCCAGTGGCAGGGAGTTCCACAGGATGGGAGGCACCGCACTGTTTTGCTGCTTGTTTCATGCCTGATTCCTGTTTGCGTTTGTGATCGCTGCTCACTCTGTGTGAACAGGGAAAGTATGCAAATCAAGCAGTGATCAAAAGTGAAATTTGTGCAACTTTCCCCCAATTTGCGCAACTTTCCTCCATAGACTAAAACAGAGCTGATTTAATCTACAGAGGAAATTTGTGCAAATTAGGAAATTCGCACAACACTGAACTGGGAAAGATGCACAGATCAAATGCGAGCACATGTCTGGCAATTTGTGAACATGTTTGGCAGATGTTTGCTCACGATTGCATTTGGGGATTTGAACAGGGCATACTCTCATGTTTTACAAGCAAAACCAAAATTCTTATACATCACTAGACCCAAGGTTGGGAACCTCTTCAAGCACACTGGCTCTCCAGTTAAAAGAATCAAGTAGCAAGTGATGGGAAAGCCCCTTCTCTTTCCAAAGCCCTGAGGAGCCATTGCTTATCCAAACAGGCCATCCTGGGCTAGATGGACAAATCTGAGCCAGTGAAAGGCAGCTTCCTAGGATGTGCTGAATTGGGACCAGCCAGGTTCTCCCACAAAATTCTGTTCAAGAAACAAGCCTGCTTGTTATTTTTAGCCCTAAAGAGCCATCCTCTTTTTCACATTCTCTTCTCCCATCTTCACCTTCCTACATGGCTCCCTACCTTTCTTCCCATGGGGGAGGCAACTCAGTAGTTTATCACTTCTATAACAGGAAAATCAAACTCACTGAAAATGTCAAATAACAACATTTTTTTAAAAAAACAACAATAACAAACCATTTTTTTTTCCTCCTGTGGAGACCAGAAAGCCATACATCTCCTGGAAGAGCTGCCATCATCCTGATAAAACATCTTGCAGCATTTGATATCTCACTTTCTCTCTATTCTTTCTTGCTGGCCCATCTGTTCTTCCAGGAAGTGGGTGATTTGTCTTGGGCATGTGGTGGTGGTGGTGGTCAGGGTGGGATGTTGAGATCAGCAGCCAGTGTGAGGTGCTGCACCTCTGTAGACAATGCGATAACTGCACGTAAGCTAAGACCCTCTATATAGCAGGGGGTGGCAGGAAGCATGGGAGAAAACCAGAAAAGGAATTACAGGTGCAGCCAGGAGTGGAATGAAAAACAGCTGAGAGGGGGTGAGGACTAGGCTGTGAGCAGCATTCTGAGGTTTTCTGGGAACCAGGAACAGCCAGGGGTTAGGATTGAAGAGTTAGTCAGAACCACAGGACAATGGGGAGTGAGGAATGTGGGATGAGTCAGGACTGAAGGACAACCCAGGAGGCAAGATTGAGGAGCAAACCCAGAGTCAGCATCAAAGAGCAACCAAGGACACAGGAACACACCAATGCTCAGCTGGGACAGGGAGCCCTTTTATCAGGGCCAGCTCTCCAATGAGGCAAAGTGAATCCCCTGCTCAGGTGGCAAATTGGGAGGTGTGGCAGATTACACACCTCGCTGCTGGAAGGGCCCCTGTGGGCACTGCCCCTAACACCCCCCCTCCCTGCTGAGGCAAAGCCCACAGAGGGAGAGTGGCCAGGAAGCAGGGCTCCTTGGAGGAACACCGCCCCCTTGTGCTCTGAGCCCTCTCGCAAAGGGAGAGATCCGGTGGGTGGGTTTTCCAGAGAGGCACCCAAGCCCAAATGGCATGCTTTGAGGGGTCCTTCCTCAAAGTGAGACATTGCGAGATGGCCTGGGAGACTGTCTGTACCTCACAATGACTTGCTTTGAGGAAGGACCCTCAAAATGCTGCATTTGGGCCTGGGCACCTCTCCGGAGTGGCCAGCTGCCCCATCTCTCATGCCGGGAGCAGGGGGAGGCAAGTGGTATGCATCCTCCTGCCTGAGGTGGTGAGTCTTCTTGCACCACCCTTGCCTTTTATACTCCTTGGCCAGGAACATCCAATGGCCAGCCTGGGTGGGCGAGGTTAGTCCAGGGCCTTGACTGAGAAACTGCCACCCGCATTTCAAAGGTTAACCACATAGGCGAGTTGCACCTTGATCCAGCAGGTCCTGACAGATGGAGCCAACTGGCTCTGTTCTTGACCTGGACCTTCTCACCCATTGCTCCTAGGGAATGTCTGTATAAAGGAGTAGCCTTGAAAGGGTCCAGAGATCTTGAACAAGGAATTCAGGCAGTGGAACTGCTATTCCTGGCATCTGCAGGAGCCACCATAGCTCAGTGGCAGAGCGCATGGTTGGCATGCGGAAGGTCCCAGGTTCAACTGCAAGAACCTCCAGTTTAAAAGGCTCAGGCAGTAGGTAGTGAGAAAGACCTCGGCTTGAGACCCTGGAAGCCACTGCCACTTGGAGTAGCCAACACTGGGCTAGCCTGACAATAATTTGACCTGGCCTAAAGCAGGTTCCTATGTTCCTTTGAAGTGCTGTGGTAGCTTGTTTGAGGATAGAACAGATGGCTTGCCTTCTATTGCACTTCAGTGCCACCAGAGAGCATGGCCAGAAGGTAGTATTGCAGCCAACAACTTGGCATGGGTCAAGTCACACAAGGGGCCAAATGGGCTCTCCCTTGTTTGATAAAGCTCCTGCCATAGTTCCTCAGTCCAGGCCACTCTCAGACAGCTCGCCCTTGCTTGCCCACCAAAAGTACCACCTTGTCTACAGACCACCACATCCCTGACACCCCCTTCCTTTCTGGAGCATCAACAGCCAAGGATGGCTCTTCTTCATCTTCGCCCCAGCCAGCAAGTTACAAACTGAAGACATGAGGAGACTGCAGTGATAAAGTCCTTGAGGGGAGTTCAATGCTTGCATCCCAGGGTGACATCCACTGATCCATGTCTAGGAATATGGTCCAGGGCTGACGCCAGGGGTTGGCATTTCTGGACACCTGCCGAGGTCCATATCCCAGTAGGGTCCCCCACTGCTGACCACCAGAGCCTCATGGCCCTGTTGCTGCTTCTCTTGCCATTGTCTCCTGCTCCATCCCTCTGGGCCCAAAGAAGGAGTGCCATCGAACAGTGCAGTGAGCAGAAGGAATAACAGCTGCCACTGACTGGGTTCACACAACACAATAACCCACACTCAAGGGTTGAGTATGCATTGACGTTGAACCATGGGTTGTGTTGAAATGGGGGTTGTCATGTTGTCTGAACCCAGCCGTGATAACAAGCCATGGTTTGTTAACCACAAACAGCCCGTGAAGAGAAGCCATGGTTTGTTAACCACAAACAGCCCGTGAAGAGAACCCATGGTTTGATGTTGGGTTGTGAACTATGGGTTGTTCATGGTTAACAAATCATGGTTTGTTATCATGGCTGGGTTCGGACAACATGACAACCCATGTTTTAGCGACATCCCATGGTTCAACAACAACCCAAACTCAACCCATACCATTGAGTGTGGGTTTTCGTGTTGTGTGAACCCAGTCACTGTCTGCACACTTGGTTGCCATTCCTCTCTGGGCAGCAGCAGTGGGGATCAGCAGAGGAAGAACAATTGGGCAATTGCAGGGAGGAAGGGAGGAGGAGCCTACTGAGGCCCTGGCACAGCCGACCCACACTCTGGACTGTGCAGAATGTGGATATGCTTCATTCCTGCTGGCACTGAGAGCTGAGGGAGCAGCCCTTGACTGTGGATTGTGATGATGCTACGAGGCCTCTGCCTTAACACCTTCGTCCTCTTGTGCAGGCAACACACAGCTTAAATACGCACAGCTTCCTTTGTTCCTTCTCTTTTTGCAGTCTTGCCAGCACTTTGCTGCTGAGATTCCCATGGCAAGCTCCTTGGGGCAGGGATGTGTCCTTTTCAGCTTGCGCTGCTCCGTAAGGCACCATGTGCAATGTGCGTGCATGTGGCCCACTGCCCGGCAGTGTGTGCGGCCCCCTCGGGGCCAAAAAGGTAGCGTGCGCCTAATGTACATGGAAGATGTTGCTCATTACCAGGTGCAAGAAGAGCTGTGCCAGGCTGCACCGATAGGGTGGGGAGGAGGGCCGCAGGACGCGAGGCTGCTGCATACTGAGTCAGACCATCCATGCATGTGGCGGAGTGCGGTCTGCTTTGAGGAGAGTCACCCAAGCCCAACGTTGTGGAGGAGCTGCCTTTGCTGATCTTGAGGCAGATCAAGGGGAGCCTGGGCCCTCGAGGAAGGCAGCCACCATCCCTGCCTCTGAAGACAGTGGAGGCTGGTGGCTCTGATTTCAGTGGGGCTGTGAATCCATTCTGGGTTTCAGTCAGAACCAGCCAGAACTCTAAAGGATCTATCCAAGGTGCTGAACTCTACCCCCCCAATAGGTCCCTGGAGCTGGCACTGCTGGGCAAAATGGACTTTTGGGATGAACTTACAAGGCTCTTCCTATGTTTACACATGAGATTCACAATATTCATTCATTCATTCATTCATTCATTTCATTTATGTCCCACCTTTTTTCCTCCTAAAGGAACCCAAGGCATGATCCTCCTCTTCCTCCATTTTGTCCTCACAACAACAACCCTGTGAGGTGGGTTGGGCTGAGAGTCTGTGACTGGCCCAAAGTCACCCAGTGAGTTTCCATGGCTGAGTGGGGACTAGAACCGGGATCTCCCGACTCCCAGTCCAACACTCTTGCCACTGCACCACACCAGCTCTCTGCACCACAATATCAATTGGATCATGTAAGATCTTTCAGGAGAAATGTCTCTTCAGATTCCAGGGCTGGGATAGGATGGGGGAGCACTTCTGAGGAGCTACAGCACCCTTTACTAACCTGGTGCCCTACAGATGTGGTGGACTACAACTCACACCATCCCCCAGCCAGAGAAGGCTGAACTACCATTTAGATGACCAAGCCTGATTCTGTTCCTCCAGCTTGCCATGCATAATGAAATGAAACAGAAATGAGAGCTCCCTCCACCTGCCCCGTGTGCTTAAGGAGAGTCTTGCTGGGCAAGATGCCCAAAGGACACCCTCTCCCCCCGGCTGTGGGCCAAAAGAAATCTCCTGGGCTATGAGCCAAGTGGAACTCCTGAAGGCTTCATGCCAAAGAGGGCACTCCGCACAGTCACGATCTGTGGGGACTCTTGCAGGCTCAGTTCCAATGAGTCTTCTTGGTGGTATACTAGAGGCCATCTCCTCCAATATCACCACTCCCACCACCTTTGTTCATCCAGTCAGGTCCTGTTACAGTTTCCATCTATCCATGTGATACAAACATCTGCTGGTAGGAGAAGCAGGACCTTCACAGCTGTGGCCCCAAGGCTGTAGAACTTAAGAACATAAGAAGAGCCATGCTGAATCAGACCAAGGGTCTGTCTAATCCAGCATTCTGTTTACACAGTGGCCAACCAGCTGTCGACCAAGAACCCACAAGCAGGACATGAGCATAACAGCACCCTTCCACCCATATTTCCCTGCAACTGGTGTACAAAGACTCAGTGCCTCTGGTCCTGGAGGTAGCACATAGCCATCAAGGCCATTGGTAGCCTTCTCCTCCAGGAACATTTCCAACCCCCTTTTAAAGTGATCCAAATTGGTGGCCATTGCTACATCCTGTGGTAGCAAATTCCCTAGTTTAACTATGTGCTGTGTGAATAAGTCCTTCCTTGTATCTGTCCTGGATCTCCCACCAATCAGTTTTTTTTTGTGTGGGTTGGACCCATAAGCTTCTCTTTGGAAATGTATAATCATCCTTCTTTGCTTGTGTTCCAGGAGACCAGGCAAGCCTTCTTTTTGTTTTGGCCTGACCTATGGGATGTTGCTCCTAGAAGGATATTTTGGAATGATAGATCATTATTTTGTTTTTATCTTGCTGTATACTTGATTTTAGGATTGCAGATTTATGTTTTGCAAGCTGCATATATAGAGGGAAGCAGCATATCAGTGGTTAAAAGAAATAAAGAAACTCAGTTTTTGTTGTGAACTGCAGGTTCTGCACGTGGCAATTTATATTTTTTTTAAATCAGGCAACGTGATTCTGATAAGCAAGGAGAAGAGGGAAAGGGTGAGCTCCAGGGGATTTTTAAAAAAGGTTCACAGCAGCCATGTCTTATGTAATGCCCTGAGTTTCCAGTGAGATAGCCAGTAATCCACCTGCTGGACATGAAACCATGAAGCACTGTTGTTGCCTGTTTGCCAGGATATATTTTGCTTTTCCACCGGCAGTGTTTGAGGAGAAAGACTGTAGTTCATGGGTTGGGCATCTGCTTTGCATGCAAACATTCCCAGGTTCTAACCCTGACCTCTCGTGGTCCAGCTGGGAGAGACCTCTGCCTGAGACCCTGGAGAGCTATATTAAGAAGTGGAATTAAAGGCATCTTAGGGCTAAAAGATGGACCCCAAGCCTGCAAAGTTCAAAGATTACTGCTGGAAGACAGTACTGTGCCTGGTGGACCAGTGGCCGGGCTCCACAGAAGGTCGCTTCTTGTGTTCCATTTACACTCCTCCGCTTCCTTTCTGCCCATGTCACTCACTCTCGGGAGACAGTAAGCAGAGTCAGTCGAGCTTCCCTGGGCACACATCTACCCCGCCTCCTTTTCCAGAGCCCCTGCCTGGCGGCTTTCTTGTTCTGTGCATCCAAGGCCACGGTGACCTGCTGGACCATCGCTCCCGTTTGGCTGCAGTCCTCGGAGAGGATTATCAGATCAATGCTTGCCAAGTCCTTGGGAGGTGCGGAGTGCATTCTGAATAAGTGCTGAGTGCTGGTTTTATTTAGGCAGAAGGATCCTTCTGAGCAGGAGCACAATGGCAGTGTGGATGTGTGTTTGTTGGGGGGGGGGGATAACTTTTAGCCACCATGTAAACTTCCTAATGGTAAGACCTGTTCGACAGTGGAACAGATGGCCAAGCAGACTGTTCTGGGATGCCTGCTAGCAGTGAATGCAGGCCATAGCCCTTGCCTTCTGTTGCTCTCCAGGTGTGCCAGGGATGTTTTAAGGGTGGCGGAGGTGATGCCTGTGACATTAAGCTGAGAAATTAAAACCGTGCTGCAGCTTCTTCATCATTTCCTTTTTTTTTCTTTTTCTTTTTCGGTAGTTCCAGTGCTGAGGGCTGGCCCTACCATTAGGCAAAGTAAAACAGCTGCCTCAGGTGGCAGAGGACGGTTGGTAGGCAGCTGCAGCAAGGTGTTGGGAGGCCAGAGCTGTGCGTGTGCCATGCAACCTGCTCCGCACCCCCCAAGCCAGCCTCCTGTCCTCACGTGTGGTGGAGGATGCAGTCCCATTGTCAGTGTTGAAGTAAGAGTCAGCTTCCAGTCTGGTTAGCTTTTCTGCATGGAATGGGAGGGGGTGCCCACCATCAGCAGTGTGCCAGCTCCAGGGTTTGAAGTTTCCTTGGGCAAGACACCCTCACTGAGCTGCCTTCCTCAGTGAGTCTCCCTTTCCACTGCCATTGTCACATGAGCTGCTATTGCTCCTCATCATATTTCTCGTCATAGAATCATAGAATAGTAGGGTTGGAAGGGGCCTGTAAGACCATTGAGTCCAACCCCCTGCTCAGTGCAGGAATCCAAGTCAGATCATCCCTGATGGATGGCTGTCCAGCCTCATCTTGAATGCCTCCAGTGTGGGAGAGCCCACCACCTCCCTAGGCAATTGGTTCCATTGTCACATTACTCAGAAGTTTTTCCTGATGTTCAGCCGGAATCTGGCTTCCTGGCCCATTATTCCGTGTCCTGCACTCTGGGATGATCAAGAAGAGATCCTGGCCTTCCTCTCTGTGACAACCTTTCAAGTACTTGAAGAGCACTATCCTATCTCCCCTCAGTCTTCTCTTCTCAAGGCTAAACATGCCCATTTCTTTCGGTCTCTCCTCATAGGGCTTTGTTTCCAGTCCCCTGATCATCTTCATTGCCCTCCTCTGAACCCTCTCCAACTTGTCTGCATCCTTCTTCAAGTGTGGTGCCCAGAACTGGACACAGTACTCCAGATGAGGCCTAACCAGTGCTGAGTAGAGGGGAACTAGTACTTCCCGGGATTTGGAAGCTATACTTCTATTAATGCAGCCCAAAACAGCAGTTGCCATTTTTCAGCCACATCACATTGTTGGCTCATATTCAGCTTGTGATCTACAACCATTCCAATATCCTTCTCGCTTGTAATATTATTGAGCCAAGCATCCTCCATCTTGTAACTGTGCATTTGGTTTCTTTTTCCTAGGTGTAGAACTTGGCATTTATCCCTGTTAAATTCCATTCTGTTGTTTTCTGACCAGTGCTCCAGTCTACCAAGATCACTTTGAATTTTGTTTCTGTCTTCCAAGGTATTAGCTATCCTGCCCAATTTTGTGTCATCTGCAGATGTGATCAGCATTCCCTGCACCTCCTCCTCCAAGTTATTAATACAAATGTTGAAGAGCACTGGGCCCAGGACTGAGCCCTGCGGTACCCTGCTCATTACCTCTCCCCAGTTTGAGAAGGTTCCACTGATAAACACTCTTGAGTCCGATTCTGTGGCTCCACTGGATCGTTGCTTCATCTAGCCCACTTTGAGCTAGTTTGCTCATCAGGACATCATGGGGCACTTTGTCGAAAGCTTTGCTGAAGTCGAGGTCTATTATGTCCACAGCATTCCACATCATTGCTCTCACTTGCTTGCTTGACAGGCAAGGAGACAGTGAGTGAGTAGGCAGTGGTATCTCCTGCTCCTCCTTCTCACCACCCCTGTTTTTCTGGGCCAGAGCAAAAGGCAGGTGAACAAGCAGGTTGCAGTGGTGAAGAGAAGGAGCAACTCCAGGGGGTTCTTGTCAGTGGGCTCCTGCTGGGGTGTGAGCTCTCGGCAGGTGCCTGACCACACCCACACTTGATGCCAGCCCTGACAATCACGTCTTTCAGCTCAGGCAGCAAAATGTCCCGTGTTAGAGCTTCCAGTGCGTACTCAAGCAGGAAGCTGGTATCCCAAGCCTCTTTCTTGAAGGAATGCCAGCCCTGTCTCTTCCACAGTCTGTATTCCAACTGCAAAACTGTTTCTCTCCAGCATGCCCACAAATCGGTGGGGGGAATTAATAACTAGTAGCCACCAGCCATTAAGGCTCATTTAATATAGCTTCTTTTAGCTATCACTGGCCACACAGGAACATCTTTATTCTTTTAGCTAAACAAGAACCTAGAAATGGTCCTCTCTGCACCATTTGGCACCACACACAAAATCACCGCCCACCCACCCCCTGTTTACAATGTATTTATAGTGCCTTTCATTTGAAATTGTGTGTGTGTGTGTGTTGTCTTTTTTGGATTAATTCTAGGGCTGAGTTGAAGGATTGGGATGCAGAGAGACACCATCCAGATGATTAAAGTGCAAGCTGAGATTGTATAGTTCAGCTTTCTCCCTAGTATGGATTTTTTCCCTATTGGCTTCCCCCCACCCCCTCAGATTTACTGCTCTCCAGGGTGTTCTTTTTCAATCCAAAATTGTCATTATTCGTTACATACGCGATGGGCATATCAATCACTCCAATCATTGGGAAGTGTGTACGGTTCCTTCCAAGCTGGCTTGGCAAAGCTCTGGAGAGCTAATACCTGGACCTGGAAAAAGAGCACATGCTCTCTATTGCTCAGCCCCAGGCATTGTTTTGAATGCCAGGGTCCAGGCTTGTAAAATGTGGAGTAATGTAGTGCCTCCAAACATGCACAAAGTGCATCCCATAACACCACTGGCATCTAAGCAGGTGTCAGCGCTGCCTCTTGCTTAGGATCTTAACCCTTCTTTTCATGACCTGGAACAGGCATTGAGTATCCCGCTGACATGGACTTTGTGTCCCATAGTGATCAACCACTAGCATTATCCAGGTGTCTCCACTGTAAAAAAGTGCCCTCCTTACTTATCATCCTTCCTGCAAGAAACTGAGGGTGGCAGACAAGGGGTTCTCCTCTCCATTTTATATCACAATGACAACAACGACCCTGTGAAGTAGGTTGGACCAAGACAACACAGCTTTCCTAAGGCCATCCAGCCATTCATATAACATAGCAGGAATTGAACCAGTGATCAGATTATGGGCTGGGGCTGGGGTGAGGATTCCTCCCCCTATCTTTTGTATGACACCCCCTTAGCTGCCATTTATAGAACATAAGAACATCAGAAGAGCCATGCTGGATCAGACCAAGGGTCCATCTACTCCAGCATTCTGTTCCCACTGTGGCCAACCAGCTGCCCACCAGAAACCCACAAGCAGGACGTGAGTGCAACAGCACCCTCCCATTCATGTTCCCCAGCAACTGGTGTACATAGGCATACTGCCTCTGATACTGGAGGTAGCATATCACCATCAGGACTAGTAGCCACTGAGAGCCGTATCCTCGATGAATTTGTCCAATCCTCCTTTAAAGCCATCCAAATTGGTGGCCATCACTACATCTTGTGGTAGTGAATTCTATATGGGTCATGTGAAGATGTCCTTCCTTTTATCTCTCCTGAAGCTCCCACCAATCAACTTCATGGGTTGACCCCTTTGGGCTCTAGTATTATGAGAAAGCGAGAAAAATGTTTCCCTATCCATTTTCTTCACACCATGCAAACCTACACCTACAGGGAGGGAACATGATTCAGCTACAATTGAAGGTGTCAGGGGATTTTGTTCACAGCCCCCATCTTTCCTCCCCAGAATCATAGAGCTGGAAAGGACCTTGGATTATGACAATTGAATACATTAGACAACTTGCTTGGTTTATCATGGTTGCTAGGGGTTTGTTACAAAATAAAGAATGTAAGCACAAAACTGGGGAAATGAACTGTAGAGGCATGGAAGGAATATACAGTATGGAAATTCTGCACTAGAACAGAATCCCCACATGGTTAAAACTTTAGAAGCAATGGCCCACACAATTCCAACTTTCTTATCAGAACCATTGAGGACTAGAAACTTGTTAGGTTTTACAATTTTAATAGAGATTTTCTTGATTGGCAACTGATTATATATTTTTTGAAGTGCATTGGGCCTTGATGATGGAAGCCCCATTTTCCTCTTCATACTCTTACCTTCTTCCTCCTAGTTCCACCCCCAATGCTCAGCCTGAAATGGATCTATTTGGTGTATCAACCAACCTGCATGGCTCTGGTTTTGGATCCACTAATTATTAAGGCAACAACAAGATTTAACTGAGCCCTCCGTCAGTCAATCAAATGACCTGAAGCTTGCTTTGGCTAGAAGCAGAACACAGAACACAGACAGTGTCCAGAAATTCTTGGAAGTTAAAGATATAGAATCCAGCTCCTTTGTAATCCATTCCACCTTTTACATTTTCTTTCTTTTCTAACCCTTTGACTTGCTAAAATGCTAATGTTATTAGCAATAATTGATTGGCTTGTAGTAAGCTGTATTTCTCCTACAAATATAGCTGCAGGATGGGAAGGGAGAAGTCCTGCCTGCAGTTTTTTGGATGTTCTTTCCTCCCCTGAGCATGTCTTAATAGATCACCCTTGGTTCAGTGCTACTGTGAATGTGGCAGAGAAGTGGGGAGATGCATCCCCTCTCTTTCTAGTGAAAAGAAGGAAAATCAAAGTGGCTGTGTGAATCACTTCCTTGATCCACCCCAGAACCTGGCATGGTAGGGCGGGTGCTCAAGACCTGTCTATATTTGGAGGATTCACCAAGCTGCACCTTGTACCAGGGTGTACTCGCCAATCCTGCCCATTCTGTACCGATTACCCAGAGTTAGGAGACCAGTCAGAAGGGCTGGATTAAGAATGGTAGAAGTAAGCAAATGGCATGGAAGAGGAACATCTCTTTCCCCCAGAGAGAGACTCATGTCCAAGGTCAGGGCCAGCCCAAGACATTTTGCTGCCTGAGGCAAGGGATAAGATGGTGCTTCCTCCTTTTTCCATGCACAGAAGCTGACCACATTGACAACTGAATCTAATGTCAACACTGGTAACCGGACAATGTCCTCCACCGCACCTGAGGGCCGCACAGAGCAGGTCATGTGGCACACACTGCTCTGTCCTCCAATACATTGACACCACTCCCTCTCCCCCCACCAGCCTTTTTCACCTGAGAAAACTGCCTCGCTCTGCCTAATGGAAGGGCCAGCCCTGCCCAAGTCTTCCGGTCCAGGGGATCGAAAAGAACAAAACACCCACAGGCTGGACCTTCATTAACCGTCTGATTTGGAGAAGTGGGAAGGGCAGACATAGCTTTAGGCAGAGTCTGGGATAGAAATTGAAGGAAGGAAGGAGATTTAGGCAGAAATGAAATGATTTTGGCAGAATCCCTGTGAGAACTTGCTAAAGGACAAAAGAAGACCCCTGCTGGACCAAAGCAAAGGTTCATTTCATTAACCAGGGCATAGTCTGAAGGAGGGATGTGCACCTTTTCGAAGGGGTGATTTGCAGTGGGGGGGAGGCGCTCTGCACCTCCCCTTGAAATCCTAACCTGGTTGGCTCCACTCCGCGGCAACTCCACAGAGCCGCCAGCCGGGTGCATTCTCAGGCATGCGGAGCCTGCGGATGCAAATGGCAGCGGCTACGGCGGCCACCATTTGCGTTCCTGTGTTTTTGCCGTGATTGGCTACATAAATATTTACGTAGCCTATCACGGCAAAAAACGGGCGCAAATGGCATAGCGGCTGCCCTTTGCGCCCCTGTCTTTCGCTGCGATAGGCTACGTAAATATTTACGTAGCCTATCACAGCAAAAAAACAGGGGCGCAAATAGTGGTGGCTATGGCGGCAGCCATTTGCGTTCCCTTTTTTTGCCGCAATAGGCTACGTAAATATTTACGTAGCCTATCACGGCCTCCGCAGGGACGCAAATGGCATCCCTGCATTAGTCTTGATAGGCTACGTAAGTATTTTCCTAGCCTATCACGGCAAAAATGGGGAAGCGAATGGTGGCCGCAGACGGGGCTGCCATTCACAAAGCAGTGCGAATGGCACCAGGTAAGTGTTTTGTGTGCCTTTTGCGGGGTGGGGTGGGGGCTTCGTTCTGCCACGGATTTTGGGGGGCCGAATGCACTGGCATTTGGTCTCACTGAGATCCGTGGCAGAATCCTCTGACATCCCTAGTCTGAAGGCCCATGAGGCAGCCTCCTTGCTGAAGCTAAGCAGTTTTGGGTCTGGTCAGTGCTTGGAGGGGAGACCCCCTGGGAACCACATGTAGCCACCTTGAGTTCCATGATGGAAGAAAGGTGGGATATAAATGTAATAAAATAAATAAATAAAATAAATAAAACCATCCTTTGTCTTCCCACACAATGGCTAACCAGATACTACTGGGAAGGTCACAAGCAGGGCATGAAGGCAAAAGCAAGGTGTAGCAGTTGGGTTTGGACTGGGGAGCTCTAACAATAGTGTTAGGATTTGAGGGAACTAAAGCCCTAGTCTTCACTGAGGTGGCAAATCTGTATCTGGGCTGTACCTATTCAAATTGTGGTGTGGGATGGGACGGGGGGAGTTATAAGTTGGAATGCAGTTAAAAAAAATCCCTGCACATTAAACTAACTAACTAACTAACTAACATGCCAGTGAGGAGGATGCTGTTTTAGCCTCCTATTTGATGTGCTACTTTTCTCATGTTCAGGGAACTGTTACATATGGGAATCCCCTTTGAACAACATTTTTCCCCGAACAGCTCCAGCACTGGGGTACCTGGGTCTGGGAGCCAGTGCTAGCATTTCCCACAAAGCCCTGGATCAGGTGCATTCTGGGAAATAAATATGTCAGCCCACAGGCTCCCCCACTGAGGGCTGCATAGCAATAATTCAACTTTGCTGTTGCCACTGCCACAACTAGGTAAGCTTGCTGGGATGCGGCACTGACATAGGAGGAGGCCCACCAGCAGGAACTTGGCCAAGAGCTCCCTCAAGCTTGAAACCAGCCCTGAATAGCTAGTCTGTGCATGTGTGTGTGTGTGTGTGTGTGTGTGTGAGGGTGGGAGGGAGGGAGGGAGGGAGGGAGATAAGGGTCATGACTAGGCAGGGTGGAGGAATCCATTTGCGGGGTGGAGCTCAATGAGCCTTCACTGGCTCAGCCACTGGACTTCAGTTTGTCTTCTGCTAGCTAGCCCAACTCGATCTGCAGCGAGTCAGGCCATCTAATAGTTTTTTGGTGTGTTTTTTTTAATTTGCACAAATTACACACATTTCAGCCGTAATTTCTGCACATCGTACAAATTGTGGCCATAATTTCCGCAAATCACTCAAATTTGCACAAATGGAAGCTGTAACTTGTGCAAATCTCAATTTGCACAAATCATGCCCCCCCCCCAACTTACATAAAAAGTCCCAGGAGTTCGGGGAAAACCCGCAGCTTGGCTTACAAATGCAAGCCAAGCCGGGCGTGCTATGACACTCCGATGAGCCCTCAAAGGACTGGATTTCCTGGTGACGGAGATCCCTAATTATGGCTGGAGGAGGCCTGCGAGCAGATCTGTGAGACGGCAATGAACTCTGGCTGCTGGAGCTTTTGGCGAGGGACCTGTGGATAGGAGATGGGGAGCTGAGCGCCAGAACAGCAGGGGGTGCCATGGGCAAAGCCGGAGGGCCAAGTGGCCGTGCTCCTCTGAAACCTTCCATTGAAGAGTCACAGGCTCCTCAGTTGCAGTCAATAGACCCAACACCAGCAGCTCATCTATTTATAAGCCTGACAAAAGGCCAAAGCGAAGCACTTGGCTGGGGACGCTAATCCCTGACACTGTTCTCCATTGTCTGCTGCTCCTTTGGCAGCTTCCTCCCCCGTCGACGCACATGCTCCCCATTCTAGCCCAGCAGCTGGACGAAATGCTCCGCCAGAGAGGGCACTTGTAGGGCAGCAGCTGGGACTGGGAGCCAAGCGGCCCCTGGAGGGCACGTGCTGCGGCGGCTGCACCAGCAGCCTCGCTTCTGCTGGGCAACTCCGGGAGAAGCAAGTCCTGTTGCAAACCCTGAAGCTGCTAGCTAGGGCCAGTGCCGGTGCCAGGATCTGGAGGGGTCTTGGGCAAGACCCCCTCCGTGGGCCCCCTCCCTCAGCGAGTCCACCTTCTCACCATCCTTGTAATTGCTCCTCGTCCTCTTTCTCACCTTGCTGCCACTTCCTTGCTTGACAGGGAAAGAGCCTGGGAGCATGGAGGCGGTGGCATCTACTGCCCCTCCTTCTTGCTGCTGCCACCGCTGTCTGGACCAGAGCAAGAGGCAGGTTGCAATGGTGAAGAGGAGGGGGGCATGGTTCTCCATGGGCCCCTGCTGGTGTGCAGCTGCCCAACCATGCCTGCCTTGATGGGGGTGGCATTTTGCAAGAAGCAGCACTTTGGCTGCAGCCATGGATGGGAGAAATATTTCTGCGCCCACCTCTGGATCGCTGTTGGTAGGGGCGCGGCAGCAGTAGGAAGGAGGCATCGTGTGTCTGAAGGGTCCCCCATCGTGATCCAACAAGCTGCAGGGTGAACAAAGAGGCAGCTGTGCTTTAAACAGTGACTATGACCAATTCTGGTGGACAATCCCACCTTGGCAGCTCTGTTGCTGTTTTGTTCTAAGATATTTTGGGATAAGCTCACCAACTTGCCAGAGTCTTCCTAGAGCAACCAGCTAATGCCTTCTTCTATCAGGGAACTAGGGCAGGATCTCAAAGGGCAGAACTCCAGGTTTTGCCCTGGCTCCACCCTTGAATTGCAAGTTCACCCTGGCTCTTCTTTCTGGCTTCACCTATGGCAGCAGTGGGGAACCTCAGGCTCAGTGGCCAATTCCAGCTAACCTGGGGTTCCCCAGAAGGCCATGCCATTTCCCCCAACCACTGATTGTTTGGTTGTTCCCCAGCTAAAAAATGCCTCTCCTAAGGCTCAGATCTATCTATCTATCTATCTATCTATCTATCTATCTATCTATATCCATCCATCCATCCATCCATCCATCCCAATAGCTGAAGCTCTCTGGGCGGTTCACAAAAATTAAAACCACAGAGTGCAGCATAAAACAAATATAAAATAAGAAAGCTTAAAAGCAGAATATAACAGTACAACCAGAATAAAACCTAGCAGCGGTGCAGAGATTTACTTCTTCTTGCTCTGGCCCAGACATACGATTGTACCCTGAAGCTGCAGCATGCTGGTATTTGGGTATTTTTCACCCCACCCCCTTTGCCTCTGGCCCTGCTCATCACTGGAATGCAGCCCCTGTGACCTTCTCCAAATCTGACCTCAGGCAGAAAAAGTTCCCCTGCCCCTGATCTAGGGAATCATCTCAGCTGGGAGGTGGTACAGAAATTTACTTTAATTAATTAATTAATTAAGGGAGGAAGGGACTATATTTAGGGAATGTGTGCTTGGCAACTTCCTTTCGGTACCCCAGGACAAAAGTCTCCTGCCTTGCTGAACCTTGATCCTGTTGTCTTAGCATTCTGTTTTTCTACTTTGCTCTTGGCCTTGTGGCTTCCCAGAGCAAAGTACGTCTTCCTCCATACGTCTGCTCTGAAAGTGGCCATGATACAGCTGCTTGTTTGTGCGATTTGAGGCCGACTTTCCTCCTCCTCTGAAAACACTGGAAGTTGGCCAATGGCAGCTGGCCCAGTGATTTTCCTCTACAGGGAGGGCCAACAAGTCTGCTGCTAAAGTATGTAGGAGGAGAGAGGGGCATAGATCTCTCTTAGCATGTCAGGATCATATCTGGGAATATTGTTTGCCTGCCAAGTTCCTTGCTCCACTGGCTTGAAGAGGATCAATATCCCAGCCCTTAGCAATGCAAGGGGAGCCAAGGAGCATGCATGCGTGTAAGGGTGTGCATGAGTGCACCTGAACACATTATGTACTTGTGCATGCTTTGAATCTTCCTGCTTTGGGAGTCTCAAGAAAAATCTGGGAAGGCATCAACCAGTACATTAGTGTGTGTGTGTTTTAAGGGACATGATATTCAATTAATTCACACCTGCATGCATGTCGCTTGATTTTTATATGCATGATTTCTGTACACTTGGGCCAGGTTCACATACGCACTTGCTTACTTGCACTCTTGATGACCAGTAGTCGAGAGTGCCCTGAAAAGCATTGCATCTTGAAGTGGCAGGGCATGAAATGAAAGTTCTGTTGTTGGTGTGAGATCTTGGTGGCCCATTTCCATATACAAATCAACACTTGAGGTTTCTGGCAACATGCATGTATGAACCAACCCTTAGAGTGGCAGACTAGAATGTGATGTTTTGGATACTTCCTAGTTACATGGTTGTGTTTTTCCCATTGCCCCCTGAAATAAGTCCTACTGAAACCAATGGGATCTACTTCTGAATAAACATGTTTGTTTGTTTGTTTATATTACTTATATACCACTTAATATAATAAAACTCTAAGTGGTTTTGCTGTTATCTGATGTCCTCTTGTTCCCATAGCTGCTGCTTCCATTTCTCTTCTCCTTTGCCCTCACTGTCCTTGACTTCATTTGCCTACACTGAGGTTTAATCCTATTGCCTGTGACCACCCATGTGGTTTTCTCAATGAGCACCTGTGACAAGATGATGGTGAATATAGCATCACAGCATCAACAAGATCACATGTATCATTACAGCCATTAACGTAAATGGCACTGAAAGCAAATGATGCTGTGGACAGCGAGGGCGAAGAATGAGGACAATGGGACTGAGAAGAACGGCAAAGCATTATGTTTGCAATGAGTACCAAAAGGAGAAAATGTTTTTTGATACACATAGAACATAAGAACATCAGAAAAGCTGTGCTGAATCAGATCAAAGGCCTATCTACTCCAGTATTCTGTCACCAGAGTGGCTAGCTAGATGCCTGCAGGAAGCCCCAAAGCAGGACATGAATGCGATGGCACCCTCCCACATGTATTTTCCAGCAAATGGTATTGACTATTGAGAGGCATACTGCCTCGGATACTGGGGGTAGCATATAGCCATCTGGACTAGTAGCAATCTATAGCCTTCTCCTCCATGAATTTGTCTAACTTCCTTTTAAAGCCATCCAAATTGGCTGCTACATCTTGTGGCAGTGAATTCCATAGTTTAACTATCCGCCGTGTGAAGAAGTATTTCCTTTCATCTGTCCCAAATCTTCCACCATTCAGCTTCATGGGATGACCTCAGGTTGTAGTATTATGACAGAGGGATAGATTAAATGGTTTTGACTCCTCTCTAGTTAATTTTAGGGCTCAGCTGTCATCGAGGGAGGAGGGTGAAGCAGGCCCAAACCAGTGCTCCTTACCCTGTTTCATTGCCACCTTTTTCACAGTGCCTCCTCCCACAGTATATCTCTCAGTGGTCGCCATTTTTGTTTCCCACAATCCCCCCTCAGAATGATGCTACGCCATCATATAGCATGGTTTTGAAGAATGCTTCTGGGGAAAAAAAATAACAATGAACCAAAGCCTATGAGAGAGCTGGAAAGGGCCTGCCCTGCCTCTCTTTCCCCGTACTGTCTTCTCTTGCCTGAACGTAGCCCTGCCTCCTGCGCAGAAATGCAGGTTGTTCCTGGAAGCCATTGCAACTGCATCGCCCTCCAGCGGGAAGAGATGCCGCTATTGAGAAGGCTTGCACTTGTGTGGCAAAAAATGGCTCCCTGCCCTGCCCTCCTCTGTGAGGCCCTCTTTCTGTCTCCTGCCTCGTTCTGCCTCCTGCCTGCAGCTGGAATGGATGGGAGACACATCATCTGTCTAGCCAGTGAGGGATCAATGCTGAACAACCCTTTGAGGGAGCTCAGCATAGGGAATACAGGCTCCCTTGTTTATTCAATGGGGTCCAGGGATCTTTTTTTTAAAAAAAACCAATTAATCTAGGTCATGACATTCACTGAGAAGATCTGAATGTCGAATCTCATTTAGCCCCAGGAATGATGAAACTGTGTGTGCATGCGTGCGTCCGTGTGTGCTTCCTTCCTTTCCTTGCTCCCTCCATTCACCCTGCTTATTATTCTGGGCAAGTAAGGCACAGTATACAAGATCTACATACTGCAGCACAAGAAAGTTACCCTTCAAACAGAACACAGGTTGTGCTCAGTGACTTTGCCGGCTCACAGTCCAAAACCTGAGCATGCCACCTGTTTGGTAATGCATTTTAAAGCCAGCCTCAGTCAATTTCTTCTCTTCTCCCTCCCCTGCCTCAGCACCTGGCCCCATCCTGCCGCTGCCAGCAGCTGTATATTTATTCTCCACTTTGGAGCTCAGCAATGGGCAATTTTTGAACGTGCTCACATGATACAGAAGCAGGGTTGCCAAATAAAATTTTATTCTGCCAAAGCTCCTGTGCCTTATGAAGAGCCACTTGATGGGCCAAAATGGAGCTGGTAGGAGTTCTTTTGCAGCATGGTGAAGATGTGTTAGGCAGACATTAACGGGGCAAAGGATTTCCTTATCAGGAATACATAGGAGCCCTGTAGGCTGGTAAATTGTAACTTCAGGGCAAGGCCTGTGTCTCCTCACTCTAAGGAGCTCAGGGTGGCATACATAGCTCTCCCCTTTTTATTCTGACAATGACCTTGTAACATAGGTTAGGCTGAAAGTTAGTGGACTAGTTCAAGCTCATCCAGTGAGCATTGTGGTTAAGTGAGGATTTGAACCTGGATCTCCCAATTCCTAGCCCAACACACTAAACAAGACACCACCCTGGCTCCCTCCTGGTGTATGAATGAAACTGCTTCCAGGCATAAATTTGGATTGGAGCAGACTCTCTTTGCCAGTGCATCATTAATGAGAAATCAAGTGAATGATGTGCCTCTGCAAACAGGCCCTTAGAGAGGTGTGACCTGCTGCACAAGTCCTCACTCCCAGCAGAGTTGAATGGTTTTAAGTACCATGTTCCCCATCCAAATCAAATCTCCTCCTCCTCCTCCTTGTTGTATTAATGTCTAGCTTCCATGGGTATGTATACATCTAATGTTCCTTCCTTCTCCCAATCTTGCATCAGAGAGTTACAACAAGCTACCAGGATGGGTGAGTAAGCTTATTGAGATAGAGCAGGTGTGAAACCAGGAGAGGATGCAATACAGGCTGCATTCCATTTGCTGGCAAATCCTCCTCCCACCCACCCCTTTCCCCCATGGCTTATCAGCCAGTCTCAGGGATGACATCACAGCTTTCAAGGGGCTCCAAACTGGATTGTGTTTAATTAGCAGGGAAGCACTGCATTGCAGGATTCAAGGACTTTTGAGGGTCTCTCCAGCTCACGGAGATCGGTTTCTCGGTCGTCTTTTTTGCTGTCAGCTGCTTGAGGTAACCTACATCTGCAGCCTGGTCTAGCTGCTATCTTTTTTTAAAAAAAAACTCCTTTGCATTTTGGGTCATAACTCACCCCATGAAGGTATGCAGACATGTTTCAAAAATTCAAAAAATACACCAAAACACTGCATAATCTCCCATTGCATGTGTATTTTCTCCTCTTTTCTGTTTCAGGGTTTCACTGAAAGTGAAGGGGAGAGGATCAAATGCTGTATATCCAAAGTACCAATGGCACCATCAGGGAAGGACTTGGGGGCAGAAGTCCAGGACCCCCTCAGCAGAGTGAGCAGGCGGGCCCCCAGATGTGGCAAGCCCAGTTTACCACATTTTGAAGTAGGTGAAGCTATACAGGTTACCATCTAAAGAGTACCCCCCCACACACGCACACACCTGGCAGTAAGACCATTAAATCCAGTGGCTAAAATCATGTCATTGAATTGCTTCAAGGTACTGGGGGTCTAAATGACCCCAAGATGGCAAAACCTCTCATTTAACAATGTAACAGTGACACCATGTTGATAAGGAGAGGTTAACTATTTTTTTCATCCATACCTCCAAGAGATTTTGAGTTGAAGGGAAAAGCACATTAGACACCCCATAGGAATTAATTCTGGGGATCTTTACATACTCCAGATGCCACCCCTTTACATTTTTTTTAAAAATGTATTTTACTGAAATATCTATACCCAGCCTTTCAGATCCAAATATTTCCCCAAGGCAGCTAACAATAACAGCAGTTAAAAATACAATTAATGTACAGAAATAATGACAAAGCTAACAATCACAGCTAAAAGGAGCATAATACAGAATAACGTAGTAGAACATTCTGAGGAGGACGTATTCAAGACCAAAAGACATTATGAAATGGAGTGGTCTTAATCAGATTCTGAAATATCAATGAGGGAGCCAAAAGAGCCTTCTGGGGCAAGGAAGTCCACAATCAGGGTGCCAAAACAACAAGAACCCTGCCTTGCATACTCACCAAGCACATCTGGTGGGACACAGCTACCTGCAGATTATTCAAATCAGGGCTGGGCAGAAGGTAGCTCTCCAGAGGTTTTTGACTCTTGGAAGCCCCTGCCAGCATGGCCAATGGTCAGGAATGCGGGGTGATGAAGTCCAAAACATCTGGAGGTCTACTTTCTGTGAGAAGAGGCCCCTTCAAATACACCATCCAGGGGTGAGGTTAGGAGGAGGTAGAAGTGTCCTTCTGCTGGTGCAGGAGGGCATGTCCACCCAGTATGCCCATGCAAAGCTCTGCAGGTGGATAAGAGGCTGCCTTGGGTCCCCTGGATCCAAAGCCTTGCCCCCCCCCCCCCGAGGCCCCAGGAACAGGCCCCTCATTTATGCCAGCCCAGAATTGGCATAAGTACTTTCCTATTCTGGCTTGGGCCCTCGGGGAAGTGGTGGTCAACAGGGTGCTCGAGGAGACTCTGGTAGCTGAAAGCTATGACTGGCAATGCAAGGGTCACACTCGGTCAGCAGTTATGCCAGGTCGATAGGAGCAGAGCAAGGCTGAGACAAACAGCACCTTGGACAGTGCTATGTAGGCACTGCTAGTCTGGGATAGCTCCTCATGACAGGAGCTGTTATTCCAGCAAAGGGACTAGTAGCAATTGAGTGCTTAAGTAGGCCAGTCAGCTCAGGTCTCCCAGAAGCTCCACCTCTCACTTGATTCTGACTGCAACCTTCAAGGTTCCATACTCATTTCCATAGCCATAAGTTCCTACATGGCCGAGGGACCTGAAAGGCATTGGGAGAGGCATTCTTGGAGGCTGAGGTTGATGGCAGGGCTGAGTCTTTGGCTCTGGGGATGCATCAGGGGTTCCCATGGGTCCTCCCTGGAGTGGGGTGACCAGTGCCTCATTGGGCTCAGAGTCCTGTTTGGGGTGATGCTAATGCTCCAGACCAGGGGTCATGACATTTCCTACCTGTTGAAATCAGTGGGAGGCAATTTTTAAAAAAGTAGCATCAGGGAGGAAGAAGAAGAAGAAGAAGAAGAAGAAGAAGAAGAAGAAGAAGAAGAAGAAGAAGAAGGAAATATAAGACCACCCACCCACCAACTGCCCTGGTAGGCATGAGCTGGTGGGACAGTGGCCATGGAGGACTATCTTCTACTTCACACACACATCCGTGATAGGATTCTTCTGCTTACTGCACTATAAACACAAGTCCTTAATTATTGTTAATCCTTAATTATTACAATGTTATATTTTTACACTAAATTGAAACTCCTGTCAAATAGATTTCATGGTTTTGTGTGCATGGGTGTTTGTGCGTATCTGTTATTAATTCAGGGTGTGTGTGTGGCCACAGTATCTGATTAATCAAGCATGCCGTAGCTCAGTGGTAAAGAGCACATGATTTTCATGCAGAAGGCTGCAGGTTCAATCCTGGGTAAGTCTGGATATGGTGAGGAAAGAATCCTGCCTGAAATCCTGGAGAACCGCTGCCAGTCATTGTCAGCAATACTGGGTTAGATGGATCATCGCTCTGCCTCGGTGTAAGCAGCTTCCTATGTTCCTATGTTTTAAGAAGTGTTAAATATACCAGCAATGGTGAGATGATTCTGTTTCTGCTGTTTTAAATCTTAAGAGTCCAAAGGAAATGAGTGGCCCGTTTGGTAGAGCTATATATACATTGCACTTAAAAGGAAATAAAGTTTATGCTCCAGGGTAACCCAGATTTTATGTCCAGAAAACCTGAATTCTGAAACCTGCATTGATCATTCAGTTTAAACCCATTCACCCATATTTGCATATCCCATTATGCTGAGTGGAGATGAAAAGACTGAAGGTGGTCTCAATGGCTTGCCCCCACTTTTTTCTTTTTCTAAACTGCAGGTGAGCCTTTTAACAGCAGCAGCTTATGGGATGGTAAATGTTGATCTCCATACTCTGCAAAGCTCCACATCCTGTGCATCAAGTCGCTAAAAGTCACAGCTGCAAAGGCCAGTGGAAAAGTTGGCAAATTTGCCCATCCTGCTCATGGAAATCCTTATTACTCCCAGCCTAGCAGAAGAAAGGTGGCAATACCATGCAGAAGGAGTGTGAGCAAAAACAGTGGGCCTACATGGCAAATCTTAGCATCTCAGCATTGGGGAAAGACTTCAGCTCAGTGGTGGAGCACCTACTTTGCCTGCACAAGGTCCCAGGTTCAATCCCTGGCATCTCCATATAAATCAGGGGTGCACAACCTCAGGCCCAGAGGCCAAACCTGGCCCTCTTGTGCTCCCAAATTGGCACTCTGAGGGAAAAATACCACTTTCATTGTTAGCATGGGAATGTGTTGCTGAGATGCTGAGAGTCACGTATGATGTCATGATTGAATTAGTGCTAGAGGATGGTAGCTGATTAACTTACTGCACATGAGTCACAATGCTTAGCAGGGACCTTGTTTCTGGAAACCGGAAAACTTCCTTTGAAGGAAGGTTGTAGCCCCTTGACTCAGCGCTGCACCAAATACTGACCAAAGCTGATGTCTTGTGCCTCGTTTACTTGTTTGTATAAATACCAAAGTTGCCTATTGTTCTGGGTCCAGTCCTGAGGGACCATGTTGGCAGCTCTTGACTGCACCACACCTTGGTGTTCTGGCAACAAACACGCATTTAAACAAAACGTCAGACTCTGTTCTCTGGCTGAGCCTGGCAGGATGGTAAAATTCTGTAACAGCCCCTAACCACCAATTGTTTGAGTGATTCCTGGCTTTTGTGCCTCCCCCCCCCTGCCTTATAAAAAGCTGAAATGCTTCTCCTAAGAGCTTCAAGCTAAATGATGCCACTATTTTTGGTAATTTTAGTGTACCCATTTTGTCTGTGGCTCCCAAGAACTTCTCCAAAGTGGAACCTGGTGCTCAGGCTGAAAGAGGTTCAATACTCTTGAAGTAATTGGTCAGACCGGAAGTGATGGGAAAGACCTCTGCTTGAAACCCTTGAAAGATGATCAGGGTTGGGGAACCTCAGGCTTGGGGGCCAAATCCAACCCTCCTTGGGTCCCAGTCTTGACCTCTGGGATTTCCCAGATAGCCACCTGTCCTTTTCTCTGACCACTGATCACTTGATGGTTTCCCATCTTTTTGCAGTGTTCTCCCACCCCCTTCTAAGGGTGCTGTCAGGAATGCATCTGAGCGTGTGGAGATGTCTGGCAGCTCAGATTCAGAATCAGAAGGGGAACAGCTAGAACAGAAGAAGGCACCCTCCCTACTGAGCCCAGATATGGCAAGACTTTCTTCCCAAGACATTGACACTCAGGTGGTCCAACCTGAATGGCTCCCCCCTTCCTCCATCATGAGCATTCAGGGTTTGGAGGAGGAGGAGGAGGGTGAGGGTGACTTGAGGGATGCTATGGTTTGTCACAGAGCAAAGTGGGAAAAGTTGGGGGCAGGGCTCAGACGCTCTGCCAGGTTTGTCACTCGTGGAAGCCAATGTAGGAGGGAGCCACCATAAGGGAGGGGCATCCCTGCAAAGCAAGTCTGGCTGAGAAGTTCATGCCCAGACTGCTGGCAACTTCTCTAACTTCCCACATTGTTTCCTCGACTGATATTCGTAGATGTGTTGGTTAGGTGTTTCACTGCAGTCTGACAGTTTCCTAGAGTCTACGTTTGTAAAGTAGCTAGTCTTTAACTAATAAAGTAGTGTTAGCCCGAAGCCTTGGTTCCTGGAGTGTGCTGACTGTAAAGGGAGAGGATGAAGGAATGCAACAGGTGCAATCCTATGGATATTTAGACAGAAAAATGTCCTACAACTCCCAGAATCCTGGCTGGGGAATGCTAGGAGTCATTGGTCTTTTTTTCTGTCTAAAAATGCATAGGATTGTGCCTTAAAAAGTTGAAATGCCTCTCTTATGGCTTAGCTACTGCCAGTAACTGCTTTTGAGCTCAAATATGCTAGCATTTTTGATATTTGGGTCCCGCTCTTTTTGCCTGTGGCCCCACCCACCACTAGAATGTGGCCCCCGAGAGCGTCTCTGAAATGGAATCTGCCCTTGGGCTGATGGGGATTCCCCACCTCTGCAGCAGACAGAACTGGCTAAATGTGCAAGGAGTTTGACCAGGTCGAAGGCAGCCGGCTAGGTTCCTTGTGTGTTGTCCCAACCTTGCCCAGAGGGTGGCTGTTTTTATTAGAGCTGTGCACAACTGGCCTCTCAAAATTCTCCAGGCTATTTGTGGTCAGAGAAATTTGGGGGACAGTTTCACCAAATTTCTCCTAGGGGAGGAGAAATTCTCTGACAGTTTCTTATAGATAGGGCTCACCATTGGCAGGGGTTGTAGTACAAGTTCTTCCTCTTTTCCTCAGGGTTTTTGGTTTATTGCACTGCTTCTGTAAGTGGCAACAGCATCAAATGTGTTGAGGCTTCCACTTTATTGAGGCAGAGTTTTGAATGTTTTTTGGTGGTATTTTTGAGCTTACCTAATCCCTGCAAGGTGGCCAAGGGCGCTGTGTGTGTTTCCTCTCTCTATTGCACATCTTTCCATTGCTCTGCAGGCTTCCAGGCCACCTTCCATTCCTGAACTGAAAAAGCTGCATGGGAGGAATTGCCTCACAATGTCTTCCTCATGATGGCTTTACCTGAAGTGCAGGAAGCTGAGGCTGCAGGCTGCCACAGAGAGTACTGTACAATGACAGACAGGACACTCCTGCACACTCCTCAGCCACTTCACAAGTAAGGTAAGCCCAAGAACCCCAAACCGAACCCATGAGAATTTCTTTTCGAAAGCCATTTCTTTTCTATCAAATTGAATGAGAATGGTCAAAAAACTGTGGGAGATATTTCTGGCACAACACTAGTTCCTATTATTTCACTGGCTATGTGCTAGGCCTGCCAGCTTTCAAGCTAACCCCTGCCTTTGACAACCACTTGATGTGCAGGAATGAACAGAGTAGCTGGTGATATTTATATCCGCATCACAAAAAGTTTCTGTAGTTCGAGCTGATGCTGAAGGCATGAGAACAAGGCAAGCTGGGTGGTGGTGGTTGTGGTGTATGTCTCACACTGGTGGGATGCAGAGGAGGGCCCCTCCAACAGATCTCAGTCCTTGGGCAGGCATATATAGGGAGAGGCGCTCCCTCAAATATTGAGGTCCCAAGCTGCTTAGGGATTTAAATGTTAGATAGGCCTGTACAGCTTGAGATGACCAGCTGAGCCAAACACCAAATTCCAACCATGGATCACTACCTTCTAGGGCCTTGAGATGCTGCCTGTTTTCTGGTACTTGCCTGGAACTGTGCAAAGAAAAGAGAAAGAAAAAAGGAGCAGGGGGAAGAAATGATCAATAACTTGGCTGGCCATGAAGACATGGCTGATGGTGGGCTGTACAGGATTCTATCACAGGTTGGAGTCTGCAGGGACTCAGGAAGAGCAATGGAAACAGACAGGCAGAATAGCGGAGACAGAGAGAAGTCCTTCCATGTGCTTGGCTGTCTGTTCTGGAGCATATGTGCGCCTGTCTGTTGCATGCATGCTGCTTATCCGATTCCTCACAGTTAACTTATGTTCCCATTCCTACCCATCTGTCTCTTTAGCTAGTCCTCTTCCATCTCTCACCTTTTTTTTTTGTGTGTGGTGGTGCTTATTATATCCTTTTCGTTCTTGGCTTACAAGAAAGCAGGAATTCCCAGGTCTGTCCCTGCTGTTAGGACACCTGGATGTAAAACAGGAAAAGCCCCACAGACCCTGAGCGGTTGTGCAGAAGAGGGAATTTTGGCTCTTCTCAGCAATGTACAAGAAACTGTACCAGCCTGAATTCTTTCTGCTGTCCGAACGTGAAAGGGAAAAGGGCCCCTTTGTGTCTGGATCATCATCCCTGCAGTTGCGTTGTGAATGCTGCCAGTGTAGTTCTTGATCTTAGAGAGCAAAATGCCCAGGGTTTAGAAGAAAGATTAGCCCAGGATAACGCTGCCACGTTTTCTTCTTGGATGGGCTCCTGTGCTCTTTCCAGTTGCATGACAGGCAGTCTTTCTTAGCATGGTGACGACCCAACCCCTAACATCTTTATTGGACTGGTTCAAATTTAAAATGTTAGAAGTTTCACAAATTTATGCATTTTTTTTAAAGTAAGTAGCAGCCATGCTTCCCCCCCACAATCCAGGTCAGGAAGGGGGGAGGGACTTCCCAATCCAGATTACTCTGCCCATGCAGCTGCTATTTACTTCTTAAAATTTAAAAATCAAGCAATTGCTAATTGCATGAATAACATCTGCCCTTAGTCTTTGCATTTTTGTTGGGAGAAGATTGCAAGCAGCTTGTGAGCTTGGGGCAAAGGTGTGGGTTTCGGGCAAGGGAGTGAAGTTCATGATGAAATAGGGTTGCCAACTTTAAAAAAAAAAACAAAAAACCCTAAACGCTACTCCTATGCTTTTAACAGTAGCTTGATTGGCGGGCAATGGCAGGTGACCATAATTACTGTCTCCATGGCATAAAAGTGTGTCGGGGGGGGGGGGACACCATACCTTAGCCATAGAGTACATGCTTTGCATATAGAAGGTCCCAGGGTCAGGCCTTTGTATGGCCAGTTAAAGTAGCAGGTTTCTGTCCAGTTTTGGCTCCAGGTTTGGGGGGGGGGACCTTGGACAAGACACCCTCAATGGGCCTCCTCCCACAGGGCATCTATCTTTTCATTGCCATTGTCACCATTGCTCTTGGTCCTTCTCCTCTTTCTCGTTGTTGCTACCGTTTGCTTGCTTGACAGCCAGGGGACCAGTGAACAAGCAGGCAATGGCATCTACTGCTCCTCCTTCTCACTACCTCCATTGTCTGGGCCAGAGCAAGATGCAGGAAAACAAGCAGGTTGCAATGATGAAGAGGAGGAGCAAATCCAGGGGGCTGTTAGCAGTGGACCCTTGCTGGGGTGTGGGCCCTCGGCAGGTGCCTGACCATACCTACCCCTGATGCCAGTTCCCTTTCTAAATGAGCAAGAATAGGTTACAGAGGAAAAGAGGAGTGGCTTTTTGTGTGAAAGGACTTGTGAGCTTGGTCTTGGTACTAATCACAACATGCCTGGGCTGAGCATGTGCTAGAGGCACCTGTTCCTTAATTCTTAGCATTTGTCTGCCCACCTGAGCCACTATTTTGCACCTGGCTGCATTTGCTGAATGTCGGGGTGCTAGTGAAAAAACAAAGTAGATCCTCCAAGTCTGGAGTAGACAATACATTGCTAGATGAACAAACATTCCGACTTGGTGGAAGGCAGCTACCTATTTAAATGTTTTCCCTGAGCGGCTAAAATAATAATAATAATAATAAGTCTCACTGTCTGATTTCTGCAGATAAAGGAACAGGTTGGTGTGAGGTTCCTCCCTCCGCCCCCCCATCAGTTGGCATCTCTAGATAAAGACAAAAGACAATGAGCTGGCTGGCTGTTGTCTAGGTGGCTGTTTATGGTTCTGTGCTTGAAAGGCAACCTGGCATTTGGAGAGAGGAAGAGAGAGGATACTGAAATAGCCTCATCCAACATCACCTCTACTATGCAGGTTGAATTCAGATTCCGTGTTGCAGCTGCCTCCTCTGAGCACGAACATCTCTTGCTCTCCCTTCCTCTTGTAAACAAGAGGTTCTGTGATCAGTGTGATCTGCATGTGTTAAGATGCAAGGTTAAAACATCAACAGCTAGGGCAGCATATTGGTGACAGGTGGGAGCTGTGAGCCAGGCGGTCTCCTGTTCAGAACTTGCTTCTGTTGGCAGTACTGCAACCTCATTTGCAAGTTACAGGAAGGGGGTAGTGTGGCAGTTAGATAGTCAATGCATAGGGCTTTGGGGCATAGCTACCCTTAGGATCTCTATAGCCTGCAGTGTGGTTTCCTGCTTCTCCCCTTCCTCCCCACCCTCGCTCTCTCTGACCTCCTCCATTGCTGGGAGCATCTCTCTCTCTCTCTCTCTCTCTCTCTCTCCAGTGCCAGTGTTATAGAACACAAAGAAATGGACTGAACAAACTTTCTTTGAAACTCTACGCTGTACCTGCATCTTGTATGCAACAATATTTGTGCATACACTGTTTTTCTTTCTTCACTAAAGAAAGGTGTGGTCCCCCTTTTTTTGTTATACTAAGATAGCCCTAAGATGTGCATGTGGGACTGGTAAATGCTCATTCTGTTTTGCCTTTTGTTTCTCTCTCTCTCTCTCTCTCTCTCTCTCCCTCCGCTAACTGCCTCTTTAACAGGAGGCATCATTACTAAATAATTCCCATCAGCTTCAGCCATCTATTGCAACTCATAGATCTAATGCTGTAGCTTTGAATTCTCCATTACAGAAAATGAAGCAGTTTATTTGCTCTCCAATTAATTATTCTCCTCCCGCCCCACGCTTTTTGTCCTGCTACCTGCTAGTACAGTTGTCAATGGACCAGCCTGGCTTTCACCTATGCCTTTCACATCAACTTCATCTGCAGAAATCACTAGGTGAAAACTTCCAAGGCAGAGGGAGAACATTCATCACCTCTAACGATCAAGCTGCTATTGTAGATATAGGAAGAGGAAGCAGGGGAGAAGTTGGCAACCCCACAGAGCCGCCATTTGCCCTTCTGAGGGACACTTTGCTTCACTGAATCTTAACCATACCTCTATCCCTACTCTACTCCTGTTCTCCCTTCCACTAATCAAAATAATGGCTTTCCAGAGGGGGTTTAATGGCAGCCCCTCTCAGTTGCACATGCAGGTTTAGTGGGGCTCTCAGCGGCTAATACATTTACATGTAGAGAGATTTATAATTCCAAGAGTGAGTTGGAGCTCAGGCCTGGAATTCAGATATGCAAGTAAGCCTCATTCATTCTCTCTGAGACTGGGTTACTGTTGCCTGGCTCTGCTCCACAGACTGGCTGTCATGTTTCCAAAACTATTTGGTTGTCTTCCTTTCTATCAAGGGTAGGCATCACAGGACACCTGCTGAGGCCCACACCACTGCAGGGCAGGGTGGTGGTGGTCGCTGCCACTCTCTGGAGCCTCCTGGGCATGGTTTTCCTCCTCCTCCTCACCATCTCAGCCTGCTTATTTGCCCTCACAGAGCACAAATGGAATGACAAGAGTGAGGAGATGGAACGGCAGTAGCCTCCACTTCCCTTGTGATTGGGGGCAGCTGTACGGAGTGGTCCCAGAGGGAGAGGGCAAGGGAATGAGCAGCAGTGCCTTGGAGATGCAGGGGGAGGGCTCTACTAAAGGCACCTTGCCCATGTGCCCCCGTATCCTGGAGCCAGCACTATCTTTCTATCTATCTCTTTTCCAGAGGGAAGCTCATCAGTTGTCAACAAATTATGAAAAAGCTTGGTCACATATGGCCTGCTTAGGAGCAGAGATCAGAAAAGACTGTAAGCAATTGTCTTGGTGGATCAGGTCAAATTCTGTCTCATTGACTATTCCCTTCCCCAAAGTGGAATTCCCCACATAGTTGCTTGTGTGTATCTCACAAGCAGGGTGTGAAGGCAATCGCTCCCCTTTATTGTTTTGTCCCCAGCACCTGCAATTCAGTGGTATAGTGCCTCTGTACATGAAGGGCCTATGTTTATCTACCATGGCTAATGGCTGTTGAAAGACCTACTCTCTATCAATTTTCCCCCAAAGCCCTCGGAGTTCATGGCCATCACCACCACATTTTGCACTGGGGTTCCATAATTTAATTCTGCATCTACCTAAAGCCGTGTCTTCTGCTTCAGCATGCATGGCTTCCCCGTAAGGTATCCCCTGAACATGAGGACATTAAGAATTTCCATTCTTCTCCATCTTGTCCAGCAGCCAGCCAGATGTCTCTCCGCACTCAAGGCAAGCCATTAAGATGATGGCTATTCCCTCCAGGGTTCGCCCCCTGGCATTCAGCAGAAAAGGGCAACCAAAATGATCAAGGCAACACTTGGGGCTTTTTACCTTAGGAAAAATGCTGAGTAGGGGGGAACATGGTAGATGTGTGTAAAAGTATACATGGTGCAGAAAAAGTGGATAAGGTGAAGTTTTTCTTCCTCTCTCATATTACAAGAAACCAGGCTCATCATTCATTCATTCATTCATTCATTCATTCATTCATTCATTCATTCATTCATTTGTGATATGCCTATACCACTTAATATAATAAATCCCTAATCTGTTAAGTGGGAAAAGTTGAGTGGAGGGAGATTCAGGACAGACAATAGGATAGACTTCTTCGCACTGTGCATAGTCAAACTATGGAATTGGCTTCCACAGGATGTAGTAATGGCCACCAACTTGGATGGTTTTAAAAGGGGATTAGATTTTTAGACAAAGGCTATCAATGTCTAGTGCTAGTTATCCAGGCTATACATGGTCACATATAAAGACCATATACATACATGGCCACATATAGAGAGCCAGTGTGGTATTATGGTTAGAGTGTTGGACTGGGACTCAGGAGGCCTAGGTTCTGGTCCTCACTCGGCCATGATGAAGCTCACTGGGTGACTTTGGGCCAGTCACTGATTCTCAGCCTAATCTACCTCACAGGGTTGTTGTGAGGATAAAATGTAGAGGAAGATTACATATGCCACCTTTGGCTCCAAGTTGCCCACCCCTGCCAAAAGCCTAGAGAGGGTTCTCTCCCTCACTTGGCACAAGACAAGAGCATTCCTCTTATAAGCGGCATCTCTGTGGCTGTCTTACCACTGTGGGACTTTCCCCTGCTACATCTAGAGACTGATCATAAGAACATAAGAAGAGCCCCGCTGGATCAGACCAAGGGTCCATCTAGTCCAGCATTCTGTTCACACAGCGGCCAACCAGTTGTCGACCAGGAATCCACAAGCAGGGCATGAGCACAACAGCACCCTCCCACCCATGTTCCCCAGCAACTGGTGTATGTAGACATACTGCCTCTGATCCTGGATGTAGCATATAACTGTAAGGAATAATAGCCATTGATAGCCTTCTCCTCCAGGAGTTTGTCTCACCCCTTTTAAAGCCATCCAAATTGGGGGCCATCACTGCATCTTGTGGTAGCAAATTCCCTAGTTTAACTATGTGCTGTGTGAAGAAACCCTTCCTTTTATCTAGCGCTGGCTAGAGTTGATATCCCTTTATTTCCACTCCCATAAACTGACGCCTCTGGAAGCCATGAAGAATCAGATGAGATTCCTGCACTGAGCAGGGGGTTGGACTCGATGGTCTTGTAGGCCCCTTCCAACCCTACTTTTCTATGATTCTATGATTCTAGGTCAGATGTAACAGGGAAGGGAATCCAAGTTGGTCAACCTTTGCTTAAACTAGCTGGCATATCATATTCTTCAGTTATTCAAGGGGATTCTGAATTAGCCACTGGGATTCCCCCCCCCCAATGGAAAGAAAAGTGAAGTCTCTTCCACTCTGTCTCCCTTCTCTGGGCAATCTGTCTCCCAAGTCCCCTGATATGCAGTGTTAATACTGACATTTCCCCACCACTCAGTGCATTTTCTTACATCTTGTTGCATTTGTTAAATGTTTCAGAAGCCCCTGAGCACACTGTTCTCTCTCTCTCTGCTCTGTTGTCTTGACTTAAGAAATCCTTCCATCTCTTGTGTGCAGTGCTTGTATCCAGGATTCCTTTTTTAACCCTAACCCATCAAGAGAGAGCAGAAAAACAGTGACCCTCAGCTGTTGTCACCATCAACCTTTCTGCCACTGAGCCCTAGCATTAGGTCTCATTCTTAAGGATACCCTCCGTCTCCATCAAATCAAACCTCTCTGACCCCCACGTCCAAAAAGAGAAAGAAAAAGTAAAGCACCTTCTCCTTTTGCTGGCTTACAAAGCCCTTTGTGGCAGCCACTTTCCTCTTCTAGAGGTTTTATTTATAGCCTCACCTCACCTGGACTTTCTTTCCAGTGCAGCCGAGCAGCTGAACTCTTAATATCTTGGCAAGGCTTCTTTCTCGTTGGCTCAGCTACACGTGGAGCATTGTGAAGAGGGTTTTTCTTTCCTTTTTCAAGGAACCACCCCAGGAGTTTTAAAAGCCTCCCCTTCTCTGCATCATTTGCCATGCCCGGGGTGCTGGCTTTTGCCATTCACCGAAGACTAGCCGTGGAATTTCCTTGCTGGCCAACCTGCCATAGTATCATGCAGCGCTGTCTCTAGGTTTTTGAGGGCCCTTGGGTGAGGCATCTTCAGAAGGCCTTCTCCCTCAGTGAGTCTACCTCCTCACTGCCATTGTCACCAGCTGCAATTGCTCCTTCTCCTCTTTCTCATCATTGCTACCGCTTGCTTACTTGGCAGGCAGAGAGCCAGGGAGCAAGAAGGCAGGGGCGTCTCCTGTTCCACCTTCTCACCACCATCATTGTCTGGGCCAGAGTGAGAGGCAGGTGAACAAGCAGGTTACAATGATAAAGAGGAGAGCAGGTTCATGGGACTTTTGTCAGGGGCCCCTGCTGGGGTGTGGGTCCTTAGCAGGTGCCTGAGCATGCCTACTCTTGACTCCAGCCCTGGTAGTATGTGAATGACTGGGCCAAGACTGTGGGCGTTTACTGTACATCCCTTTGTGTTATCAAAATAACCTTTCCAAGGTAACCCAAGGTAGCCTGGGGGAAAGCATCAGTGACAGGGTGCTGGGACCTGCTTGAAGGTGGCATGCTGGATGCGCCTGATCTTGGAAGCTAAGCAGGGTTAGCCCTGGTTAGTACTTGGATGGGAGACCGCATGGGAATCGGGCTTGGGCCTATTCAGCCTTCGGAATGTCAGAGTCTGTGTGAGCTTATCCCTGTCAGTCAGTGTTCCCAGAGCAGAGCCAGGGGGAGTCACCCAACTCCCTGTCCACCTGCTGGTCTGGCCTTGGCAGGCAGGGAGGCTGGAAGCTGTTTGTGAGAACCTGACAGAGGTGGGATGGGGTTTGCAGAAGGGTTGTCCAGGTTGAAGCGTCACTGCTGGAGGGCTCAGCAGTGCCTCCTTGTTTAGACAGGGGCCTTGCTGAAAGCTAAAGGCCCTTGTCTGTCAAGGGATCTGGAGAGGGTGTCTTACAATCAAGCCTTCCCTTTTAAGCTGATGCAAAGGCAAAGAGCCTTTGCTAGGTACATCTCCTCTTCATTGTCTGAAGCCTTCTCTGTTTGGATCCATCATCGTCTGGGCTCTTGGAGGCACTCTGCACGTGGACTGGAACTTTGGATTGTTAAGGATTTGCCATGAAAAGTACTGTGAGGCTTTTCATAGATTTGAACTCTCGTTGCTGTGGGTTGTGTGTGTCTGTTTGTCATCAGCTCAGTGTACTGGCAGGCTGGGTTTGATCTACAACATTTGGACTTTCCTCTGCCTGCACACATGCAGTGTAGAGTTAACAATGCAAAAGCAGTGGCAAGGAACTCCCTACATGTCTGGGTTTACCTTTCCCTTGTTCCTGATGGGCATTGACCATGTAGCCTTGAGTTATCAACAAAAGATTCAAAGTTGGACTCTATGGGTGTTGTTTGTTTAGGCCCTTCAAGAAGTTATCTCTAGATTGCCTGATGAGTTCATTCCAGAAATCATTCCCTTTCCATGTCCAGGGTTGGAACCCCATGAAAGGATTGCCTGGGTTAGGTACCCAGGAATCCAGAGTCCCTCCCCTTGTGTTCAGAACCATGGAGAATGACACCAGGGAAACCACGTTGATGAGGATCTCAGTCATGGTAGTAATGCTTAGCTTTGGACTGTTCTGGAATGACATAGAGCCTATAGCTACTGACCATCAGCTATATGATTTCTGAAGAGTGTAGCCATTAAGCTTTTGGCATGGGATTTCCTGCAATAAAGAAATCTCACTGATTTGGGTGTCCAGGGTCAGACTGCCTGAGTATGTGCGCTGGGGGGATCGGGAAGCCTGACACCTACCTGACAGGGTTGTTGTGAAGATAAAATGAAGGGTGGGGGAGAACCATGTATTCTGCCTTGAGCTCTTTGAAAGAAAAGAAGAATATGAATGTAATAAATAAATAACATGGACTAGACATTAGTACTGTGCTTAGCTGTTTTTTTAAAGTTCTTCTGGTTGTGTACAGGGAGGAAAGAATAAGAATAATAAATGATATTGTATAAAAATAGAAATGGAGCCAAGGGACCTAAGAACACAAGGGTGGGGGGAGGGAACACATTCCTCAATTATTAGGAAGCATTGAGCACGTGCTGAGTGCTAAGATCCATTCAGCTGCCGTTGAAATTGAAAAGGTCAAGAAGTCTGATTATGCTGGCACTTTATTAAGATCAGATGGGAGGCGTAATGAGGATATTGAAAGAAGTACTGCTGTCACTGGGAGACTTGTTACAGCAATGAGCATTATACTGATAAATAACTGCTTGCGAGTTGATGGAAAGTATTGGACTGATGAAACACGGACACACGCAGTTGCCGTATGGCTTTAAGGTGTGGAAGGGAAACAGTGGATGGGGAGACATTTTTCTCCCTCTGTCATAATACTAGAACCCAGTGGGGTCCTCCCATGAAGCTGATGGGTGGGAGATTCAGGACAGAGAAAAGGAAGGGCTTCTTCACGCAGCACAGAGTTAAACTATGGAATTCACTACCACAAGATGTAGTGTTGGCCACCCATTTGGATGGCTTGAAAAGGGGGCTAGACAAATTCCTGGAGGAGAAGGCTATCAATGGCTACCTGTCCTGATGGCTATGTGCTACCTCCAGTATCAGAAGCAGTATGTCCATGTACACCAGTTGCTGGGAAACATGGGCGGGAGGGTGCTGTGGCACTCATGTCCTGCTTGTGGGTTTCCCTGTCAACAGCTGGTTGGCTGCTCTTGAACAGAATGCCTTTGACCAGCTTTGGCTGGTTTAGCAGCTATGGCCTCTCCTTGACAGGGATAGCCTGGCAATGGTGGTACAGGCATTAGTAACCTCAAGACTGGATTACTGCAATGCAGTCTGTGTGGGGCTGCCCTTGAGGCTGTTCCAGAAGCTGGAGGTAGTGCAGAATGCCGCAGTTCTGCTGCTGTCAGGAGCTGCGCCTTTTCAGCATGTAACTCCTTTGCTGAGGGAATTGCACTGGCTGCCTATTTGCTACTGGGCCAGGTTTAAGGTTTTAGTACTGGTGTACAAAGCCCTAAACAACTTGGGACCAGGATAACTGAGAGAGCACCTTCTTCTTTACCAACCTGCCCGGTCACTGAGGTCATCGGAGGGCATGTCCCTGGTGGTTCCACGTGGACCTTCAGCGTGGTGGCCCCCTTCCTGTGGAATTCCCTGCCTTTGGAGGTCAGGCAGGTGCCAGTGTTGTGTTGCTTTTGGCATCTCCTGAAGTTATCATTATTTTGAGAGGCCTTCCTTGAGTGACCAGCTGCGGTTTTTAAAGTTTGGAATCTGTTTCTTTTAAAATGTTCTAATTGTTTTAATATCGTGATTCATTCTTCCGTCGGTTGTTTGCCACTCTAAAATCTTTGATGTGGAGCGGCACACAAATATTGTTAGTAAGTAAGTAAGTAAGTAAGTAAGTAAGTAAATAAATGTTGGTCTGATCCAGCACAACTCTTCTTACATTCTTAAGACCAGGAAGCCAGATGGAATGTGGGCGCATAGCCAAAGCATCTCTTTGGAGCCATTCTCTGTGACCCACCCTATACAAGGGAGTGAGAGTGGACACCATCTTCCTGACTTCGTTGACCTTGTAACTCTGGTCTTCTCTTACTGACTGTGGGCTGCTTTAAGGAGACAGTGGGAATGGGGCTGGGGGCTTCTTGATCTGCATTGTGCTACCCTGTGTAGAAAGCCACTGAAGGGGCTACCGAGTGAAGGCAGATGACCAGGGGCATGACCTGCCCAGGTTCAAACATTGTTCCACCCACCCAGGTGGCCCATTGGTTCCCCTCTCTGAATGATTGTCTAGATGCACTTCCCAGCTTTCCTTCCTATTTCTCCTGTCAGAGTTCCCCTTATGACCTGGACCCCCTGAGCAATTCTTTAAGGATCTCTTGCCTCCATAAGTGTCCAACCTTCCTTCTTTTACCTTCCCCTTCCCAATAATGTGGGTTTTAGGCTGTAGGCATGGGGTGACTGACATACCAGACACTCGGGGTTTAACCACAACAGTTTCCTGGTAAATTTAAAGCAAGAAATCACAACTATAGGTATTTACACAATAGAGCTGAGTGATACAAAAGGCCTTAAGAGAAAATAAAAGTTGCAAAGCACAAATTCCTTTACCCTAGCTGTACTTAGTTTTCTCCGGGTTGCTTCTTCTTGCTCCCTCTTCAGGCTCTGGTCTCCCTGACACTGCTCTTACTGGCTCTCTCACTCTCTTTATATACCCTCCATCCTCAAAACTGAAAGTACTGCTTCAGATTTGAAGAAATGAAACTTAACTGGGGAAATGAAACTGAAACTTAACTGGGGAGATGAAACTTCCCTTCCCAGGGATACCCCCTCCCAGCAAAAACTCCAGTCCTCTAAGCCTGACCATTTTTCCGTTTGCCTCTGTAGGCCTCAAACTTTCACACCCCCATTTCTCCATCTGGCCAGAGATCATGATATGTCCATCCTGCCCAGTATTGCCTACACTCTGACTGGCAATGACTCAAGCAGGGTCGCAAGCCAATGTCTTGAGACATTTGGGTCTGGCCATCTCTCTGCAGAGCTGCCCCAGCCACTTTTTATGGCTGATGCAGCTCTTCAGAGAGCAGCAAGAACAGCAACACAACTGTGCTGGTGACAATGGGGGGTGTAGGTGGGAGATGGGAGACAGTGTATGTGTGTGTGTGTGTGAGACACAGTGCACAGCAAGGCAGGGAAAATGTATGTGCTTCGCAGGAGTTTTTGCGCAGGTGGGAGGAGAGCTTGCACCAGCCCTGTGGCTGTATATTACCTCCAGGATCAAGGCAGTTCACAGATCTGAGACAGGTCTGTGGTCCAATTCCAATACTACCCACTACACCTCATTGGCTGCGTGTCTGTGGAATGGCAAGCCAGGATTCTGGCATATCTTGGCTTATCATACATGAGCGGCATGCTGGCTTGGCTTCTCCCACTATTATTTGGGAGATATATTATTATATATGTTTATAATAATAATATATTATTATTATATGTTTATTGTGCCTGGACCCAGGATCTTGGCTTTTTGCTGCTTTTACAAGCCAGGACCACAAACCAGTTTTCCCCCCTCACTTCATGAATCCTGGCTTGTTCGGGAGCAACGTTCCAGGAATCCAAGTTTGGATGACATGCTAAACGAACCATAGTTGGTTTGTTGAGTCACTTGTGCTAGTGGGAGGAGCTGAGCAGGAGCCAATGAGCTGTGTGCACTACCACACAGCTCATTCACTGTAAGCCAGGATTCCCTGCAAACATGGCAATTATCTGAATCATCTTTCCAAGAATGCAGTAAGGTAGAACAATACTATAATCACCCCATCTTGCCAATGGGGAACTGAGATTGAGAGAACAGGGGCTTTAAGTTGCCACAGTAGTTGTTTCTGCTGCAATAGACCAACACAGTGCACCCCACCCCCAAATTGAAGGCTAACTAGTGAATTCATAGCAGAGAGGAGATTTTGACTGGGATTTATTCCTTCTACTCTGAGAAAGGCACAAGCATCCTGCTTCTATTCCCCAAAGCTATTTCCAGAATCATGGCTTAAGCTGAGATATTGGTTTTGCCTGTTTCAAGGTAGTTTCTGTAACTTATTAGGTCATGCTGGCATTTCCAGATAAAATGAAATCTGCGACCCTTTTGCCCTGATGCAATATCAATAGTTGAGACTGTAGAGCCATTGCACACATTGCACAGAATGAGGTGGTAAATTTTGGACTCTATCACTTCACATTACAGAGCTGTGTGTGAAAGGTATATGACATATTTGTGAATACTCCCTCATGTAGAAACCTCCCTGCATGTAATAAACTAGGACATCAAGGAGAAGGAACACTACACCTTTCTCCTTGACATGCAGATTTACTACATGCAGATCCCACCCCCCAACATGCCAATGCGTTAAAAAAAAAAATCCCCATCTTCTGCAATCTGAAGTGGAACAGTCCAGAATGTGATGACCTCTTTCTGCAGAATCTGTTGGTCGTCACTTAAACCAAAGGGGATTTAGGGACCAGGGCAGCTTTTCTATCATGCCCACCTTACATGGGGTTGATTGCAGCCGTGCAGATTCCTAGACACCCCACACCCCCAATCCTTTCCCCAGCTTGCTTTGAGGGTCCTTCCCAGAGCCTGGTGACATTATCTGGGTGTATAACGTGCATTACAATCAGGAAGAGGTATGTTGAGGCAGAGGCAGACCCTCCCCTGGGCTCATCTCCCAGCATGTGCCCGTCTTCCCTGCAAGGGAAAATGCTTACCGGGAATAACTGGAACTGTTTCAGCTGCTCTGTCGGCCAAGCATGAAAAGGCTCTGCTGCTGCGCATTGCGACTCAGAGGCCATTTCCCTGGCTCCCTTTCAAGCATGTTAATGATTTCATTAAGTGCCGTCAGAGAGATTCCTGCATGCCCGCTGCTCATGTGGGGATTTGAGGCATGTCGGCATTTGCCGTTCCATCAGCCAAGCAGTCCTTGGGCAATTTCTGCCTCCTTGGCCCATTTCCCCACTGAGTCAAAGCCGGTGTTTGTGCTGAGTCCTTTCCAGACCATTGGGCAGTTAAAGGGTGGCCCAAAGGCACATGGTTTGCCATGGTCTTCAGCACGCATGGGGAAGATGTGGGTGTCATAATGCTCAGCTCTTTTTGAGGCAAAGGCAGACATTGTGTTGGTAGGGCAGTTTGGAAGTGCCCTCAGTTCATTCGGTACAAACATACCTTTATATCTCTGGAGTCGAGCTCTGGAAAAACAACAACAAGAGTTCTGTGACTGTGCAGCAAAAGCTGGCTGTGGACAGCACCAGTTGGCTATCATCAGGGCATCCCTCAGTCCCCAGAACAGCCTTGCTACTATTTTTTTTTAAACTTAAAACAGTGAAAGACAAACACATGCTAACGTTCATGTGGCACTTTTTGTGCCATCACATTAAATATCTTCACACTAAATCTCCGCAAAAAAGCAGATCTTTTTATTGATTTATTCACTTACACAAAAACTTCTATCCTGCCCTTCTGGTGGTTACGTATCACTCTATGTGGCTAATGACAATTAAAGCTGACCATAATTTAAATTCCCAAACCACAACAAAACAGTGTAATGAAAACAGAGATTGGTGTGGCAGATAAAACAAGAGGCATCAGATAAAAACTTAACTATCCTACCTACAAATTACTATCCTGCAAATGTCTACTTAAACAGAAAACCTTTTGCATATGATGAAACACCATAATTGTTTATGCTGGGGGCCAGCTGAGCCTCCCGAGGCAAAGAATCACACAATTTAGGTTCTGCCACAGAGAAGGCGGCAGCTTTGCAGGATCTGGGCAGACACGGTTCTGTAAGCAGCAGGTTGCCAGCACCACTGCGTGCACCCCAATTTTGCTCGTGATCATTCAAGGAGGGGTGTTGGCTTAAGCAAGTGCCTCTCCTCGAATGCTCATGAGATTGCTAAAATTGGTCGAAAACACACCAATGCTGCAAAGCTGACAATTTCAGCACTGAAACACTCATGAACAGCAGCTGCAGTGTGAAAGCAAATGGCGTTTATATGGTCAGATGCCAAGTATCATTACAAACAGAGGAAGCTGACTGACAGGGGCTCTTTGGGCTTTCCGGCAGAGGCTCTTCCTAACCATGCTTCCTAGGTAGGACTGGACTTTGGGGCTGAAGTCTAGCCCCCCCCCTCAAATGACCACCCTGACAATGGCAGATGAAGGGAGCAGGTAGCAAAGAGGTTGGGCCTCCATCCCTGGCCTGGCACAGCTATACCAGGGCACACCAGGGTTTAATATATATATTAAATATATATTATCCCTTTCTATAACAAAATGGTGCTTATTGCCAAGGTAAAAGTGTTTAGCATCAGGGCAGCAGAAGCAAACTCCATTTTATTCCTGTAGTCATGATGGTGCCATGACTGAAGCAACATTAAAATGCAAAACTGCACATGCTTGGAATATTTCTTTTTCATTGTTAAATATCAGGGTTATTAAACGGGGGTTTGTTTTGCGTTTTTGCTCTAACGTATCAGGAATGCAGAAGCTGTTGTAAAGCATAGAATGGCAGTGGTGGAGGAGAGAGAAGAAAGGCAAGCTTTGCACTTCACAACTGAAGCCCCCCCCCCCCCGGAAACCATTAAGTGGACAGGGAGACATTTTTCTTCCTCTCTTATAATACTAGAACCCAGGGTCATCTCATGAAGCTGATTGGTGGGAGATTCAGGACAGAGGGAAGGAAGGACTTTTTCGCACAGTGCATAGTTAAACTATGGAATTCACCACCACAAGATGTAGTGATGGCCATCAATTTGAATGGCTTTTAAAGGGGGTTAGACAAATTCCTGGAGGAGAAGGCTATCAATGGCTACTAGTCCTGAATGGCTCTATGCTACATCCAGTATCAGAGGCCTATGTACACCAGTTACTGGGGAACATGGATGGCAGGGCACTATTGCACTCACATCCTGCTTGTGGGTTTCCTGTGGGCAGCTGCTTGGCCACTATGTGAACAGAGTGCTGGACTAGATGGGCCCTTGGTTTCATCCAGCATAGTCCTTCTTATGTTCTTATGCCCTTAAGTCTAGGGTCTAAAATTACCTAGCTGCATTCCCGGTCATATGCCATCTGTGATCCTTCCAGGTGAAGATGGAGCCTAAGAACATAAGAAGAGCCCTGCTGGATCAGACCGAGGGTCCATCTAATCCAGCATCCTGTTCACACAGTGGCCAACCCGGGACCTTCTGCATGCAAAGCATGTGTGCTACTGCTGAGAGCTATGGACCATCCCATTGCATGTCAACGATCAGTGTCAGAATTTATTGTGATGGAGCTCCCAGGCTGGAAGAGCACAACTTCCAGGTGTATTTAAGCTTTCAGACCTCTTGTTTGTAAAGGAGTGAGTGACACTTGGTGTCAGTTGAGACATCTGCTGTGTCCCCCCCCACCGACCCCCCCCCCACACCATGCCATAGCTGCCGTCTGTGTTCAGGTCTGTTGGTGGGCTTGTGATCCAGATAGGAGCAGGCGTGTATGCTGATTGCGTGAACCTGTCCCTGCACAATGAAGGAGTGGACACTGCAATTTGTTCAATCAGCTGGGGAAAGTAAAACCAAACCAAACCAGGTGCCACAGTCCTCATGTATATCACTGTGACCAAATGTTTTTCTCCCTCTTCCCATCTGCAAAAAGTGGAAATGACGGTTTATATACAACCCTTCATACAATCCTGGTCAGGCAACGAGCCTGCGGATGGGATCTCTGTTCACCCAGAGATCTTTGGGTAGGAGCTGAGGGTTGTATACATCTTTCCTATGCCTCTCTCAGGTAGATGGTTAATGTTTTCCTTCCTCTCTTGCTGTAACTCACCAGAAGCTGTTATCTCTACATGCTGGAATTGGGGGAAAACAATGAATAAAAATAACAACAGAGTGCGTGCCTGTGTATGTGTGTGTGTGAATACACACGCACGCACGCACGCACGCATGCGCGCGCGCGCACACACACACACACACACACACCTATCTAAAAAGTGATAGGCTGCCATCTGCTGCGTGGGTGAGAGAGCACGAGACGCACATTCGCTCTCTCCCCACTGTTGAAACGAGGGTTCTGCAACATTTTTCTTTGCCAAGTGACTAAAAGGTGTAAGCAATGAGAGGCAAGGCTCTCCCTTGAGATGACTTCTCCTTGGGCTTCATTATTCACCCTGTCTCCATGGCAGAAGTGTGACAGAACCACCTCCTGTGAGGAGGGGAAGAAGAGGTGCCAATGGCAGCCTCATTTCATCTCTTCTGTCCCCAGAATGGCCTGGGCTTCCAGGCTGGGCAGGTACTACAGAGCAGTGTGTGAGAATGGCTTCACCAGAGGCCTTTGCTGGCCCAGCCTTTGGGCAGAGAGAGGCAGCTGGATTCGAGGTGCCGTCAACAGATGGCAAATCGTAGGATGTTTAATTTTATTGTTATGGATTTCTGCCTTCTGTACCCAAACTATTTTTGGGCCAGTCCTGGTCAAAGGGCCCTGGAAATTCAGAATGTAACATGACCAAACCAACTCAGGGAGGTGGGTTTGCCATTAAAACAAAAAACAAAAACTGGTCCATCTCCTATGCCTTTAACAGCAGCCCAATACACTGAAATCAATACCCCCCCCTTTCCTGGACTGCTCACATGGCCAATCCAGCCAGCTGGCAATCATGAAGTGCCCCCTTCCCAAACCTAGTGTCCTCCTTATTTTTTCGACCACAACTCCAAGCATTCCTGGCCATTGGCCATGCCGGCTGGGGCTGATGGGGGTTGAAGTTCAAAACATCTGGAGGACACCAAGTTGGGTAAGGCTGATGTAGTGAATAGTATAACATCATTACACTATAGATCACATCAGATTTGGCTTCATGGTGACATCACTGAGTGCAAATGAAACCAACTGAGAGAGAGAGAGAGAAGGGCCATAGCTCAGTGGTAGAGTATGTGCTCTGTGTGCAAAATGTCTCAGATTCGGTCCCTAGCATCTCCATGTAAGACTGGGAAAGACACTAGTTTAAAACCCTAGAGAGCTGTTACCAGTCAATAGACAATACTGAGTTAGATGGATCAGTACTCTGACTTGGTATAAACCATTTTCACAGAGACAGACAGACAGACAGACAGAGGACATGGAGACACACACAGAGAGACAGAGACATAAAAACAGACAGGACACACACACACAGACAGAGACAGAGAAATAGACAGACAGACGGACAGGCAGACAGAGTAAATAAATAGGTGCATATGTTTCCATAACAACCCCCTCAACCCCCCCTCCCTTAAAATCTGCCACCCGATTAGTTAGGGGTAAGTTATCAGTTGATCAAAATGTTGTTGACTGATTAATCGAATCGGTTTATTGACTAGATCTTGCATCTCTAATCTATAGTGTCATCAATGTAACAAGAGTACCAATAGCAAAAAGGAGTTGCCTACTCCAAGGAAGGTGTCGTATAAATGTCAACTGTGGGGAAGACAACAAATGAGGAGAGATGGGCAGGGAGGAAAGGGAGCTGCAAGGTTAATAATAGATGAATGTGAACAAATGTGATGATGCGACATCCTTTCATCCATCTAAAAACACGCACATTTGATCCAGCACAATAAAATTCCTTTCCCCTAAAAAAGCCCGCACAGCTTGCCACTGTCCACTAATCACCAATGCCTCATCTAATTACCCAGCAGCCCTTGCTGTCCTTGTCAGCAACTCACGGGGAATAAATTCCGACTGGTGTCAACCGTTCGCGCCTCAATTAGTTACTTTTTAAAGGAAGTGCTATTGAATATTTTTGTAGGAATGGCGTTTCCATGGCACCCAGTCGGCAGAAGTGTTTCCACGAGCTGGCTGATTCCAGCAATCAGCGCTCACAGAAGGTTGACCTGAGCCAACATTCTCCCTCCATTGCCACACATGTACAAACTGGGACGTGCTCAGGTACATGTTCATATTCTGGCACATTGATTCATCAACGCCTTCACATGCCTGCAAAATCAATAGAGCAACACATAGTATGTTGCACATTAACCACTTCATGGACATGCTCTTCTCCTTGCACATAGCTCTGTGCAGAATGGTATATGAAAAAATTGCACACACAAGCCTACAGATGCACCTATATCCCTCCATGCAACCCAGAGTCATCACGGCATGTTTGCTAACTCACGAACATCTTGGGGAGATGTCAAGATTAAATATAGACATTTTGGGTGTCAGTGAACTGAAATGGACTGGAATGGGCCACTTCACATCAAATGACCACCAGATCTACGACTGTGGACAAGAGGACCACAGAAGAAATGGAGTAGCCTTCATAATTAATAATAAAGTGGCTAAAGCAGTGCTTGGATACAATCCAAAAAATGACAGAATGATCTCAGTTCGAATTCAGGTAACCCATTTAACATCACAGTGATCCAAATATACACCCCAACCACAGATGCTGAAGAAGCAGAAGTAGATCAGTTCTATGAGGATCTGTAGCACCTACTGGATAGTACGCCAAAAAAAGATGTTATTTTCATTATAGGAGACTGGAATGCTAAGGTGGGTAGTCAAACGACACCTAGAATTACAGGCAAGCATGGTCTGGGAGAACAAAATGAAGCAGGACATAGGCTGATAGAATTTTGCCAAGACAACTCACTGTGCATAACAAACACTCTCTTCCAACAACCTAAGAGATGACTTTATACATGGACTTCACCAGACGGTCGACACCGAAATCAGATTGACTACATCCTTTGTAGCCAAAGGTGGTGGACATCTATGCATTCGGTAAAAACAAGACCTGGAGCTGATTGTAGTTCAGATCACGAACTTCTTATTGCACAATTTAGAATCAGACTAAAGAGAATAGGGAAGACCCACAGATCAGTTAGATATGAGCTCACTAATATTCCTCATTGCTGGGAAAGACTGAAGGCAAAAGGAGAAGGGGATGGCAGAGGATGAGATGGCTAGATAGCATCACCGATGCAATGAATATGAACTTGAGCACACTCCGAGAGAGAGCGCAGGACAGGAAGGCCTGGTGTGCTATGGTCCATGGGGTCACGAAGAGTCGGACATGACTGAATGACTGAACAACAACAACAATGTTCCTCATGAATATGCAGTGGAGGTGAAGAATAGATTTAAGGGACTAGATTTAGTAGATAGGGTCCTGGAAGAACTATGGACAGAAGTTCGCAACATTGTTCAGGAGGCAGCAACAAAAAACGTCCCCAAGAAAAAGAAAACCAAGAAGGCAAGATGGCTGTCTGCTGAGACACTGGAAGCAGCCCAAGAAAGAAGGAAAGCAAAAGGCAACAGTGATTGGGGGAGATATGCCCAATTAAATGCAAAATTCCAGGGGTTAGCCAGAAGAGATAAGGAATTATTTTTAGACAAGCAATGCGCAGAAGCGGAAGAAGATAATAGACTAGGAAGGACAAGAGACCTCTTCCAGAAAATTCGAAACATCGGAGGTAAATTCCAGGCAAAAATGGGTATGATCAAAAACAAAGATGGCAAGGACGTAACAGAAGCAGAAGAGATCAAGAGAAGGTGACAAGAATATATGGAAGATCTGTATAGGAAGGATAATAATATCGGGGATAGATTTGACAGTGTGATCAGTGAGCTAGAGCCAGACATCCTGAAGAATGAGGTGGAATGGGCCTTAAGAAGCATTGCTAATAACAAGGCAGCAGGAGATGATGTTTCAGCTGAACTGTTTAAAATCTTGCAAGATGATGCTGTCAAGGTGATGCATGCCATATGCCAGCAAATTTGGAAAACACAAGAATGCCTACCACATTGGAAAAAATCAACCTATACCCCCATACCAAAAAAGGGAAGCACCAAAGAATGTTCCAACTATCGAACAGTGGCACTGATTTCACATGCCAGTAAGGTAATGCTCAAGATCTTGCAAGGTAGACTCCAGCAATTCATGGAATGAGAATTGCCAGATGTACAAGCTGGGTTTCAAAAAGGCAGAGGAACTAGAGACCAAATTGCCAATATCCGCTGGATAATGGAGAAAGCCAGGGAGTTTCAGAAAAACATCTATTTCTGTTTTATTGACTATTCTAAAGCCTTTGACTGTGTGGATCATCACAAATTGTGGCAAGTTCTTGGTGGTATGGGGATACCAAGTCATCTTGTCTGCCTCCTGAGGAATCTGTATAACGACCAAGTAGCAACGGTAAGAACAGACCATGGAACAACGGACTGGTTTAAGATTGGGAAAGGAGTACGGCAGGGCTGTATACTCTCACCCTACCTATTCAACCTGTATGCAGAACACATCATGCGACGTGCTGGGCTTGATGAAGCTAAGGCTGGAGTTAAAATTGCTGGAAGAAACATTTAACAATCTCAGATATGCAGATGATACCACTTTGATGGCTGAAAGCGAGGAAGAGCTGAGGAACCTCATGACGAAGGTGAAAGAAGAAAGTGCAAAAGCTGGGTTGCAGTTAAACCTCAAAAAAACAAAGATTATGGCAACCAGCTGGATTGATAACTGGCAAATAGAGGCAGAAACCGTGGAGGCAGTGACAGACTTTGTCTTTCTAGGCGCAAAGATTACTGCAGACGCTGACTGCAGCCAGGAAATCAGAAGACATTTACTTCTTGGGAGGAGAGCAATGACAAATCTTGATAAAATAGTGAAGAGCAGAGACATCACACTGACAACAAAGGTCTGCATAGTTAAAGCAATGGTATTCCCCATAGTAACCTATGGCTGCGAGAGCTGGACCATAAGGAAGGCTGAGCGAAGGAAGATAGATGCTTTTGAACTGTGGTGCTGGAGGAAAATTCTGAGAGTGCCTTGGACTGCAAGAAGATCCAACCAGTCCATACTCCAGGAAATAAATCCAGACTGCTCACTTGAGGGAATGATATGAAAGGCAAAACTGAAGTACTTTGGCCACATCATGAGAAGACAGGACACCCTGGAGAAGATGCTGATGCTAGGGAAAGTGGAAGGCAAAAGGAAGAGGAGCCGACCAAGGGCAAGGTGGATGGATGATATTCTGGAGGTGACGGACTCGACCTTGGGGGAGCTGGGGGTGGCGACGGCTGACAGGAAGCTCTGGCGTGGGCTGGTCGATGAAGTCACGAAGAGTCGGAAGCGACTTACCAAATAAACAACAACAAAAAAGATTCATACAGCCCCTTCATGGATCATTGCCTTGTTGTGGTGAAGGGGCTTGCGTAAATCAGTGAAGCCATAAGCTATGCCATGCAGGGCCACCCAAAACGGACAGGTCATGGCGGAGAGTTCTGACAAAATGTGGTCCACTGGAGAAGGAAATGACAACCCACTCCAGTATTTTTGCCAAGAAAACCCCATGGAACGTATCACAAGGCTAAAAGATACGACACCAGAAGATGAGCCCCTCAGGTTGGAAGGTGTCCAATATACTACTGGGGAAGAGCAGAGGGTATTTCCAAGTAGCACCAGAAAGAGTGAAGTGGCTGGGCCAAAGCTGAAAGGACACTCAGCTGTGGATGTGTCTGGTGGTGAAAAGAACATCCGATGCTGTAAAGAACAATATTGTTTAGGAACCTGGAATGTAAGGTCAATGAATCAAGGTAAGCTGGAGGTGGTCAAACTTGAGATGGCAAGATTGAACATCCACATCTTGGGAATCAGCGAACTAAAATGGACAGGCATGGGCGAATTTAATTCAGGTGACCATTATATCTACTACTGTGGGCAAGAATCCCTTAAAAGAAATGGAGTAGCACTCATAGTCAATAAAAGGGTGGGAAAAGCAGTACTGGGGTACAATCTCAAAAACAATAGAATGATCTCAGTACGAATCCAAGGCAAAACCATTCAACATCACTGTAATTCAAGTCTATGCCCCAACCACTGAAGCCGAAGAAGCTGAGGTTGATCGGTTCTATGAAGACCTACAACACCTTCTAGAATTAACACCAAAAAAAGATGTCCTTTTCATCATAGGGGATTGGAATTCTAAAGTAGGAAGTCAAGAAATAACCAGGATAATAGGCAAGCATGGGCTTGGTGTACAAAATGAAGCAGGACAAAAGCTAATAGAGTTTTGCCAAGAGAACACGCTGATCATAGCAAACACTCTTTTCCAACAGCACAAGAGGCAACTGTACACATGGACATCACCAGATGGTCAATATCAAAATCATATTGATTATGTCCTTTGCAGCCAAAGATGGAGAAGCTCTATACAGTCAGTCAAAACAAGACCTGGAGATGACTGTGGCTCAGATCATGAGCTGCTTCTTGCAAAATTTCGGCTTAAATTGAAGAACGTCGGGAAAACCACTAAACCGTTCAGGTATGACCTAAATCATATCCCTGATGAATATACAGTGGAGGTGAGGAATAGATTTCAGGGATTAGACCTGATAGACAGAGTGCCTGAGGAACAATGGATGGAGGTCCGTAACATTGTTCAGGAGGCAGCAACGAAATCCATCCCAAAGAAAAAGAAATGCAAGAAAGCCAAGTGGCTGTCTGATGAGGCTTTACAAGTAGCTGAGGAAAGAAGGGAAGCGAAAAGCAAGGGAGAAAGGGGAAGATACATCCAACTGAATGCAGATTTCCAGAGAATAGCAAGGAGAGACAAGAAGGCCTTCTTAAATGAACAATGCAAAGAAATCGAGGAAAACAACAGAATGGGAAAGACTAGAGATCTCTTCAAGAAAATCGGAGATCTCAAGGGAACATTTTGTGCAAAGATGGGCATGATAAAGGACAAAGAAGGCAGGGACCTAACAGAAGCAGATGAGATTAAGAAGAGGTGGAAAGAATACACAGAAGAACTATACAGGAAAGATCTGAATATCCCTGATAGCCATGATAGTTCGGTCACTGAACTTGAGCCGGACATCCTAGAGAGTGAAGTCAAGTGGGCCTTAGGAAGCATTACTAACAACAAAGCTAGTGGAGATGACAGTAATCCAGCTGAGATATTTAAAATCCTAAAAGATGATGCTGTTAAAGTGCTGCACTCAATATGCCAACAAATTTGGAACACTCAACGGTGGCCACAAGACTGGAAAAGGTCAGTTTACATTCCAATTCCAAAGAAGGGCAACACCAAAGAGTGTTCAAACTACCATACAATTGCACTCATTTAACATGCCAGCAAGGTGATGCTCAAAATCCTACAAGTTAGGCTTCAGCAGTATGTGAACCGAGAACTACCGGAAGTACAAGTTGGGTTTCAAAGACGCAGAGGAACTAGAGGTCAAATCGCCAATGTTCGCTGGATCATGGAGAACGCAAGAGAATTCCAGAAAAACGTCTATTTCTGCTTCATTGACTACACTAAAGCCTTTGATTGTGTGGATCACAACAAACTCTGGCAAATTCTTAAAGAGATGGGAGTACCAGATCACCTTACCTGTCTCCTGAGAAACCTGTACATGGGCCAAGAAGCAACAGTAAGAACCAGACATGGAACAACCGATTGGTTCAAAATTGGGAAAGGAGTACGACAAGGCTGCATATTGTCGCCCTGCTTATTTAACTTATATGCAGAGTACATCATGAGAAACGCTGGGTTGGATGAATCACAGGTTGGAATTAAGATTGCCGGGAGAATTATCAACAACCTCAGATATGCAGACGATACCACCCTAATGGCAGAAAGAGAAGAAGATCTAAAGAGCCTCTTGTTGAGGGTGAAAGTGGAGAGTGCAAAAGCTGGTTTGAAACTTAACATTAAAAAAATGAAGATCATGGCATCTGGCCCCATCACTTCCTGGCATATAGAAGGGGAAGAAATGGAAGCAGTGACAGATTTTATTTTCTTGGGCTCCCAGATCACCACAGACTATGACTGTAGCCATGAAATTAAAAGATGCTTGCTCCTTGGGAGGAAAGCTATGGCAAACCTAGACAGCATAGTAAGAAGCAGAGACATCACCTTGCCGACAAAGGTCCGTCTAATCAAAGCTATGGTTTTCCCAGTAGCAACGTATGGCTGTGAGAGCTGGATTATAAGGAAGGCTGAGCACTGAAGAATTGATGCTTTCGAACTGTGGTGCTGGAGAAGACTCTTACGAGTCCCCTGGACTGCAAGGAGGTCAAATCAGTCCATCCTAAAGGAAATCAACCCTGAGTGCTCATTGGAAGGACAGATAATGAAGCTGAAGCTCAAATATTTTGGCCACCTAATGCGAAGAGAAAACTCACTGGAAAAGCCCCTGATGCTGGGAAAGACTGAAGGCCAAAGGAGAAGGGGACAGCAGAGGATGAGATGGCTAGATAGCATCACTGATACAATAAATATGGACTTGAGCACGCTCTGGGAGAGAGCGCAGGACAGGAAGGCCTGGCGTGCTATGGTCCATAGGGTCACGAAGAGTCGGACATGACTTAATGACTGAACAACAACAAGAAGATTCATACAGATGGGCTAATTATGGGTTTTTGCAGCATGACAACTCAGGGCTCAAGGTCATTGCAGGTCTTGAACCCAGGGGATGTCAGGCAGAGATTCAGTCTGTATGTCACCCTCGAGCTCTGGCAAAAGGAGGAAACTGTCATGGTCCCAGAATACGGCTGAAAGTCAGAGGAAGATGAGTCAGCTGAGACCAGAGCTGCTGTACCACCAGCTGAGGAACCAAACTGGGTTCTGACACTGTGGTAAGTGCCTGCAGAATCAAGACCTTCACAGATGCCTTCTCCTGAGCCCAGCTCACCAGAGGAGAACTTAGTAAAGACAGGCTGCATGGAAGGACTTCTAAGGAAGGGGTGGGCAGTAAGTTGACCTCCAAATGTTCTGGACTTCAGCTCCCAGCATTCATGACTATTGGCCATGCTGGCAGGGGCTTCTGGGAGTTAAAGTCCAAAGCTTCTGGAGATCTACCTTCTGCCTACCTCTGACCTAAGGGCCTCATTCACTTCCAGCCTTTGTTGGAGCAAATTGCTCATTTGAAGCTCTGGTGCCACTTCATTGTGCAGGTATCTCTGCTGTGGATGGCTCAAAACAGAAACTGCAAGGCAGAGGCCAGCTGGACCAGTAAGGAAGCCACAATAGCCCAGCACAGGTCACATGGTGATATCCAATGCTCTCTGTACAAAAGTTTCCACGTCAGATTCAATGACTACTTTGTGCAGCAAACTTTGCTCTTTCTTCTGCTGTTCCCTGAGCTAGCAACAAGTTTTTGCTCCCCCCCCCCAGCTTGAGAGGACATCGGTCTGCTGTGTTGATCCCCAGAGAGAGCTGAATCATATCATCCCTTCACCATCCTAACTTTCTCACAGCATGTCAAGACTGTTCTTTCTCTTCTGTGCCTTCAGAATGATGTTGGCATGACTGTACAGCACAGATCTCCCCTGAAACAGCCCCATGCCATTCCTCTAAGAATCTACAGCAAAAAGGCTGTCTTAGTCATTGCTGGGGGGGAGGAACACAGCTGTCGATTACCAATATCTGCTTAGTCAAGCATCTACCCTGTGTGACACTGTAAATGTTCTTACGGCCGCCAATGGATCACCTTACCCATTTCCCCCTCCTTCCCACTCTCAGGGTCTTTGTGCATGTGACAAAGAAGTCTGCTGTACCAAAGAGAGATTGGGAATAGGGGTTGGGAGGACAGCAGGCTGAGTCAGCTTTCCTTGGCTCTTGAGCAAGGTGAGGGGGTCTGAGTGGTGACGAAGCAAGCACTTATGTATGTGTGGAGCAATCATGGGGCTGTGGGAGGCATGGGGTGTGTGTGGGACCAAGCACTGTCAATCAGACGAGAGAGGAGTGGGGGGCGCAACTGCTTGGCATGCTCTCCCACCCTAGTTTCTCATTAGAAATGCTAATTGGAGGTGATTAATCTACAGAAGAAACACTACTGCAACCATTGCTGACTAAGGTTCTGAACGGTCCTTGGAATGACTCATTAACTAGTGAAAAGAAGAAGAGTGGATGAAAAGTTTCTGCATCTTGCCCCTATTAAAAAAGAAAATGCAGTTATGCCCAGCTTTATGTGTCCATGTTACCAGGTGGAAAATTGTAGGCCAAACTAAGTGTTGTGCTCAGTGCTCTCTCCTGCTTCTCTGAAATGTTTAAAATGGGCGAGGAACCTGTGACTAGGGATGTCGGAGAAATCGGCAATGGAATCAAATGAGTTCATATTTCTGTGAATCTGACTTGCAAGATTCTGCAGCACATTAGCTTTTCCCAGGTTGTAAGGATTCTGCAGCCTTGCAGACCATTTAAAAAAAAAAACTTTCTAGAGTTATACGTGAATTTAGTTGTAGAAAAATATGTAAAAAAAAAAAAACCCAGCCAAAAATGATCATTTCCCCCATAAGCTAAAGCATGGAAATGTGCATTTGGGGTGGGTGGGCTTTGTTCGGGGGGGGGGGATTTGCCCATGTTCACAAGTGCAAATTTACATACATGCGAATTTGTGCAAATTCGGGAAATTGGAAAAATCCAGTTCTGCCAATGGGGAGATGATGGAATGAAAGCACCTGACAATCCACAAAATGCAGATGGAATGGATTTTATGTTTCCCTAACTAGGATGAAGAGGGGCCGATTGCAATCACTTCAAGAGCAAACAAATGAATATTTAATAGTATTTACTTAACTTCAGAATGTTTAGAAATAACAATATTAAGAAAATGATGATTAGAATGATAAAGCAAATATGAACAACTCTAGCTTGAAGCCACAGTTCACTGTAAAGTACAATGTTTCTGTTGTTAAACCAGCAGCAGTTGCTTCTGTCAGTTCCTTTTGTCTTTTGTTGCCATTCTCCGTTGTGGCGGTTCATTCCTCTTCTAGCTGAAGGCTGCTTTATCTGCTTCTTTCTCTTCTTCACCATGCTGCTAGTTTCCCTGAATTTCCTTCTCAGCATTACTTCTTCATTCTCCTGCTGCTTCCTCCTCTTCTTTTTGCCAGAGCAAAGGTAGCTTGCCTTAGAGCAGGGGTGCCAAACCTCTTTCAGCCCGAGTTCCAAATTCATTGCACAGAAGCTCTCAGGGACACATTCCAGTGGTGTTCAGGGCCAAAGGTGGGGCCAAAATACTAGCACATTTTATTTTACAACTCCTACTGCCAGTTAGTAAGCCTTCGGAGAGGCATTTCAACCTTCAGAAAGGAGAAAAAAAAACTGCACAAAAACTGGGAAAGCACCAAAAGATTGGTGGTTGGAGAAAAGGGGGCATGACCTTCTGGGGCAGCTCTGGAGGGCTAGATTGGGACCCTCAGAGGGGCAGATTTGGCCCCTGAACTTGAGGGTCTGCACCCCTGGTGCAGAGGAACCTATGAACTAGTACCTGAAGAGGAGGCTTTGGGGACATTCCATGTTACTCCTCTATTGTTTGGATTTCAGCCTGGGAATCCAGAAACTCATCCCACCATTGTCTTCTTTCAGGCACCTAGATGAATGAAATTAAGGTTACCAACCAGCCAGTATTTTTTTGATGCAGCCAGTAAGATTGATGTATGAGCTATGCACTCCATGCAGATTCCAACTGCATAGTTCTCTTCTCTGTGTGATTTCTCTCCACCACTCCTTTGATGGGGAGAAATGGAATGAGCAGGACTTCTGCGTATGCCAGTGTTGCTGTGGAGGAACACCTGGTTCTGTCTCTCATGTTTTTGGGGGAGAGGTTGGAGAATGGTGGGCAGTCATTGCTGGATAGGGTGGTTACTTACGTATCTCTCCCCCTCCCCACTCCAAAGGACAGTAGAGGACACAGATTTGCATAAAATTCATATGTGCTAGTTGAAAGAGATAAATTCAAATTTACAATCAATAGCTATAATAATTCAAATAGAAATACAATACATCTCCCCTTAGTAGAGAAGACTGTGACCTGGTGAGCTGTGTGCCTGCTCAGTCTGCTAAATGTTGATGGGCCACTTCAAGTCCTCCGGTGCTGTCCTTTCTTTGGGTTCTTTATCTTTAAACTGGACTTGGACTGGGCAGCCCCTCAGATACAGCAGGGGTGGGCAGAAGGTAAATTTGGAGGATGTTTTGGGCTTCAGCTCCCAGAAGCAATGGTCAGGAATGCTGGGAGCTGAAGTTCAAAACATCTGGAGATCTACTTTCTGCCTACCCTTGAGATAAGGGGAATGTTAAAAATAGAGGACTATCCTCAGACAGCCTTTCAAATAGAGGACTGTCCCCTGCAATATAGTACCCATGGCCACCCTACAGGTAGGATGGGAACTAGAGCTTACTCTCTCTCCACCACAGCTTCTCTCCTTTGCTTCCAATCTCCCTGATGCATATTCAGGCAGAGGGAGTGCCAGAGCTGCCTGGACTCATACTGGGAACCTTCAGATCAGTGTGCCAACGAGCAGTAGAACTGCAGGTTGGTGAATCTGTCTAGGTCAGGGGTGGAGAATGTGTGGCCCTCCAGATGCTCTTGGGCTGCAACTCTCACCAATTCCCTAGCATAGCCAATGGTGAGGGATGATGCCAATCCAACAACATCTGGAGTGCCACATCCCTGGTCTAGGTAGTTAGTTAGTACCTTCAAGCTTTGGATCAGCCCTGCCCAGCCATTAGGGTGGCCACTTAAGGAAAAGAGGAGATGCATCACCAAAACGGAAGATGAAAGAAGATTTTGATTTGCATAAAATCTGCATATGCTAATTTTTGTGAACCACCCAGAGAGCTTAGGCTATTGGGCAGTAAATAAATAAATTAATTAATGAGAGAGAGAGATGCAAATTTAGATATAATTACTATCATTTAAGTAGAAATACAATACATCTCACCATAGTGTAGAAGACTGTGACCAGGTGATCTCTATGCCTTGCTCAGTCTGCTGTCCAGGTGCTGTTGATGGGCAGCTTCAAGGCCCAGTTCTTTCTTCTGATGCTACTTTATCTTTAAACTGGACTCAAACAGGACAGACCTTCAAATCAAAGATGCCCTTCAAATAAAGGACTGTTCTCTGTAAAAGAGGAGTCATGGCCATCCTAGCACTCAAGCTTTCAGGATAGGTAGGGCCATCAAAGGGCTTGCTGTCTGAGTAGGCCTGGCCTGCAAAACAAGGCCTTCCCAAGCTCTGCTGTGTTCCTGCTAAGGGTGTACGAATCCCTTACCTGGCTCCAGGCTGGGGCATCTGCGGTGGGGGGGAGGCGCCCCGTCCCTCCCCCCAGAATCCTCCCCAGCTGTCTCTGCTCTGCAGTGGCTCCACGGACCTGCCAGCCGGGGCCGGCCGCAGCTGGAGTTCTGGCCGCGGCCGGGCTGCTGCAGCTGCAAATGGCGGCCATCGTAGCGGCCGCCATTTGCGTCCTTGCAAGCAGCCGTGATAGGCTACGTAAGTATTTACGTAGCCTATCATGGCAAACAGCAGGGACACAAATGGTGACTGCTATGCCATTTTCGCCCCTGCTTTTTGCCGTGATAGGCTACATAAGTATTTCTGTAGCCTATCACGATAAAGGCAGCCATGCAAATGGCGGCCGCTACTCCATTTGCGTGGTTGCCTTTACTGTGATAGACTATGTAAAAACTTATGTAGCCTATCACGGCAAAGAGCAGGGGCGCAAATGGCGTAGTGGCCGCCATTTGCGTCCCTGCTCTTTGCTGTGATAGGCTACATAAATACTTACGTAGCCTATCACGCCTGCAAGAATGCAAATGGCGGCTGCAGCAGCCCGGCTGTGGCCGGCCGGGAGACCAGCTGGAGTCGCCTCCAGAGCCGCCGCTGCTGCCCCATCTGCCCCAGGTAAGTTCCGTCCTGGGGGGATTCCGTGGGGTGGCGGGGGGTGGGAGGCTGTTCCGCCACAGATTCCGGGGGGCTGGATTCTAAAGAATCCGGCCTCACTGGAATCCGTGGCGGAATTCTCTGACATCTCTAGTTCCTGCATGTATCCTGAATTGCTCATCAGCTGCGACTCCTGGCTTATCATTAGCTTGGTCTTTCTGGCTCCTAACTCCTAACTATGGCATTACCTCCAACAGACAGGCAGGTAGAGACACCATCCCAGTCCTGCTCCTGATGCAGGCAGAGTTACTCCACCAGCACTTCTGCCCCATATCGGGTGGGACTAAACATTCTCCATATATGTGGGAGCTCTTGTATTTGTTTACTTGTATGTTATGAATGCGATGAGCTGTCTGCTTTGCAGACTCTGGCTGAAAAAGAGGATGAAATGTCCAGTAAATTAATAATGAGCAAATAAACTTGTGGCATATGGCGAGGCTTCACTGCAACAGCATGAAAGAAAGCCCCAACACATTTTTTTTTAATCATGAAAAAGCAGGATCAGGAGGATGCGATTTTGAGTGCAGAAGCAGTGGGTTGGGAGGAAACATGATGGCACTGCCTAGCCCCTTTTCATGGTGGCAGCTTTTCAGCTCAAAACTGCAGTCTAAGCTGCTTCCAAATGCATATTTCTGAGGATGTGGAGAGATGGCTAGGAAGAACTATGCATACCTACAGCCATTCTAGGCCCCATCTACATGAGCCTTTTACTCCGGGGCAGCTGTGAGTTGAGGTCCCTTGGGACAGATGACACAGTTGCCACTTCCCAACCATCCGTGGTTTTCTCCTGGAAAATGTGGATTTCCAAGGAGGCGTTTTGCTGCAATGTTTTTCATTTGCTGAGGGTTTCCCCGTGGTTGTGAGCCATCTGTCCCTTCCCCAAACTGACTTCGCATTTTGCAGTGGGCATGTTGTAGGTGTGTATAATGCTTGCATCACCCTTTACTTCCCCCGTCCCTTCTCAGCCGGACAGTTACAGAGGCACAGAGAGGCATTTTCATCTATTTAATCACACTTTCACACATTTTTGCAGCTTCGTATCTTCGCAAAGGTTGCTTTTGGACTCAGTGCCCAAGGCCCAGGGGGTCTTGGGGGATGACCAACTTCACTCCTGCCACCATTTTGGAGTGATGGGTAGTCATGTACCACTCATGCTTGTGAGTGCAAACCATCACAAGAGTCTCAGGCTGGGGAACTGACAAACAGATGGCATGGAAATGAAGGAGCACAGAACACCCACGTTTTACCTAACAAGGGACAGAAAGACACAACAGAACCCCTAAAATACAAAACAGCCACTGAAGCGTTGCTCTCCCACACTTACGGGACTGCACAGCTGCGCATTAAACTACAGTGGCAAAAAAAGGGCATGGTGGAGCCTGTTAGGGAAGCCTGCAGTAAATTGCAAGTGTATCCTAGCAGAAGCTAATTTGAAGCTGAAATACTGTGCAGTTGTGATGGAGTGAAGGGTGAAAGCGGTGCCATGTAGACGGGGCCCTGGTCTGTGTCCCTGCCTTGTAGCATCATCTCAAGAAACATTGCTCAGATAACCGGCACCCATTGCTTGTCACAATGCAATTCCTTTACTCAAAAAGCCATCTTCTAAACAAATGCTACACCAAACATCCCGCTGGTGTTCCCATGCGCAGCAGACAAATGTGTGTCATCCTTTTTGCTACCTGTCTTTTGTACAGATGACTCAGATGTAGGAGAAGCAAACTAGGAACACTGAAGGCTGCTGCACATGTCTAAGCACTTCTTTGTCCTCCTCATGTATCTCTGCCTGCCCAAGGTAGATAGAAGTGGGGAATCAGTGGCTATTATTTATTTAAACGCCCAGGCTGCACTCTTCTCCAAAGAGACATAAATAATGATTAAGAACAATAGCGCTTTTATTAATACAGTTCGCAAAGGGGCCCGCGGCACCACATGATGAAATAAAACCAAAGGCAACCTCATAAAAAAACCCAATGTCAAATGCCAACCTCATAATGTGCAAATGCCAGCGGCATAAACAAGGTGCTGGCAGGGGTGTGTGTAATAAATATGGGGTTGAGAGGAGCTTCACTAGAATCCTCCAGGAGACAACAAAGAGATGGGTAGTCCATTGCTTGATTGCCTTAGATTCCAAGGGAAGGAATAGACTGTAGGGTGGCAAGTAACTATTCCCTGGAGTCTGAAGGAAAGGACTAGCTGATCTCACAAGGACCCCGCTCTGAGAAGGTTCCATTCTTGGGTTGTGTGATGTCTGTTGAACCTTGAGGACAAACGCCATTCAATACCAGATGCTGGGGTGGTGGCGGTGGCAGCAAGGGTGTTGCAATAGAGTGGCTATATGTCCAGCTTCACATAGGACAGTCCTCTATTTGAAGGCATCCTCTCTTTGAAGGGCTGTCCAGTCTAAGTTTGGTTTAAAACTATAGAACCGTAGGAAGGGACAGCCAGCAAAGGCCTTCAAGTTGCCCATCCGCAGTCAGCAACTGGGCAGTAGACTGAGTAGGCAGGCACACAGATCACCTGGTTGTGAGTCTTCCACACTAGGGTGAGATGTATTGCATAGTAACCATTTCCAAATCTACATCGATACCTATAAATCAACATATGCAGTCACATGCAAATCTGTGGCCTCTTTTCGACCTCTTTTGTTTGGGGTGTTGCGTAAGTGGCCACCCTATGTTGCCTTCATGCCCTGCTTGTGGGCTTCTTGGAGACATCTGTCTGGCTACCGTGGGAAACAGGAAGCTGGAACAGATGGAACTATGGTTTGATCCAGCAGGGCTCTTCTTACGATAGGGAAAAAACCCACCACCAGTAGAATTGCACACATTAATTGACATTTGGAGGTCAAAATGTGAACTGATTTTCCACGCGAGTGCAAAGAATAGAGAAGCTTTCCCAACCTGCCAATGGCCATGCTGGCTGGGGATGATGGGAGTTGTAGCCCAACACATCTAGAAGGTGACAGTTTGGGGAAGGCTGGTAGAGTGGATTTCTACTGCAGAGACACCAAGGCCTCTCCGTGCCGGTAGAGAGGTATGGGCAATGGAGACTTTCCATTTTGAGAAGAAGTTCATGCTGCATTTTATGGTCACTCTCTCTCCCCTGCTGCACTCTTATGAATGAGCTCAGACCTCCATGATGTGCTCACCTAATGGCTGACAGAGTGTAGCGGTTGCTGCTTTTCCCTGCTGCATCCAATTGGTGTCCAACACAGCTCCAGGACAGATTGAAGATGAACAAATTGGGTTCCAGCCCAATAAAGCAGCGATTCTAGCCTTGTTGGAGCAAAAAGCACTGGCATGTCTCTCCTTCAGGGGGGATGATGGGATGGGGAGGGAGGGAAGGTTGCCCCTGGGCAGCTCTGCACTTCACCGGGTGCCCGTGGCCCACATTTCATGCCCCTGCAGCGCAGCCCGAGCTGACCTCCAAGTGCCCCATAGCAATGTGATTCTCACAGCATTGAAGGGGGCGGAGGGGGAGAGAGGGAGGAGAAGCTTCCACATTCCCTGCTTCTATGGCTTCTGCGATAATTGCAGACACATGGCTGCCATTCTGAGCAGGGAAATGACAGGTCAGAAAATGCATGTGTGACAGGAAGCGGATTTGGAAACGCTTGTTGCAGGCATGGGGTCGCCCCCTGGAGTATCACAGAGAGCATTCAAAAAGCACTTAAGAGACGCTTCCCTTACCCCCTAATTTTGTTCTGGAGGAGCTTGATGGTGCACCGCCAATTGCTTGTTAGCTTCTTGGTCCCATCATGCTGAGTAGGAGGCAGAGGAAGAGGGTTGTCAGGAGAGCCTCCATTGTCTGTGGCAGGTGCAGGTTTGTTCCAACAGAGCATGACCTTTTTGAGATCCCATATACAGGACCATCACTCAGATGAAGAAACCTCAGTTGATGGATTGTGTGAACTTTAATTAATCCATCAATCAGCTGATCAATTAAATTTGCACCGTGCACCGACTGGGCAGAGAGCACATGGCAGGGAAAGGATGCGCAGTGGAGGAGAGCTGAGCTGGAGGGCTCACTGCAGAGACATTTGTGTCAGGTAGGGGCAGGGAACCTGTGGCCTTCCAGGCACTGTTGAACTACGACTCCCATCATCCCTGATCTGATGCTACTCTGTCTAGGGCCGAAGGGACTGAGAGTCTAACAACATCTGGAGGGCCTGGTGTAGAGCCTGGAACACATGGAGTGAACGACCCTGATGACAACAAGTAGGATGCCACTCCTTGTCAGGGCTGGCCCCAGGCTTGCGGGGGCTCTCAGATGGCCTAGTGCCATGTGGAGTGCCTCCTCTAACACCAGTTGCACCTCCCACGCAGAGGGCATATCTGGAGAGGGCAGTGGTGATCCTCCAATTGCTGCTAGGTGGCCACTGTTTTAATCTCCCAAAAAGACCCTGACCTAGCATCACTCCAGGGCATTGTGGGAAATTAAAATGGTGCACTCTGAACATAAGGAGAGCCCTGCTGGATCAGACCAAGGGTCCATCTAGTCCAGCATTCTGTTCACACAGTGGCCAACCAGCTGTTGACTGGGAACCCACAAGCAGGGCATGAGTGCAACAGCACCCTCCCATCCATGTTCCCCAGCAACCGGTGTACATAGGCATACTGCCTCTGATAGTGCAGGTAGCATAGAGCCATTCAGGACTAGTAGCCATTGATAGCCTTCTCCTCCAGGAATTTGTCTAATCCCCTTTAAAAGCCATCCAAATTGGTGGCCATCACTACACCTTGTGGTGGTGAATTCCATAGTTTGACTTTGCACTGTGCGAAGAAGTTCTTCCATCTGTCCTGAACCTCCCACCAATCAGCTCCATGGGGTGACCCTGGTTTCTAGTATGAGACAGGGAGAAAAATGTCTCCCTATCTAGTTCCTCCACACCATGCATACTTCTGTACGCCTCTGTCATGCCTCCCCTCACTCTTTTTCTCTCTCTTTCTAACTGAAAGAGTCCCAGACATTGTAACCGTCCCTCATAGAGGAGTTGCTCCAGCCCCTCGACGCACATGAGGCAGCCACCTTGCTGAAGCTAAGCAGGTCTGGGTCTGGTCAGTGCTTCGAGGAGAGACTTCCTGGGAACCACATGTAGCCATCTTGAGTTCCATGAAGGTAGAAAGGTGGGATATAAATGTAATGAATAAATAAATGAAGTCATTTTGGTTGCCCTTTTCTGCACCTTTTCTTATTCACCCAATGCTGAGGGTTGGTATTATTTTGGTGGTGGCCCCTGCAGCCCCAGCAGCTGTCAAATGCGTGCCACATAGTGACGCCAGACGTGTATAGAGTCAGCAGTACGGCTTTACTCATCTATCGCCTTGTTCATGCTCCAGCTTGCATCCTTCTCAGAACTTACATCAGCAGCTGACAGTTCTGTAGATGGATATCATTCTGCATTTAGAAGCTTTACTCATCATTTCCCCTCCTTCTGTTGTTCTGTAGTTCAGAAATGGTTTCCAGGTGATGAGAGAGCCCAACTGAGGATTTGATCATTACTGTAGTGAGTTTAAACTGGTGAGTGGTTTTTAATTATCCTGTGATGGCATCTTGGCTTCTACTTGGTGTGAAGTGAAGGCTTGCATTTAATTAGGCCTCACCCTGGGCCAAGTAATAGTGCTACCCAGAGTCCTTTGTAACATTGTGGGGAATTCTGGGACATTCTTCTTCACACATCCGACTCCTCTCTGCATCTCAATAGTTGTGCTTTCATTTGCTGCAGAGGTGGGCGACACATAGACCACAGGCTGCATAGGAACATAGGAAGCTGCCTTATACCAAGTCAGACCCTTGATCCATCTAGATCAGTGTTATCAACACCGACTGGCAGCAGCTCTCCTGGGTTTCAGGCAGGATTCTTTCCTAGCCCTACCTGGAGGCACCAGGTATTGAACCTGGGAACTTCTGCATGCAAAGCATCTCTTCCACTGAGTGATGGTCCCTCCCTGCATGTGCCCCCCCCCCTGCCACTGCCACACTGCCAGAATTTGTGGTGGTGGCAAAAAAAAGAGTTTGCCACCAAGTTTGCCAAACTTGGTGGCAGATGGCCATGGAAGGCCATCTTTAGCTTGAAAACTGTTTCCCCCCCCATCACTGCTGAATTCTGTGGGGCTCCAGTGGCACCCCAGAAGCTGTCCAAGGAATGTTGCTGCATACTCATGCTGAAGCCATTTAGGGCATTAATGGGAATAACTAGCACATTGAATGATGTCCTATATACTCAGTGCAGATGTTCAAAAATGAGCATAATACATTTGGCCATGTTCTCATGACCATCCTAGCTACAGTGTTTTGGATCAAGAGAAGGCTGTGATCTTGTACCCACTTATTTGGGAGTTGGCCCCACTTAACACAGTGGGATTTACTTCTGAGTAGACATGCATAGGATTGCACTGTTAATAAAACAGGAGAATAAACCTATGCAGTAAAAATGCCTTCTGGATGGTGAAAAGTAAAACTGACTAATATACCTGGGCAAATTAAAAACATGCCTTGACCTGGCCCCTGAAACTGAAAAGCGAGGGTGCCAGGTGAGTCTCCCTATGTAGGGCATTCCCTAGACATCACCATCAACAAGGTCCTTTTCTCCATGTGCTCCTGCCTTTAGAGGTAAGGTGGGAGGCTACTAAGAAGGGCCTTTGATGGAGATCTCAGCTCTTGGACAGATTTATGAGGAATAAGATAGTCCTTCAGCTATCCTATCCATATAGGGCAGTAGAGGTTAAGATCAGCACTTAGAATTGTGCCCAGAAATGAATAGGAAACCAGTGAGATGTTCCTGTGACTAGTACCAATCAAAAATCTTGCCACCACATTCTGCACCGAGCAACATATCCAAGTAGCCTTTGATTAACCATTTGGGGGCAGGGGGAGTACATTTTGAGTCGACCATTTCAGGTGAGAATTGTAAAAAGAAAAGAAAAAAGTCCCATTGATCATCCCAGAGTACAGGGCACAGAATAATGGGCTCAAGTGACAGGAAGCCAGATTCTGGCTGAACATCAGGAAAAACTTCCTGACTGTTAAAGTAATGTGACAATGGAACCAATGACCTAGGGAGGTGGTGGGCTCTCCCACACTGGAGGCATTCAAGAGGAGGCTGGACAGCCATCTGTCAGGGATGCTCTGACTTGGATTCCTGCACTGAGCAGGAGTTTGGACTCGATGGTCTTACAGGCCCCTTCCAATGCTACTATTCTATGTTTCTATGATTCTATTATTCTAGATAAGCAGAGTAGGTGGGTGGGGGGTAGATTACCCATGTTCCAAATGTCAGCCTTCTAGGTCAGAGTATCTTCACATATATAATTTCATTTTAAATACATTTCATGCATCTTCCAAGGAGCTTGGAGCCACAGCAGGGTCACACAGAATGTGCCTCTCCAGGCATTTTTCAGGACTGGATCTCTTTAGCTGTGTCAGTGGATCTTTTGTCCTTGCCTTCAGAAGACCTCTTGTGCATGTTCACTGCATATATGTATGTCTGAATGAGGGCAGTGTATGGACAGCTGGGTGACTTTTGTACAAGAGAGATCTTTCAGAGAACAGGTTTCATTTCTAAGCCACACACGCACGCACACACACACATGCACACACACACACACCAGCTGCAGATATATTGTGCAGCCATTCAAAATGCATCAAGGCCCTAGACACCAACTCCTCCCTGTCATGTGGGAATCCATCTGTCAACTGAGAAGTGATTATTTCTCTCCCTCTCTCCCCCCGCGCCCCTCCCCATGCTGAATTTGCAATAAGGTTTCATCAGTTATACTAGTAGAAGGAGCTGCCTTTTAACTCAGGCTGCCCAAAGGACCTTCCCCCCCCCCGTTCATCTGTCTAGATTAACTGGCAGTGACTCTGCAAGGGAGGGGCCATAGCTCAGTGGTAGAGCACTTGCTTTACATGCAGAAGTTCCCAGGTTCAATCCCTGGTGTCTCCAGGTAGGGCAAGAAAAGAATCCTGCCTGAAACCCTGGAGAGCTGCTGCCAGTCGGTGTTGACAATACTGGGCTAGATGGACCAAGGGTCAGACTTAGTACAAAGAAGTTTCCTGTGTTCCTAATGTCTCAAATCAAGGGTGCCCTAGCCTGCTACCTGGGATCCTTACAGGTGCTAGTAACCTGATTAGATACACCTGAGGAAAGAACTTGTGTACCTTTAATAGCTGCAGAGAAGAGAGAATTTTAGGAGATGGTGCTTCTCATTCCAGCGCAGCAAGCTCCACCTGCCAAAATCTCATCTGCTGCAGCCCAGCCCTGTCCTCCTGTGCATGTTGTCACTTCAGATGCAAGAGAAAGAAAGAAATAAAAACCCTGGGGCCATATTGATATATGTGAAGAATGGACATGAATAATGAACTCAATCTTTGGAGCAGCTTAGATACCAAACATATGAGTAAGATTTGAATCTAGAGATGGAAGAGGAGTGGGTGAGTGGGAGGACTATATTTTTACTGCCTTTAGGATGAAGAGATTTCCCTTTTTCTAGTATTTCGTTTCATTTAAATGTGCTGCTCACTAATATCACTAGTATCTCAGTGGTGGGCCTTGCTGGCTGGTGGCTACTAGACACACCCCATCTGCTTGGATGCGGGCTGGAGCAAAATGTTTTGGAGTTGGAATGCATCCAGCAAAGAGGACAGCAAAGTTTTGCAGGTGGCTGGAGGATGTCACCTGCGAGAGGAGAAAGGGGCCATGCTGTTTTGCTTTCAGGGGCAACTGATGCCGCTTTGAGGATTGGGTCCATTTGTCTGGCTATCTGCTTGCTCCAACATGCTGAACTTATGTATTGCTAAATAACCACATATTTCAAAAATCCTGTAAGTCTCCAGAGGTTCTCATGAGGAATCTGGCCATGTAAAAGGCTTCTTGCTATGAAACATCCTACTGCTTGAGAAAGTGTGAAGCAATATTATGTACTTCCCAAGCTGCCATGTCAGGCTCATTCCAGTGGAATGGCGAATTTCTGCATGACTCCAAGGGGGTAGTAGTTCCTTAATGAACTCCAACAAACTCAGATATATATTATTGTTTTACTGTAGCTAACAGGCCTGGCTTTGCACAGGTTTCAATAGCCTTTAGTTTGATAGAACAAAAGGCTTCAAGCAAACGTACACAGCTCTCAGAGTTGAACACTTTGGGTGGTATCCAGTATTAGTCCTTTGTAGAGTAAACATTGAAATGAATGGGACTTATGTTAGTTATATGCCCATCTTTATCATAGTGAAATCATACCCACTGGCACCCCTAGGTACAGCCTCTGCCATGGCAGTCCCCTATAGCCCCCCGAGGGAAGGGTCTGTCCACTCCATTCCCCTGAGGCAGGCTGCCAGTAGAAGGGGATTGGGACCCAGGCAAGCTGGATTTGGCCTGGCTCTTCCAACATCTTTTCCCTAAATTAAAAAGCTTTTGCACAGCTCTCATTTGTTTCAATTGACTTCACACAGGACAGACTGGCCTGGTGAGTTGTGTCAGCCATTGTGTGTTTCTGCCAAAGCTTTGCATCATATTATTTTGGAGTTTGGTGGAGAAGCGGTAATTGCAGACTGCCTCCCTCAGCCGCAGGACAGCTCCTGTTTTCTAGCCTCAAAGTGTGAGAGACAAATTACTTGGGTTATAAAAACATCTTAAAAACAACACATTTTGTTTTGCAATATTCATAGTCCTCTGTGCCAAAAAATAAGTTTTGTTGTTGTTGTTGAATACATTTATGGTTTACTAAAGATAGCGAGTCACTCTGTACTAGCTCATGCATAATGTGCAATAGGGGTTTGTTTTTCAAACCCCCAAATTGCTATATGATCCCATCGAACTTTAAAGCATCTCATGCAACTAAAAGCAAATTCACAACTGCTGTACATGAATAGAAGTGAACATAAGAAGAGCCATGCTGAATCACACCAAATGGCTATCAGTGCCAGAATTCTGTTCACACAGTGGCCAGCCATCTGCCCATGGGAAGCTCACAAGTAGGACATGAATGCAGCAACACCCTCCCACTTATGTTCCCCAGCAATGGATATATAGAGGTACACTGCCTCCAACTGGAAGTAATATATAGCCATCATGAGTAGATGATGTTGATGATGATGATTCTGCCTTTTCCACAATACTAGGACTCATGGCAGCTTCACAACATTAAAAACGTGTATAGTTAAAACATATAAATAGAAATATACAAAAGTTAAAAATATAATTAAATCATCAATAGTATTACAATTGCATAAAATATCAAAATTTTAAAAGACAATAACAACATAAACAATAGTATCAATCCATCATATTCTCAAAGGTCCAGACTATCTATCCCCAAAGGCCTGATAGAACAAAAAAGTTTTTACCTGCCTGCAGAAACATACCCAAGGAGAGTGCCACTCTCGCCTTCCTGGGAAGGGAGTTCCAGAACCTTGGGGTAGCCACCGAGAAGGCCCTCTCCCATGTTCCCACCAGACAAGCCTGTGATGGTGGAGGGACTGCAAGAAGGGCCTCCCGTGAAGATCTCAGGGCACAAGCAGGCCCATAGGAGAGAATACGGTCTTTCAGGTAAGAAAGTAGTAGCCACTGATAGCCTTATCTTCCTCCAAGAATTTGTCTAATCCCCTTTTAAAGCCATCCACATTGGCAGCCATCACTCCATCTTGTGGAAGCAAATTCCATAGTTTAATGATGCACTGTGTAAAGAAGTACTTCCTTTTATCAGTCCTGAATTTCCCACTAATCCACTTCATGGGATGACCCCTCTGGGTTTTAGTATTATGGGAGAGGGAGAACCCTTGTCCACTTTCTCCACACCAGGCATAATTTTGTACACCTCTATCGTATTTCCCCTTACTCACCTTATTCTAAGCTAAATAGTCCCGGATGTTGTAACCTTTCCTCATAGAGGAATTGGTCCAGCACTGATAATTTTGGTTGCTTTTTTCTGCACCTTTTCCAACTCCACAATAACATTTTTTAAAGGTGCGGTGACCACAGCTGTACACACTATCCCAATTCTATAGGAATTCAATCTCCCTCTCCAGGCTTCCTGCTCATTCGAGTGCAGATCTTGAGGGTCTGTACCTTGTGTTGGGTACCCGGGACAGATTAGGGATTCTGTTGGTGTACCACCCACTCCGCTGCCCATCGGACTCCCTGCCTGAGCTGACGGAGGTGGTCTCAGACTTGGTGTTGAGGACCCCCAGGATGATGGTCCTGGGGGATCTCAACTTCCATGCCGAGGCTGCTGTATCTGGGGCGGCTCAGGACTTCATGGCCGCCATGACAACCATGGGGCTGTCCCAACATGTCATCGGCCCAATGCATATAAAAGGACACACACTTGATCTGGTTTTCTCGACTGGGCAGGAGGATGGTGATCTGAAAGTGGAGGAATTAACATCTGTCCCTTTGTCATGGTCAGATCACTTCCTGCTGAGGTTTAGACGTCTGGCGGCCTTTCCCCTCTGCAAGGGTGGGGGACCTATTAAAATGGTCCGCCCCCAGAGATTAATGGATTCCGATGGATTCCAGAGGGCTATGGGGGATTTTCCTGCTGGTAAGGCTGGTACTCCTGTCGAAGCCCAGGTCTCTCTGTGGAATGCAGAGATGACTCGGGCGGTAGACACGATCGCACCCAAGCGCCCTCTCCCTCTGAGCAGAGCCCGGCCAGCTCCTTGGTATACACCTGAGCTGAGGGCAATGAAGCAAGAGGGGAGACGGCTAGAACGCAGGTGGAGGAAAACTCGTGCTGAGTCTGACCGAACACAGGTAAGAGCCCACTATTGAGCCTACTCTGTGGCGGTGAGGGTGGCAAAGAGGCAGTTCTTTTCCACCAGCATTGCATCTTCTCAGTGTCGTCTGGCGGAGCTTTTCCGAGTGGTTCACGGCCTGTTACATTCTGGGCCAGGGAGAGAGACGGTGAAACCCTGGGTAGCACGCTGTGACGAGTTTGCGCGGCACTTTGAGGATAAAGTCGCTCAGATTCGTCATGAATTGGACACCACCATTAATGCAGTTCCATTGGTAGAGGCGTTCAGAGCACTGTCTGGTCCAGTTTTATTGGATGAGTTTCAGTTACTGAGGCCTGAGGATGCGGACAAGGTGCTTGGCCAAGTCCGATCGACCACTTGTGTGCTTGACCCTTGCCCTTCATGGCTTATTAAATCAAACAAGGAGGGGTTGTGCGGCTGGGTCCAGGAGGTTGTAAATTCCTCCTTGAGAGAGGGAGTGGTGCCTGCCGCTTTAAAAGAGGCAGTAATTAGACCACTCCTGAAAAAGCCTAACCTGGACCCAGAGGATGTTAACAATTATAGGCCAGTGGCCAACATCCCCTTGCTGGGCAAGGTGCTTGAGCGGGTGGTTGTAGGACAGCTCCAGGCACTGTTGAATGAAACGGATTATCTAGATCCATTTCAATTGGGCTTCAGGCCTGGTTTTGGAACGGAAACTGCCCTGGTTGCCCTGTGGGATGACCTCTGCCAGGAGAGGGACAGGGGGAGTGCGACCCTGTTGATTCTCCTAGACCTCTCAGTGGCTTTTGATACCATTGACCATGGTATCCTTCTGGATAGGTTGTCTCGGTTGGGAGTTGGAGGCACTGCACTACAGTGGTTCCGCTCCTACTTGGATGGCCGATTCCAGAAGGTGGTGTTGGGGGATTACTGCTCTGTGCCATGGCAATTGTGCCATGGGGTTCCACAGGGCTCTATTTTATCCCCCATGCTGTTTAACATCTACATGAAACCGCTGGGGGAGGTTATCCAGAGGTGTGGGCTGAGGTGCCATCAATATGCGGATGACACCCAGCTCTACCTCTCTTTCTCATCAAAACCAGGTGAGGCAGTGGCTGTTCTGAACCAGTGCCTGGGCATGGTAATGGACTGGATGAGGGCTAATAAACTGAAACTCAATCCAGACAAGACGGAGGTACTGTTAGTGGGTGGTTTGTCTGCCCGGCTAGGTGATATTTAACCTGTTCTGGAGGGGGTTGCACTCCCCCTAAAGGATCAGGTTCGTAGTTTGGGGGTGCTCTTGGATCCAGAACTGTCACTTGAGGCACAGGTGAACTCAGTGGCATGGAGCACTTTTTATCAGCTTAGGCTGGTATACCAACTACGCCCTTATCTGGACAGAGATAGCCTAGCTACAGTTATCCATGCTCTGATAACTTCTCGTCTGGATTACTGCAATGCGTTATACGTGGGGCTGCCTTTGAAAATGGTCCGGAAACTTCAGCTGGTCCAAAATAGGGCAGCAAGATTGTTAACAGGGACTGGCCTGTGAGCTCATATTACGCCAGTACTTTTCCAGCTGCACTGGCTGCCAGTCCATTTCCAGGCCCAATTCAAAGTGCTGGTGTTAACATTCAAAGCCCTTAACGGATTGGGGCCAGGTTACTTGAAGGATCGCCTCCTCCCATATGTGCCTGCCCAGACCTTAAGATCATCATCAGCGGCCCTTCTCCGTGAGCCCCTGCCAAAGGAAGTGAGGCGGGTGGCTACTAGGAGGAGGGCTTTTTCTGTTGTGGCACCCCAGCTCTGGAATGAGCTCCCTCGTGAGGTTCGCCTGGCGCCTACATTGTAGTCCTTTCAGCGCCAGGTGAAGACCTTTTTATTTTCCCAGGCATTTTAGCTTTCTAAATTTTTATCTTTGCTGTTTTAAATCTGTATTTTAAACTCCTGTACTGCTGCTAGGTTTTATTGTGGTTGTATTGTTATATTGTGGTTTTAATGTTCTATATATTTTAAATTGCTTTATTGTGTGTTGTTTGGTTTTAGTTTTTGTGAACTGCCCAGAGAGCTTCGGCTATTGGGCGGTATAGAAATAAATAAATAAATAAATAAATAAATAAATAAAATAAGTGTGGACGTACCATCCACTGTAAGGTAGTAGGAGTCTTGAACCAGGGGACTATGGCCCAAACTTTGAGGGGCTGAACTCCAAAAATCCTTGGAGTTGCTTCAGTCTTTAACCCCGCCCCCCACCATAAATAGCAACTGCCAGGGGACAAATTAGGATAAGAACCATGCCCTGCAGGGAGAGGTTTTGCTTAACCATTTCTTCCTACTTGCCAGTCCTGACAAAAATTGTGTAACCCCCATCCCATAAATGCTATTTCTCATAGGAGAGGGTGATGGTGGGCTGTGCGTCCTTTGCATTGCTTTCTAGCAAACGGTCCAGAGAAGGACCAAGAAAATTGCCATTAGTTAATAATGGGAAAAGAGCCCACTTGGCAAACGAGGCAAATACATCGTGATTACAGCTAATGGAACGACAATGGAAAAGGCAGTTTCCATTTTTGCAGTCTAGCAACATCTGTGTGGCCAAAAATCCTCCAGCGCCACTCAGCATTAGGCTAGGCTTGCAAATGCTAGATGTACAGCTAAGGGAACCTACACAAAGAACCCCTGCCTATAAAATGAAGGCATGGACTGCCTTGTCAAGCAGAGGTGCTTGGATCACATGAATATTATGATTATTAGTTTTGCTTATTATTCATGCAATAAGAATATATATATATATATATATATATATATATATATATATATATATAATCAGTGATTATAGGATTCAGTTGCAAATTCATTCCCACAGCATTTTGGAGTTGAAATGTTTCAGCCCTTGAGGTTTGACATATATTCAGTCCGGAAAGACAACGGCCTGTTGAATTGACTTTTAGAGAGTTACTCAGAGCCCTTCCATGCACTGTGCAGAATGAGGTGGTAGAATTCTGGATTGTACCACTACAAGCCAAAGGTGAAGTATGTGCAATGTTATCTATCTATCTATCTATCTATCTATCTATCTATCTATCATCTGTCTATCTATCTATCTATCTATCTATCTATCTATCTATCTATCTATCTATCTATCTAATCTATCTATCTAATCTGGCCTGCCTAAAAAAGCTCCCCACATGTAGACAGGGAGATTATGATAAACCTTTCTCTCTGATGTGCTAGGTTTCCATAAGAAGGGAGTTTGTTTACATGGAGGGGGATTAAGAAACATGATCTCCTCACCCTTAGCTGGTACTGCTGAACAGCTCCCCACTAGTCAGGCCTCTGGTTCTTAATATACCCCCCTGTCTAGCCTGGATTCTCTCCAGTCTAGCCTGAAAGGCTAGGAATGGCTCAATTTTCTCTGTGGGTAAATGCATTCATGCAGAGGAATACTCATGTTTTGTCCTAGCTTCATTTTTTTAAAGTATCCCAGTACTATTACTGTTAAATCCATAATCAGCCAGTATCCAGATCCATCATCATATAGTGATTACACTTGTTAACAAAAGAATAATAAAAATAAACCTTAAATAAGGTTTATTTTTATTATTCTTTTGTTAACAAGTGTAATCACTATACCTGGTGCTCTCCAGATATGTTGGAGCAGTGTTGGAGGATTATGGGAGTTGTAGTCCAATGTATCTGGAGGGCACCAGGTTGGGGTCGGCTTCTATTGGGTATACTGGGTGAGTAAACAGTCAAAGAGCCAGTTTACATGGCTTTTGGGCAAAGGGCAGGTACTGGAGATGCTTTGGGAATCCCTGCAAAATGCTCTCCCTGTTGATGGCAAGCCAGCTGTTTGCAGGTCCCATCATGCATAGGACTGGGTTTTTTTGTATGCCCCCCCTCCAATCCAAAGTATATGTACATGCAATATGCAACAAGGATTCAGACCTGCATTTTTATACCGCTGTGTATGCTTTTTAATGGTGAGTAAGTGAGGCCTTGCAACAAAATTCTTGCAGCTGGAGTGTTTCTGTTCACTGTTCCAGCCATAGCATTCCACCCACCCCTGACAGTTTTCCTTCTCCTATCAGTTAGCATTCCAGGCCCACTGGGCATGCTCAGTTCTTCCTGCTCCTTTTTTTTTTTTTTTTTGCAGAAGGGTGGGGTGGACAGGACACACACACTCCTAGCTACAATAAAATCATGGGTTTCTGCCATTGACTTCTATAGGCAGCTGTCTGTTCCATCCCAGAGGACATTTTAAAAGAGCTTTTATTATTGTTTATCAAAGAAACTGGTGTAGTGGCAAGAGTGTTGGACTACGAGCTGGGAGATCCGGGTTCTAGTCCCCACTCGGCCATGGAAGCTCACTGGGTGACTTTGGGCCAGTCACACACTCTCAGCCCAACCCACCTCACAGGGTTGTTGTTGTGAGGATAAAATGGAGAGGAGGAAGATAATGTAAGCCGCCTTGGGTTCCTTGCAAGAGGAAAAAAGGCGGGGTATAAATGCAATAAATAAATAAATAATATTAATTTATTTGAAACATTTTAATGCCACTCTTCAGTAGAAAAAAGGCTTCCAGAGCGGCTTACAAAGATCAGTCATAATACTGTCCTTGCCCTCAGGCTTACAACCTAAAAGACGTGACATAGAAGTAAAAGGGATTGGCAGGAAAGAGGAAAGAAATACAAACTCAGGCATACATTCTTATTTTACAAAGTACCCTATCAAGACAATGGGATGGTTCTTTCTACCCTTTTTTATATCTAATTGTCTCCTCATTCCTTTCCAGCCATTTTCATTCCACTCCCCCTCCTACCTGGTTAACACTTTTTTTCCCACTCTTGGGCCGCATCTACATGTCACCGCTTTCACCCCCCACCCCGTCACAACCGCACAGCTGTGCAGCTTCGAATCAGCATCCCTAGCGATACACTCGCAATGTACTGAGCGCTCCGTGCCCTTTTTTTTTGCCATTATACTGAAATGTGCAGCTGTGCAGACCCATGAGCGTGGGGGTGTGACACTTCAGTGGCTGATTTGTATTTGAGGGACTCTGCTGTGTCTTTCCATCCCTTTTTAGGTAAAAAGTAGGTATTTTGTGCTCCTTTATTTCTGCACCATCTGTTTGTCAGTTCCCCAGCCTGAGACTCTCTCAATGGTTGTCAGAGTGGAAACTGAGCCCATAGAACCCCAGAGCAGTTCTGATTCTGAGGAGGAACAGCAATCCATGGGAGAGGAGCCCGCTCATCCCTCACAGGCAGAGCAGCTGGCAGAGATTCCTCCTGCCAGAATTCCTGAGATAGATGGTGACCCTGGCAGTGAGAGAGTGCGGGAGGGGGGCTTGCTAGATGCTTGACACAGACACAGGGAGCGACGAGTGATGGAGGGCGCAGAAAGGAGTCGTAGTGCCCATTTGGCATGCAAGCAACGGTCGCGTCCCGTGGACCCAAGGGAAAGAGGGAGGAACTCTCCCTAGCCCAAAAGTTCAGGGTCTGCAAGTGATTCTCCTTCAAACGGGGACCAACTGCCTAACCTGGAGCTTAGGCCACCCTGCTATTCCTTGCTTAGTCGCTGGTGATTAGCATCTGAAAGAGTCATTAAGTTGTAAAAGGATTAAAGCCTTGAAAAGAATCCTTTTGTCTGTGTCTTGAGTTGGCTATTGGAGTAGACTGTAAGAGGCAGCTAGGGCGCTCCTGACAATGGTTTGCACTCATAAGCATGAGCACTATGTACCTAGCCATCACTCCAAAATGGTGGCTGGAGTGATGTTGTTCCTCCCCCAAGACCCCGCCCCTCTGCCCTTGGGCACTGAGTCCAAAAGCAACCTTTGTGAAGATATGAAGCTGCAAAAATGTGCAAAAGTGTGATTAAATAAATGAAAACTCCTCTCTGTGCCTCTGTAACTGCGCAACTGTGAAGGGATGGGGGGACTAAAGGGGCGTCTCAGAGTGACGCAGGCACTATGCATGCCTACCACACAACACGCCCACTGCAAAATGTGACATCAGTTTGGGGAAGGGACAGATGGCTCACAAGTGCGGGGAACCCCATAGCAAATGAAAAACATGGCAGCAAAGCGACTCCTTGGAACTCTGCATTTTCCGGGCGAAAACCACGGATGGCTATGAAGTGGCGACTGCATCCATCATCTGTCATGAGGAGCCTCAACTCTCACCCTCCCTGGAGTAAAATCCAGGTGTAGATGGGCCCCTGGTATCTCAGCATTCTGCACCATTGAGGTCTTATGGGACTGCCCTCATGGCTGATGGTCCCAATAAAGGGGACCTCTCCCCACATAATGGGTCAGGCTCCAGGAAATCCAGTTCTGGGACCTGGGGCGAGCTACTATCCATTTGAGTGGTTTGCAAATGGATGCTGGTGCAAAGCAGGCAGAGGTTAAGTTCTGAGCCGGTAACTGAGGCTGATTGGAGCCAGAAGCAGGTGCAGAGTCAACCTCACTTAGTGGTCACATTCCAGAGCAGCGATCAGTGATTGGTGCTTAAGCACTTGAATTACTCAGACCAAGGAGTAGGGATGTCAGAGAATTCCGCGACGGATCTCGGAGAGGCCAAATGCTAGTGCATGCGGCCCCTCGAAAACCATTGCAGAATGAAGCTCCCGCCCCCCAACCCACGAAAGGCATGCGGGATGAATTGCCCGCCGCCCCCACCTCACAAAAGGCGTGCGAAACGGAGCACTTACCTGCTCCCGTCCGCGCTGCTGTGTGAATGGCAGCCGCCATTCGCTAGGGATGTACGAAAGGCACCTTTCGTGGATTATGTTTATGGTTGGGGGGGAGGCATTCCGTCCCTCCCCCCAGAATTCTTGCCGGGGGGGAGGCACTCCGTTCCTCCCCCCCCGGAATCCTGGCTGGCCAGCTGTGCTCCAGAGGGATTCTGCGGAGCCGCCGGCTGGCTCCGCCAGCAGCCGGACATTTGGCCGCTGGCTAGCAGGGATGCAAATGGCGGCGGCTGTAGCCGCCACCATTTGCGTCCCTGCAGTCAGCCGTGATAGGCTACGTAAATGTTTACGTAGCCTATCACGGCTGACTTAAAAAAATAAACAAACGTGTGTACGCAAATGGCGGCGGCCACGGCCGCAGCCATTTGCATTCCTTATTTTGGCACGTCTTAGTCTACGTAAACATTTACGTAGACTAAGACGGTGAAAATAAGGGGAATGTAAATAGCGTAGCGGACACTACGCTATTTGCGTTCCCCTTATTTTCACTGTCTTAGTCTACGTAAATATTTACATAGACTAAGACATGCCAAAATAAGGAACGCAAATTTGCATACGTGCGTTTTTTTTTTAAAAAAAAGTCAGACATGGTAGGCTACGTAAACATTTACGTAGCCTATCACTTTTTTTTTTTTAAACATAGCCGTGATAGGCTATGTAAATCTTTACGTAGCCTATCACTTTTTTTTTTTTTTAACTTGAAATGGCGGTGGCGGCAGCCAGTCGGAAGACTGGCTGCTGCAGCAGCCACTGCCGAACCGCTGCCGGAGCCGCCACCGGAGCCGCCGCCGCCAGGAAGATCCGCCCAAGGTAAGTTTCATCCTGGGGGGTGTTCTGCCACCGATTTCGGGGGGCCAAATGCGCTGGCATTCAGCTTCCCCGAGATCCGTGGCAGAATTTTCGTACATCCCTACCATTCGCTTCCTCCTTCTTCAGCCGTGATAGGCTACGTAAATACTTATGTAGCCTATCATGGCTAATGCAGGGATGCCATTTGCATCCCTGCAGAGGCCTTGATAGGCTACGTAAGTATTTATGTAGCCTATCACGGCGGGGGGGGGGAACCCCAGCATACGCAAATGGAGGTAGCAGCAGCCATTTGTGTACGCTGGGTTTTTCCCCCCCCTACCGTGATAGGCTACATAAATATTTACGTAGCCTATCACGGCTCACTACAGGGACTCAAATGATGGTGGCTATGACAGCCGCCATTTGCGTCCCTGCAGGGCTGCCCAGCAGCCGGATGTCCACCTGCGGGCAGCCGGCCAGGATTGTGGGGGGAGGCATGGAGCACCTCCCCACCGGCGAGGATTCTGGGGGGAGGGACGGAGCGCCTCCCCCCACCTGCGGAACCCGGCGGAGCCAGGTAAGCGGAATTTCGTACACCCCTACCAAGGAGCAAACTCTGGAGGCTTTATAGGTCCTGGTGGACAGAGACTGGCCCTTGAAATCAGCCAACTGCTAGTGTTAGAGGCAGGCTAGTATTCAACCAAGGTCAGGGGTGTGCAGAACTTAGATATGTGGAAATTTTGGATCAGTAGCTCCTGCGAGAATGGCCAACGGCATCTTCATCACACAGAGCTCAGTCTGCCATTCTTGCAATGGAAAAAAAGAGAGCACTGCAGGAAAGCACCTGAGTCAGTCAGCTAGCCCCCCCCCCGCCGTCCCCCAGTTTGAGATCCTCCTGGTGCCTTACATCACTGTAGGCAAGCTGTCTCTCTCACCTTGGATTCAGTTTCTTTGGCGATACCTTCTGTTTAGACTCAGAGGTCATCTTGCTGAGGTGTTTGGTTCTGCCATAATGTGAGCTGTCAAAAGGAGGTGAAGTTTTCAGATGCGTGAAATTGTGTCCAACTCCCTTCTTTTTTAAAAAAAATAAAATAAACACATCCAATATGACATTTCTGCCAGAGATGTTTAAAAAAATTATTATTTATTTAAAGAGGTATTTTGACTGGGTGTTAATGGAAAGCAACCCATGCTTTCTTGTCAGATCATCTCCCAGTTTGCAAGTAAGTGCTTCCACTTGCCTAGGAAAAATATGGTGGCTAAGCATAGTTATCCCAGCAGTCCTGCTAATGCAGGAGTGGGTAACCTGTGCCTTGCCCCTCTCTCCCCCCAAGCCATTGCCAGAGTTCTGAATTAATCCCTTGCAGACAGCTTTTGAAATTAGGCTGAGAGCTGCATTTATATAAAACAGTCGTAGGGCCAAAGGTTATATAAAGCAGTCCTAGGGCCAAAGGCTGCCTGCCCTTGCTTTATAAGAACAGCAGCACCATTCTTTCTTTACATGTGTACTCAGAATTAAACCCTGCTGAGTTCAGTGGGACTGACTCCCAGGTAAGCCAGGATGAGATTACAGCCTATAACAACTGTAATAACCTGTATAACATGCAATGTTCAGTTTGGGCTAAAATGACTTGGCCCGGGAAGATGGAAGGATGAAAGAAATGAGTGTGCACAGCTCAGGCAATGATGGTGCTATTTTACCACCCTCTCCTTTACTGTATGAAAATGTGGGGTCAATTCACACACTCCAGGGTTTCTAGCATTGTACTGTTGTTGTTGTTGTTCAGTCGTTCAGTCGTGTCCGACTCTTCGTGACCCCATGGACCATAGCACGCCAGGCCTTCCTGTCCTGCGCTGTCTCCCGGAGCATGCTCAAGTTCATATTCATTGCATCCGTGATGCTATCTAGCCATCTCATCCTCTGCCGTCCCCTTCTCCTTTGGCCTTCAGTCTTTCCCAGCATCAGGGTCTTTTCCAGGGAGTTTTCTCTTCGCATTAGGTGGCCAAAATATTGGAGCTTCAGCTTCATTATCTGTCCTTCCAATGAGCACTCAGGGTTGATTTCCTTTAGGATGGACTGATTTGACCTCCTTGCAGTCCAGGGCACTCGTAAGAGTCTTCTCCAGCACCACAGTTCGAAAGCATCAATTCTTCGGCGCTCAGCCTTCCTTATAGTCCAGCTCTCACAGCCATACATTACTACTGGGAAAACCATAGCTTTGATTAGACGGACCTTTGTCGGCAAGGTGATGTCTCTGCTTCTTACTATGCTGTCTAGGTTGGCCATAACTTTCCTCCCAAGGAGCAAGTGTCTTTTAATTTCATGGCTACAGTCACCGTCTGTGGTGATCTTGGAGCCCAAGAAAATAAAATCTGTCACTGCTTCCATTTCTTCCCCTTCTATATGCCAGGAAGTGATGGGGCCAGATGCCATGATCTTCATTTTTTTAATGTTGAGTTTCAAACCAGCTTTTGCACTCTCCTCTTTCACCCTCAACAAGAGGCTCTTTAGATCCTCTTCGTTTTCTGCCATTAGGGTGGTATCGTCTGCATATCGGAGGTTGTTGATAATTCTCCCAGCAATCTTAATTCTGACCTCTGATTCATCCAACCCGGCATTTCTCATGATGTACTCTGCATATAAGTTAAATAAGCAGGGTGACAATATGCAGCCTTGTCGTACTCCTTTCCCAATTTTGAACCAATCGGTTGTTCCATGTCTGGTTCTTACTGTTGCTTCTTGACCCTGGTACAGGTTTCTCAGGAGACAGGTAAGGTGGTCTGGTACTCCCATCACTTTAAGAATTTGCCACAGTTTGTTGTGATCCACACAATCAAAGGCTTTAGCATAGTCAATGAAGCAGAAATAGACGTTTTTCTGGAATTCTCTTGCTTTCTCCATGATGCAGCGAATGTTGGCGATTTGATCTCTAGTTCCTCTGCCTCTTCTAAACCCCGCTTGTACTTCCGGTAGTTCTCGGTTCGCATACTGCTGAAGCCTAGCTTGTAGGATTTTGAGCATCACCTTGCTGGTATGTGAAATGAGCGCAATTGTGCGGTAGTTTGAACACTCTTTGGCGTTGCCCTTCTTTGGAATTGGAATGTAAACTGACCTTTTCCAGTCTTGTGGCCACTGTTGAGTGTTCCAGATTTGTTGGCATATTGAATGCAGCACTTTAACAGCATCATCTTTTAGGATTTTAAATAGCTTGGCTGGAATACTGTCATCTCCGCTAGCTTTGTTGTTACTAATGCTTCCTAAGGCCCACTTGACTTCACTCTCTAGGATGTCCGGCTCAAGTTCAGTGACCGCACTATCATGGCTATCAGGGACATTCAGATCTTTCCTGTATAGTTCTTCTGTGTATTCTTGCCACCTCTTCTTAATCTCATCTGCTTCTGTTAGGTCCCTGCCTTCTTTGTCCTTTATCATGCCCGTCTTTGCACAAAACGTTCCCTTGAGATCTCCGATTTTCTTGAAGAGATCTCTAGTCTTTCCCATTCTGTTGTTTTCCTCGATTTCTTTGCATTGTTCATTTAAGAAGGCCTTCTTGTCTCTCCTTGCTATTCTCTGGAACTCTGCATTCAGTTGGGTATATCTTCCCCTTTCTCCCTTGCTTTTCGCTTCCCTTCTTTCCTCAGCTACTTGTAAAGCCTCATCAGACAGCCACTTGGCTTTCTTGCATTTCTTTTTCTTTGGGATGGATTTCGTTGCTGCCTCCTGAACAATGTTACGGACCTCCGTCCATAGTTCCTCAGGCACTCTGTCTATCAGGTCTAATCCCTGAAATCTATTCCTCACCTCCACTGTATATTCATCAGGGATATGATTGAGGTCATACCTGAACGGTTTAGTGGTTTTCCCGACGTTCTTCAATTTAAGCTGAAATTTTGCAAGAAGCAGCTCATGATCTGAGCCACAGTCATCTCCAGGTCTTGTTTTGACTGACTGTATAGAGCTTCTCCATCTTTGGCTGCAAAGGACATAATCAATCTGATTTCGATATTGACCATCTGGTGACGTCCATGTGTAGAGTCGCCTCTTGTGCTGTTGGAAAAGAGTGTTTGCTATGATCAGCATGTTCTCTTGGCAAAACTCTATTAGCTTTTGTCCTGCTTCATTTTGTACACCAAGGCCATGCCTGCCTGTTATCCCGGTGATTTCTTGACTTCCTGCTTTAGCATTCCAATCCCCTATGATGAAGAGGACATCTTTTTTGGGTGTTAGTTCTAGAAGGTGTTGTAGGTCTTCATAGAACCGATCAACCTCAGCTTCTTCGGCTTCAGTGGTTGGGGCATAGACTTGAATTACTGTGATGTTGAATGGTTTGCCTTGGATTCGTACTGAGATCATTCTATCATTTTTAAGATTCTACCCCAGTACTGCTTTTCCCACCCTTTTGTTGACTATGAGTGCTACTCCATTTCTTCTAAGGGATTCTTGCCCACAATAGTAGATATGATGGTCACCTGAATTAAATTCGCCCATGCCTGTCCATTTTAGTTCGCTGATTCCCAAGATGTCGATGTTCAATCTTGCCATCTCATGTTTGACCACCTCCAGCTTACCTTGATTCATTGATCTGACATTCCAGGTTCCTAAACAATATTGTTCTTTACAGCATCGGATGTTCTTTTCACCACCAGACACATCCACAGCTGAGTGTCCTTTCGGCTTTGGCCCAGCCGCTTCACTCTTTCTGGCGCTACTTGGAAATTCCCTCTGCTCTTCCCCAGTAGCATATTGGACACCTTCCGACCTGAGGGGCTCAACTTCCGGCGTCATCTCTTTTAGCCTTGTGATACGTTCCATGGGGTTTTCTTGGCAAGAATACTGGAGTGGGTTGCCATTTCCTTCTCCAGTGGACCACATTTTGTCAGAACTCTCTGCCATGACCTGTCCGTCTTGGGTGGCCCTGCACAGCATAGCTTATGGCTTCACTGAGTTACGCAAGCCCCTTCGCCACAACAAGGCAGTGATACTGTTATGCACACCCAATTCTCCAAGTGGCATGCAGCACTTAACCCTGGTTCGGTTTCCTTTGAAAAGAGGTCACAGGAGGCTTATGACATTTTGTAATATTTGCATCTGTATAGAAATACAAAGGTTGAGTATAGGTAGAGGTTCAGCTTTAATCCTCCAGCAAATGTCCCAAAATCTGCTGCTCCCACAAAAAGGTATTGGGAGAGACAGCCAATACCCCCAGATGGTATTAGCTTTTTTCAAAGTCCTAAAAGCCATCTCTCCCTCTCTCTCTCTCTCTCTCCCCCCCCACCCCCCTTAGGCTGTCTTTTAAGCTGCCAGACTATTCCTTCTTCCACACACAGCCTCCTTGCTCACATCACCCCAGCTGGGAGGGGAGGAAGGAATCTGTGAATTTCGCTTTCCCAGTTTTCTGATCTTAAGTTCAGTTTGTCCCAAACATTGAGATGTTTTCCAAACATAAGTTCAATTTGTCCCAGATTTTGAGATTATTATTTTTTAAACAGTTTTCATGATAATTCGTATGCATGTGCTAGCACATTTCTCTTAATACATAGACGTTTGTACACAATTTTGACTAATAAGCACATTTATTCCAAGCAATTTTCCTCATATAACATATTTTAATGTTACCTTCACTGATACATGCATTTTTGTGTGCACTTTCCTCTAAGATACACATTTTTGATGCATTTTTTGATTGTTGAACTCCATTGCAAAATTCAGAGAAGTGCGAATTTCAAAGGAAAACTGAGTTTCGGTTTGCATATTGGTTTGAAAGTTAGATAAATTCACATTAAAATGTGAATTTCTCCCCCATCCCTAAGGGAGAGGCATTCTCTTTTCCAAAGCCATCTCTGCCCATTCCTAGTCATTGTGGGCTATTTACCTGCAATCTCTGTAATAAAGGAGATACTTGCCAGAGCTAATCTCCAGCAGTCCTACTGGTTCAACCCAGTTTAGCAGACTCTACCCTTATAATCATAGAGTATTTGAACTGGAAGGAACCCTGAGGTCATCTAGTCCAATCCTCAATCTTAACAATATTCATAGCCTTGCTCTGGCTTCATCAAGTTTGCCATAATGAAGGGATGGTGCAAAGGAAGAGCTGTCATGGGTAAGACTTCTATACTGTGTGAAAATAGAAGGGAAATGAATTTAGCTAGAATTTATCAACTAGTAACAACAAAGTGAAGAGATTCATGCCAACTGGCATTTTTGGATTCTCAGTTTCTGACAAAAGAATCAGATTCCATGTGACATAGGCTACTTTTTTGGTGCGTGCATGGAGAGATTATGGGCAACATATCTAATCCACCTTGCAATGGATTCTTTGAACCTTTTGGAGCATTGGCAATGCATAAGACCCACATGGAACCCACATGGGCTCAGCAAACCACTGGGGATAATGATGTATGCTCCAGTTCTCCCAATCACAGTCTAGGGAATGGTTTCTGTGTGTATGTGTGTGTGGGGTGTGTGTTTGCTTTTGCACCCCTTAGGACATAAAATAAAAGTTTTAAAATAAAATAAAAACCTATGAATGTGAGGTCATCAGAGTGGGATTAATATAGCATCAAAAATGCTAATGGGATTTGGAGGCTTGGGCTGAGAATTATAGAGATCATCAGAATAAATCCCAAATACTGTACAAGGTCTCCAATGTATCTTCGAAAGAGAATGCGAGAAAGAGAGAGAGAGAGAGCGAGAGAGAGAGAACACAGACTTGTATTGGGGAAGAGTGCCGTAGCTGCTGTGAAGTCCAATGGCACAGCGCTGTAAGAAGAAGGGACTGCAAGATTCCAGAGGGGTTACACCACAGCAAATACCAGACAGCACTTCTGGCTCCAAGATTTGGAGGGACCCTCAGACAATGCATTCTCAGGGACTCCCTTAACCTGGAAGAGAAAGGGCATGCAAACTGAGAGTTCTCTCCCGTGGATGCTGACCTTCTTGGATGCCCCATGTAAAGTTTGGTGGTTTTCTTGGGATGGGGGCCCCTCTCTCAGTCTTGGGCCTCAGTGAATGGCTGACCTTGAGTCCCCTGGAGCTGACATTGCCCTGACCATCTGAGAGGGTGTCAAATGATGTGCATAAGCTATCAGTGGAATCTTCATCATGAACTCCATGCACATTGTTTTTCTTTTGCTCCAGCAATGCTTGATGCAACCTGAATTGTATTTTGTACCTTCCAGAGCCTAATCTAATTAAGTCTGCTTAACACCTCCTGTATTCCACAAATTGCAGATTTTTGGGCTCCAACAATATTATGACAACTTTTACCTCTTCTCTCCTCCCCCCAGTTCTCCCCACCTAGGTTTGCTTAGCATCCAGTCGTGAGAAGAGTTCTGAAGAACTTAAAAGCTTGATCATTCTTTTTTGATATTTTAGTTGGTCCTAATAAACCTATCACCCTACTGTGACTTTTGCTCACAGCTACCTGTGTTTTTTTTCATACTCACAGGACATCTCTTTTCTTGTACCCATCAGGAGGTAAAAACTAGGGATGTATGAGAATTTCATTCTGGTTTGCAAATCACTCAAAAATGCCCCATTTGCAACCCCAAATGTGAATAGAGCGCATGTTTTCTGAAAATGTTTGCAAATTCCTGAACTTGCATTCACAAAATGCACGCTTCTAAAAATGAGCTTTTCACACTTTAGTCAATGGGGGGAGGTGCACACTATTAAAAAAGCACAATTTTTAAAATGCAGCATTTAACGATTATGCATTCTCATGCTTTTGTCAATGAGGAAAAGGGCACACCTTTGAAAAATGCACACTTTCCCCATTTGAATGAACTGAAAAAACCAGGTTTCAAATTAGAATGGTAGTGAGCAGAACAGAAGTTTAGAGAATTTTGGTAAGCCTGAGCATCCCTGGTTCCCCCATCTCTAGTAAAAACAATGCCTGAATGAATATTATGGTTCTTCATTTCCTTTTCCCTTCATCCTCCAGAAAGAAAAGGAGGGACAGACAACTATTGCGTTATGATTCTGCTCATCTTCTGCCTTGTCCATGTCAGGGCCCAATTCAAAGTGCAGGTATTAACATTCAAAGCCCTAAATGGCTTGGGGCCAGGTTATCTGAAGGATTGCCTCCTCCCATATGTACCTTCCCAGACCCTAAAATAATCTTCAGGGGTGCTTCTCTGGGAGCCCCTGCCAAAGAAATTGAGGCAGGTAGCTACCAGGAAGAGGGCCTTTTCTACTGTGGCACCCAAGCTGCGGAATGAGCTCACTAGAAAGGTTCGCCTGACACCTACATTGTATTCCTTTCGGCAGATGAAGACCTTTTTATTTTCCCAGCATTTTAGCACTTAAGTCTTTTCACTTTGCTGTTTTAATTCTGTATTTTAAATCTCTGCATTGCTGCTCGTTTTTTTTTCTGGTTGTACTTAGTTTTTATTTTTGCGAATTGCCCGGAGAGCTTCAACTGCTGGGAAGTATATAAATAAAAAACAAACAAACAAACAAATAAAACATACTTTCCCCAAGGTTACACTTCTGAACCTATTGACCATTTATTCTTGTAGATGAAAATGCTGGACTTGTAGATGAAAATATCTGGCGGGCCTCAAGTTGCCCACCCCTGCTTTATAGCTTCTTCAGCTTTAGTGGTTGGCGTTGCCACTAGCTGTGCATAAAAAGGGTGTTCCCAGATGCCGGCAAGCATCTCTGTGTGTAACCCCCACCTCCGTATCCAGCCAATTCAATAGGGCTTGTATAAGAATGACAGTAGAGATAGGCGGCACATCAAGACACACGGCTATATCAGTGACATGCACAGAAATTTGTTTCCACATAAACATCTCCCTTGTTAGATCAGGAGGACACAGGTGCACCCAGCGCAGAATGCACACGTGTGCAAGCATCCTCAGAGACTCTGACAGACATGCAGATTTTCCTGCACAGAATTTCCTTCCAGGTGGTGGTGCTGGGAAATGCCTCATGTGAAACATGACCAGTTTGCTGTAATCGTGATGCAATCTAGCAAAGGGTGTGGGGAAATAAAGCATCTAGCTCTGTGCAGCACTGTCATGAGGGCAGGACCAGCGTTGCCGTCCCCCACCTGCCACTTGCATAGCTCATCTTTTCTCCTTGCATGGAGCTGAGTGCTCGAGCTCCCATCTTATAACCCCTCTTCTGTCTCCCTTTCAAGTCTGGCTGCTGATTATGTTGTAGCTTTTCACTGGTTCATTCTCGTTGGCAGAGAAGGATGCACAAAAGGGTTCAGGCCCTGTGAAAGATGAAGCAGAGAGAGAGAGAGAGAGAGAGAGAGAGAGAGAGAGAGAGAGAGAGGAATTGAGGAAGAGAGGATGAGAAAGCAAAGTTCCGCCTGCAGACAGATAGCACTCTCTTCTCCCTGCAACAGCTGGGCTTGGAATCTAATCCCCAGCCTTGGGTAATAACCAGCGCCTGTCCCCAGCTCTATAATCTTAAGTACTGATTCCAACAGGGGGGCTGTTCTGGCATCTGTGGGTCAGATTAATTACTCTGGGGGATGGGAGCTTGGCTTTCTGCTTCCTTGGAGGTTTGAGATCAAAAGGCAGCTCCTTCTGCAGCCTTGATTGGAACTGGAAGGTACCTTGACGCTGTCTGGGACTTGAACGAGACTCCAAGGGGGACTGTCAGACAATGGGTGTAATAATAAGGGCGTAAAAGCCCTTAGTGGCTTGGGGCCAGGTTACCTGAAGGATCGCCTCCTCCCATATGTGCCTGCCCGGACCTTAAGATCATCATCAGCGGCCCTTCTCCGTGAGCCCCTGCCGAAGGAAGTGATGCGGGTGGCTACTAGGAGGAGGGCTTCTTCTGCTGTGGCACCCCGGCTCTGGAATGAGCTCCCTCGTGAGGTTCGCCTGGCGCCTACATTGTACTCCTTTCGGCGCCAGGTGAAGACCTTTTTATTTTCCCAGGCTTTTTAGCTTTCTAAATTTTTATCTTTGCTGTTTTAAATCTGTATTTTAAATTCCTGTACTGCTGCTAGGTTTTATTGTGGTTGTATTGTTATATTGTGGTTTTAATGTTCTATATATTTTAAATTGTTTTATTGTGTGTTGTTTGGTTTTAGTTTTTGTGAACCGCCCAGAGAGCTTCGGCTATTGGGCGGTATAGAAATGAAATAAATAAATAAATAAATAAACAAACAGGATTTCCCAGGCAAGTGAATGTCTTTTCTGCCTGCTGTAGTTGGGGGTGAGGTACCACTTCATTATAATAATGGGTGGGGCAGAACAAGGCCTGAGATAACCTGTATCAATTACAGGCCAGGCTGTAGGGCGCTCCTACACACCTGTGGACCAGTATGGGTCAATATATCATTTATTCATCAGTTCCCATTTTCGAGGCCAATTCAAAGTGCTGGTTCTACCCTTAAAGCAGGAGGGGGGAGTCTGTTTTCTATCCAGGGCCATTTCCCCCTTGGGGGTGATCTCTTGAGGGCCACATGCCAGTGGCGAGCAGCAGCAGAGCCAAGAGTGAGTGATGCCACCACCTCTCTTTCTCTAACACCCCCTTCTCTCTCTCTCTCTTTCTGACACCCTCTCCTTCCCCCCACCCTCCCCTTTCTCTCCACCCAGCAGTGCTCCCTTTGCTCTTGCCAGAGGTCTGAATGGATCACTTGCAGGGGAACTTTGAAATTAGGCTGAGGACTGCAGGTTGCCCACCCCTTTTTTAAAGCCCTAGCAGGGCCGGCCCTACTATTAGGCAGAATGAGGCAGTTGCTTCAAGCAGCAGATGATGGGAGGGAGCAGCAAGGTGTTAGAGGAGGTTGCTGTGTGCCAAGTGGCCTGACTACCCCCCCCCCCCGCCTGCTGACTTTAGGTGTGGGGGCAGATGCTGTACTATTGCCAGTCTAGAAGAAGATTCAACTGCCAGTCCAGTCAGCTTTTGTACATGGACTGGGAGGGGGCACCATCTTGTTCTTCACCTCAGGCAGCAAAATGTCTAAGGCAGGCCCTGAGACCTAGATGGCTCCTGAGGATTTCAGAGAATGCTTCCTCCAGCATAAATTCAACCCTCAACCTGATCAACACTTGAGAACAGCCAAAGCTGCTGTCAGCTTTCCCCCAGAGTTCCATTTAAAAGCTGCTCTGCCACTTTTTGTTATGTTAAACACCAGTGGACTGGTTCCATTCAGGTTCAAGTGGAGCTCATCCCTCTTGTAAAGGCCCAGCTTGTCCCAAACCGTTTCCTGGTGCCTAACAAATCTAAACCCTCTCACAGTCACACCACTGTCTCATCCAGGCATTGAGACTCCTCAGCTTTGCCTGTCTAGCCGGCCCCTGTGTATGGAACAGGTGGCATTTCAAAGAAAGCTACTTCAGAGGTTCTGGCTTTCTACCTCCTTCCTAGCAACATAATAACACCTCAGAATTAGGGATGTACAGGTTTTGTAAAATCCATTCTGTCTGCAATTTGCAGATTGCCAGGTGCCTTCTGTTCCATTATCCCCTCATTGATGGAATTGGTTTGTTTCCAATTTCCCAAATTTGCACAAATTAGCATTTTTGCAAATGCATATTTGCACAAATTCACACTTCTGAAAATGCGCAAATCCCCCCAAATGCACATTTTCATGCTTTAGCCTATGGAGGAAATGTGCATTTTTTGCTAGTTTTTTAAATTTTTTAATGTATTTTTCTATGATTAAATTTGCATAAAATTCCAGAAAGTTAAAACAAATGGTCTGCAAGTCCACAGAATCCATATGACTGGGGAAAGCCAGTTTGCTGCAGAATCTGGAGGTCAGATTCATAGAAATCCAAACTGATTTGAGTCCATTGCAGATTGCTCCAACATGCCCACTCACAATTACATTTCCCTATGTCATTGGTGTCAATGTGCACCATGACCACTGACTCCACCTTTGGGTGGCTGGACTCCTGCAGACTAGGCAGCAGCTTTGTTTCTACCTCTGAATTAGAAAGAGGGCAGTCTACATCTTGAGAGGAGAAGGAGGTTTGGATACTGTCTCTCCTGAGGGCCCAGGATCCCCCTGTTCTGTCTCACAGTCCCTGGAGAGAGGCTGCTCCTCTGAGATGTTCAAGTCAGGGACTCAGCTGCTTGGGTCATTTCTGCACTGGCCTGAGTTTCAATAGGACAGGCAACCATATCAGTGGGACAACCCCCCTCGAACCTTCTGGAATCCATTTGGATCCATTAGCCTCTGGGGCCAGGCCATCTTAATAGGTCCCCCACCCTGCAGAGGGGGAAAGCTGCCATAAGTCTAAACCTCAGCAGTGATGATCTGACCACAACAAAGGGACTGATTCAGTCCCCACCTTCAAATCATCATCTCCATGCCCAGTTGAAAAAGGAATGTCCTGCTACATGTGTAGGCCAATGACATGTTGGGACAATCTCATGGTTGTCATGGAGGCCATGAAATCCCGAGTCACCCTGACAAGGTGCCCTCAGCATGAATGATGATATACCCCAGAACCAACAGTTGGGGGGACCTCAACAGCACATCTGAGACCACCTCTGTCAGCTCAACTAGGGAGACTGTTGAGCAGCAGGGAGGGTGGTACACCAACAGAATCCCCAATCTGTCCTGCTGGCCAAACACAAGGTGCAAACACTCCAGACCAGATGTACAGTGAACCTACAGAGGGAGATGGAATTCCTATAGAACACAGCAACCCCCCCCCACACACACTCCTAAGCCCCTAAGTCTGACCCCAGTGGGTGCAGCTAGGAGAGACTAACTCCTCCCTGCTCACCCACCCAAGTCTTGGTTATGCATGCCAGAATGGCTTCCTCATCCACTATTAAATTAAAGATAAGGGAGGTCTTAATTTGTACTGAATTGGCATTTAAGAGCAGCAACCAGAGACGTGAGGGCAGGCTGACAGGGCAACATATGATCATAAGAACATACGAAGAGCCCTGCTGGATCAGACCAAGAGTCCATCTAGTCCAGCATTTTGTTCATACAGTGGCCAACCAGCTGTTGACCCACAAGCAGGAGACAAGTGCAACATCACAGGTAAGAACTCACTATCGAGCCTACTCTGTGGTGGTAAGGGTGGCAAAGAGACAGTTATTTTCCACCAGCATTGCATCTTCACAGTGTCGTCCAGCAGAGATTTTCTGAGTGGTTCACGGCCTGTTACATTCTGGGCCAGGGAGAGAGACGGTGGAACCCTCGGTGGCATGCTGTGATGAGTTTGCAAGGCACTTTGAAGATAAAGTCGCTCAGATTCTCCATGAGTTAGACACCACGATTAATGCAGTTCCATTGGTAGAGGCATTCAGAGCACCATCTGGTCCAATTTTATTGGATGAGTTTCAGTTATTGAGGCTGAGGATGCAGACAAGGTGCTTGGCCAAGTCCGATAGACCACTTGTGTGCTTGACCCTTGCCCTTCATGGCTTATTAAATCAAACAAGGAGGGGATGTCCAGCTGGGACCAGGAGGTTGTAAATTCCTCCTTGAGAGAGGGAGTGGTGCTGCCTGCTTTAAAAGAGGCGGTAATCCTAAAAAAGCCTAACCTGGACCTGGAGGATGTTAACAATTATAGGCTAGTGGCCAACATCCCCTTTCTGGGCAAGGTGCTTGAGCGAGTGGTTGCAGGACAGGTCCAGGCACTGTTGAATGAAACGGATTATCTAGATCCATTTCAATCAGGTTTCAGGCCTGGTTTTGGATAGGTGTGTACGAAACCCTACTTACCTGGCTCTGCTGGGTTCTGCGGGGGGAGGGGGAGGCGATCCGGTCCTCCCCCCGGAATCCTCGATGGGGATGAGGTGATCCGGTCCTCCCCCCCGGAATCCTTCCTGGCCGGCCCGCTCCACAGCCAGTCCGCAGAGCCACCGGCCGGGCCGATCCGCAGCAGGGCCCTCATCCGCTGCCGAGCTGCTGAGGACGCAAATGGCATCCTGCGTAGGGGACACCATTTGTGTCCCTACGCTAGGCCGTGATAGGCTACGCATATATTTACGTAGCCTATCACAGCTAAAGCAGGGACACAAATGGCATCCCCTACGCCATTTGCGTCCCCGCTTTAGCTGTGATAGGCTACATAAATATTTACGTAGCCTATCACGGCTACAGCAGGGATGCAAATGGCGGCCACCACAAAACCACCATTTGTGGCTGCAGCAGCCCGGAGGACAACCCGGAGCTGCCACCAGAGCCTCTGCTGCCGCATCCGCCGCCAGATAGGTCTGTTTTGGGGGGCGATTGTGGGGGGTGGCAAGGGGGCGAGGCCATTCCACCATGGATTCTGGGGGGCCGGATTCTTTAGAATCCGGCCTCATTGTAGTCCGTGGCGGAATTCTCCAACATCCCTAGTTTTGGAACAGAAACTGCCTTGGTCACCCTGTGGGATGACCTCTGCTGGGAGAGGGACAGGGAGAGTGCAACCTTGTTGATTCTCCTGGACCTCTCAGTGGCTTTCAGTACCATAAACCATGGCATCCTTCTGGATAGGTTGTCTGCGTTGGGAGTTGGAGGCACTGCACTGCAGTGGTTCTGCTCCTACTTGGATGGCCGATTCCAGAAGGTGGTGCTGGAGGATTATTGCTCTGTGCCATGGCAACTGTGACATGGGGTTTCACAGGGCTCTATTTTATCCCCCATGCTGTTTAACATCTACATGAAACCGCTGGGGGAGGTTATCCAGAGGTGTGGGCTGACATGCCATCAATATGCGGATGACACCCAGCTCTACCTCTCTTTCTCATCAAACCCAGGTAAGGCAGTGGCTGTTCTGAATCAGTGCCTGGACATGGTAATGGACTGGATGAGGGCCAATAAACTGAAACTCAATCCAGACAAGACAGAGGTACTGTTAGTGGGTGGTTCATCTGCCCGGCTAGGTGATATTCAACCTGTTCTGGAGGGGGTTGCACTCCCCCTAAAGGATCACGTTCATAGTTTGGGGGTGCTCTTGGATCCAGAACTGTCACTTGAGGCACAGGTGAACTCAGTGGCACAGAGCACTTTTTATCAGCTTAGGCTGATATACCAACTATGCCCTTATCTGGACAGAGATAGCCTAGCTACAGTTATCCATGCTCTGATAACTTCTCGTCTGGATTACTGCAATGCGTTATACGTGGGGCTGCCTTTGAAAATGGTCCGGAAACTTCAGCTGGTCCAAATTAGGGCAGCAAAATTGTTAACAGGGACTAGCCAACGAGCTCATATTACACCAGTACTTTTCCAGCTGCACTGGCTGCCAGTCCATTTCCGGGCCGTTTTCAGAGTGCTGGTATTAACATTTAAAGCCCTTAATGGCTTGGGGCCAGGTTATCTGAAGGATCGCCTCCTCCCATATGTGCCTGCCCGGACCTTAAGATCATCGTCAGCGGCCCTTCTCCATGAGCCTCTGCCAAAGGAAGTGAGGCGGGTGGCTACTAGGAGGAGGCCTTTTTCTGCTGTGGCACCCTGGCTGTGGAATGACCTCCCTAGTGAGGTTTGCCTGGCACCTACATTGTATTCTTTCCAGCGCCAGGTGAAGACCATTTTATTTTCCCAGGCATTTTAGCATTTTAGCTTTCTAGACTTTTAGCTTTGCTGCTTTAAATCTGTATTTTAAATTCCTGCACTGCTGCTTGGTTTTATTGTGGTTGTATTGTTATATTGTGGTTTTAATATTCTATATATTTTATATTGTTTTATTGTGTGCCGTTTGGTTTTAATTTTTGTGAACCGCCCAGAGAGCTTTGGCTATTGGGTGGTATAGAAATAAATAAATAAAATCACCCTCCCACTCATGTTCCCCAGCAACTGGTGTACATAGGCTCACTGCCTCTGGTACTGGAGGTAGCACATAGCTGTCAGAACTGGGAGCCATTGATAGCCTTTTCCTCCAGGAATTTGTCCAACCCCCTTTTAAAGCCATCCAAATTGGTGGCCATCACTACGTCTTTTGGTAGCAAATTTCATCATTCAACTCTGTGCTGTGTGAAGAAGTCCTTCCTTTTATCTGTCCTGAATCTCCCACAGCTTCATAGGATGACCCCAGGTTCTAGTATTCTGAGGGCAGGAAGAAAAATGTCTCCCTATCCACATTATCCACACCATGCATAATTTTGTACACCTCTATCATTGTCCCCCTTACCTGCAGGTGTGGGGAGGGCTGGAACAGGGCACAGCTGTTCATTGTCTGGCCATGTTCCCCTAACCTGGCTAGCCCTCCCATGTTGTTTTCCCCAGAGCTATTGACATTTGGAGTGGATTAGAAAAGGGTGGGCTTACCATTAGACACAGTGAGGTGGCCACCTAAGGTAGCTGATTTTAAGTGGCACAGAAGGGCAGCACATGGTTGGCTATTTAATTTATTATTGTTGTTGCACTTTTTTTTTTTTTTTTTTTACTGCCAGGGATGGAGAGAGGCCCTTCTGAGATTTTCTGCTTCAGGCGCCAAAATAATCAGCCTTGTGTACTCTGCACCTTGACCTTGGGGTGGGTGGTGGGCATTTGCTGCTTTGCCTCAGGCAACAAAATGTCTTGGGCCATCCGTGGTGTTAGGGCTTCATGGGGTGATGGTGGTGAGACCAGCTTTGGCTTGGAAATAAGCTGAGATCCTTCCTGATTTGGGGAATGAAGTCACAGGTGGCTTGCCCATCACCAGTTCATTTTGTTGGTTAAAGAGAAGCTAGTGAGACGTAATTGGCCGACAATCAACTGCTCAGAATGGAGCAGGCCAAACACAGTGTTTGAAAGGGTGCTGTACACATAATAGTTTTGCAGCTAGAAACTAGATCAACCCACCTTCCATCCGCTGCTGGAGAATTGACTTTTAAGGAAGATGGGTCAGAATCCTGATGAACAGCAAGTTTCGCTGGGTACTGCCAAAAACCACATTTCAAAAAGGCAGTCCTGAATGTGCACCAAGGGAACATGTGATGAAATCATGGCTGGGAGGTATCAAACGCCTTGTGAGTTCTCATCTCCTGGTCTGCATGGTTCCCCCCCCCTTTGATCTGATAACAGGCTCTGAAGCATGGTTGGAAAGAGTCTTTTTAAAATGCTATCAGGCCTCCCCCTGCTTCCCAAGGCACACGCGGATGCCAGCTCACCCTCTCAAAGTCACTCTTAATCACCTCTGCATCTCCCAGTTTAGTGGCATTGTCATCCCAGTTAATCAGCGATCCTCACCATTAAGGATCATTAAAGCTTAATTCGCTGCCTGAGGAAACATTTTCATTATTAAGTGGACTTGTTGATTAAATGGGTCCCGATTATGAGGTGTGTGTGTGTGTGTGGGGGGGGGGGAGACAGAAGGGGCAGTCAGGTGTGTGGAATCAAACCACAGTAGAGGACATGGGCCTTTCAACATTTGTTCGATGCAAATGGGCAGACATGTAATGTTAATATTATGATAGTGCCATCAATGTACAAATGTGCTTTACGGGTAAGTGAAAGAAACAGGTGCCTGCCCAGACAGCTTATAGCCTAAACTGGAGACCTCCTCCCAGCATTTTGGCTGATGAATACCGATGCACGCAATATCCCCAGTTACTGAACTGTGGGACAGTCTCCTCCTTGCTCTCCCTGTTTGTTTTTGTTTATTTATGTATATTGTTTTATTATTACATTTATATCCCGCCTTCCTTCCTCTTGCAAGGAACCCAAGGAGGCTTACATAGCCCTCCTCCTCTCCATTTTATCCTCACAACACCCCTGTGAGGCAGGTTAGGCTGAGAGTCAGTGACTGGCCAAAAGTCTCCCAGTGAGCATCATCAACAAGTGGGGACTAGAACCAGTGGAGGTTGGTGGCAGCGATTTTGGTGGGGCTTCAGAGCCAATCTGGGTTTCAGTCAGAACCAGCCGAACTCTAAAGGAGCTATCCAAGGTGCTGAACCCTAGCCCCCAAATAGCTTCAGCACCGTGGAATCTTATGAGTTCTGTCTGGCTCTGACTGAAACCCAGACGGGATTCACAGCCCCACCAAAATCAGAGCCAACAGCCTCCACTGACTAGAACCCAGATCTCCCAAGTCCCCAGTCCAGCATCCCAACCTCACTGTTGTTTCCCCCCTTCATAATCCCAACCCCTGACGCTACTATTTCCCCCTCTCTTTGGATAACTTTCCCCACAATCTCCCATAAGCCTATTATGCATAATGTGAAGAAGTAATGGATGCAGCATTGATTCTTAAGCTACCTTAATTTGTCTCTCTCTCTCTCCCCCTCCGCATTTTGGTCTCTACAGAGACAGCGCATACCATAGCATGGCATTGCAACATATGCTGGAGGCAAAGGAGTGGGAGTTGGTTGGGCCCCAGAACCACTGCCCTTTATACAAATCTATGGTGCAACTACACTTGGAATACTCTGTACAGTTCTAATCACCACACCTAAAAAAGAATATTGTAGAGTTGGGAAATGTGCAGAAAAGGGCAATTAAAATGTTCAAGGGGCTGGAGCATCTCCGCTATGAGGGAAGGTTACAGCAGCTGGGATTGTTTAGCTCAGGCAAAAGGCAAGTCAGGGGAGACCTGATAGAAGTGTACAAAATTATGCATGGTGTGGAGAATGTGGATAGGGAGACATTTTTGTCCTGCTCTAATAATGCTAGAACTCAACGGGGTCATGATGCATTTAATTAGAAATGCAAACAATCTTGCAAGAAGTGTGACTATTTCTTAAACTGCCATTGAAGTAGGAAGAAAAGAAGTGTCCAGTCTCTGGTTGATTACTTTTGTCATCACCTGACTTCCTCTATGGCAGCCTTCCCCAACCTGGTGGCCTCCAGATGTTTGGGACTATAACTCCCACCTCCCTGGCCATTGGCCATGTTCACTGGGGATGATGGGAGTTGAAGCCCCAAGCATCTGGAGAGCCCCAGGTTGGGGAAGGCCGCTCTATGCCACAAATGATAGTCAAACTCAAAAGCCTTGTTATTACCTCATTCACTTGCCCATTGATGGCACGGGTACTCCAGAAAGTAATGTCACTGCTTCTGCTCAGAAAATAATTCCTGGAGCTATACCCCCCTCCTACGCTGGTGGACCTCACTTCTGCCTTGCACTCAGTTTGTCAGTTCAGGCAAGTATCCTCCTTAGCTTAGCACTCTGTTTCCAACAGTGAAAACAGCCTCTTCCCTCTTGCTTGTCATCACCTGGGGTGCTGGGGCTGGGGTGGAGCAAGCAGGAGAAGCTTTGCATCTGCAGACCAAGGAAAGGTATAATGGGAAAGGCTTAGCAGGGTGGTGGGATATGTGTGTATTGCCCCCAGTTTTGGCTGTGCTACCAAGATTCGTGCTAACTGCATTTCCTCTCACCCTTCTCCCCAGTGCAGCTCCAGATGTTGATCACTGTCACCTCAGGAACAAGTGCTGTATCACCACCAGCGTTCACACAGAAGCATCTTGCTAACAGCTTCCAGCTGTCTCCAGACATAGGTGCAGAAATGTCCTTTCCCACTGCTGGGATCTGTGAGTAAACCCTCCCAGAACCAAACAGAGCATTTTAACTATGCCAGAAGAGGTGTGAAGGCTGGCTCTACACTTCTAGCCAGGGCTGGTGGATCAGGCAGTGCCCTTGATTTTTCTTGCAAGGCTGGTGGAAGTAAAGTTGTGATGAAACTATGGTGAGAAATTCTAGTCAAGTTCTCACAATGCACAGACGCGGTGGCAAATCCATGCTTAGACTGTACCACTTTAAGCGGTAGGTAGGGGATCACAAAACTCCATGTTCATCCAATCAAGCAAACAAAAATCCTTTCAGAGAGAAACAATCAAGCAAACAAAAATCCTTTCACGGAGAAAACTAGATGTCAAGGAGAAGGATTTTAGCCTAGTCTTCTCCCTGAAATGCTAGTATTGTGTGTGTGTGCGTGTGTGTGTGAGATATAGGACTGGATCCAGATTTAGTCATACTTAGAGTAGACCCATTGAAATCAATGGGATTTATGTAACTCAGGACTAACTTAAGTTCACTGGTTTTCAATAGATCCATTCTAAGTATGACTACATCTAGATCCAACCCATATATTTTGGGGCAGGTATAATGAAGCATATAATTAAGTGAGTCCTCACCTGCAGTCTGAAGTGGTACAGTCCAGAGACAGGCTTGCTACCTCCTCTGCTGATTGCAAGAACTCAGCCCAAATCACTGATCTCTGCCATTCTAAAGGCACCACTGCACAGGAGGGTATTTGTGTGACACATGCAGGATTGTATTTACTCGATGCTAAGAATAAAAACTACACAACCAAGCAATCTAAACCCTGCACCAAGAGAGATGAATTCCATGCCCTGTCTAAATTATAACAATTGAACGAATTTGGATAATGCCTTTTATTCTGCATAATTTTTTCTTCATTTTACGCTATTTTGCACAACTTAGTCTGTTTTGGGGAGTCATGGGAGGAGAAAGGATATTGACAGAGAAACTCTATACTTCAATTATGTGTCTTGGGGGGAAGGCAAAACATTAAAAAAATTACAAAAACAGTGTAAAAATGAATACATGCCCCCCGGATCCTGGAAACAACATCTGTGCTGACCGATAAGAAGACAGTGCTGGCAATGATGCCCACATGTCGCCCACACATGGAGGGAGCCAAGCCATTCAGGCCAAGATGGGGTCAGTTCCATCATGTCTCCATGCCCCAGTACAGGGCCAGCAAAGTACCTCCTGCTGCCTGAGGCAGCACAGGATGTGCTGCCACCTGTAGGCAATATTAAGGCAATGGTCATATCAGGCATATCAAACAGGTGTAGCTAAAATGGCTGTCTGAATCAAAGTTTGCTTTTGACCTATTACTGGCAGGAAGCTTGACCTGGGAAAAAGAGGGCATTATGAGCAACTTTCTTGTTCAATAAGGTTCATGCCCCAGACAGGTTAAAACCACAAAGGACAAGTTGTACAGTCTATAGAACTGTACAAGTTAAAACAAAATGTCATCAAATATGAGTGGGATTAAAAGAGTGCAGTAGCTAATCAGAGAACAGTAAGCAATCACATCACATATCATGTTCAAGTGTAAAACTAGGAAAGTAATGGAAGGATACTGGGTGGGGTGGGGGCTCCCAGTAGGGAGTAAACTCTGCTGGCAGAAATCTGCATTGGTCATGTATGCACTGCGCTTTGTCTTGTTTTCCTTTCCTGTTGCAACCTTTATCAACAAATACCAAGGTATCCATTTCTTTCTATAGTGGTCTTCAATGTGCTTGCTTGTTGTCAATAAATGTCTAAATTATAGTCTATGAGCATCTATTTATAAAGTAATTATGTTGGGTGTGAAATGACTGAGTCCTTCTCAGCATCAGAAACAAACACACCTCTATGGACTCAGATATAGACATGAAGTACGAGCCTGTCAAGATAACTGGAGGTCTGCTTAATTAGGTCTATTATCCACACAGTATTTTTCCAAACACATTCTCTCCTCTCCCCTCCCCTGGTGGCAGTGACAATTCACCACCATTCCAGATTGGCCAGCTGAGGTGGGGACCTCTCACCCTGAGAGGACTGGCCCTGTCCCAGCACAGAGGAAACAGAGAACACCAGGCAACAGTCACAGGCACAGCCAGGGCAACTCTGTGGCCCCGTCTGCTAAACAGCCACAAACATGCTCAGGAGAAGGTCTGTAGCTCCTGAGTTGGTAGCTCAGGAGCCCCAGGCATGCTGCTTCAAATCTGTCCCCTCACCCCCTATGAGCAAAGCAGTTTACCTCACCTGCATCCTGCCAGGGAAAAAGACACATCACACTGGCAGTAACACCAAGTCAGGGAATTGTGTGGTCCAGTGTGCAAAGCAACCATGAACATGCACAGGAGATTCATAGAATCATAAAATAGTAGGGTTGGAAGGGGTCTACAAGACCATCGAGTCCACCCCCCTGCTCAGTGCAGGAATCCAAGTCAGAGCATCCCTGACAGATGGCTGTCCAGCCTCGTCTTGAACGCCTGCAGTGTGGGAGAGCCCACCACCTCCCTAGGTCATTGGTTCCATTGTCGTATCGCTCTAACAGTCAGGAAGTTTTTCCTGATGTTCAGCCGGAATCTGGCTTCCTGTAACATGAGCCCATTATTCCATGTCCTGCATTCTGGGATGATCGAGAAGAGATCCTGGCCTTCCTCTCTGTTACAACCTTTCAAGGACTTGAAGAGCGCTATCCCATCTCCCCTCAGTCTTCTCTTCTCCAGGCTAAACATGCCCAGTTCTTTCAGTCTCTCTTCACAGGGCTTTGTTTCCAGTCCCCTGATCATCTTTGTTGTCCTCCTTTGTTGAAGATTGCTGCTTCAAATCCCCCTGTGGGTAAAACATTTTACCTCCCTCCCTGCAACCCTCAAAGGAAGAAAGACAGAAAACCTGGCAGCAGCAAGCAAGGGAACTTTCCTGGTAGCTATTGCTCGTTGAAAAGAGGACCACCAGTATAGTTGCACAGGCACACAAACAAATGAGCACAGGTTCCCAGGGCTCCAGGTTCAAATACCCCAAAGTGAGAATATTTTACACACACACTCCACACCAATTATTGACAAGAAATCACACAGGACAGGAGCCTCCTTCCTCCCTCTCGATGGGTGAAAGGGGAGGGGTGAAGCACAACGGGGAAGGAAAGCCCAGATGCACACATATTTCCATGGCTGCAGAAGGTGGCACATAAGGGCAGAAAGATACAGGAAGGTATGCTGTGCTGGCAGGGCATCTTGTCTTCTGCCAGTGTCGCAGGGCTGTCACTGAACGTGATAGCCCCTCAGCTGGCAGATCTTGGCGTTGCTTCCTGAAGCCTGAAAATGTTAGCTATCTCTGTGGTGTCCAAAATGTGGTCGAGCGTTGCTCACACACCTTGAGCCAAAACGACAGAGATGTATGATGGGATCTTTCTAGTCTCTTTTACATTTTGGTGTGCATGCAAGTTTTCCTTAACTGCTCAAAGAGCAACTTTGGAAGGAAGGACAATGGACAATATATTCATCAGGAAAATGGTGTGGAGGGAAAAGGGTTATACCCACCCACACTCACTAGCATGGTCTCAATCCTAAATGCACCCTTTCCCTGCAGCTGCTTTTTAAACAAGACGTAAAGAGATGGGAGATCGGATTATGGATTTCCATTGTCTTGCTTACTTTGTCCTTTTCAAGTGTCACAGCACAGCCATGAGGGCTAGGAACTTGCTTTTTAAAAATGAAAGCTGAGATTCGCAGGAAGCTGGATTCTGCAGCCCTTTTTCTTACTTTTTGCATTGGCACAGATTTGTGGCATACACCTCTACATGGCATGAAATCCACTCTGATTTAAACCCCTAGAGTCACTTGCTGAGCTTCTACCATTCATTAATGGGTCTTTTGCCTATGTGATAGATGGTATGGGGAACATCCCTTCCAACCACAAGGCATCACTACTCAATTTGACGTCTATTGACTTTTTCTCTAACCCACGATTAATTCCCAGGTACTACTACTCTCTGTTGTACAAGGGACCTGTGGGTTCTGGTTAGCACTAGAGAGATAGATCTAAATAGCTGCTGACCCACATCTTCCAAGGGAAAGCAACCATTGCTTCTGTGTCCCCAGTAGCCTTTGGTGCAACCTGAGCTCCTTTTTGTATCTAGCACGGTGTAACCTAATTAAGTCTGCAGAGCACTTCCCTGATTCCATTTTAAGACTATTAGAAAATGCACACCAGGCTTTCGCATCATGCCTATTAACACTTTTACTTCCCCCCACCTTTTCTTTTTGCTTTACTCATGATCTAGTTTGGTTCAGTGGTCTGGTGAACTCAAATGTTTGTGCACATGACATTTTAGTTTGTGTACATGGCATTTTAGTTTGTCCTGATAAAGGTCCTGTTAACGTTTGTTTTGTTGCAACCTCCCATCATTACAAAACAACAACAAAAAGACAAAAACAAAACAAAAGCCCAGTCAATCTTCATTTCAGCTCCAGCAATTCCTAATAAATATTTAGAGGGGATTTGGCTTGAAATCCCACTGGCTCGGAAATAGAATTTCTGAGCAACCAATTTCCTTGTTCCGAGTGCACTTTTAATTTGTAAAGAGACTGGGGTTTAGAAACCATCTGGTGTAGTAGGCTATTTTCTTTTCCAGTTTATTTATTTACTTATTTATTTTATTTACAACCATTGTATACTGTTCCATCTAAAACAGATTCCGGAGCAGCTTATAGATGAGGAACACTGGCTGAGAAAACTGGGGATGAACAGATTCACTCAGCTCTCTTCTGTAATTGTTCCAAGAGTCTGGCATGCCATCTGTTAAGACCTGGGGTTTTCTCAGTGAATTTTGTGCAGCACCTGAAACTATAGAGAAACTATAAAGAAATACAGAAAATAAATTCAATGAAACACCATCCCCAGTTTTTAAAACTATATCTGCTTCTTTAATGTTTAAAAATCACGTGTGCATCTCTATCTATCATCTGTCTGTCTGTCTGTCTGAGTGTCTATTAGGGCTGTGCACGGACCCCCTGATCTGACTCGGAAGCTGCTTCGGGGCTTCTGAGGCAGGCCCGATTTGGCTTCGGTGGATTCGGGGGCCCCCAACCTGCCTTGGCCTACAAAGCCAAGCAGGATTCGAACATCCGAGTCCCGCTTCACCCCCTACACACATGCTGCCCAGCCCACAGCTACTTACCTGGGTCCTTGTTCCATCGGGGGAGGGCACCAGGGGAGCAGCTGCCACTGCTTGGTGCTGCCAGGGGAGCCACTGCCAGGACTGCTGGTGAAGGTACTACCAGAGAAACCACTGCCCATCGCAGCCTGCCAACCACCGGCAGCCACAAGGGCAGGAGTCGCCCTCCAACTATGCTCTCTTCCTTCCTTGGAAGGAGGGGAGGGCGGCCGGTTAGAGGGCGACTCCTGCCAATAAGGGTGGGTTGCTGCCACTGCTGCTGCCAGCCCCTAGGCCCTCTGGACATGCACTGGCAGCTGTCTTGCTCCAGGGAATGGGCGGAGCCATTTCCCCAGTTTTTTGCACCATGGCTGTGCCTGCGAGTGGCAGATCCATGATTTTTCTGGTTCCGTCCATGGAGGCAGATGTGCTCTGTGATATGTTGGTGGTTTGGGGGGGTTGCTATGCAAAAATCATATGAAATCATGAGGATCCCTTTTTTGATTTTGCGGATGCTCATTTTACCCAGTCCCCATAGCACGTGCTTTCTTCTCAGCTTCAGTTTTCCAAAGGAGAGTGGGAAGGGTTAAGGCTTCCTCTGCCATGCCTGGCAAAGACTGAGGCAGTTGCTCCCAGTGGCTAGGACTGGAGCAGAGACAGAAATGCCATAGATCTTCCCTCTCAACTCCTCTCCCATCCTGCTGCTGCTGCCACCCCTGCCACCACTGCCACCACCACCATCATTACACACAATGGCAGTTTGTCAGGGCAGCAGGAGGCTGCTCAATTATCATGTGGCTTGTACACCCCAATGGATTGTCTTGCACCCCCCCCAGGGGGTGCATGCACCCCATTTTGGAGACCACTGCTCTAGGCAAATAACATTCAGACAGTCCTCTCCTCTCCAGTAACACCACCTCTCTCACAATGAGTAAACGGAGGCTGGCTCACAGCAAAGCTCCCCCTCCCTCTCCTCTCTCCTTCCCCTGCCCCTCCCGGTGGCCAGATCTCTCTCAAATTGATACATTTGGCACCACTGCATCCTCTCACCTCCTCCCCTCCCCCTTCTCCTCCTGCCTTCCACATGATCTTTCAGAAGTTGATACATTTTGGAGACAGCCTGTCTAGGGTGCTCAGAAGTCATAAGAATAGCTCCAAATATATGAGATGGATGAGGCGAGGGATGGACGAAAGTCCCTTACCTGGTCCCGCAGCTTGCTTTGCGGTGGGGGGGAGGTGCTCCGTCCCTCCCCCTGAAATTCTGGGTGGGGGGGAGGTGCCCCATCCCTCCCCGCTGAAATTCTGGCCGGGGGGGGAGGCGCCCCATCCCTCCGGCTGAAATTCTGGCCGGGGGGGAGGCGCCCCGTCCCTCCGGCTGCGAATTTTGTCTCCTGCCGGGACGCAAATGGCGGCGGCCGTAGCCACCGCCATTTGCATCCCTGGCTTGCAGTCAGCTGTGATAGGCTACGTAAATGTTTACGTAGCCTATCACGGCTGACTTTGGGGGAAAAAGAAAAGTGTGAACGCAAATGGCGGCGCTCATGGGCGCCGCCATTTGCGTTCCTTATTTGGGCACGTGTAGTCTATTTACGTAGACTATGGCGAAAATAAGGGCAACGCTATTTGTGTTGCCCTTATTTTCGCAGTAGTCTGCGTAAATGTTTACGTAGAGTACACGTGCCCAAATAAGGAACGCAAATGGTGGTGCCCATGGGTGCTGCTATTTGCGTACGTGCTTCCCCCCGCCCAAGTAAGCCGTGATAGGCTACGTAAGGATTTACGTAGCCTATCACGGTGTTTTTTGAAAATCTAGCCGTGATAGGCTACGTAAATCTTTATGTAGCCTATCACGTTTGTTGTTGTTGTTGTTGTTGTTTTACTTGGAAATGGCGGTGGCGGCAGCTGGTCGGAAGACCGGCCGCCGCCACCGCTGCCGCACCGCTGCTGGGAGCTGCCGCCACCAGGGACATTCAACAAAGGTAAGTCCCATCCCGGGGGGGTGGCGGGGGGTTGGCGGACTGTTTCTCCACCAATTTCGGGGGGCCGAATGTGTTGGCATTCGGCCTCCCAGAGATTCGTGGAGAAATTCTCCGACATCCCTAGATGAGGCACTTCGTAGAGGAGCTGCTTCATTTCAGGACACCTCAGTGCTGGTCTGATCTGCTTTGTATCACAACGAGGCACCTCCAAATCAATCCACTTTGCCTCATTATTCAGGCTTTGTACCAAGGCGGTACACAGCCCCTCTGTCTGTCTGTCTGTCTGTCTGTCTGTCTGTCTATCTATCTATCTATCTATCTATCTATCTATCTATCTATCTATCTATCTGGGGGTGACTATTTGGAGGGGAAGAGTTTATTTTTAATTTATGTTTGGTATGTTTTTAATGTAAAGTGGCAGAAAAGAGAGTAGGAATTTGTCTCCACGCTGTATAGCTTGCAAAATTCTAGAAATGTACTTCCAGAAAAATTACAGATACTTGGTATGGCAGAATCTCAAAATCTATCAGAGGCAGATTCTGTAAGCATCCATAGGAAAATGTAGTTTCCCCAAGGCCATCAAACAAGATGTTTGTGCAGGACAGTCTCTTGGACTCAAGGCCAACACTCCATCCATCCATCCATCCCTCCTTCTGTAGCTTTCCCAGTGCTAGTGACAACAGAGGCTATTTGCATGTGATCACTATAACACAGAGACCGCAGGCTACTTGGGAGGGTGTGGATGAGAATTTGTCTTCCTGATGCCTGGGTCAATGAAATCGATCCAGCAGGAGTGATGAATCAATGGTAATTTGATTGATGGGGCTGGTGCCATAGCAAGTACTGAGTAATTAGACGGGGAAAAGATGTTGAGAACAGGGGCCTTTGCTGACCCTCTGTCTATGTTATGGGCTTGTTAATGAAGTTAGCAGCTGACTGAACAGTTATTAATTTGGGGGAAAAGGGGCTTCCTGTGTGTGTGTGTGTGTGTGTGTGTGTGTGCATGCGCGTGTTTGTCAGTGAAGCCAGGGTGGTCTGAGCATAACTGAATTGCTGCCTCTTGTCTTCCCAGATGTTTGCAATATGCCACCTTCTCACATTGAGTCCTGTTACTCTGGGTTTTCCTGCAACTGTGGCTTGACACAGATGTTGTGAAGGGCAAGGTTGCATCCGAGGGAAGGAAGCAAGGTGACCACTTATGTATTATCAAAATGAGGGGGAAGAGAAGAGGACACTGATTTGCATAAAGTTTGCATATCCTAATTTTTATGTATAGATTTATTTATTTATTTATTACATTTCTATTTATTTATTACGTTTCTATAACACCCAGTAGCCAAAGCTCTCTGGGTGGTTCACAAAAATTAAAAGGACAAAGTACAGAACAAAAACGGTATAAATTATACTGTATAAAATAGAAGCACATTTGGACATCATTATTATAATTTAAGTAGAATTTGACACTTGAAAAGGACAAACTAGACAAGATCAGGGAAACCCATAATCAGATCTCCCATCTCTTAAAATTTTGATTAAAAAGCAGCTGCAGGGTAGGGGTGCAGTTAGGATTGGGACCATGGTGGTGGGTGTGGGTGCGTTTAATCCCTTTCCCTCCACACTGCTTTCCTGATTAATACATTGCCCTTCTCTCCAACGCTGCCATGTGACCAGTTAAGGAAAACTTATATGTACACCAAAATGTAAATGAGACTAGAGAGATCCCATCATACATCTCTGTTGTTTTGGGTCCAAAGTGTGAAAGGCTGTGACCAGGTGATTTGTGTGCCTTGCTCAGTCCACTCTCCAGGTACGGTTGATGGGCCAGTTTAAAGCCTTTTTTCTCTTCCTTCTGGTGGTTCTTTATCTTTATACCATACTTGGGCTGGACAGCCATGCAAACATAGGACACCTTCAAAATAGAAGACAGCCCTCTAGCAGCCCTTCAAATAGAGGACTCCCCCCCCCACGCCACCCCCTTTTATTCATTATTATTCATTTATTATATTTATATTTTGCCTTTTTTTCCTGCAAGGAACTCAAGGCAGCTTACATAATCCTCTTCTTCCTGCTGTCTATTTTATCCTCACAAAAACCCTGTGAGGTAGGTTAGGCTGAGAGTCAGTGACTGGCCCAAAGTCACCCAGTGAGCTTCATGGCCAAGTCCCAGCTCTTCCAAGTCCCAGTCTAGTACTTTAACCACCATGCCACACAGGCTCTCTTCTGTCTGTCTGTCTTTCTGAAAGCCCTTTCTTTCTCCCTCTGTGTCTTCTTCCCTTCCAAGGAAGGGACAGATCACTGTTGCCAGAGATCTGAACTGATTGCATGCAGAGCTCTTCTGAAATTAGGCGGAGGGCTGCAAGATATTAGCTTGAGGACTGCAGGTTGCCCAACACTGGTGTACACAATACTGGAGCAATGGCTTATTCTAAGGAAGTTTCCTAGGTTCCTAGTCCATGGGCAAGAGTTCATAGTACTGATGCATTTTCTCCTTCTGTACACAGCTCTTTGGATCCTGGCCTCTGCGTCTCATAACCACCATGAAGTAGCAGTCAGCACTGAACTTGCTTCTGGTTCATGACTTGCAAAACAATTTTTAAATCAACTTCATTCATTCAATCAAGCCACACATCTGGATTTCAATGTCACATTTTGATTCTGAAATGCAGATGCCATACTTTGAGGTTTCAACAGCAAAATCTGCATTGTGACATTTCTGTTGAATGGTGAATTTCTGGCTTTAGAGGAGACTTTTCCTCTCCCCATGATCTGTCTGCCTTGCTCACAACTTCTTTTAAAACCAACACCGTTATTTCTGCTCTCTCTCTCTCCCCCCTCCCCCAAGTCGGATCCCATCCTCATCTTCCTGAAAGCCAAACAAAAGACCTCAGCAAAGGGATGTGAAATTGCTATACATTTTTTGTGGGGTTCTTTGCAGACATGGTCAAAAGAAACAGATTGACAAAGGGAAAGAAGAAGAGGAGTGTGGAATTGACAGTGAGATTTTGGAGGAAGTGATGGTGAGGCTTTGTGCAAGGCCTGGGGGCAAGAGGGTGGCAGTGCTAGTGGGCGGGGGGGGGGACACTTCATTGCAGGAATGAAATATAATAAAGCAGCCATCCAGAGCGGCTCAAATCTTTTTTAGGTCTCTTTGATTCCCTGGTAAATTCCAGTCACCCACACAGCAGAAGCCTGAAGCTTCCTCAAGCACTTGGCATTGCTTGCTCTGAGTGAGAAGCAGTAAAGAGAACATAAGAATGGCCAGTTCTGGATCAGAACAAGGGCCCATCATGTCCCCAACAGTGGATGCCACTCAGATGCTCTTGAAAATTAATGATCACAGTGTGAAATAGAGAGCCATCCCCTGTTGCTTGCCTCCAGCATCTGGTAAGCAGATTCCTCAGTATAGCATTTCATCAGCCACTGATACACCTATTTTCCATAGATCTATCTAATCCCCCCTCCTCTTTTAAAGCTAGAGGACATCAACACCCATTGTGCTGATGCAGGGGTGCTGAACATCAGGCCCTCAGCCCAAATCCAGGTTGAAATGCCTCTCCTAAGGCTTTGTTACTGGCTGTAAGAGCTTTCGGCTAAAACATGCTGGCATTTTGACCCTGTCCTTTTTGCCTTCATCACCTGCCTGCCTGAGCCAGGAGGATGTTGTATTGTCATGTGAGAGACCCAGCTGGAACTGCTTGCAGTTCTCCCTTATGGACAGGAGTCTTTGGGGTGGAGGGAGCAAACATCCAGCACTTGATCCACTGTGTTCTGGGTTCAAACCCCATAATCTATGCCAGGGGTGGGAAAACTGTGGCCATCCAGATGTGGTTGGATTCCAATTCCCATCAGCCCCGCCCAACCTGGCCAATGGGAAGGGATGATGGGTGTAGTAATTCATGAACAACTGGAGTATCACAGGTTCCCCAACCTGATCTGTGTGAGGTATTAAGTCAGAGTTTACAATACTGGTCACTGTCCCCAAAGGCAAGGCCCTTAAAACAGCCCCGTAGCTCCTGGGTCTTCTCTTAGCAGTCACTGAACTGGCTCACACTGACCCATGGGCTGTAGTAGGGTTCTGGGGTGGCTTGTTAGGCACAGCAACAAGACACCCTGCCCGAGTTCACACATCACGATAAACCATGGCTTGAATATTCAGAATGGCAGCCAGCACCTGCCAAAACCCACGGTGGCTGATTTAAGCCATGGTGACTGCTAGTGATGATGCAAATTGTGTGGAGAGGAAATCTCTCTCTCTCTCTCTCTCTCTCATATGTGTGTGTGTGTGTGTGTGTGTGTGTGCTTGCAACACACACACAGGCCCATTTCACACATAACAAGAAGCCACTTGGGTGAATTTCCCCTCAGGGCTTCTTGTTGCACTGCCATTTTGAATATTCGGAGCACAGTGGGGGTGCACCATAGTTTCTTGTTATGCACATACTTGGTCAAGGTGGGTTGTTGGAGTGGTTGACAAGCTGCCCGCAACTCTAAAGCAGCCCATGGGTCCTGGGTGGTTTGTCAACCACCCTAACAACCCACCCTCGCTGGGTTTGCATTTAACGAGAAGCCATGGTGGTGGGGGCTTTGATTGGCAACCTCCTGCCTACAGGTGACACAACCCACCATGGCTAATAAGCCATGGTGGGCTGTGGTCATTGTGCAAAGCAGGTCACAGAGGGTTTTATGCTAGCAAATCCCCACCCCCCGCAGAGAAAAGGTCTCCAACTTCACCTCAAATTTCTTTCTCCAGTGTAACTTAGGGTGAAATCCAGAGGTGTGCAAAATGCCCCGGGCAATTCTGCTAATCTCCTCTTAAAAACCCACAGGTGCTTTATCTGGACAAGATCTTCCGAATTCACACCAAAAAGCGAACTGGGGAGGGGGCAACTTAATCTCATGGCCATTAGGTGCTGCCATCACCGGATGTTCTTTTTCTAGTGAGTGGAGAGAGCGACAGGTGGAAGAACACAGATGAGATAGAGAAAAAAAGAAAAAGAAAAATGCAGGGCAGAAGGAGAGGTACACAGCAGCAGGCTCAGAACAGAGGGCAGAAAAGATACAGGGAAACTGAGGAGGGCCAGAGGGCAGAAGCAGTGGGAGAAGGCAGTCTCCAAATATGAGCTAATGGTGACAGATTAGCACTCATTTCTATTAAACACCTGAATTCATTTGCCATGGCCCGGTAAGTGCTGTACTCATTACCATCTGAAAGATCAGATGGTAATGAGTCCATCCATGTGGTGTGTGGTTGTCACTGTGGCTGTCATCACAGCTTGTTACTATTACAGTGAAGCAGGCCAGGGCTGGGGGCACTCCTTTTCAAGGAGGACACACCCGCCATTCACACATCCCCCATACATCTGGCATCCTGAAACCATTGGCCTGCAATGGTGGTTGGATGGCCATATGTCCTCTTTTTCAGGGGACAATCCCCTATCTGAAGGGTCATCAGTCCTCAGTTGGTAGGTGTCCTCTATTGGAAGTCTTATGCAGTTCAAGTCCAGTTTAACAATACAGAACCCTAAAAAGGGAGAGCAGTAGAGGTTGTCTATCAACAGTTAGCACCTGGACAGGGGACCAAGAAGGAAGCCCACTGGCCACTTGCTCACAGTTTTCTCTGCTATGGGGAGATGTATTATATTTCTATTGGAGTTACAATAACACTGCTTTCAGCATTTGAATGGGTGGTATATAGATGCCACTTGTGAATGGATACTTAGATGAATATTTGGTCTGCTTTTGTTGAAGTTTATGTATAATTCTTAGAAAGCTTTATTTTGGGGGGTGGGGTGGGGTCGTATAAAGCAGTATAACAGCAAAACAACACAGAGGTTCTGGATCCACTGTGGATGCAGTTAGTCTTAAGGTAAAATATATAAGAAAGATAGAAAGATTTAACAAAGAAGTTTTCAGATTATATATATATATATATATATATATATATATATATATATATATATTTAAGCTAAATGTATGGGCTTCTGCCCTCATCAGTAGCTGTGCTGTTAAATGGATATCAGGAGACCTGATATCTGTTTAACAGCACAGCTACTGATGAGGGCGTAAGCTGAAACGTTTAGCACAAATATGTTTTTGAATACTCGATTAGCCTTTCTATCTTTCAGATATTTCTTACCTCCAAGAAGCCACTTATTTCAGGAGCACAGTTACTAACAAAGCATATTGCATTAGTCAGTTGTTAATATGTACTTCTACTAATGTGGTTTATTTAATTGAATGTATAAAAAATGGATGTCATTTGCAGTATGTAGGGAAAACTACAACAGACCTAAGAACAAGATTCTGTAACCACAAATCTGCGATTCTTACAAAAAACCGGGAGCAGCCTGTTGCAACACATTTCAACACTCCTGCACATAGTCTCCTGGATTTACAGATGCTTCCAACAGAACAAACAAAAGACACTGGTGTGCTTGACAAAAAAGAAAATTTCTGAATCTATAGACTATAGTCCAAATGGCCTTAATCTGGAGCACAATCTGTAAACATTATACCACTCATACCTGTGTTTTTTTGTCCTCCTAAGGAACTTTCATCTCCAGGTATTCCAAACTGCCATCATGATATCCATTTAACAACACAGGTACTGATGAGGGCAGAAGCTGAAACATTTAGTTTAAAATATATTTTGAGTACTCTGTTGTTAGTCTTTCTGTCTTTCTTGTATGTACACATGCACATTTCATATGCATGCATTAATCTTAATTGATATATCCAACTCTATATAGCTGCAATTTTTATTTTCTTTTTTGTTTTCTTTTGTTGAAATTTTGCCTTACAAATTAATAATAAAAAATAATAACTATTTCCAAACTTGCAATTATCCATATAAATTTATATATGCATATTTTATGCAAATCTGTGTCCTCTTTTGGCCTCTGCTATGCGTAGTCACCTTAAATGCTGGTTGGGCGGTGAAGGGAGAATGAGAAGGTAATGGCAAGGTTTCTTATCCTTAGCTTCTGGATACTACATCTCCCAAAAGAAGCAAAAGAAGAGAAATAGAAAAAAAGGCATTTGCTTATTTGCAGCATGGGCAACTGGCTACCCGGCCAGGATGGAGGAGGAGTCATCCAGGTGGGTCATTCAACCCAGTGCTCTGCCTGAGATCCATTTTCTCTCTGTGATGTCATCACATAATGGGATCTGATTGGCTGCATGGGATCATGACATCGCCATGTTCACTAGCTGATCACTCTTGAAAGGAGAAATATCACAAAACAAAAGCAGAAAAAAAGCAGGGAAACAATGGTAGGGAATAGCTCTCTACCCTGACCCTAGCCCTCAAGGCTGAACATTCCATTGTGGGATTTTCCAGGAAATATTTTGCAGTCCTGACAAAAAATGGTACTTTTGAGGTGAAAATGAAAATTGGAGAACATGTGGTGACACCTTAATGGCTATGGCACATTAAAACAAAAGACCTGGCTCTCTTGGAGTATCTCTCCAGATGGTCATCCCTTTACATTCAAAGCTTACTGCTCAGAGAGAGAGAGAGAGAGAGAGAGAGAGGCTTTCTTCACACAGAGCTTTTATCCTGCTATTGAGATTGCTCCTTCATGGAAGTTTGCAGGCTCTTTACATGATGCTGTGATCATCCAAGGCATCTCCTGCACTAAATGCCCTTCGTTCCATTTTTAAATAGATTGCAGATGATGAACTATCAAATTACCCCACTGAGTTCTGCTTCAGTTTCCTCCATGAAAAGAGGAAAAGCAGCAAGAAGAGGAGTGAGATCAATGAAAGATAATGGAAGACTCAGATACGGGAAGAAGGGGGGGAAGGGGAGGGGGGAAAGGAAGCACATGAAAAAGGGAGTCGTCATCCTGCATTTAAAACAGAAGCAGAAAACCCCATTTTAAATGCAGGGTTTTAGGCTGGTGTAGAGATGCCCAGAGAGAGAGAGAGAGAGAGAGAAAATAATTGATGTCAGAAACACAGCAGAACCAAAATCGCTCCCCACCCTGGAAATGTATTCAAACCCCCACAGTTCAAAGAATTACTGATGGGCTTTCTTCTCATGGAGCTTTTATTCTGAGATTGAGATTGCTCCTTCACGGAAGTTTGTGGGTCTTTACATGATGCTGTGTCCTTCCAGGGCATCTCCTGCACTAAATGTCCTGGTTTAAAATAGATAGCAGATAATGAGCTACCAAATTACTCTGTTGTGTTCCGCTTGAGTTCCCTCTGTGAAAAGAGGAAAAGTGGCAAGAAGAGGAACGAGATCAGTTAAAGATAATGGAAGACTCACTCAGATATGGGGAGAAGGAGGAGGAAAGGGGAGGGGGGAAAGGGAGTCTTTGTGATTCTTCATTTAAAATGGAAACAGAAAGCCCTGTTTTAAATGAGGGATTTTAGGCTGGTGTAGAGGTCTGGGTAAGCTGGTTTAAAAGCAATTTCATTGAGGAAGGTGGGTGTTGCTTTGCCCCCCCTTCCCCCCTCCCACTCCCCAGGTCTTTCCCCATCACTATGTCTCAGAGAAAACACACACACCACACTTTGTGAAATGGAATTGCAAATGCTTTCAACGTTCCCTGTTCTAGGAAAGGGCGCGTGAGGGGAGCGACAATGAAGGAAAAGACTGAACAGGAAAGGCCATTGAATTTGCTCCCTGTATTTCTGTGGCATTTATTTTCTAGGCCATGCACTCCTAGGGGATAGGAGGAAGGCAAAGAGAAGAAAAGTTCAGAGCTGCTCTTTATAAAACACCTTTATAGGGCAAGAACTTTAGTCCTCCTTGCCCTCTCTCTCCGTTGGATCTCTCAGGAGGCAATGCTACGGCTGATGTGGGAACTATGTCTTGATCATTCTGCTGGGTGTAGAGACAATTGGCTGTACAGCAGCCTTTCCCAACCTGGTGCCTTGCACCTGTGTTGGACTACATCTCCCAGCATTCCTCTCGGGGTTGCTGGGAGTTGTAGTCCAACACATCTGCAAGGCACCAGGTTGGGGAAGGCTGTTCTACAGCAAAGAAAACAAGCCATAGGCAGCTTGGAAAATGACCGGGTGGACTATGTTTGCTATAGACAGTTGCAATAGTTCTGTAATAATATGTTTTGCCTCCCCCATTCCTGTCCTTTTCCTGCTGGCTGTTTATATCCACTAGAAAACATAGACTGTAAGCTCCTTGGGGACAGGGACCATTTGTCTGACTTTTCTTATGTTACTCTGTAATAGACCATGATGGCTCTATATGCATAATGCCTCTGTGTAGAAAGGCTGTGGAATTTAGGCCCAGTAGTATAATGGTAAATTTTGAAGTGCAGAAGCTCATTGTGGCAGTCCCCAAGGCCACACCCCCGAGGAGGGTCCAAAAATGCAGGCAGCTGGGATGATTCATTACATATATAAGCTCCAAAGAGCAACAGCACTTACCATAATGAAGCCCAATTTATTAGGATCAACTGAAATAAGTGCCAAAGCTCAGCCCTCACACATGCTTGCTCCACTACACCACTGTTCAAGAGCCAGGAGACTGCTCTACATTAATAATGACTAAATATTGATTCACAATTCTTTACAAGGTGTTGCTCAGCACCCCCCCCCCCCTTGCTGCTCCACTGCTGGAGGGAATCACTGCACAGAAGCCAGCATGATGCTTCATTGGAAGGATGGATGATATCTTGCCAGTGATCTTACCAAGAAAGCTATTCCCTTCTTTATGACCTCATTTCCACTTTATATAGAGTGAATTAATCACTTTTACTGTAGCCTTGTAACTTGTGTTGAGCTATGTTACTAGGCCACAAGGGTGGTGGTTGTTTTTACTAGACTACTACCTGTGCTAAATATCTTCCTGATGTGCTAGCTTGCTACATGCAGGGAGCTTTAGATATAAGTATGGGGAATATTCAAAGATAAGAATATTCTTTGAATATTCATATATTTTTATTTTTTTAATTTTTGTGAACCACCCAGAGAGCTTTGGCTATTGGGCAGTATAGAAATAGATAGATAGATGATAGATGATAGATAGATAGATAGATAGATAGATAGATAATAAAATGATTCCTACACTTGTAGTCTGAAGTGATACAATCCAGAATTCTGACACCTCATCCTGCAACATCTGTAAAAAGTCTCAAAGCCAGAATAAATGCCCAAGAGAATAATATATAAATGAATATTATACAATCTGTCATACAGTCAGGGCCAGAAATATCGGAACAAAGATAACTGTTTTGGCAGTTGGCCTCCGTACACCACCACATTGAAGTTGAAAGTAAACACACCCAAATGGGAGCAAAGTCAGGACTTTCAGCTGTAATTCAAGGCATTTGACAAAAGTGGGGCACTAACCATTCAGGAAGGACAGCCAGTGGCATCCACACACACCCATTGTTGGTGGCTCATAAGTAATGGAACGAATGGCTGACAAGCAGCTGCATGGCCAGGTATGGCCTCTTTCCTGGGTACCCCATGACCAATCAAGCAGATAAAAGGCCTGGAGGTGGTTCTGAGTGTTACATTTGCATTTGGTAGCTGTTCACTGCAACTCCCAACATGAGGTCCAAAGAGGTGTCCATGCGAGTGAAGGAGGCTGAGGAATTTCCTAATTTCCTCATTAGGCTGAGGAAACAAAATAAACCCATCAAAGAGATAGCAAAAACAGTGGGAGTGGCCAACACAACATTTTGGAACATCCTGAAAAAGAAGGCATTAACTGGCAAGTTCAGCAACAGCAAAAGGCCTGGAAGACCACGGAAGACAACTAAAGTGGATGACCGCAGAATTCTGCTCATGGTGAAGAGGAACCCTTTCATGACATCTAGCCAGGTCAAGACCGCACTTGAGGAGGTAGGCATGTCATTGCCAACATCTACAGTCAAGAGACGGCTTTATGAACATAAATACAGAGGCTTCACAACAAGGTGCATACCACTGGTAATGCTCAAGAACAGACAGGCCAGATTAGTCTTTGCCAGAAAACACCTAAAAAAGCCTGCCCAGTTCTGGAATAAGATTAGTTGGACTGATGAAACCAAGATTAACTTGTACCAGAATGATGGGAAGAGAAAAGTGTGGAGAAGGAAAGGAACAGCTCATGATCCAAAGCATACCACATCATCTGTCAAACATGGTGGAGGCAGTGTTAAGGCATGGGCATGTATGATGCCAATGGAACCAGATCACTGGTGTTTATTGATGACCTGACTGCTGATAAAAGCAGCAGGATGAATTCTGAAGTGTATAGGGCTATACTTTCTGCTCAGATTCAGCCAAATGCTGCCAAACTGATAGGGCATCACTTCATATTGCAGATGGATAATGACCCAAAACATACAGCAAAAGCTACCCAAGAGTTTCTCAAGGCAAAGAAGTGGGATGTTCTTCAATGGCCAAGTCAATCACCCGATCTCAACCCCATAGAGCATGCCTTTCACTTACTGAAGACAAGACTGAAGGCAGAAAGACCCACAAACAAGCAGCAGCTGAAGGCAGCTGCAGTAAAGGCCTGGTAAAGCATCTCGAGGGAGGAAACTCAGCATTTGGTCATGTCTATGGGTTCCAGACTTCAAGCAGTCATTGACTGCAAAGGATTTTCATCCAGGTATTAAAGGCGATCCTTAAGTTTGAAATGATGTTGGTTTGTTCCATTACTTATGAGCCACCAACGATGGGTGTGTGTGTATGCCACTGGCTGTCCTTCCTGAATGGTTAGTGCCCCACTTTTGTCAAACCCCTTGAATTACAGCTGAAAGTCCTGACTTCACTCCCATCTGGGTGTGCTTCCTTTCAACTTCAATGTGGTGGTGTACAGAGGCCAACTGCCAAAACAGTTATCCTTGTTCCGATATTTCTGGCCCTGTCTGTCTGTATTCCATTGTAGGTCAAGGGAGGCTCCAGGTTTGAGGGCTTCTCTGGCAAAGTCCCACTGGGTGGGCTGCCAGTGTCTATGGTCCTTCCTGGCATTAGCAGCTCTGTAATCTGTAGTATTATACTGAGGCATTGCAGGACATTTAAAATGAGGGGCAGCTTGCAGCTGCCTTCTGCCAGGTAAAAAGTGAGCTGAGGGTGGGGGAAACAGGTGAACTCCATCTGGCACAGGCGTCAGCACTGCCAGGTCTTTGGCAGCTGCTCAAGGATGCCAAACATTGCTGCCAGGCCTGCTTTTGCATTTCACAGACTAGAGTTCTGCCTACACTGCTGAAAACAGGAGTACATCTTTACTATGCAACTCTTCATCTTTCAGCATAATGCAGTGGAGATGGAAAAACCGATAAAATGAAGGGCCCATGCAGCTCCTGACTGATCAAACCATGTCTCTAGCAATTTAACCAGTTCACTTTCCCTTCTTATAAACCTTCTTGTGTCCACCGGCCTGCTTCATGCCCCAAGTATGAGCCAACTTACACTTTTGGTGGCTGGCATAGGTCTGAGAATCTGGTCTGATCCTTCTCCCCAGAAAAGCAGCAGGGATTTTCAGGGGGAAAGCAGGGGGTCATTTGGTTGTGTTTGCTTCTCACCTTGCCTGATGCTGCCTTTACCATGCAACCTCCTCCTCTGCAAGCACTCCCCTCGCCCCAGTTAAGATTCCCAGATATGTGTTTGCTGCATCACGCGGGGGAAAAGCACCCCACCAGTGGGGAGTGTTGCAGAAAAAATCAGAGAATGGGGAAAGAGTTAAGCATCCCCCTAACCCCAGCATCAGTCTGGCAAATTGTGTTCTCCCCCTGCAACTTTTCAGGAGACAAGTTTGACAACCCTGTTTGTTCTCCTAAGCAACATCTTCTGCTTTGGGATCGGATTCTTGAGCTCCAAATAGCCTGAAGTCTTCAGTCTCTCTGTTCTTTTTAAAACATCGCTGGCTCCCTTGTTCCACTGACCGCCCCAGGCTTACAGCAACCCAGGAAACAAACAAACAAACAAACAAACAAACAGCTCAACAGCCACTCCCAGACAAGTAAGGTCAAATCACAGAGCATGCATCTATTTATTTATTTAAAACATTTGTATCCCGCCCTATATCATTAAGATCTCAGGGCAGCGTGAATGGGGCTTTCCAAACTTCACTGCTGATCGCTCTTTTCAGCTGAAATTTTAAACCATGATGGGTGAGGTTTCCCAGACTCAGCTCAGAAGAAGCTGCATTCATTCCCACTCCACCCCCACCAAGAAAATTGGGAAATAGCTCCACGGAGTCCATGTCATTCCACATCAGTTGAGATGGGGCCCTGATCTTTACTCCATACCTCCATACCTCCTCCCTCTCACAATCTTTCCACCCATCAACTTATCTGGTCCTTGCTCCAGGGCTGGCAGCAAGTCAGAAAGATGAAAAAAGGAAAGCCCCCCCCAATACTCCAGTGGATATGTTGCTACACAGAACACCAATTGCAAGTAGGGTTGGGAAATAGTTTTTCAAGAGCAAAACCTGAGCTTGGTTATGGAACTTACTCTGGGCCAGTCACCATCTCTCAGTTTATCCTACCTCACAGGATTGTTGTGAGCTTAAAATGGGGGAGGGGGCACCATGCACATTGTCCTGAGCATCCTAAAATGTCATTAATACATGGCTCCTCCTTTAATTTTTTTAAAGTGGGCCATGTCACTCCACCATAGCATGCCTCTATGTATCCTGAGAGCATCTCACATGGCATACCTGCAACCTAATTTGGTTTGCATGGCTTCTTCCATCTCATCATCACCTTGGAATAATCTGCACATGATAAGAGTGGTGAGTGGAGAGACAGAGTGGTGTAGCAGTTAGAGCAGTGGGTTAGGAGCAGGGGGACTAAGGTTCAATTCTCTGCTCAGCCATAAAGTTCACTTAGTGGTACCAGGCCAGTCTCCCCATCAGCCTAACCTACTTCACAAGGCTGTTGTGAGCATATGGGGGAGGGCCATGTTGTTGTTGTTGTTGTTCAGTGGTTAATTCATGTCCAACTCTTTGTGACCCCATGGACCATAGCACGCCAGGCCTTCCTGTCCTCCGCTCTCTCCCGGAGTGTGCTCAAGTTCATATTCATTGCATCAGTGATGCTATCTAGCCATCTCATCCTCTGCCATCCCCTTCTCCTTTTGCCTTCAATCCTTCTCAGCATCAGGGTCTTTTCCAGTGACTTTTCTCTTCACATTAGGTGGCCAAAATATTTGAGCTTCTGCTTCAGTATCTGTCCTTCCAATGAGCACTCAGGGTTGATCTCCTTTAAGACTGACTGATCTGACCTCCTTGCAGTCCAGGGAACTCGTAAGAGTCTTCTCCAGCACCACAGTTCGAAAGCATCAATTCTTCGGCGCTCAGCCTTCCTTATAGTCCAGCTCTTACAGCCATACATTACTACTGGGAAAACCATAGCTTTGATTAGACGGACCTTTGTCGGCAAGGTGATGTCTCTGCTCCTTCCTATGCTGTCTAGGTGTGCCATAGCTTTCCTCCCAAGGAGCAAGCGTCTTTTAATTTCATGGCTACAGTCACCGTCTGTGGTGATCTTAGAACCCAAGAAAGTAAAATCTGTCACTGCTTCCATTTCTTCCCCTTCCATATGCCAGGAAGTGATGGGGCCAGATGCCATGATCTTCATTTTTTTAATGTTGCATTTCAAACCAGCTTTTGCACTCTCCACTTTCCCCCTCAACAAGAGGCTCTTTAGATCCTCTTCGCTTTCTACCATTCGGGTGGTATCGTCTGCATATCGGAGGTTGTTGATAATTCTCCCGGCAATCTTAATTCTGACCTGTGATTCATCCAACCTGGCATTTCTCATGATGTACTCTGCATATAAATTAAATAAGCAGGGCAACAATATACAGCCTTGTCATACTCCTTTCCCAATTTTGAACCAATCGGTTGTTCCATGTCCGGTTCTTACTGTTGCTTCTTGACCATCGTACAGGTTTCTCAGGAGACAGGTAAGGTGGTCTGGTACTCCCATCTCTTTCAGAATTTGCCAGAGTTTGTTGTGATCCACACAATCAAAGGCTTTAGCGTAGTCAATGAAGCAGAAATAGATGCTTTTCTGGAATTCTCTTGCTTTCTCCATGATCCAGCAAATGTTGGTGATTTGATCTCTAGTTCCTCTGCCTCTTTGAAACCCTGCTTGTACTTCTGGTAGTTCTCGGTTCACATACTGCTGAAGCCTAGCTTGTAGGACTTTGAGCATAACCTTGCTGGCATGTGAAATGAGCGCAATTGTGTGGTAGTTTGAACATTCTTTGGCATTGCCCTTCTTTGGAATTGGAATGTAAACTGATCTTTTCCAGTCTTGTGGCCACTGTTGAGTGTTCCAAATTTGTTGGCATATTGAGTGCAGCACTTTAACAACATCATCTTTTAGGATTTTAAATAGCTCAGCTGGAATACTGTCATCTCTGCTAGCTTTGTTGTTAGTAATGCTTCCTAAGGCCCACTTGACTTCACTCTCTAGGATGTCCGGCTCAAGTTCAGTGACCATACTATCATGGCTATCAGGGACATTAAGATCTTTCCTGTATAGTTCTTCTGTGTATTCTTTCCACCTCTTCTTAATCTCATCTGCTTCTGTTAGGTCCCTGCCTTCTTTGTCCTTTATCATGCCCGTCTTTGCACAAAACATTCCCTTGATATCTTGTGCTAATCTCCTTGGAGAAGGGCAGGTTATAAATGTAAATAAAAAGCCTTAATAGCCAGAACCAGGTATTCATTTTCTTTTTGAATTTTAAGGCACAATCCTGTGTATGTCTAGATGGGAAAAAAATGTCCTACAGCTCCCAGCATTCCCTGGCCAGCATGGCTGGCTGGGGAATGTTTGGAGTTGTAGGACCTTTTTTCCATCAAAACATGCATAGGATTGCACCCTCTATCTATTTATCTAAACATGCATAGGATTGCACCCTTAATGCATCTCTCTGTCTAAACATGCATAGGATTGCACCGTCTGTCTGTCTGTCCATCTGTCTGTCTGTCTGTTTGTCTGTCTACCTATCATCCATCCATCCATCCATCCATCCATCCATCCATTTGCTATCTCTGTCTCTGTCTCTGTCTTTGTCTCTGTCTCTCTAATCTATCTACCATCTATCTATCTAAACACTAAACATTCATAGGATTGCTCTGTCTGTCTGTCTTTACTAGCATTGAAGCTGCCCCTTCCCCAGATCATTGTGATGTTATTTAAGATTGTGGAACAGAGAACATGGGGAGAACTACAGCAGTGTAATTTGACACAATTGCTAATTGATGATGGGTGCTATGTACTGTATAGTTAAAAAGGGGAAACAAAATATTAATTGAAATATATGAATGGGGGGGATTAAACAAATCCAGAGTAAAGAAGCTCTCTGTGTAACTCAAAAGCTTGCATAATGTATTGTAAACAACAGTCAGCCTTAATAAATATATTATTTTACTGACCCTGTGAAAACCATCACAGACTGTTTCAAGAGTCACTTGAGACGTGACTGTTCTTTTACAGAGTTCATGTATTATGTTAGGCTCAAAAAGTCTACAATGACCTGTCCATGGTCCTACAGAGACGATACAGGGGAAAAGAGGATACAGAGCAGCACAGACTTTGTGGTGCTAGAAATGACAGTGGGTTACTATAGTATAGGACCATCACTATAGAAAGCACCACAGACAGATTTGTGGGACATCAAAACCAGATGGTCCCAGTTCAAGTTAGGGGAAAATGGGATAACACTGTAGAGAAATATTTAGGGGTTACTCTAACAGAAGATGAATAAAAATGTGCTGCTTCGTCAGGAAAGGCTACTATATTAGGCAGAATTAAGTGACCACTAGATCTTGTACTTTGGACTTCAGAGTATCAATATATCCAGAGTGGCAATATCTCATCTGGAGTATGGCATTTCATTCCAGTCACCACAACTCAAGAACAACATTGAGAAAATGGTTAAACTTTTGATTAACTGTTCCTTTAAACTGGGGGGGGGGGAATACTGCAAAATGATCCCCACTCCCAACTGTGCTCTTTGGATTTGGATGAGAAAGGAATGCAATCTGTGGGGAACCAGACTGGGAAGAATTGTATAGGATGATGTTGATAGTATCTGTAGGAGAGATGCACAGATTAATGGGGGAATGCTCTGTAGATTTAAAAATAGGGGAGGATGTACTTTGGACTGAGATCTTGTGGAGGTGGCTTGGGATCTTATGGTCTACAGAAAGAAACTTTTTCTCAAAGAACCAAAGAACACTTTTCTTCTCTACAAACCCAGCATCCAACACAGATCCAATTTTTAAATCAGAGCTGCAGAACCTCTGGCACAGGGGCCAAATTTGGTCCTCCTGGGGTCCCAATCTGGCCCTCTGTGGGTCCCCAGAAAGCCATGTTTCTCTCTCCCCACTGGCCTCACACTTTCTTCCTGACCGCCAATCACTGGGTGGTGTCCTAGCTTTTGTGCAGTTTTTTCTTCATTCTAAAAGGTTGAAATGTCTCTCCTAAGGCAGGAAGAGCGTTAAGCTAAAATACCCTGCCCCTTTTGTATTTGGCCCTGCCCCTTTTGCTTTCTGCCCCACCCACTGCTAGAATGTACCCCCCTCTGAGTTTCTCCAAAATGGAATTTGACCCTGGGGCTGAAAGAGGTTCAACACCCCTGTTCTAAATGGCTGCATCTTTGGGTCCCTCAAAGTAGGCACTGAGGGTTAAATGGATGTTCTTCAGTGCTACCTCTCCCTCCACTTCACTCCATTTGGCTCATCTTGCACTCATCTTCTCCCCCCAGTGTTATTGTCTTTGTTGTATAGTAGCAAAACAGGAAGCTGCTGTATACCTACCAAGTTAGACCACCGGTTCATCGATCTCAGTATCTCAGTATCTCTTGGTCCATCTAGCTGAATCTACACTGATTGTCAAGGGCTGTCCACAGAGCTGGTTTCCCGACATTGGTCTTTTCTAGCTCTACCCAGAGATGCTAGGGACAGAACCTAGGACATTTCTGCATGCTGAGCATGCGCTTTTCCACACAGCTATGGTTAAATGCCCAACATAGTGTACCAGTGTGCTTAAGTAGCCCTCATGTCACCCTCAGAGCATGTTGCGTTCACTCGCCTCATATCACAGCTTAAGCCAGGAACATATGAAGATGGCTTATACTATGTTAGAGCATTGGTTCACCTAAACAGACTGGCAGTGGCTCTCCAGGGTTTCAGGCAGAGGTCTGTACCAGACTTACCTGGAGAAACCCAGGACTGAACCAGGCACCTTCTGTATGCCAAGCATGCGCTCTACCACTGGGCTATGCCCCCTCCAGTGGCCAGTCTTCCATCCCCAGATCCCTGCACATCCATGGATCTTGGATTCAAGGGCTATTGCCACCTCACTGATGGATAGTGGCATGTACTTTTTGAATGCAATGGTGGCTAGTGGCTCTATTTTAGTGGGGGGCTGGCTCTGCTCTGGGTTTCAGTCAGAATCTGTCAGAACGCTGAAGGAGCTATCCAAGGGCCTGAACCATTCAGGAGACAGTGCTCAGAACTCTGGATAGCTCCTTTAGAGTTCTGGCTGGTTCTGACTAAAACCCAGAGCAGGTTCACTGCCCCACTAAAATAGGAGCCACCAGTCTCTACAGTTTGTATGGTGTTCCTTTCATGTTTGTTGAGAAAGGAAGATAGTTTCTCCACACCCAGAAAAGGAAGAGGTTTATTCAATTTCTTTGCATGGTTTTTAATTAAAAAAAAAATCTATTAGCCGTATGTGATTTCTGCTGGCGCCACCTGCTGTTCCACAATGCTTTGTGCTAGCAAGCAAATAGTGTCTTTCTGGATACAACACCCATGCTTGGGTCTCTTGAGTAAAAAAGAGTGAAAGTCTGTAGAATGTACAAACAGAATTAACAGCCCCAGATGAAAACATACAGGAAATGTTCCCTATAGCGTGGCTTAGCTCTTAAGAGATCATTGCATAAGGTTCAAGGTCCCATATGTGCTGCCAATAATAATAATAATAATAATAATAATAATAATAATAATAATAATAATAATAATAATAAATGGGGGGGATATTGGCTATGTCAGTGTGCCTGTTTCATAGGTACATATGAATTCATTAAATTATTCCACCCAGACCATCTATACTTGCCTATCCTCTGTGCCCACATAATGTTTTAATGATGGTTGTAATGATTAAGGAATGCTTTAAGCTCAGCAACTTGAGTTTCAGCATTCTGAAACTGATGGAAGTCATGTATAAGGAGGAGGGAGGTTACCTAAGGAAGAGTTACTGTTTTGCAAGATACCTTGGATAGTAGGAAGTCAACAAGTGATCATGGTACAGCCCAGCTTTATCCGTGTTCCAAAGAAGTTTGCTTAGAGAGCAATCCTGTGGCCACTAGACACTGTCTAGAGGGCCATAGGATATGCTCTTTTCTGGGAACCAACCTTGGAGCCCGCGATCCGAGGTCGGTTCCTGGAAAACTGACCGCCCCCCTCATCCGCGCTGCCTCTGAGGCAGCGCAGAGAAGCCTTGTCCTCTGCATTCTCAAGAGGAGCGCGGAGCAACTGAAAAGGGGCAGGGCTGGGGGGCGTTCTGGGGCAGGGAGAGTGGAGCTGCACGTATGGCACATCCAATGTGTCATATGGCAGCTTCCTCTCCCAGTCACCCCCCACCTCCGCTGCTGGACAGCCAAAAACAGTTGTCTAGCGAAAAATAGCAAGGCAGGAGAGGTGCAGAGGGAATGATCCCCCGTGCCTCTCCTGCCTTGCTTTGGATAGGTGGTTGCCTCCGAGGTCAGAGGCGGCTGCCTATCTAGTTAGGATTGTGCCCTTAGGATTGCAAAATGATTGCCTGTTCCTATGGCTGTTGAAGCAGAAATTTGTACCAGGGAGTTCAGTGGGACATGCTCCCAAGTAAGGATGTGTGCCAGTCAGCTCCCCATTTCAACCAGCACTGATATACTTGGCCCTTTTATTCTGGCATTCATTGTTTACTCCAAAGCAAGTTCCCTGTGCTTTCCATGGGGCTCACTGCCACAGAAAAATAGGAATGAGATTGCAGGTGATAAGCCAGCAATATCCAGGAGGATATTTTAATGGCTTGCTGATTATTAACCTATTTTGTCTTTTTAAAACCCTTGCCATTCAGTCGTCTTGTAACAATACTGAGCTAACTTACAGGATTGTTTACCGATTACAGAGATAATGCAATCCTGCACTCTGAACAAGCAGAAAGCAGTAAAAGGACTACACATATGTTAAGTGTTATTATATCCAATAACTGCACAGGAACAAAACAGATGTGTATGCGGTGGTGCAAAGCTAGGACTTAGAAGAATGAAGAGGGTGATCAAAGTTATTGCCTGTTATTGGGGTAGGGGAGTACTTTGATTAATTTATTTCATGTTTATTCTGCCCTTCATCTAAGAAGCTCAAGACTGCATACCTGGAGATTCATTTATCCCCATAGCAACCCTGTGAGGTAGGTTAGGCTGAGAGACAGGGAGAGAGCAATCCTATGTCCCCTAGACAGTATCTGGAGGAGATAGGATTTTTCGGTTTCCAAGCTACGAGCTCGAAGACAGTGCTATGAAACCAGTGCTGGGAAACTGTGCTTCCCTTCCCCACCCCCTCGTAGCCGGGGCAGAGAGAACCGCACTGCTGCCACCTCCGTGCTCGTAACACAGAGCACGGAGGGGTGAAAACAGGGCATTCCTGGGGGTGGGGATGGGAGGAGACCATGGAAGCTGTTCAAGACAGCTTCCTATGTAGTCTCCAGACCTGTTCCGCCCCCTCCCTGAAGCCACACTTAGACACACGAAAACATGCGTCTAAGGCAAAATGCCGGGCAGCTGCAGCATGGAGGAAATCATCTCCTCCAGGCTGCTTCTGCCCTGCATTGGTTTGGCTGTCGTCTCCGACTTCAGGGGAGGTCAGAGGTGCCCCTCTATCTCTATAGGATTGTGCCCTAACTAGCCCAGCGTCATCCCATGAGTTTCATTGCTGACTGAGGATTTGAATGCAGGTCTTCCTGGCCCTTGTCTGAACCTCTAATGCAGCCTTCCCCAACCTGGTGTTCTCCAGATGTGTTGGACTGCAACACCCATCATTCCTAGCCAGTCATGGCCATGGAATTGCAGTTCAACAGTACTGGAGGGTTGGGGAATGTATCACCACAATGTGTGTGTACACTGTGGGAAGGAGGGCATGCATTTCTCTTTCAAGACCAGCTCTGCTTGTTCATGCCATATCCCTCAGTGGCACAGCTGTGGGAATCTAAAGCCTGGACAAGATGGCTGCCACATATCCCAGCCCCACATTTCACTGATGGGGACACAATGGAAGACACCTGCCAAAGATCCTCTCTGTCACTGTCTGCCTTGGATCTGCAGGGTTTCATTAAGAGGGAGAGATAACATTCAGAGAAACCCTGTTTGGTCAGCTTCCATTCACTCTATGCCAAGCCCATTTCTTGGCTTTGGTGCCCATCTAAAAGCTTCATTTGTACCCCACCCAAAGCCCTTCAGCTATGGTAGCTGGTGGAGACAGACATCTGACTAAGTACACAATCCTATGCATGTTTAAAGAAGGAAAAGGCCTACAACTCCCAGCGTGCTGGGAGTTGTAGGCCTTTCTCTCTCTCTAAACCTGCATAGGATTGCACCTTAAAGGACTTCTCTGCCTTCTCTGATGGAGGCAGGGTGGGGGGAGGTTTACAACCCTGAGAACATAGGCTGGAATATGTCCAATGTGGCTGGATCCCTTTGCTGTATGACCACCTGATACACAGCAAAATTGAGGAGGGAAGGCAAATTGGTCCAGACAGTGGTTTTCAAGTCATATTCCAGGAAACTCTGGGACTTTGTGAAGGCCAGCTCAAGATATTTCACTGCCTGAGGGGAAGGACAAAATGGCATCCCCCCACCTTCCACATGCAGATCTAACTGGACTGACAGTTGAATCTTAGTTTGACACTGGCAACAGGACAGTGTCCTCCACCATTTCTGAAGGCAGCAGGCTAGGTGCTTAATGGGGTGTGGGGCAGGTTGTGAGGCACACACAACCCTGTCCTCCAATGCCTTCCAACTGCTCCCTGCCCCACAGCACCTGTCTCACTCTGCCTAATGGTAGGTCCTGCCCTGCCTGGGAGCTTAATGGGGTTCCACAAGAAGGAGCTCAGCAGTGGTAGATACGTTTCCCTGAAAGATAGGGTGCCCATAATATAAAGCCATAGGAAGATCATTGTGGGAGTTCTGGGGTATGTATTGAGTTTATATGAGGCAAGGGAGATGCCCTCTGCAAAAGGATTTAGGTTCCATCAGAGACATAGAGAGGATCCTTAGAAAATTCATTGTGGTAGAAAAGGTTCCTTATAGGGATGTTGGAGAAATTCGCAATGGAATCAAATGAGTTCAGATTTCTATGAACCTGACCTGCGGATTCCACAATGGATTGGCTTTTCCTGAGTCACACAGAATCCATGGAATTGCAGACTGTTTTTTTTAAAAAAACTTTCCAGAATTTCATGCAAATTTAATTGTAGAAAAATACATTAAAAAACAACAACAACTGGCCCAAAATGCCAAAAGTAGTAACCAAATGAGAGGTGTGTGGTTTGTTCCCAACAGGGGTAGCCCAAGACATTTTACTGCCTGAGATGAACAAAAAAGCAGCCTCTGCCCATGTACAGAAGCTGAGCATTCTATCAGTTGAATCTTATTTGAATACACATGATGGGTAATCATCCTCAACAATACCTGAGGGCAGTAGGCTAGGTTAGGGCATACAGGGCAGGCCATGTGACACACACAGCTCTGTCCCCCAACACCTTACTACAGCTTTCGGCCCCTAGCATCTGCACCTTTGCCTAATGGTAGGGTTGGCCCTGATTCCCCATTCCAGTAGGGGTAGAGGACACGAACCTGACAGCCAAACAACAAAGATGTGGTTGTCTAGAGATCTCCACAAAAGCTTCACATCACCAATCACTGCTTATATAGGACTAAAGGCTCCATCTTTTCCTCAGTCTAAGCCAGGCTCTGATCTAAGGAGGAATTATTGCAGGAGCTAAAACTCAATGGTAGATGACATGCTTTGCATGCAGAAGGTCCCAGTTTCAATCTCTGGCTTCTTCAGGTAGGGCTTGGAAGAACCTTGCTTAGAATCATAGAATCATAGAATCATAGAATCATAGAATAGTAGGGTTGGAAGGAGCCTATAAGACCATTGAGTCCAACCATTGAGAGCCAGTGTAGTGTAGTGGTGAGAGTGACGGACTGGGAGCTGGGAGATCCGGGTTCTAGTCCCCACTCGGCCATGGAAGCTCACTGGGTGACTTTGGGCCAGTCACAGACTCTCAGCCCAACCTATCTCACAGGGTTGTTGTTGTGAGGATACAACGGTGAGGAGGAGGATAATGTAAGCCGCCTTGAGTTCCTTGCGAGAGGGAGAAAGGCGGGGTATAAATGCGATAAATAAATAAATAAATAAATAAACCTCCTGCTCAATGCAGGAATCCAAATCAAAGCATCCCTGACAGATGGCTGTCCAGCCTCGTCTTGAAGGCCTCCAGTGTGGGAGAGCCCGCCACCTCTCTAGGTCATCGGTTCCATTGTTGTATTGCATTAACAGTCCGGAAGCTTTTCCTGGTGTTCAGCCGGAGTCTGGGCTTCCAGGCTTGAAACCCCGGAAAGCCGCTGCCAGTCAATAGTGGGCTAGATGGACCAATGGTCTGATTCAGTGCAAGGAAGCTTCCTGTGTTTTACATGTACTTCCCCCTCCTCCTGAGTAGCATCACGTGAAGGGCAGCCACACGTGGCTCGCTAAGCTCTCTGCTGGCAGCCCCGAAGTTGTTCTTGCCTGGCTTGTCATATCCTCTGCTCCTGCGGCCCTGGGGCCCCAAAGGGGAAGGGTTTGAGATCTGATTGGCAGTCCAGGCAGCCAGGGTGGAGTCTTCCAGTGCCACCAGGCATGTATGGATTATCACCAAATCCATTCCATGTTTTGCAGATTGCCAGGTGTCTTTCACTGTGGCATTTATTCATTGGCAGAACTGGATTTTTGATTTAAGAATTTTGTCCATTTGCGAATGCGCATTTGCACACGTTGTGCCTTAATGGACACTTGCACTAATGTGCATTTGCCAACTAATAAAAATTGTGCAAGTACCCCCCCATGGATTAAAAAAAAAAACTTGGGGGGGGGGGTATCTGACTACCCTGCCAAACATGGCTCCATAGAGGGTATGTCAGGGTAGTTAGGAGTAAAAGCAGCTGGAAATGTGTTCACAAATACAGATTTACCACTAGTAGCTGCCGTATATATTAAAGGTGTGCACACACACACACGTCTCTATCTATCTGTGCTAGAATCAGCCTGATCTCCTGGCATAAGGTCATAGGAATGGAGGAGGCTGCCTTATACTGAGTCAGACCGTTGGACCATTCTAGCTCAGTGCTGTCAACACTGACTGGCAGCAGCTCTCCAGAGTTCCAGGCAGGAGTTTTTCCTGCCCTACCTCAGTAAATACCAAATAAGCTTCAAGTAAAGGTTAAATAAATACCAAATAAACACCATATATGATCTTTAGTGAACCACAATCTCCTCTGCCCCCCCCCCCATATCAGAAGTTTTAATTCCTATCCTTTGATCTAAGGAAGAGGCTGATAAGAATTAGGTCTTGTTTTCATATTTAGGTTCCTGAAGTGAAGACAATCTGCAATGATGTCAATGCATCCATTTGTTCTGCTTGCACCTGCACTTGGATTTGCCACAGTCCTTGCATCATGCTGCAAACTCTGCTTATGTAGGCAACAGGTGGTGTTGCTGTAAAAGCTTACAATACGAGCTGGCAATTTTGGATAATGTTATGTAGTTCCCCTTGTATGTCCGGGAGAGGGTGTGAAACCCTATATGAAAGGGAAGACACATTACAAGAACAAGAAGATCCCTACTGTTCTGTCATAGCTCAGCTCAAAGTTCCCAGAGGAGGCCACTCCAAAATAGTGGCGCTTGCTAGAAGGGCAGGGGCATATCCAGTGAAACAGAATCAAACCAGGCTGTACACCATGGGCTAGAGTATCTGACTGACCAGTTCACAATGGGCCAGACCTGTCAGGGTTTTTCAGGACCTTGGACAGATCTGTGCTGACTGAACCTCACTCAAGAAGAGCTATGGTTTCAGCAACATGCAGAGGCCTTCTGAGGCTTTAGGAGGGCTGGCTGATCTGGGCCTGCTGCTAAGCCCATCCCATCTGAGGATCTGTCTGTCTCTTAAAGGGCCATCACCTGCTTTTCAGCCGCTGGCTCCTCTGTCATGGGGCTAGTGAAGAATGCACTGGCGGGGGTGGGGGTGCTCTCTGAGTCCAAAGCATCTGGTAAGGCCAGAGAACATGAAACCTGATGGACCAAGCCATGGATTCATCTAGTCCAGCATCTGAATTCCATTAGTGGCTAGCCAGATGCTTCTAGGAAGTGCACCAACAAGTCATGAAGGCAATAACCCTTCCCTCTCATGTTTTTTTTGTGCCTAGCACTTGGTATTCAGAGATATATAAACATGGAGACTCCATTTATCCAGCATGGCTAATCACCATTTATGCATGTATCTGCTACTGTGAATAATTACATTTACAGACTTTGCTATTACAAAATGCAGTGATCTTCACTAGCTTAGATGGCTTTAAAAGGAGATCAGACAAATCTATGGTCTGTACAGATCTTCCAGAGTTAGAGGCAGCATTACTTTGAATAACAGTGTGCAGGGCTATTGCCTTCATGCTCTTCCCATTGTTGCCAGCAAGGAAACAAGATGTTAGACTTGACGGACCTTCAGTCTGAACCAGCACAAGTCTTCTTCATTCTTCAGTCATCTTTTGATGTTGAGTTTTGGAAGTCTGGTATGTAGGATCAGGCCCAGGGTCTACTTTGAAAGCTTCTTAGAAATTTGCCTCCAGAAGGTATTTCATCCCCTTATATTCAAGCCAGTCAGAAGGTACTGAGAAAGAAGGGGGGCAAGCAACTGACAGGGGAGCATTATATTGCCCAAGTCGATTCCTTACAGGAGGTTAATAAGACACGACAGACAATTGTTGCAGTCTGATAAGGTGAATGTTGTGCAAGGGAGTCTATTAGTGGGATTGATGACTAATACGATATGTTGGGAAATGTGCTAATGGGAGGAAGAGTTGCTAATATGATTCAATTGACCCATTCTGCCTGACTTGCCGCATCATTTTATTTTTTCCCCATAAAAGAATCATGCTCACAAGTGGATCATTCTGACTGGTACTGCAGGATCAAAAATAGTTTCCTCCCTCAAGCCAGCTGTGACAGTTAGTCAGCAATAAGTCACTGATCATCTAGGGAAAGGGAAGGGGAGACACAAGAGGTTAAAATAAAATCTTGATACTGATTTGACCTTTTGTCATATGCCTGCTGGAAGGAAGGCACCTCAGACGAGGAAAACTTGGAGAACCAGGAACCACTGGCCACCAGCAATGCCCAGGATTTGTGAGTAGGCCAGGAGGAGCCTGAGCCCTCAGGAGTGACTACATGTGGAGACACCTGTGGAGACACCTGTGGAGACAAGGACTTTACCTCTGAGGTGGAGATGAAAAACCATGCAAGCCGCCTGAAAAGACAGACACTCAGAAGGAGTGCTAGAAAAAGCCAGAGGCTTCCTTGTGAGAAAAGGTCTACTTACATGTGGGAGACTTGCTCAGAAGAAGGTCCTTTTCAGCTGCAGTCACTAACAGCTCACAGCTGAGGCCTGGGTGTGGCTCTGACAGTCTTTGCATAAAAAAAGGAGTATAAGAGTAAGCCACTTGATGGAAATAATGTTAACCAAACCTTTCTTAATCTAGTAGCCCTTGACTCTAGACAGCTTCCTTGCCTGCTTCTTGGCATGAGTACTTCTGGACTGAATCCAGATTCTTTTTCCACTTGCTCCTTGTTTGCTGTGTTGCCTTAGGACTTAGTTACCTGGACTGACCTCTGACACCCCTTCTGCTTGTCCCTTGTCTGTTGTGCTGCCTTGGAACCTGTTTGTGCCCTGGACTGTTGAGTCCTTGCCTGATCCCTGTTTGTGCTGACTGTCTTGGAACTCTTGGACCCTTGAATTCACAACTACTAGGCTCAGACTTGGGAAATGTGACACCTTTGATATCCTCTAGAATCTCATTCAGGGGGCAATTTTGCTTCCCTAAGACCGGCCTGGATGAATTGACAATAATGGTGGAAGCCAACCATTTCCCCCATATTGTCTTGTTTATTGAGTTGAGAAGAGATCAGTGGTGCAGCTAGGGATGGACCTCAGGGCAAAAGTCCAGTTCCCTGCAGCCCAGTGGGCCCCCAGATAACAACCCAGAGAGCAGTGGCTTCAGTACCTGGACCAGCATGGGTATGCTGGATCCCAACAGAGCTATGCTGATCACTACAGCCTCCTTTTTTCTGTTTCTTTTTAAAGGGGTGGACAATTGAGCATGTACATGGCTCATCTCATTATTTTTCCCTTTAAAATATATTATCCTTTTCTGAAACTAAATGGTGCTTAAAAAGGTAAAGGTATCCCCAAGTAAATGTACTCAGCATCAGATCCACATTTATTCTGGTAGTCATGATGGTGTTATGATTTAAGTGAATTTAAAATGCAAAACTGCACATGCTCAGAGGATCTCTTTTCATTTTTTTTCTTGGCACACTGCGTGAAGTTTTTGGCATACATTCTTGGGTTGGCATACAGGGTGGGTTTTGTCCTGTTTGTTTGTTTTTGCTCCAATGTATCAAGAATGTAGAAGCACTTGTAAAGAATGGAGTGGTGGTGGTGTGTGTATTGGGATGGGAGAAGAGAATAGAAATTTGAGTTGTATGCTTCACAAATGAAATAATACACATGGCTATCCAAGACTTTTGAGTCCAGGGTCTAAAATTTCTGAGGTGCACCATGAGAAGGGAGGCAAGCTCCTAGGACCAGGAGGAAAGGTGTGAATCTCACACAAGCTTTCTGGAGCCCAGTTCATTCTATTGTTCTATCCTTTGTTTCCTGCCCATGTTATGGCACAGCTCAGAGTCAGATCCTTGCATGGATCCTTCTATGAATCCTGGTGCGATGCTGTTGAAATTCATATTCCATGGCTCAGAATACGAACCTCAAAGACTCCTTAATGCTCATGTCCAATCAGAGGTGAGCATTAGGACACTCCCAAGTTCCTCTCCAGCTCGGATTGTAATTCAAGTTGGAAAATAATTCTTCCCACCTTCCTGTGCTCAGTCATGTCACCCACCCAATTTTTCCTTCCCCATTCTCTTGCCTAGCCATGGCAGTAGCAAGATTAATCTCTGGCATGTGGGTCTTGGCTGTACCCACCTGCCACCCATGCAACTAGAAAAGGGGGATTACTATCAGGAAGCAGAAATTGTCCTTTAAGGCCACCTTTCTCTGTGTTCCTATGTGACCACGTCTGAGGATGGAGTTGGATGGTTGTTCCATTCCAAGGGGATGGACCACACTTTGAAGTCAGGGTCAACCCTAGACCAAATGACAATTGAGATGAGGATCATCTCCCGCACCCCACTTCATTTGTTCAGCTTTCAAAAACCTTTTTTAAAAATAGCATTTGTGGCCCATTTCATGATGTTGGAGCTCATTTGCATGCATGCTTTGTCCTATAAAATGATAAATGTGCCATTAGGATCTGATCATAATCAGGTATACACACACACACACCATTTGTTGAATAGGCACTGACGTTATGAAGCTACATGCACACACAGACAGACTACATTAATGCAATTCTGGCCATGCAAATAGGGTTGCCTTGCCAGCTTTACAAGAGACGATGAACTCCTTGTTTCAGCTCGTGGGTAGACGGTTAGCCTGGCACCTCCTGTGCCCTGGCATTGTAAGTGGCCAGTGCCTCTAAATCTGGCTTTGTTCAGGTCACAGAATTCAAAATTTATCTGTGTGGGATTGGAATTGTCTTAAAGGGAGGGCCTGCAGCTCACTGGCAGAGCTCCTGCTCTGCATGCAGAAGGTCCTAGTTTCAATCTCCGGCGTCTTCAGGTAGGGCTGGAAAAACTCCTGCCTGAAACCCTGGAGAGCTGCTGCCAGTCAGTGTTGATAGTACTGGGCTAGATAGCCCAATGGTCTGACTCGGTGTAAGGCAGTGTCCTATGGGTGTGGAAGACTCATGGGTCTGGTTAAACTTTTAGCAAGAACCTTTTCTGACATCTTTGGACCTTGGTGGCTTCTTGGGTATTAAGATCATCCTTTAATTATTTTGACTTGGTGAAATATCTTCTGTTAGGGGAGGAAGTTTGACATGAATGCAGAAAGGCTAAATTATTAAAGTTTAATCTCTGTTGTGCATTAAACGGTAAACTCCACCCCACCCCCACTTTTTAAAGGCCAAACTAGATGTCACGATAAATGCATCATTAGGAACTATGTCCCGTTTTTTTCCCTTAAAAGCAAGTCCAGCTGGGGGAGGGGTGTGATTTTTGTCAGAACTGGAGTGTGTGGGGTGGTTTAAACTTTTCCTCCCCACAGGCTGTCCCAACAAGCGAAAAGTCTCCTTACTGCTATTAGCTCCTGAAAAAAAAAAGCTCTCACTGGCACCAAATAGGACCTTTTTTCCTGGAGCATGGGGTGGGGTTGGGAGAAAAGGGTTAAACCTCCCCTCTTCTGCACAGCAGTCTTGATGACAATCACACCTGCTATTGATTCAGAAAAACCCCCACTGTGGTTATTAATGACATGTTTTAGCATCCTGTCTAATTTGGCCCTCCTACAAGGATCTGGCTGCTCCTGTGAAGCCTCTGTTCTAGGGCAAGGCTGAGCAACCTGCAGCTCTAGAAGCATGTCACCCTTCACCTAACTTCATGCAGCTCTCAACCTAACTTCCGCATTCTCTGCAAGAGATCAGTTCAGACTTCTGGCAGGAGGGATCTGCCACTCCCCCCCGTAGCCTGCTAGGGGGAGAGAAAAATGGAGACAGGAAAGACAGAAAAGGGAAAAAAGAGAAGGGAGTGGAGGAGAGCAGAGGGGGAGAGAGAGAGAGAGAGAGAGAAAAGGGATGCCCCCACCCATGTTTGGTTCTGGCCCTGCCCACTATCAGCTTGTGGTCCCCATCAGCCTGCTCCCTAAGGCAGCTTTCCCCAACCTGGTGCCCTCTGGATCTTTTGGACTTCAGCTCCCATCAGCCAGCATGGCCAATGCTCAGGAATGTTGGGAACAGTCTTCCTAAACATCTGGAGGGCACCAGATTGGGGAAGGCTGCTCTAAGGCCCTCAACTGAAAAAAAGATTCCCCATCCCTGTTCTAGGACAATAAGTACAGAAGAGTCTGTGTGTGTCTTTCTAGAGGTTGACTCTGTAGAAAGTATCGAGACTTGGGCTGTATTTGCTATGGAGCCTAAAGTTCACTTTTAAGTGACAGTATATAGATTTACCCCCTTCATGGATCACTGCCTTGTTGTGGCGAAGGGGCTTGCATAACTCAGTGAAGCCATAAGCTATGCCGTGCAGGGCCACCCAAGACGGACAGGTCATGGCAGAGAGTTCTGACAAAATGTGGTCCACTGGAGAAGGAAATGGCAACCCACTCCAGTATTCTTGCCAAGAAAACCCCATGGAACGTATCACAAGGCTAAAAGAGATGACGCAAGAAGATGAGCCCCTCAGGTCGGAAGGTGTCCAATATACTACTGGGGAAGAGCAGAGGGAATTTCCAAGTAGCGCCAGAAAGAGTGAGGCGGCTGGGCCAAAGCCGAAAGGACACTCAGCTGTGGATGTGTCTGGTGGTGAAAAGAAAGTCCGATGCTGTAAAGAACAATATTGTTTAGGAACCTGGAATGTCAGATCAATGAATCAAGGTAAGCTGGAGGTGGTCAAACATGAGATGGCAAGATTGAACATTGACATCTTGGGAATCAGCGACCTAAAATGGACAGGCATGGGTGAATTTAATTCAGGTGACCATTATATTTACTACTGTGGGCAAGAATCCCTTAGAAGAAATGGAGTAGCACTCATAGTCAATAAAAGGGTGGGAAAAACAGTACTGGGGTACAATTTCAAAATGATAGAATGATCTCAGTACGAATCCAAGGCAAACCATTCAACATCACAGTAATTCAACTCTATGAGTCAACCACTGAGGCCAAAGAAGCTGAGGTTGATCAGTTCTATGAAGACCTACAGCACCTTCTAGAACTAACACCAAAAACAGATGTCCTCTTCATCATAGGGGATTGGAATGCTAAAGTAGGAAGTCAAGAAATCAGTGGGATAACAGGCAGGCATGGCCTTGGTGTACAAAATGAAGCAGGACAAAGGTTAATAGAGTTTTGCCAAGAGAACAAGCTGATCATAGCAAACACACTTTTCCAACAGCACAAGAGGCGACTCTACACATGGACGTCACCAGATGGTCAATATTGAAATCAGATGGATTATGTCCTTTGCAGCCAAAGATGGAGAAGCTCTATACAGTCAGTAAAAACAAGACCTGGAGCTGACTGTGGCTCAGATCATGAGCTTCTTGTTGCAAAATTTTGGCTTAGATTGAAGAACGTAGGGAAAACCACTAAACCATTCAGGTATGACCTAAATCATATCCCTTATGAATATACAGTGGAGGTGAGGGATAGATTTAAGGGGTTAGATCTGATAGACAGAGTGCCTGAGGAACTATGGATGGAGGTCCATAACATTGTTCAGGAGGCAGCAACAAAATCCATCCCAAAGAAAAAGAAATGCAAGAAAGCCAAGTGGCTGTCTGATGAGGATTTACAAGTAGCTGAGGAAAGAAGGGAAGCGAAAAGCAAGGGAGAAAGGGGAAGATATATCCAACTGAATGCAGAGTTCCAGAGAATAGCAAGGAGAGACAAGAAGGCCTTCTTAAATGAACAATGCAAAGAAATCAAGGAAAACAACAGAATGGGAAAGACTAGAGATCTCTTCAAGAAAATCGGAGATCTCAAGGGAACGTTTTGTGCAAAGACGGGCATGATAAAGGACAAAGAAGGCAGGGACCTAACAGAAGCAGATGAGATTAAGAAGAGGTGGAAAGAATACACAGAAGAACTATACAGGAAAGATCTGAATGTCCCTGATAGCCATGATAGTGCGGTCACTGAACTTGAGCCGGAGATCCTAGAGAGTGAAGTGAAGTGGGCCTTAGGAAGCATTAGTAACAACAAAGCTAGCGGAGACGACAGTATTCCAGCTGAGCTATTTAAATCTAAAAGATGATGCTGTTAAAGTGCTCCATTCAATAAGCCAACAAATTTGGAACACTCAACAGTGGCCACAAGACTGGAAAAGGTCAGTTTACATTCCAATTCCAAAGAAGGGCAATACCAAAGAGTGTTCAAACTACCGTACAATTGCACTCATTTCACATGCCAGCAAGGTTATGCTCAAAATCCTACAAGTCCTGCTTATTTAATTTATATGCAGAGTACATTATGAGAAACACCGGGTTGGATGAATCACAGGTCGGAATTAAGATTGCCGGGAGAATTATCAACAACCTCAGATACGCGGACGATACCACCCGAATGGCAGAAAGCGAAGAGGATTTCACCCTCTTGGTGAGGGTGAAAGTGGAGAGTGCAAAAGCTGGTTTGAAATGCAACATTAAAAAAACTAAGATCATGGCATCTGGCCCCATCACTGCCTGGCATATAGAAGGGAAAGAAATGGAAGCAGTGACAGATTTTATTTTCTTTGGCTCCAAGATCACCACAGACAGTGACTGTAGCCATGAAATTAAAAGGCGCTTGCTCCTTGGGAGGAAAGCTATGGCAAACCTAGACAGCATAGTAAGAAGCAGAGACATCACCTTGCCAACAAAGGTTCGTATAATCAAAGCTATGGTTTTCCCAGTAGTAACGTATGGCTGTGAGAGCTGGACTATAAGAAAGGCTGGGCACCAAAGAACTGATGCTTTCGAACTGTGGTGCTGGAGAAGACTCTTACGAGTCCCCTGGACTGCAAGGAGGTCAAATCAGTCAGTCCTAAAGGAAATCAACCCTGAGTGCTCATTGGAAGGGCAGATACTGAAGCTGAAGCTCAAATACTTTGGCCACCTAATGCGAAGAGAAAACTCCCTGGAAAAGACCCTGATGCTGGGAAAGACTGAAGGCAAAAGGAGAAGGGGACAGCAGAGGATGAGATGGCTAGATAGCATCACTGATGCAATGAATATGAACTTGAGCACACTCCGGGAGAGAGCGCAGGACAGGAAGGCCTGGCGCGCTATGTTCCATGGCGTCACAAAGAGTCGGACACGACTTAACGACTGAACAACAACAACATATAGATTTACAGTGCAATCCTATTTGTGTCTAATGAGAGGTAAGCCCCACTGAGTTCAATGGACTCATTCCTAGCTAAGTATGTGTATGATTGCAGCCTTGTGCTCTTAGAGGGGTTGTGCAGGATTTGGAGCAGTTGTCCAAGGCCACACTCAACAGCTTAGGAAAAATAGCGAGTGAGGGGAGACATGATAGAGGTGTACAGAATTATGTACAGTGCAGAGAAAATGGATAGGGGGACATTTTTCTCACCATCTCATAGTACCCCAGTGGGTCATCCCATGAAGCTGATTGATGGGAGATTCAGGACAGATAAAAGGAAGGACTTCTTCACACAGGTCATAGTTCAGTTATGGAATATGCTATCACAAGATGTTGGGATGACCATCAACTTGGATGGCTTTAAAAGGGGATTGGACACATTCATGGAGGAGAAGGCTATCAATGGCTACCTCCTGATGGCTATATGGTACCTCCACTATCAGAAGCAGTATGCTTATGTGCATCAGTTGCCAGGGAACATGGGTGGGAGGGTGCTGTTGCACTCATACCCTGCTTGAGGGCTTTCCCAAGGCATCTGGTTGGACACTGTTTGAACAGAATGCTGGATGAGATGGCCTGGATGAGATGCTCTGATCCAGGCTGGCTCTTCTTACATTCTTAAGGAGCAGAAGGGCCTCTGAATGCAGTAGGGCTGGCTTACCCCATATTAAAGTCAGTGAAGTAATTCCCATTACCATCTAAGTGTGTGCATGCGTGCATGTATATGTAGGGACATAAAACCATTAAGTTCAGAACTAAATTACCTAGCTGCACCACTGCTCATAACAGAGCTGCGACTGAAGTACAGGGAGCTGCTGCCATAAAACCACAGGCTCCCAAAGCCCCTACTTCGGGTGGTTCTCTCTTCCTGCAATTAGGTTGGATTTTTGTTTATTTTTGTAAAGAGATAGAACATAACATAGCATAAGGAATCGAGGCACTTTTCTCTTGTTCTCTTTTTTAACTCAATAAGAAGAATCCCACTGAGTCTCAGGGGGATCAGGCCACTGGAAGGGAATTTGCAAGCTTTCACTTCAGATCCTGGGATTAACAGCTGACTCAGTGCTTTTCTCTCCCCCTTCTTCATAAGGTCTATCTGTAGGGGTTTTTTATTATTTATTTATTTTTGCTAAGTAAAGCAGATTGGTAAGGGTTTGGCATCCTCCTGATTCTAGGAGGTCTTGACCGGCCTTGGGGGTCCTTGTTGCCACAATGCCCTTGGTTTTAGCTTGATCCTGTGGGTTGTGGCAGTGGAAAAGGCACATGGGTTGTCCCTCCTACTCCTCTGAAATAGAAATGGGCATGCTTTTGGGGGGAAGAGAGTGTTTCTTTCTAGATATCTCTGAGAAAGAATAAAATGTAGGAGGAAGAACAGCACCAGCTGTTATAAACACTACTTAGCATTTATGCTGCACACTTCAAGAGTTCGAAAAGGTCAGTTAGCCTTACACAATCTAAGGTTGACCATTGTTTTTTCCCTGTGTTTCAGATGCAGGTGTGTGTGTGTGTGTTTGTGGGTGTTTGTGAGAGAGAGAGAGAGAGAGAGAGAGAGCGAGCACATGAGCGCAGGGCAGTCTCCAGGTATTCTGGCACCCAAGGCAAGATGGTGCAGACATTTTTTCTCCCTCTCTCAAAATACTAGAACTGGGGGTCATCCCATTAAACTGATTGGTGGGAGATTCAGGACAGATACAAGGAAGGACTTCTTCACACAGCACATAGTTAAACTATGGAATTCACTACCACAGGATGTAGTGATGGCCACCAATTTGGATGGCTTTAAAAGGGGTTGGACAAATTCCTGGAGAAGGCTACCAATGGCCACCAGTCTTGATGGCTACATGTTACCACCAGTACCGGAGGCAGTGAGCCTCTGTACACCAGTTGCTGGGGAGCATGGTTGGGAGGATGCTGTTGCACTTGTGTCCTGCTTGTGGGTTTCCGGGGTAGCTGTTTGGCCACTGTGTGAATAGAATGCTGAGCTAGATGGACTGTTGACCTGATCCAGAAGGGCTCTTATGTTCTTATGGTATTTTGGCATCTTGGTGGCCATGAAGCCACCACACCTCACCACTGCCACCCCCAACCCTCTCTCCAACTTCTTCTTCTCCTCTTCTTTACTTTCCTTACAAGCTGCTTCCACCTCCTTGGTGAACTTCAAAGGGCCCTTCCTTAAAGTTAGACATTTTGGGTGAGGTGGCCCTGGAGATTGCTTCTGCTGTTGTGGCACAGGCAGTCTTCATAGCCACCTCACCCAGCATGCCTCACTTTGAGGAAGGAGCCCAAAGGATGGCATTTGGGCCTGGCCAGATCTCTAGAGACCTTGCCCACAGGATCAATCTCTCACTCTGGGAGCATCCTCAGAGCGAGAGATTGGGTGGGCATGCGGGCCGTCTGGGTGGCACAGATGGGTGGGCGGATGGCATGGGGAAGGAGCTGGAGTGCTGCCACTACCTTTGGGGGGGTCACTTTGGTTTCCCCACACTTCAGCACCCGAAGTGGTTGCCTGTTTACCCTCCAAATAAACAGCCTTCATAGGGGATAGAGACACACTTGCATAAGGCTGTGGTGGGTTCTGAACACAGAGACTCCAGGCTCATGCTTTTGGCTGCTATGCTAAAGTAGCGGTAAAAGATGGTATTCAAAGCATACACAAGCAAGGTGGATATATACTGATGATGAGTGTCTATCAACACCTATTAGTCATGACAAGCGGAACCAGCTACACAAACAAATGGAGAGTGCTGTTCCCTTCCTGGGGGCTTCCTGGAGGCTGAAGGCATCTGGTTAGCCATTGTGAGAAGCAGGATGCTACACTAGAGTGACCATTGGCTTGATCCAACAGAGGTCTTATTTTCAAGAGTCTTTTAGCATTGCTTTAGTATAGAGATGTGAAAGCTTGTGGGGGGGGGGAGACAAAAATGGGGGAGGAAATTTAAAACTTTGAAACAAACCACCCATTCCCCCCCAACATGGATTTTCGGGGGAGGAAACATTCTCCCCTGAGTTCGTCCCCCCATTTTTGTTCTTTCTTTCTTTCTTTCTTTCTTTCTTTCTGGCCTTCACATCTCTAGTTAAATATAGCCACTTCTCTAAGCCAAGCGCTTCCCAGATCAGTTTGCTACACTGATAGGAACATAGGAAGCCAACTTATTCCAGATCAGACCATTTGTCCATCCAAGCCTGTTTCCTCTGACTGGCAGCAGCTTTCCAGGCAAAGAAGCGTCTTTTCCCCATCATCTTCTATCTGACCAATTTAATGCCAGGGAGTCAATCTGGGATTCAGATGCCAGGGATCTAACTTGGACCTTTCACATGCAAAACATGGTCTCTTTCACTGAGCTGTAGCCTCACACCTTCTCCTCTTGCTGAGTCACCAAGGCAGATTCAGAGTGAGACTGCCTTCTAGGGCTACTAATACATTCCTGTTTGTTCTTACATGCAAGCATTTGTGTGTAGGAAATACCATTGGCTGGGGTGGTGGGAAAAAGGCTCACCTGTATGCTTAAGGTTGCAGTCCTATGCACTGTGGCTACAAAGTGCCATTGAACTCAGCAGGACATACTTCTGAGAAAACATGTATAGGATCACAAGCAAGACATAAAATACTCTGGCATCTCTTTTCATTAAAATAATTAATCATGGGCATTGGGTCACACTATTTAACAGTGTATTTACAATAAGCCCCTTGATTCCCTGTCTTTTTGCCCCACTAAGACAATGAACAGGTGGACTGTCCAGATTAAATAGTGCAGCAACCTTATTTGAAAGTGGGGATTCTTTTCCAGCTGTAATATCTTGTCCTAGTTGTGATTGCCTATAAAGGTTGGCTGGAGATGAGTCCCAGTGTCCATGTACAGAGTACTATTAACTTATTCTTAGGCTTCATTCACCTTGGGACTCCTTCGGTGGAGGAAAAAAAAAAGGGGTGAGCTAGCACCTTGCCTTTTGCAAATGAAGAGCTATTAGGGTGTTATGCGCAGATGATAAGAGCTTCTCCAGCCAAAATCCCTTTTCTATGCAACTATTATTGCTACAGGAGCCTTGTCGTCTAAATGTATGTTCATTCTAAATGTACGTGCCCAAGAGTGCACTGTCTTTAAGCTAAATTCTTCCTTCCCTTCCCAATTCCTTCAAGGGGAAGGGCTCAGCCTCCCCTATCCCTGCAGGCAACCTCAGGGGGCAGTGGGGGGGGGATGATTTGCAGCTCCATGGGTTGCCTAACCTGTATTCCTGCCTTTGCTCAACATTAGCAACTGCATGCTGCATGGGTAATTCCTCTGTGGCTAGGGATATTGGAGAAATCTGCAATGGAACCAAATGGGGTTGGATTTTCATGAATCCGACCTGCAGATTCCACAGCAGACCAGCTTCCCCCGCCCCTCTTGTCAGGTGGATTCTGCAGACTGGCGGCCTGGCTTTCGGACTCTCCCAAATTTTGTGCAAATTTGATTGTAGAAAAATATGCATTTTTTTAAATGTCCAAAAGTGCACATTTTCCCCATAGGCTAAAGCATGAAAATGCACATGGGGGGGGGGGATTTGTGCATTTTCACACATGCAAAATTGCACAAATGTGAATTTGCGCAAATACAGAAACAAAAAAAGTCCAATTCCGGCAATGGGCAGACGATGGAGCGAAAGGCACCTTACTATCTGTGAAACACAGACAGAACAGATTTTATACAATCCGTAAATCCCAACCTGTGGCACAGGAACATTTGTATGAGCCACACATGTTTGGAGCCTGCTGGGGTTTGGAAGAGGTGTGGGTTGTTTTGGCATCTCAATATCATTCTGAAAAGGTAGTGAGGGGTTCTCCACTATTGATAGATAGCCCCACCTACCCTGCCTTCCTTCTAGCACAATGCACATGGGGAACTCATTTTACTAATATAAACCCCACTTCCTAATGGTCTGTCACACTGTAGCAAGACCAAAAAGCAGAACAGAGGTAGATGAATGGAAGGGCAGGTGGGATTCTCAACGGCCGGGATCACCAAGGCCATGGAGCTAGGGCCATAGGAATCTGCCTTACATTAAGTCAGACCCTGGGTCCATCTAGCCCAGTATTGTCGACACTGACTGGCAGCGGCTCTCCAGGGTTTCAGGCAGGCCTTTTTCTAGCCCTGCCTGGAGATGCCAGGACTGAACCTGGGACCTGAACCTGGGACCTTCCAGGCAGGCAAGGAAGGTACTTTATCACTGAGCTCTGGGTTCTCCCTAGTTTAGTGAGCCCTAGAAGGTCCAGCCCAAGCTGAGGCAGAACAGTAAATAGTGCCCCGCCCCACCCCAAGTCAAGGTGCATAGTACAAAAAAGTTGTTTCAGCAGAAAATCCTGCAAGCATCACTCCCTGGGATTTTTTTTTTTAATTTACAATATTAAATTCATTAAATAACCAACCATTTTCTCCCCTTTCATGACCCCCACTGTCAGCTCCCACACTCTGCCTTGTAGGGCCAGCCCTGGCTAATAGCGTTTCCAAAGGCACCCCTTGAACTGAATAATTGCCTTCCAAATCCTAGGGGAGAAAGCCCCACACTGCACTTGAGGATACTGTGCTGGGGTCAAAATCTGCCTTCCAGTTCTGTTGTCGCTTAATCCATGGGTGGGTGTGCCGGTGTGTGGGGCTGAAGAGCACACTGAGACCCACTGCAACTTCCAGAGGAGGGCCCAAGGGTGCCCTTCCAGCCCTGTCAGTCACCACAACGACGGGCATTTTTGCTAGGTGGCGTTCACCGCAGCCCCCTAAAAGTCAGCGAGAATGCTTTACGACAGCATCCTACAACTCCGGGATGCCCCCCTCCCTCCCGTGCGGCACACTATGAATTCTAGGCTAGCACGCACCGCACCATCTCTCCCATCTTGGTCGTTGGAGGTAAGGGAAGGAGGCAGGCCAGCCGCCGTGGGAAATCACGGAGCTTCGACTGCGGGAGCCAAGCTAGGCAGGGAGAGTGGGTGAAACAGCTGACAGCTCTCCCATCCCACTCGGGACTGGAGAGTCATCGGGCGTGTGGGAAGCGCATGAAGTCGAGAGAAAGTGCTTCAGAGCTCGGCGAAAGGGCATCTCCCCGTCCCCTCCCTTTTCCTCCACACCAGCTGCATTGGGGCGCTCTGCGGAGATCTCCCTCGCTGCGCGCTCCGCAGCCAGCCTCCCCCTCCCAGCTTGCCTCCTCCCCCCCCCCTCGCTGCATCCCCCCTCCCTGTACTCTCTTCACTCGGGTCCGGGAGCATCCTCCGCTTGGGGACTTGTCCATGCAGTATGAGCAGGGAGGGAGAAAGGCGATTGGGAGAATTGGGGGAACCAGTCCCTTCGCCATGGCATTGCGCATGATTCTGCGGCTCTGTGCATTGCACGCTCCAACCCACCTTGGCAGGAGGGAGGAAAGGGGGGGGCGCCTCTCTTTCTCTCCCGCCCTCCCTCTCCCTCCCACCCTCGCTGTCAGGGCCTTCTCGAGCCAATCGGGGACCCCTTCCTTCCCTGCCACCCAATGGGAGCCCGGCGGGGGCGTCGCCAAGGAGGCTCAAATGGCCCAGGCTAGGCTGCGCACCCGGAGAGGACTTTGGCTGAGCTCTCTCTCCTCTCTCTCTCTCTCTCTCTCTCTCTCTCTCTGGCGGCGCCTTCCGCGAGCAGCGCAGGTGCCGGGTGCTGCATGTCTAGGAGAGGCGGAGGCAGGGCGGGCTGCGCTGGGCGAGGAGGGATGGAGAGAGCGGCGGGGAGGCAGCCAGAAGGAGGGCGGATGAGGGCATGAGAAGGAAGAAGAGGCGAGGGGGAGGCAGCGCGCCTTTTGCACTCACCCCGGGCTGGGCTGGGCTGGGCGATGAAAAGGTCTCCGGCACGAAGGGCGCTTCGCAGCTAGGATGATGCTCCGGTTCGTTGGTCGGTAGTACTATGATTTGGTATGTGGCCACTTTGATAGCAAGTGTGATCAGCACCAGAGGACTGGCAGCAGCTCAAGGTGAGTTGAAGTACAACGTTTCCCCCCCCCTCTCCCCCCCGCTCTTTCTCCCTCTCTGCGGCCGCTTCGCTCTTTCCTTTGCACTCTTGGCTTGCCTCGTCTTTGGGCACCGCTCCGATCGGATGCTGCCTGTCTGGACCTCTCTCTCTCTCTCTCTCTCTCCCTCCTTCCCTCTCTCCCTCCCTCCCTCCCTCCCTCCCTCGCTCGTCCTCCCCCCTTTCACCTGTATCCCTTGATTTGCGCCAGGATGCGAGGCTCTTGCCTTGCCTAGTTCGTCTCTTCTGTAAGGAGTTTCCCCGCCGAGTAGGGAAGCGCAGGGTGGGAGGGGATTGTAGAAACTCGCGAAGATTTTAAAATCCAGCATGCTTTTCTTCTTTTCTCGAGAGGGATTGGTTTGAGAAACAATGTGTGTAAGTGATGCGTTCTGAGATGTAGTAAAACCAATTAATAAAACAAAACAGGAGGGGATGCCGGAGGAACACCTGAGTAAGTCTTTTGCAGACTTTCTGAAGCACTGGGACAGCTCCTTCTTGATTTATTTAGTTTTAAAAAACAACAACGTCTTGCTGCTTGGCTTATGTAATGCTTTCAGAGTAAGCTTTTGCAGAAAGTCAGTGTACCAAGTAGAAATTCATGAGGCTGGCCAATGCATTTTATCCATATCAAGACCAGTTTTGTTGTCCAGCAAGATTTATTAAGTATCATTTTGGGTCTGTGTGGCTAATGATGAAGTTGCTTTACAAAGCTATCACACTAGGGCTGCAATCCTATGCACGCTAAACATTGTGTAAGCACTAACTCTGTAAGCCTATCCTTGGACATACATAGGAGCAAGCTGTATGCAAGAATAAGCAATATTTTTAATCTGTCTCAAAGAAACAGGTGAGAAAAGATAGACGTTCCAGTTCAGTGGTGAAATAATGTGAACCTCTGTCGTGTGTGTGTGTGTGTATAAAAGTCAGCAGTTAGCTGCACACTATATTCTTCCTGGGGCAGAGAGATGGTTTTCTGAAAGCGAGATGTCTAGTTTCAAATATTAATTGGGAACAAATCTCATATGGCTTGTTTAAATCTGAGCACAGTTAGTTAAGTAGCAAGTCAGAGAGGGTTTACTGATTTCATCTGTAGGCACTTGCAGGCAAATGAAGGATTCCAATTTTATTTAAGAAGTGGGTTTCTTATGTGTCTTCAGAGAAGTGGGTGGGATGTTCGAAAGGCAATTCTTATTGTGCTAGGATGCCATTTCTGATCAAATGTATGCATCTTACTATTGCATGTCTTCATGTTGAAAACATAAAAGGTGTCTTATTCCTGGCCTGGCACTTCTGCATTGGTTATGTATGATACTTAAATATTCAAATAGTTCAAATGACATCTGGCCAAGTAAGGCTTTAAGAAAAAAAGAATTCCTTTTAAAGAATATACAGGAGAGGAGGGGGGGGGAGCTGGAACTGCCCGGAGCATCTTATGAAAATGCTAATCATTTTTTAAATGACTTCCCAAAGGGCAGTCAACCAAAACTCATGAAGTTTATGAAACATTAGCTTGCAAACAGCGCTTGTGCATTGTTTTCTCTGCATGGAAGGCATTTGAATGCTGCCAGCAGTTACTCTGAGGGGCTCTGAGATGTTTCTTTCAAGAAGTTAATGGGTGGGGGGAAGGAGGGAGGGAGGGAGGGAGGGTTTGCTGCTTCTAGGAAGCAGGAAAGACTGTGGCTGTGAGATTCCTGACTGGACTAGGTGATGGTGGAAGGAAAGTGGGCTCATCTTCTCTGTTCTCAGGCATAGTCCACTCTTCTTCTTCTTCTTGGCTACACATGCATGTCACTTGTGCTGTATTCCCATGCAGAAACTGGGGCACAAAACTCCTTTCAGTTCACAGACGCTTTCCTTCCTGGTCACTTGGAAATAATTCTACTCACCACAGGTGAACAACTGTGGCTTTTCACTCAAATATAAATTCTGTGTTACTTTGAGCCAAGGACCTCTTGGCATCTCTCTCTTTTTCATTTGGGGAAGGATTTCCTTAAAATTATTTTAGTAAAGCGTGGCTGTGCATATGTGATGGTGCCAGGCATACATTTCCAGGATTAGTGTAGATGGCTCTTGGAACACATTTCTTGCAACAACGTTCACATTCCATTAGTTCAATTGCATTTCTCCACTGTAGTTTATTTTCTGGTTGCCAAGCACCTTACATTTGTGTGTGAAGTAGGGATCGTCCTTCTAAGGCTCCCGTCGCTACCTCTGCATTACAGGTCTGATCTACACGTGCGGTAAACTGAGGTGGGAGGTAGAATGGACCGAAACTCTCCAGACTGCAGTGGCTGCTGAGAATCAAATTTTGGAATGTATGGAAAAATTCTCTGCAAGCAGAACACTAGCATGATAGGGAGTGAGCTGGGCTTTCTCCTTGATGTTCTAGGTTTATTCGTTTACTTGCAGGGAATCTTTTAGGGAGCTACAAATGGAAATCAAACATCCCAATTCCCACCCTGTCTTTATTGCTGTCATCTTATTTCACCTGACAGTGGAGTTTGGTTTAAATCAGGGATGTGGGACTTGTGGCCCTCCAGCTGTCCTTGGACTTCATCTAGGTGGAGGCTGGGGGCAATGATGTCATTGGGGTGGTGAATTCCCTCCAGGCTTCAATAAGAACTGGTCAGAACTCTAAAGGAACTATCCAAGGTGCTTCCGTACCTTGGATAACTCCTTTAGAGTTCTGACTGGTTCTGACTGAAACCCAGAACGGATTCACTGCCCCCCCTCCACTGCTTCATTTCCTATCGCCCCCAGCTAGCATGGGAGGTGGTGAGTGATGACAGTAATTGCAGTCCAGCAACATCTGGGCCACAGCTTCTCCATCCAGCCTAAATGATGGCGGTTGAGTTGCTGTGATGTAAGGCTGAGATGCTGATGACTGATGAACCTGAAGATGCTTTTTCTAAACCTGTCTTCACCAACTGGGCACAACCAGATGCATTAGACTGCATCTCCCATCATTTTCAACAGTTAAGGCTTTGTGGCTGTAACTAGCAGGGAGGTGGCAGAGCTCAGTGGGAGAACACATGCTTTGCATGCCACAGGTCCCAAATTCTACCCTTGGCACCTCCAGTTAAAAGGGATGGGGGGGGGCAATAAGAAATACCTTGAAGACCTGCTGCCAGTCAGTACTGGGCTGGAGCGATACATAGTAATAGCAGAGAATCAGACAAGGCAATTCCAAGTTAGCTTCCCATTCTGAGGTACTCAGTGCATTGGCTCCATAGGAAGCTGCCTTATGTTTGATTACACTGTTTGCCCACTGAGGCCAGGATGGTCTATGCTGACTGGCAGTGGTTCTTGAGGGTCTCAGGTCGGGGTTTTTCCCAACAGCTGCTCCTTGATATGACTGGAGATGCTAAGGATTGAACCCGGGACCTTCTTCATGCATGTTGTCTGCCACTGAGCAGTGGGCCTCCCTGTTGCAGTGTTAATTAGCTATGTACATTCTAGATTCTGCCATGTTTCAGTCCTCTTGGTGTCCTGTAGGACCATCTGGTAATGGGATTTCAGTTGTCAAAACCCGCTTGTTTTCTTTTGGCCCCTAAGAATTGTCTGGTTAGACCAACCAGGGAAAGCTTTTGTAAACACTGCACTTCTTCCTTTTAGGCTGCCAATGTGCCATAAACACAGTTGTGCATAGGCTAGTAACAACTTTTGTAGGGTGGTAAACCATTTTATGGGCTTACTTGCAAGGCTGATGCAGCAAAACCACATCCATTCTGACAGAGCAGAGCATTCTATCAGCAACTACTAGTAGTTATGATAGCTTAATGCAGCCTTCCCTGACCTTTTGGACAACAACACCCAGAATTCCTAGCCATTGGTCATGCTGGCTGGGGCTGATGGGAGTTGAAGTCCAAAGTATTTTGGAGGGTACTAGGTTGGGGAAGGCTGACATAATGAATCCTCCATATACAGTGGCTTCTGAATACTCACACAAGACGTAGTGATGGCCATCAATTTGGATGTGTTTTAAAGGGGGTTAGACAAATTCCTGGAGGAGAAGACTATACTAGTCCTGATGGCTCTATGCTACCACCAGTATCAGAGCAGAGGTGGTATGCCTATGTACACCAGTTGCTGGGGAACATGGGTGGGAGGGTGATGTTGCGCTCATGTCTTGCTTGTGGGTTCCTGTTCGACAGCTGGTTGGCCACTGTGTGAACAGAGTGCTGGACTAGATGGATCCTTGGTTTCATCCAGCATGGCCCTTCTTATGTTTTTATGCTCTTAAGTCTAGAGTCTAAAATTACCTAGCTTATTTCCTGGCCATATGCTATCTGTGTGTGTGTGTGTGTGAGAGAGAGAGAGAGAGAGAGAGAGAGAGAGAGAGAGAGCAAGAGCGTGCAGGGCAGTCTCCAGGTATTTTGGTACCCAAAGCAAGATGGTATCAGATATTTTTCTCCCTCTCTCAAAATATTAGAACCAGGGATCATCCCATGAAACCAATTGTTGGGAGATTCAGGACAGATACAAGGAGGGACTTCTTCACACAGCGCATAGTTAAACTATGGAACTCGCTACCACAGGATGTAGTGATGGCCACCAATTTGGATGGCTTTAAAAGGGGGTTGAACAAATTCCTGGAGGAAAAGGCTATCAATGGCAACTAGTCCTGATGGCTATGTGCTGCTGCCAGTACCAGAGGCAGTGAGTCTATGTACACCAGTTGCTGGGGAACATGGTTGGGAGGGTGATGTTGCACTCATGCCCTGCTTGTGGGTTCCTGGTCGACAGCTGGTTGGCCACTGTGTGAACAGAATGCTGGATAGATGGACCCTTGGTCTGATCCAGCAGGGCTCTTCTTATGTTTTTATGGAGGGTGCTGGAGACAAATAATGACTTTTATGCTCTGTTTATGAATGATGGAGGTGCTTGGCTGGCTATTTTTTAGCAAGAGAATGCTGAGGCTAGATGACCCTTGGGCAGATCCAGCAAAACTGTTCTTACTTTCATAAGTAGGAAAGTGCTCCTTGCCGGCCTTGGTGAAGACCTGGTTTGAGAATAAAATCCTCTATTCTTGGAAGATTCATAGGTGTCACTTTCAGGGTCAAAACCATCCATCTCAAGCAAAGCCCAGCTACTAATCCTGCTTCCCACCCCACACACAGCTTTCACCAGACTTCATAATGTTAACATTTTATTGTGTTCTTGTTTATTGTGCACTAGAAAATGACTGAGCAAGAGCAGCATGTGAATTGTATGCAGGAATAATGATGATTGTACTCTAGACTATAATCTCCTTGGAGCTGAGTCCTGTGTTTCTCTTTTTCTTATTATGCTGTAAATACCAAATATATTGGTGGTGGTATGCAAAGGTTTAAAATAAAGTTGGGGAAAGAGTGGGATTCTAACAACAAGCGTTACTCTGCAGCAAACAAAAAATGTTATCAGTCCATCACTTTGTTTTTATTAGGGTACTAGTTTCTGCACACCTGTGATAGTCATGTATGCCACATCAGCAGCTTGAAAGGGAGAGGTGGGGGAATAATATTCCACTGAATGTTTGGGTGGTTTGATTTCTTGCTATTTTTGGTGTAATTTCTTCCTCTAACCCCCTCTCCCCAATACATACACACACACTTGAGGCGAGGACAAGAGAAAGTCTGTGTGGTTGTGGGATGATGGACAATGTCTCTGTGTGTGCTGGAAATAGCAATAGTTTGTTAGAAAACATGAGAAACTCTGCAGATGCAGCCTCCTGGTGGGATATGGATGTTGGGATCAGCTGGGTTTTAAACCAAGACTTTCCTTCTTGGTACCAGTGAGGTGACACACTTCAAGAAAGGAGCAATGGATTGTGGCTCATTGGAGAACAAAGCACATGTTTTAGGTGCAGAAGGTTCCAGGTTCAATCCCTGTTGTCTCCTGTTAGGGCTGCAGGTGGCGGGGAGACCTCTGCCTCAGACTCTTGGAGAGAAGCTGCCAGTCAGAGTTAGGGATGAATGGATTACGCTCTTTCTGTGTTCTGCCAATTGTCAGGCGTCTTTCATTCTATCATTCGCTCATTGATGGAATCAGAATTTTTTCCTCCTTTGGAAAAGTACACAAAAAAGCCCCCCACAAACTACGTAATGTTCGCTGGCTCATAACCTTTGCATATTTTTCTTAGTGCAGCATACAATCAATGAGCAGAGTGGGCAAAAAAGGAGTGCAAAGCAGAGGCTGAAGAGAGATGAGAGATGTATAAAACATTGTTGCTGCTTTTTGGTGGCATATATATTTAGATATGTATAAAACACTGTTGCTGTTTTTTATATTAGTGTATTTTCCAGTAACTTTCATATCTTTGTATGACTAAATTTGCGTACAATTCAGGAAAGTTAAAAAAAACCCAAGGTCTCCCAGTCCATGGCATCCGTATGACTTGGAAGATGCCATTCTGCTGCAAAATCTGTGGGTTGGATTAACAGAAATCCGAAGCCATTGGAATCTGTTTCGGATTTCTCTGACACCCCTAATCAGAGTAGATAATCACGGACTCGATGGACAAATAGTATGGCCTGGTATAAGGCAGCTTCCTATGTCCCAATATGTGCTGCAGTTCTGGTGCCACTTAATTGGAAGTGGCTTCCTCTCCACCCATCAGGCACCGTGTAGTGAATATGGTGATGCCACGGCACCAAGTAGCCAATCAGGATTGCCTGCTTGATGATGTCACAGGGCCAAAAGACATCATCTTCTGAATGGGGGCAGGGAGAGAAGGCATGCCTCCCCATTGCTCAGGTGACAGGGCCAATGATCCCTGCCTTGTTATGTTGCCTGACAGCACTGCAGGGATTCTGCCCTGATCCAGCACTAGCTGCTGGAGTAGTTGATGCAGAGCGTAGATGGGGATACACATTTCGGTGCATGTCTGAATGCATATTCTATTGCAAGCAATGCAGTTGTGGATGGATGCTGTCCTAATTTAGGTGCACATCCCTGCACATATTTTAGTCAGCTCCCCGTGACTGGATTGGGATAAGAGAGGAGTGATCTGCTCCTTCTTCCCTGGTGTCCACCCTCTGGTTAATATTTTAGCATTCTTTCACAAAGGAGTACAAACAAACAAAACGGGTGGTGGTGCTTTCTGTAGGCAGGGAATATTTGTGAAACACAACCCTGTTTTGGTTTGTCACATACACATACACTTCCCCAGTTTCTCAAAAAAACTGTCTGGTCTCCTAAGGGTGGTTTTTATTTGCCACAGTCAACCAGGTGAGTAGTTTGGTATATTGCCTGTTAAAGTGGGGAAACAAGTATAGATTTTGTATATGCTGAAGACATCATAATTTCGGGAATTGTTCTTTGAGTGACCAGCTACATTTTATTAAATTCAGTCTTATCAAAACTTGTTACTTTTTAAAATGTTTTAATTGGTGTTTTATTTAACATGGTGTTTTATTCTTTTATCTTTGCTGTTCACTGCTCTGAAATCTTTTGCTGTGGAGCAGTATACAAATATTGTACATAAATAAATAAATAAATAATTTTTTTTGCTAATGTTCAACCCAAATCTACCCTCCTGCAGCGTAAAGCCATTAGATTTCAACCTGCCTGCTGGGGTGCCAGAGAACAAATCTTTGCCCTGTTCTGCATGACAGCCCTTCAGGTATCTGAAAATGTGATCATGTCCTCCCTCCTCTTCTCCAGGCTAAACATATCCAGTTCCCTCAACCTTTCTTCAGAGGCTTGTTTTCCATACTCTTTACCATCTTCATTGCCCTCCTCTGAACCTGCGTTGTCTATATGCATCTTTCTTAAAGCGCAGTGGCCAGAACTGGACACACAGTACTTCCCAGATTGTTTGGATGCCTTTTGATATTCTTGCATATCTATATTTTTTTTTGTATGACATTAGCTGCATTGGGCTTTCTTTTGGAGGGGAAAGCAGGATATAAATAAAACATTGAAATGAAATGCATGGGGATTTGAACTCGGGTCTCCTTGGTCCCCAGGTCCAACTCTGGGTTCTGAAGGGCCCTTGAGCATGCCAATGCCTGTCACCAGCTTCCCTTGCTCCTCATCTTCTTTCTCATCATTGCTACCACTTGCTTGCTTGACAGGCAGAGAGCCCATGAGCAAGAAAGCAGGGGCACCTATTCCTTGTCTTTCTCACCACCCACTGTTGGCTGGGCCAGAGTGAGTGGCAGGTTGCAATGGTGAAAAGGAGGAGCAGGTCCAGGGGATTCTTGTCAGTGGGCCCCTCTTCTGGGATGTGGGCCCTTGGCAGGTGCCTGACCGTGCCAGCCCTTTATTCCAGTCCTGGTCTGGTCCAACACTCTAACCACAGCACCACCCTGGCTCCCTAAAAGCACTGCTCCAACCTCTTCAGTCCAGCTGAAGCAGTTGGGAGCCTAGTCTGTAGATCTCCCCAGTCCAGAATGCCCCACTGAAATGCAGAGTTGGGTAGGAGGGCTTGGCTGTTGCCTTCTGAGCAGAAAGGGTTGTCTTTTTTTGTTTTGTCTTAAAGCTCCACAGACATTGGAAGAAGGAGAAGAGTTTCTCTCCCCTCTCCGCCCCCGTAAACCCAGCAGTGGTGTCATGAGAGAAAAAAATACACTCAGTTTAAAAAGGGAAATCGGAGCTTGTCTGAGCATAACGGAAGGAGAGGAGGTGGGCGCTGAGCTATTAAGATGAGTGTGTTTGTCTGGAGCAGTGTGTGTGTGTGTATCGTAAATGAGTGCCTGCATCAGAAATGAGTGAAGAAAGATGGCTAAGTGCGCTGATCAGTGCGTGGGTGTGGGTTGAGCGTACTCCACAAGCATAGCAAGGACTGTGTGCTGCACGCAGAGAGTTGGTGACATCACGTGTGAGCATGCACTCAGAGGGGTTGTGCAGGTGGGTGTGCGCTCAGGTAGCAGATACAGTAACTGTAGGTGGAATATACCGCATGCTGAACGCCAGCTGTCATGAGCAGATTTATGGTTCACCCCAGTGTGTGTGTGTGTGTGTGTGTGTGTGTATACGCTTGGTAAGTGTGGCACGAGAGGCTTGGGAGACAAAATGTGTGATGTATGGGAAGGCTTCTCCTGTGATTCTTGCATGCACCAGGCAAATGAATTGCCTCCCTGCAAAGATTGAGTTCACATCTCCTTTATGGAAGGATGCTGAGGAACCTAGACATCAGTGCATATACAGGATCAGATCAAACCAAGGAAGTATCCAACAGTGTCATTCCGCAAACTCCAGTAGTGGTTGGGCCCCTGCCGAGGGCCCACAATCCAGCAGAGGCCCACCAACAAGAATCCCCTGGACTTGCTCCTCCTCTTCACCATTGCAACGTGCTTGTTCACCTGCCTCTTGCTCTGGCCCAGACCATGAGGGTGGAGGTGAGAAGGAGGAGTAAGACATGCCACTTCCTACTTGCTCACTGCTCTCTGCCTGCCAAGCAGTGATGAGAAAGAGGATGTGGAGCAGTGGTGACACTGGCGGTGAGAAGGAAGACTCACTGACGGAAGAGGTGTCTTGTCCAAAGGCCTGCAAAATCCTGGAGCCAGCACTGGTCCTGGGTATTAGCTATCAGTAGATCTGCCCTCCCTGAAATCCTTCTGAAAGCCCATCCAAGGTAGCGTCCCTTGCCACGTTTACTTCTGGAATGTATGCTCGGAAGAGAGCAGATGCAAAAAGGAAGGGACTCGTGTACCTTTTAAACAGTTTTGCAGACGAGGGAATTTGGCAAGTGCACTTCTTCATGCCCTGCCTTAAACTGGGGCCTGGCCAGGGCCCACACACTAAACAGATTCGAGGATACCAATACGACTGAAGTCCGCTTGTGTGAAAGGAGGGTTTACTGATGGGAAATGGATGCAGAGAAAGCAAAAGAAAGCTTACACATCCCTTAACCCTTGGTTCAGTCACTCTGGTTCCCAGGGGAGTGATGGGGTGCTGTTCCTCGGCGCTGGTGATCTGAGCAGGTGGTGCACCTTCCCCCTCTCAGACAAGAACAGGTAACAGGTGAATTTGCTCAGGATTTTATAGAGCAAGCCTCACTCAGTTAGAAAACTGTGAGAAAGTGAGCACGCTGTTCACCCCGATCCCCTTTACCAAGGCCTTTCTCTCTTGGCAGCAAAATAAGTTTCTCACAGTACAGAAAGAAGCATCCCTGATCAGTTGAAAGGGACACTGTGTGAAGAGCGACTACTGTGCATTGTTTTAGCTTCTGTTAGTAGCAAAAAGTGTGGCCTTCACTGTTTGTGAATACAGTTATGAGAACCGAGTCTAAAATCATGAAAATTGCTAACTCTCTAGCAAATTAGTGTACTTATGCCATTATTTACTGCATTAAATACTGCATATCTCTGGGGAAATTCACACCTGCCTGCCTGCCATTCTTTTGGAACCAAAACCAATACATGCACAGATGAGAGAAGCAGCACCAACTAAAAGCACAGCTCCTAAAGGTACTAGGTCCTTGTCGTATGAACATACAAAGCAGAGTTATGCTGAGTCAGATTGATGTTCTGTCTATTCTAGCATAGTCTTTTCTGACTGGCAGAATCCCTCTGAGGCCTCTGGATCCTTGTATACTGGAGATCTTAGGGAGTGAATGTAGGAAGCTTCTGCATGCAAAACAGGTGCCCTACCACCTGAAAGATGGCCCTTGTTTATCTCATCACTCTGTTGGAGTGAAGCTGTCTCCAGCCATGAAATATAGGAGATTTTCCCTGCTCTGTCTCACTCGAAGGGTTTCCCCTGTGTATTTGGAGAGAATGTGATACCAGGCAATTCTTTCCGCATAACCTGACCATCTTGCCGCTCAGCTTCCTGCAACGAGCTGCCAAAGAAAGAGACTGGGTAGAGTTAATCTTTGAGCTTTGCCAAAGTAAAGAGTGGAGGTTGTCCCTGCCAGGCTACTAAGAGGCAGAATGGGAAAAGCCCAATGTTTCATTCTGATCCGTTGCTGCAGCTTTATTTACGAAATCTCTCCAACCACCCCTCAAATTCCTGTGACAGTGGGGAGGTTGGCAAAAGCCAAAAGATCTGAAGTGAATGTGGTTTCTTGACAAGAGTGGGGAAGCTGATATCTGCCAAGGTCTTTCCTGAGGACTAGATGCTTTGGGTTTGGTAAAGCTGTTCACTTCAGTGGCTTTGTGGGTGATGGGAATTCTGGTGCCCGCATGGCATCTACTAGCAAGTTATTTGGGGTGGCCTAAATATGAGGGGGGGCCGCAGTGGCTTAGTGGTTAAGACGCTGAACTGCAGACCAGAAGGTCGGCAGGACAGCAGTTCCAAACCCGAGTGCCGCATGACGGAGTGAGCTCCTGTCTTCAGTCCCATCTCCTGCCAACCTAGCAGTTCGAAAGCAAGAAATTGCAAGTAGATAATAGGTACCGCTTCAGCGGGAAAGGTGACAGCGTTCCGTGCACCTTGGTGTTCAGTCATGCTGGCCACATGGCCACGGAAGTGTCTTCGGACAGCGCTGGCTCTTCGGCTTAGAAATGGAGATGAGCACCACACCCTAGAGTCGGACACGACTGGTTGGGGACACCTTTACCTTCTTTTTTTTAAATATGAGGGAAGGTGAGTGACAGACTTTAGATGCTCTTAAAGGTGGCAGAGTGCTGATGTCCTCTTGTATCTGATTCATGGGGCACAGCCTGCTGGGATGTTCTCTGCAGAAACCTCAGTTGTGTGCACAGCTCCCATTTAAGACTTCTGCAAGAGAACTTCCCCACTGGACTGTGTCCCATGTTAGTATGTATTGCCATCTGGGTTTTCTGCCTTGGGTACTAAAATGTCTTTGGCCAGCCCTGAAGGTGCTAGTCCCCAGTGAGGACAGCTCTTACTATGGCTATCCTCCTGGCCTGATGATGATGATGATTTGCCATGGTGATGACAGTTGTAGGTGCTGAGCAGGGCTGGCCATACCAGAAGGAAGTATGAGTCAACTGCTTCAGGCAGCAGGGGTGTGTGTGCGTGTGTGTGTGGGGGGTGCAGATCAGTGGCTACCATGGTAAGCCCCCTTAATCACCCCCCCCAAAAAAAACAAGGTGAACTGATGTGCCTTCCTCCCCATTATATTCTCATTTTGGGGCTTGGGGAATCCCCCTGATTTTGTTGACATAGTGACTCACTGAAGTAAATCACCCCAGTGACTCACCCTAGTAAATATGCTTGTATGTTGATGTGTATATCTCCAGGATACATTACTAGTGCTAGATATTTTAGGATAATTTGCCTGTTGTCAAGCTGGTACAATATATGGTATAGTAAATCCATGCTTGTACTGTTACATATATGTGGTGTGTGTGTGTGTGTGTGTAAAGCAGGGTGCAGGGAATCTGTTAAATAAATAAATAAATAAATAAATGCAAAGACATTCTCTCAGACCACTGGGAAGGGATAGTTCTTGCTTGCCCGGCCTTTGTTGCCCAAACTGCTGACTTTTCTCTTTGAAAATACACCATGAATACGGAAAGGAATCTTAAGGTGACATTCCGTCAATAAGTGCCAGTCCTCCTGACCTGCTGGCTTGGATGCCTCAAGGCAGCACTTGATCCAAATGGATGCAAAACAGATGGGAGGGGGGCTCTCCTCTCCCCCTCCCCAACACTTAGGAGCTGTGCTCTCTGTTCCTCAGCAGGTCAGGAGAGGATGGAGCCTGGGACAGGCACACCTGCTCTTTCTCCTCCTCAACATCAGGATGAGCAGCTGCAGAGGAGACAAGGGACCAGCAGTATTTGAACAGAAATGTGTTCATTTCCAGGATTTTTATACCGCCTTCCAGTTTGTGTGTATATGGCGTGTGTGTGAATCACTTTGTTGTAGTTGCGTATTTCTCATCATTTTTTAAAAAAACAATTAAAACAACCCCCCCCCACACACACAGAGTGCAAATGAAATCACATATTTAGAAACAAGAGCAGAGCAGGGGGGGAAATGTTCTAGCAGATGTGGCTTCTGAAAGCATGGGCAGGGGGAAGGATTGCTAAGAGGAAGGCACAACATCTCCTTGCAGGAGGGAATTCCAAATGGTATTTTTGGTTGTATTGTTTGTCATGCAGTACAAGGAGGAAGGAATTGCCTATGGAAGGAAGGCAAGACATACATTTGTGTGGTTGCCTTTACCGTGATAGGCTACATAAATACTTATGTAGCCTATCACGGCAAAGAGCAGGGGCTCAAATGGCATAGTGGCCACCATTTGCGTCCCTGCTCTTTGCTGTGATGGGCTATGTAAATACTTACGTAGCCTATCACGGCTGACTGCAAGGACGCAAATGGTGGTCGCTATGACAGCTGCCATTTGCAGCTGCAGCAGCCCGGCCGCAGGCAGCCAGGAGACTAGTCTCTGCCACCGCCTCTGCTGCCAGGTGAGCTCCGTCCCGGGGGGATTCTGCAGGGTGGCGGGGGGGGAGGCTGTTCCACCACGGATTCCGGGGGCTCCTGCCAGGATTCTTTAGAATCCGGCCTCACTGGAGTCCATGGCGGAATTCTCTGACATCCCAACGTGTAGTTAACTTTCATCAGGTTTCTCCCCCCGACCCCCAGGTTGGCAAGGAACTGATGTTGGGTGACTGAGTCTTGGCACAGACCGTACATAGGAAGCTGCTGTATACCGAGTCAGACCGTGGGTCCATCTAGCCCAGTATTGTCGACACTGCCTGGCAGCAGCTCTCCAGGGTTTCAGGCAGGATTCTTTCCTAGCCCTACCTGGAGACACCAGGGATTGAACCGGGGAACTTCTGCATGCAAAGCAGGAGCTCTACCACTGAGCTACAGCCGCTCACAGTTGTAATTCCTCCCCATTCTCCAGAGTTAAGTTTTGGTAGCGCTTCAAAAACCTGTTGGAAATGACATTGGGACAACAAGAATGAGTGTGTACAGTATACCCAGTGCTGGCTCCAAGGTTTGGAAGCCCTTGGCCAACATACCTTAAATGGGGGCCCTTCCCTCTGTGAGTCTACCTCCTCATCACCATTATCACCAACTGTTGTTCCTCCTCCTCCTTGCTACCACCTGCATGCTGGCCAGTTGGAGAGCCACTGCCCTCCTTCTCACCACCGCTGCTGTTTTTTTGCTCAGTCCTTCTGGGCTGGAACAAGAGGTGGCTGAACAAGCATGTTGCAATGGTGAAGAAGAGATGGCGACTCATGTCAGTGGGCCCCCTGCTGAACTGTGGGTCCTCGACAGGTGCCCAGTCATGCTGACCTTGGGCACCAGCCCAGAGTATACTATAGGCAGCCATGGGCTTATCATACCACCCTCAGTACTCCCTTAAAGTAGATTCTGCAGTATTGGGGCCCATGGCACATGTTTCCCAGTAAACATGCATGGGGGGGGGGCATTGGGTTCAAGAAACAATGCTTCTTTGTCTAAGGATCCTAGGTCTAATCGGAAACCTGCAGCGCCTAGCTAATTCATTCCATCTAATTCCCAAATTCACCACTAATTCATTCCATCTTGAGACTGGGATCAGACCTACACCTTGTGTCATAGAGATATATAATATCTACACCTTGTGTCATAGAGATATATAATATTATATATCATATTATATATGATATATTATATTATAATAATTATATATATATTAATATAATATAATATAATATAATATAATATAATATAATATATCCTATTATAATATATAATATAATATTGGATATATTACATCCCTCTTGTGCATTTATACCTCATAGCCCTCAAAATTTTATATATATATATATATATATATATATATATATAATGTTATAATATATATATTCATATATATGAATATAATATATATTATTATAATATATAATATAATATTGACTATATTATACCCCTCTTGTCCATTTGTACCTCATAGCCCACATAATGACATCTGTTGCTCTATTTTGGGTAATATGGAATACAAAGTGGGAAATAATGTTATAAAAACGGTATACAGAATGCATAATATGCCCCAATGTTCTTCAGTGCACTTCAATACCAATAAAAAGCACTAGTGCAGATCTAGGCTGGGTCCAAAATGCAGACCGCATGGCCACAAAGTCTGGGGTACTTTTTGGACTTCTTTGGTTTCTTTTCCCCAACCCTGCTTTTTGTTCCTCCGAGCCTGAAGAAGAGTTCTGTAGGACTCAAAAGCTTTTTGTATCACTTAGCTTGAAGAAGAGTTCTGTAGGACTCAAAAGCTTGCACACACTTTAGTGACATTTTAGTTGGCCCTAGGGAGGCTGGAGAAATTCAAGATGGACTAAAATTAGCTCAGATTTCTCAGAACCCAGCTAGTGGAATCTGCTGCAGAGCAACCCCTCCAGGCTGTGCAGAGTCCATGAACTTTCAGAATTTTTGTTTTTTTTTACTTTCCTGAAATGTACGCATATTTATTCGTAGGAAAATACAGACATCTCTACTGAGGAAAAGTTGAATGGAACAGGGGACAATGCACTAAATGTTACATACAAAGGTAAATTACGTAAATCGTTATGAAACCTCTTATGTAATAATTTGCATATTTTTCCGCACAACGAAAAAAAACCCATTTCGCATCCGTCTGTGAACAGACGATGGAACAAAAGGCTCCTGACAATCTGCGAAACACAGACAGAGTGGATGTTACACAGTCCCTACATTCCCGGTCCTAATAAAAGTATTGCCCCGCTGTGGATTTTGGGGTGGTTGTTTTTCTCATGGACTAACGCAGCTTTCTTTCTCTCCTTCACCCCCCGCCTGCATCTTGTGTCTGAAGTTCTGTTTGCTCCAGTATGGTGGGAAATGCGACTCCAGCATCGAACACCCATGCGCTCGCTCTCTCCCCCTCCCCACACTTGCAAGTTGGTAGCATTGGGCTAGGTGGGGCCTGGGTGGGGTAGGCTCGGTTGCTTTCCTGTTTTATCCATTTTAATCTTGGCTGAGACCTGGGGGAACTTTCCCTGCTCTTCCTCCCCACTGTGCGGTCCTGTTGATGTCTAGCTCTTGGAAGGAGAGTGAGAGCCATAATCCTCCAGTCTCACTAGGCAGGCAAAGATTAATCCGATTCCTCGTGATTACTTTCCAGGCCCCAATCAAAAGGCGGCGGTGGGGGGTAGGGAGAGTGTAAGCACCCACGCTTGGTGACAGAGCCACTCGCTGGTGGTGGCTGCTTTAAACCATTATGGTATGGAAAAGCCAATGTGGCATAGTGGTTAGGGCAAGAGTAGAGACTTTCTTTCAGCCCAAGGCCTGGATTCAGTTTCGGGGAAGCTGTCAGGGGCTGCATGCCAGTGGTTGGTGGGAGGAAAGCAAAGGGGACGTGGCCAGAAGAGCAAAAACAGCAGCACATTTAAGCTTACAGCTCTCACTGACAGTAAATAAGCCGTAAGCATTTCAGCCTTTTAGTGCGGGAGAAACAAACTACACAAAAGCCAAGAAACCACCCAACTGTTGGTGGTCAGGGGAATGGGGGTGGGGTCAGGGAAGGGGCGGAGCCCTCTGGGGAACCTTGGAAGGCCGTATTTGGCCCCAAGCCTGAGGTTATCCAGCCTTGTGTTAGACTGCCAGACTAGGGCCAGGGGGACCCTGGCTCCCAGCCCCACTCAGCCATAATATTCATTGTATGACTTTGGGCCATTCACTCCCTCTCAAGCTGACCTACCTCGCAGGGTTGTTGTGAGGATGAAATGGTGATGGTGGGTGAAGAACCATGGTGGAGGGTCAGAATAAAACCCTGGCAAGGTGGAACTACCTTGAGATCGGGCTGCAGAAGGATGAGGCCTGGCGGGCTTGCAAGAGTGTCAAGGCTGATCGTGGCAGCAGTGTGTGATTTGAAACTTTGGGTGGCCATCATTGGGTGAGCAGGCCCTAAAATTGGCTGTCAGTGGCTCCCTGCCTGCACTGTGGGCCATCTTACTTCAGGGGCCCAAGATGTCAGTATTCCTGTCAACTGGCAAACTTCCAGAACTGAATGGGGCCTTGTCCTCTTCAGGGCTGGCCCAAGACACTTTGCTGCCTGAGGCAGACCAGTGAATGGTGCCCCTGCCCTCCTGAGTCAAGGTGCCCAAAGCCGGTGAAATTACTTTGCACCGGAGGGAGAAAATCCCATAGGCACCTCCCTTGTTCCTAGCCATAAAAATGCAGCCATAATAATGAATTAATTATCAAACAATGTGCTGCCCTTTCACTTCACCCAAAATCAGCTGCCCAATGCAGTTGCCTAATGTTAGGGCTGGCCCTGGTCTTCTTCCTACCTCAGCTTCCAAAGTATAACTGGGGCAAGGTTTCCTGGGCATAGGGTCCCTCTCTTCCATGTGAACTTCAGCCTTGGAACTCCTGACACTTTTCTCCTCAGAAAGCAGGAGAGGTGGAATAAGGGAAGGGAGTGGATCTGTTGACAAGCCCCCACTGTATCTTCCCATTGTCAGCGTAAGTGATCTGGCACGCTGGAAAAATGTAACAGGTTTTCAACCCTCATCTCTTCTATTCACCTTTGCATTAAAAAATAATAATAAAGTAAAATAAAAACCTGGGAAAAGAGGGCAGAAATAGCATGAAGAGAACGGTTGGGGTGGGTGGGATGGTACATTGCGTGCCATGCAAATGGGCCAGGCACTACAATAATGGGAAAAAACCTCTGGCGTAGATTATCCATTTCTTCACCTTCAGAGGAGGGCATTTCTCCGAACAGTTTGGCTGCAGGGAGCTGCATTCATCTGAATAGGATGATGGCCATACTGTTAAGTTGCCCCTTCCACCAGCTGAGTTTTCCTGCCTTGTAGTCCCTTCCCCTTTATTCTCACCATGCCTCTTGCGGTGTGACTTTAAAGCAAGCTGCTTGACCTCTGCGTATATCAGTTATTCCATCTGGAAAATCTGGTTTTAAAAGCAGGAACATAGCTCCAGAGGCCCAACCTAACTTCCCCCAGTCCCTCCAGATGCTGCTTTGTAACGGAGCCAGAGAAGCAAAATGGGGAGAAGAAAAGGTCATTGATCATGGACTTGCCAAGCTAGTGATCTTCAGTGATGGATGTCACCAGAGGTGGTCAGAAAGGCAGATCCTCCATGGAGTGACATGGATACACCCACCCCATAGCAATTTAACCTCCTTTTGTTTTTTTACAGCAGTGGGTAGGGGGCATGGGGTGGGGGTGGGGACGGCCTGCAGAATCAGGGCATCTTTCTCGGAAGTCTCTTAGATGATTGAGCAGTTAATTGCAGCTTTCTGTCATGTGCTGTTTCTAACTGGCTGAGCAAAACCCCCACAGCTCAGCCAGAGACGCTGGCTCCTGTCGGATTTGACTAGTGATGTGATGTGTGATCCAGAGAGTGGAAAGAGTGAATTCACCAGCGTCTTCCTGCTTAGCTTTGATGGTTCCCCTTCCCACGCTTTGTTTAAGATGGGTAATTGAAAGTACTTCACAAAACACAGAGAATTCACTTATGGAATTTGCTGCCTTGAATTGTGGTGATGGTCAGTAGCTTAGATGACTTTTCTTTAAAAAATAAAATAAACCAGCAAAGTGTCTTGTGGCACCTCCATCAACTGCTATTAGCTGTGTAAGCTAAATGTAACCTCCAGCTTCTGGCTGGCCACTGTTGGAAACTGGCTGCTTGTTTAGGTGGACACTTGGTCTGATCCAGCAAAGCTCTTCTGATGTTCATGTTGTCTCTTGTGCATCTCCATATTTTGCTATTGTACCTTTGGTGGTCTTCTCTCACTGAGATGAGTTCTAGTTTGGAACATGATGACAGATCACTGGACTTGCTGGGCTTCTTCTTCCCCTTTCCCCAAGGTTTAATGGATGAGGGCTGTCCACTTTCTCCTCTTCTGCTTGAGATTAAGAAGAAGAGCAGACTCACTCATTGCATTGTCTCAGTAGGATAGATTCAGAGTGGAGAAGGTAGAGAGAGGCTCACTAAATCACAGTTTGCCATTGGCCAGTTGACATGCTTCTCCCTGCATACTACTAATATTTTAAGTGCGATTGGTTTAGGGAGAGCCCAGGGGGATTGTGAAGGAACAGAACTGTTCCCTGTTTTTGTTTTTTGTATTTAGCTTGGTTTTAGGATATTATGGGGTTAAATCTTGTGTGTGTGTGTGTGTGTGTGTGTGTGTGTTAGTTTTTTAAAAAAGGTTAATAAGTTAGAGGTCAAAAGTTTAGTTAGAATGTAGAAATCAGGAAATTTGCACAGGAAACAAAGAGATTATAAATTTCAGCAGAAAGTCAGAGGAAGAGAGAGAGAAAACAACCACCACCACCACCACCACCACCAGGTATTAACTCAGGAAATAGAAACTTAGTTTGCAGAAATGAGCAAGGTACTAGTCTCCTGATTGGTTGGAATTGGGTGGAGATTTTTTTAAAGAGCTATAAGCTAGAGGGAGAAATGCAGAGGGACAGAGAGAGAAGGGGAGAGAAAGAAGGCCAGAGTCGTAGAAAAAAAAAAAGAAAGAGTCAGAGCTGCTGAAACTGGAAAACTATTTGAGAGAGTTGGACCAATGACTTGGATAAGGGACCTGGATAAAACAGGGACACAGTCTAGTGAGGTTAGCTGGTGGCATATATCCCTGGCTATTTTATTAACCTGTTACTCATATGCTTTTGTGTGTGTTGTGTGTATATATGTGTGTATCCATTCAGATTTTAAAACTTCCCTGTTGAGATTTTTTAAAGAGCTATAAGCTAGAGGGAGAAATGCAGAGGGACAGAGAGAGAAGGGGAGAGAAAGAAGGCCAGAGTCCTAGAAAAAAAAGAAAGAGTCAGAGCTGCTGAAACGGGAAAACTATTTGAGAGAGTTGGACCAATGACTTGGATAAGGGACCTGGATAAAACAGGGACACAGTCTAGTGAGGTTAGCTGGTGGCATATATCCCTGGCTATTTTATTAACCTGTTACTCGTATGCTTTTGTGTGTGTTGTGTGTATGTATGTGTGTATCCATTCAGATTTTAAAACTTCCCTGTTGACATATTTTCTTCAGTAAAATTCTACACTTGGTTATTTGAAAAATTGTAATCTCTTTTATTTGCGAGTTACTTACTCCACATCTAATCACCAGTGCCCACAGTACCTAACATTGGATGCTTGAGACCCAAGGAGTTCTAAGGCTGGTTCAGTGGAAGCAGCCAGAGAGAAAAAGCTTTCTGCTTGGTAGCAGTGGAAAAGGCCAGGAGAAAGGAAGGGCACAAAGGGTGCGAGCACACGATTTGGCCTGTCCTCCCTTCCACACATGAACAGGGCATTGCCAGTCCAGGACTAGGACAACTGTGCAGTCCCTGGAGGCACATGCAAAGGCAGTTAGGGAGGCAGGGCTGTGATTGGTGAAGAGTCCAGTGTCTCAGTCTCCCATTGGTTCAGGATGTATCTCTCTCAAGCCTGCTTGGAATTCCAGCTGGGTTCATCAACTGGCAGAGCGGTCCACTGAACCTTTGAATTACCTGTTGACAGCAGAAAGCTCTGTACTTTGGACACACTGCCTGTGGTGAGATGGTTTTTAACATCCTCTAAGCCTCTGTGGCCTTGAGTGAACTCTCCAGATTATACAGAGAAGTGTGGCTGCTTCCGTCTGCAAGTCATGCCAATGATGGCAGCTTCCAGGGTCTCTCAAGGGGATGGAGAGGAGGTTTTGGATGCTGCTGCTTGTTCAGGCAGAATGGACGAATGCAGCTCACTTCTCAGAGGGGAAAAGGGAGAAAACAGGCACCCCAAAGACAAACAGATGAAAAAATGACACCCCTTTATTCTCTTGTATCTAAGGGTTATACAAGATGGTTACCCACTTCTCCATCTCCTGCCTGGAGCCAACTTATATTTTGCAGTTGCAGATCTTTCTACAGCCATTTATGCTGGTGAGTTCAACAGGATAGAAAAAATATCAGAGCTCTAAAAACATCTGAATAAAAATCAGTTGTCACTACAAAAGAAATTGGATTTAAAATGGAATCCGAATTCAGTACACACAAGCATGTGGAATTTGACACTTCTGTCTCAGAAATGAATTGGTGACCTTCTTATCAAATACTCTGAATTAAAGCCTGGTTTTTTCCAGGTAAAATAGAAAACACAGGAGGTAAAATACTTGACTTCTGGGTCAAGCATTATAAATTATATAATAGGTCATGTATTGTATTTGTTGTTGTGGCAAACTATGAATATTTATGGCTCTGTTGACCGAACAGCAGGGGCAGTTTCTTTCCATCTCATGGAGAAACACAACTTTGCCCAATAATTATCAGCCTTGCAGCTGGAAGGTTCTGGGCATTTAGCTCACAGTTCAGCACACCTGACTCTTTACTGGACTGTGGTAGATGATGATGATTCACTTTTCAACCCAGGTAGTGTACATATTAAAAAATAAATTAATTTATTACCAACCACTTTTCAGCTCTGTTATTAACTCACATTTCCACAAAATAAAATAAAATATATAATTTAAAGCAATGTCAAGAAGTATAACATTAATTAAACATTTAACAATACAATATCAGTAAAACATTAATCTCAACTTCCAAATGTCTGATAGGATAAATATATCTTAACCTGTCAGAAAAATAGGCCAGGGGAATAGACAAATGAGCTTATCCCACAGCTCTGGGGCCACAACAGAGAAGGCCCAGCTTTCAGGAGATAACCTTTACTCATGAGTGGCTGGGACCTGGCTTCATTGGCTGATTATTACTCTTGAGGGATTGTAATGGAGAAGACATTGCTTATGATAATTAGTGTCCAGATCATTTTGGGTTGTAATGTGCAAAACCAGCACTTTCAATTTGACTTGGAAACTGGCTACCCATGTAGATGTCTTATAATACACGTGAGCTGGCAAGAGCACCTCTCGATAGATGAGTGCCACCATCTTGTACCAGTTCAGGTTCCTGGTCCATTTTCAAGGGCAGCCCCACATACAGCACATTGCAGTAATCTATGGTGGAGGTCACCAAGGCATGAATGGCAGTAGCAAATAAATTATCTTGCTTGGTGTCCTTGCATTATGCTCCTAATCCTATGCATACTTAAGAGTAAGTGCCAATGAACATGGTGGGACTTACTTCTGAGTAAACATGCATAGGATTGCACTGTAGGTAATGTAAAGTCTGTATTTGAAAATCAATAGGTTTTAAATGTTTATAGCAACCAATTAGTTTGCAAACTTGTCCAGGAAATACATGAATTACCAAATGGTAAATTAGATGTGAATCAATTATTTACATCTCTCTCCCCCCGCTCCCCCGATTTATATTGTATTGATTTTTCAATCAATTCACCTTGGAGTTCAAGAAGCAGAGCGAGGCTTTCCTGCTGTGGGCCGTTCCATGCTTGCATGTTCATTGCTTCATGACAGCAGTACTGAGTGATGCATGTGTCAATGAACAGTCCAGGCAGAACTTTCAGATCCCTTAAAAAATGTTACTTTTCAGTGGAGTCGGTTCACACAAGGAACTGCAAGTTATCAAATGATGGATGCATGTGTGTCAATTTAGCATAAGTTACATACTGTTCATTTGCTTTAGAAGGAAGAAAATCTATTATTAGGGATATACAGGTTTTGTAAAATATGTTCTGTCTGCATTTCACAGGTCATCAGGTGCCTTTGTTTCCATCATCCACTCATTGGCGGAATTGGATTTTCTCCCACTTCATGAATTCGTGCAAATTTGCATTTGTGCAAATTTGCATTTGTGCAAATTCACACTTGCAAAAATGTACAAATCCCCCCCAATGTGCAAATTCCCCTCAAAATGTGTAAATCCCCCCATGTGCCTTTTCATGCTTTAGCCTATGGAGGAAATACACCCTTTTCCGCCTTGTTTTTTTATTTAAATTACATATTTTTCTATGTCGTAATTTGCGTAAAATTTAGGAAAGTTAAAAAAAAAGTCTGGAAGTCTGCAGAATCCATGTGACTTGGGAAAAGCTGGTCCACTGCAGAATCTGTGGGTCAGATTCATAGAAATCCAAGGTCATTTGATTCTGTTGCAGATTTCTCCAACATTCCTAGCTATTATTGTTTGGGTAGTTACATTCCAGATATCTGCCACTGGGGGAAAGTGGTTGAGGAGCCACAATTGAGGAGGCCCTTTTCTCAAGGCCAAATTGACTAGTGATTTCAGGGGTTGTTTGACTCATTTGCTTGAGCCATCTGGGTTGTTTTTAACATGCTGTTACTTAGGTTAAACGGCTATTTCTGGCAGGAGGGGTTGGGTTAGAATTGATGACCTCCTTTTCGAGCATTAGATTCCAACTCCTTTTGTTCAGGTTTTTCCATAGGAACTGACTGACCATGGGCACCTTCTGTCAACACTTAACTCCAGGTCTGTTTTGGGGGTACAGGTTGGCTCTGTAACTAGTTGCAATGTTTGCATCGGCATGGCTGTTTAGGGCAGATAGAGTTCCCTGTTGTTTTCCCATGCAACAAAATTTATCGTGTTTGTGGAGTAGGAAGTCAGAATGAGTCCTGGATGCTCAGGAATGGTTTATGGAAGTGTTTGGAAAATTTTGAACATAGGTGAAAAACAAAAACAAACCAGCCCTGACTAAACAGGTCAAAATCACTCAAGGCAGGGGAAAGAAGGTTGACTTTCCCACATGGAGGCCAGGAAAACTTGTACAATTTGCATCTATTAAGATCCATTTTTTTGCCAGTATGTTGTCTCTCCCCACCCCTACCAAAGAAGAATAGGTTCAAAGTGATGTGGATGTGTATTTCGATTTATTTGTTATTACACAGAAAAAGTACAATAAGATACTTACCGTAGTCTCAGGAAGATGGGAAGGATTAGTGGTAGCTAGGGATGGGTGAACTCCCTGCAGTCTGGGTCACGTGCCGCTTGCTGGACCCCCACCAGAGGGCTGCCCCTGCTCACCATGCACAGCAAGGCACTGGGTGGTCTGCGAGTGCCTGGTGAGGAGCGTGTGGCTGCTTGATCCCTCACTGAGCCGCCATTTTGCATAAAAATGGCAGCTCCGCCTTTCTCGTAAAGGCCAATTTTATGTAAATGGCAGACATAAAGCAGCCATTTACGCAAGATTACAGTCGTAAATGGCCATTTACACCTGTAATCTTGCGTAAATGGTCACTTTGTGGCCACAATTTGTGTAAAATTGGCCTTTATGAAAAAGGCAGAGCTGCCATTTTGCGGCTTGGCGAAGGATCAGGGATCTCTGTGCTTACCTGACCCGGCATGTGCTGAGTTGGGCATGTATAGGGATCCACAAACTGGCATCGGGGAGCGGGGAATCCAGGGATTTCTTGCTGGGCCTCGAGCCCCAGCTGGATGCCTGTGACATCCCTAGTGGTAGCTTCTGATCTGTCTAGAAGCTGTGTGATAGAACTTCAAAAAGAATTTTTTTAAGCCCCTGGATATCTGTTTTCTCTTTCTTTTTATGTCCAGTGGTTTCTTCCTCTTTTTATAGGACTCTAAACTTGTGGAAACATAACAACATGAGAGAGAAGGAGGGATGGAGAGAGTTGTCCTCATATGTGGGCAGGATTTTCTATCTGGACTGTTTGAACTTCGAACCAGGAGCTTCCTTCACAGATACCAGTGGCCTTTGTGGTGAGACATACCACATGAGGCGGGACCACAGCTCCATGGTATAGGACATGCTCTGCATTCAGGAGGTCCCAAGTTCAATCCCTGGCATTTCCAGTGGGAAAAAAGAGAGATCAGGTTGCACGTGATGGAAAAGACCATCTTCCTGAGACCCTGGAAATGCTGCTGCCAGTCACAGTAGACAATAATGAGCTAGTTGGGTAAACAGTCCAACCTGGCAGAAGGCCATTTCCTGTATTCCTATGATCTCAAGGCTATCGATGGGTGGAAGGAAGAGCAATATTGTGCTCCCTGGTCCCACCACAGATCTCCATGTCCTGGCAGCCCATTGGTTCTTCCTTGGGGTAGGGTAGCCAAGTGTCCTCCTTTACTTAGGACAGTCCTCTATTTGGGTCTGTCAGAGAACAGTCTTCTATTTGAAGTCATCCCCTCTTTGAAGGGCTGTCCATTCCAAGTCTATTTTAAAGATAAAGTACCATATGAAGGGACAACAGGGACCTTGAAGTTGTCCATTAGCAGTTAGCACCTGGTCTTGGGTAGCAGACTGAGCAGGCACCACACAGATCACCTGGTCACAGTCTTCACCGCTAGGCTGGGACGTATTGCATTTCTATTTAAACTACAGTAATTATTTCTACTTTGGCATCCATCAACACGGGCAAATGCCTTACACATCATTGTCCTCTTTCATTGCGACACATGTCTTATTTTTTTTTGGAGAAGTGTATGTGACCACCCTAATCTTCCTGGCTACTTCCAGGTTAGGCCTGGGTCTTGTCTTGTCTTGTCTTGTCTTTTTCCAGTGCAGCTGTCAGCCGCTGGTCGCTTTTGTGCCACTCCCAAGTTTGCTGCTGGTGTTTCTGCTGAACCTCCTTTCCCCTCTTTTTAGTTGCTTTGCTCCTGGTCTGCCAGCTTGCCTGTGTTCCTACCCATGTGCATCATTGGTTTAGTTCCCCCTCTGGATCGGTGTCTTGCAGTGGAGGCTGGTGGCTCCGATGTCAGTGGTGAGGTGAATCCACTCTGGGTTTCAGTCAGAACCAGTCAGAACTGTAAAAGCTATCCAAGGTGCAAAGCAAATCCCGAGCGGATCCACCACCCCACTGATGTCGGAGCCACCAGCCTCCCGTGGCGTCTTGGCTCGACTCTGCTTCTTACACTGGTGCTGCTTCTGTGCATTTGCCAGAATGCTCCTTCTGGCTCTGCCCACTCCCCCTCCTGCCGGGGCTTGCATTTGAGCTCCCTGCGTGCTTGCCTGCCTACGGCTCAGCACCGAGCGTGAGAGACCCACATGGACGCAGCTGGAAGGAGTTGGCCCTACATAAAGCACATTGGCGCACCCCCACCCACGCCAAGAAACTGTTCCAGAGGCAGCCTCCCCCACCCCAACAACTCAATCGTTCTTTTAGCTGTTGCCAAAGCGATTGCTTGTAAGGCCTGCATTCTGCACCTGCCACAGACACTAGTGAGTATTTGCTGTGGGATGGGGTGGGGGGGGGAGGAAGAGGAAGAGGAAGACAAGGCAATGTCTCTTCTCTCCTTGGCAGTACGTGACCTGCATGTGCTCCGGTTCTGGCTCACGCTTCCGCCGATGAGCTTGCAGCATGCAAAGAGATCAAGAGAGGGCCATCCCGTCCTCTTTTTTTTAAGCCAATAGGCACGCAGCATGCAGAAAAGACTGGGGTGGCAAAGTCATGAGGGAGGCGAGAGAAGGTGACTTCATGTCTTTGCAAAGGAAAGATGAGGCTGACAGGATAGGAAAGCAGCAAGAGGGGCCAGGGTGGGAGGAGGAGGAGAAGGATAGGGCTTCCCTTGATCATTTTTTCCAGTGCTGTGGCACTCTCAGCTGCCCCATGCAGAGCTGCATTTGAAGCATCACTGCTGTGCCTGAAAAACGGTGCTTCAAACACAGCCCGGAATGGGGCAGCCAGGGAGGGGGCTCTTTAGATGGCAACGTGTGTTACTTTACTCCAGTGGAGGCTGGTGTCTCCTATGTCAGTGGGGCAGTGCTTTGGGTTTCAGCCAGAACCAGTCAGAACTCAAAAGGAGATGTCCTAGGTGCTGAACCTATTTGGGGGATTGGGTCCAGCACCTTGGATAGCTCCGTTAGCATTCTAACTGGTTCTGACTGAAACCCAGAGCAGATCCACTGCCCCACTGACATAGGAGCCACCCTCTTCCACTGCTTTGCTCTCTTCAAAACGGGGCAAGCCAGCCCTGCTGTGTCTGGGGGCTGTCCTTTTCCTTCTGCTGAGTGGGGCACCAGACATCTGCCCCAAAGCCCTGGCCAGACAGCACCACTGAGAACATGGCACGATCTGACATTTTAGTTTCACAGAAGGGGTGCTGGGGCTTAAGCCTGCTCAAAGCCACGCCATCTGCCCCGGAAGCCTTGCTCCTTAATCCTAAATCCGCAGGACAGGCCTTGGCTGTGCTGCAATGAGAGACACGCACTCATCTTTATTGTTACACATATTCTGGGCCATCGCCCTGGTATTAAAAATAGCTTCCGTGGATGAGCCCTGAACAAATTAAGCCCTGTGCTGCATCTATTCTCCCTCCTGTTCCCTCCTTTTAACTGGAGACGCTGAGTAGCATATAAAACCAGGCTTTGCTTAGAAGGCTGCCTCATTTATGTGAATGGCCTCTAGGGGGAAACATCCCAAACATCGGCAGGGGGTTATAAATTTCAGTTAGCAGGAGTGATGTCATGGACCAGAGAAAGGCATCTGCCTAAATAGGAGGAACGCCGGGAAAGCTAAAGCATTTGGGTTTTTTTTTAGTTTAGAGAAAAGTCTTCTGGGGGAAGGGTGCATGCTAGAGGTTTTATACCATGACGCACAGTGTGGAGAAAGCAGATAAAATTCTCCCTGCCTCCCTACTACAAGAACGCAGGATTAGCCAGTGAAATTGATAGGCAGCAGTTGCAGGACAGGCAAAAAAAACTTCTTCACACAAGGGACAATGAATATATGGAATGCACTGCTACAAGGTGTGTGATACCCATTGGCTTAGGTGCCCTGGCATAGTGGTGCCAGGGCTCAAAGGGACGCAACACCTGGACTTTTTGATTAGCAGACATCATGTTGCCACCTGCCCCCCTCCCCAAACGTTCTTGTTCCCTCTGAGCTTAGCTGCAATCCTCACAGTACTTGCAGTTGGAGGGATGCATTTTCTCAACAACAGTATATAGTTGAGAGCTATCCCTGTTTTAATGCAAAGTATTTTGGGGTGTCTTGGTCTCGAATGGCCAATTAGAACTCATTCGCTTTACAAAAGACCTGCTCCTAATGGCAATGAAAACTGCCAAACCTGGTTTGTTGATATGGATCAACACAGCTGCCTGCATTTATGGACTCTCTTTAGGGGCGTGGCTATGGGGACTGTCATGATGTGCGCCTGCATTTCAAAATTTACTGCCACACCACTGCTAAGATGGCTTTTGAAATGGGGGATTTGGATGAATCCATGGAGGATGAGAGGTCATTAAAATAGGTCGATTAAAACAGGGAATGTAAAAGAGTTATGGATGACTGAGGATTTTGTTCGGTCTGCATTTTGAAGTGAACCTGCCTGCTACATGCTTGCTGAACTAATACGTGGATTGGGATACAATTGTCCTTTGGATTTTGTGCTATTCTGCATTTTTCAGTACAGTTCCTGGCTCAGTAAATGCATTCAAAAGCACATATAAAGATCTGGGTTTTTTTTTAAAGGATGAAATACATTTAGATATGTGCTCTTTGAGAGAAAATAGGTTTAGGAATGTGTATTTTGTGAGAGAATGCATGCAAAAATAAATATTGAAATACAATTTTTTTGTGCAGATGTTTGTTTAAAAAGTTCTCCAATTAATGTGGAAATGGGATGGAACAGACTTATGAATGAACACATGCGAAACTGACATGGACTGAGAATAGATAGGCTGAACTGTCCAAGCTGTCGGAAGGGTCAGGGTGGGGGAGACAGTGGAAAGGATAGAGTAGCTGGGACATAAGTTGCCATAGGGAGTTGGAGGACAGTTGTAAACTTTGATTCAGTTTGGGTTTAGATTGTTCTGTCACTGAAGGACATAAGCTGCCTTGAGCATCTCTTTTGACACCAAAATGGTAGGGTATGAATGAACCAAATAAACAGGGCCTATCCAAGACATTTTGCTACCTGAGGTGAAGGACATAATGGCACACCCTCCCATGCCATGTACAAAAGCTGACCAGACTGGCAGTTGAATCTTCAAAACTGGGGATGGGACTGCATCTTCCACCACACCTGAGGGCAGAAGGCTAGTTTAGGGCACATAGGGCAGGTAAACAGGCACACGCATAGCTCTGTCCTCCCAACATCTTGCTGCAGCTCCCTGCCTTCCACCATCTGTTACTTGAGGCAGAGCTGCCTCACTCGGCGTAATGGTAGGGCCAGCTTTGCAAATAAACAATTGCTCAGTGGAAACCTCTTAAGTTCAGAGGTGATGTGCATTGCAGGGAAAGATTAGTAGTGGTAGGAAAGCTTCTCTCCATTACTGGCCTTCTTAAGGTTTCCTAGAACACTGTTTTGAAAACCACTGGTTTAGTGGAATACAGAGATGACTTTATCCTCACATCTAGCTAGAAGGTAGCTCAGGCTGAGAGAGAGAGAGTGACTGACCCATGGTTTGTTGCTGGGTTTAAATCTGGGTTTTTAACTCCTAAAAAGACCAGAGTGTCTGGGTTCAGATGTAGTGATAACCCAGGAACAGGGCATTCCTAGGTTGTTTAGGAAAGCTGAAGCAACAACTGCATGGATGGCAGTGTGCTCATTCGCTGTTGCACGGCCACAATTAACTATGGGTTAAACAACCCATAGTTAGCCATTACATGTGAACTAGGTTGTAGTGTACCTCCCTTACAATTCCTCTTAACTTTCATACTCCCCCCTGAAATCATGTGTTCCTGCACCCTGCAGTGCAACAAGTGCTCATGTACCCTGCAGCCATATCCTCCCCAGCAAGAAATGGAATAAGAGGCACTTAGGATTACTCTGATCCAAGAATGGAGGTTTTACCCTAGGCTCCTAGGGGAGGAAGACTGCTGGGCATATTCCCAAGTGTCGAACTAGTCGAGCTGTCAGTTCCATTGTCAATCTCCATGCAGACGTGGAGTTGCTGTGGTTATGCCTTTTTGTGCTGAGAAACCATTAAAGGATTGCGCTGAGATTGAATTACTGGCTTCCTTCCTGTCAGCAGGGCCCACGAGGAAGGGTCTCGAAACACAATCTAGACAAGAGCAAATGTAAAATTTGCTAGTAGTGTGGCAGGATCAGGAAGCTGGCTAAGGACTCAGATGAGGGATCGATCAGGAGTCTTGTCTACCTGAGGACTGTGCTGAGAAACGCTGTCTCCACCTTAATCTCTGGGCTTCTTCCTTAGGCTGGGTCAGATTTGGGCAAAGGCCTGGAACCTATCCATCTTCCACTCTTTGCATTATCACTGATCAAATTGGTTTGACCCGCTGGGATCGAGGGTAAACAGAAGTGCCCCTTTGCTGACTGATAGCATACTGTGGTATGGATGTGAATGCTTGTTATGGCCGGCTGGATACAGACATGCATTGACTGCACATCCTATCTCACTTTGCACTTGATGAAGGATTCAATCCAGCTGTCCCGTGGTCTAGCTAGGCCATCTTTGTGATCTGTCTGTATAATCCTAATGAACGGCAAGGACTTGCATTGCTGAGCTGGTGAAATTGTATGGACTATTTGGCTGAAATTTTCTGGAATGGGGAGAGAAGAAAATTTCCAACAGTTTCTCAAGCAGGTGGGATTCACTGGTAGTGGTGGCAGGTCTTCTGTTCTTTTTCCCTAAGGGTTGTTTTTTTTTAGATGCTACTGCAGCTGTATTCGCATCCTGACTGTCATTTTGCACCCCTCACTATGTCCTGGGCCTAGCATCATTCTGGTGCATTGTGGGTTAAATGACGGCCACCACAAAAAATAAAAAATTGGAGAGAGGCTATTTGGTGAAATGAGTCATTTGTGTGTGTCAAGGGGGCAGGGGGTGGGGAGAACATTCTTACAAAAATCTCTTCTGACATTTCAGCTCAGCTCCAGTGAGGAGAACATTTACCTCTTTCTGATAAGAAATGTGTAAGAGAGTATAGGAATCGCAACATTGTCCTTGACACCCAGCAGGACAATACAGACTTAGCAAGCAATTTCATGGACGCTGATGTTTCTGCCCATTCAACATCTGACTGCATTTCCTTTGTTTCCGGACTGGTTTACTCATGCATATTCCTCACATGGTTTGCATGCAGGGTAAGATCAGTGGTGACAGGGAAGCTTATCCCTGTTATTCACTTTCGCACTGAGGAACTCCAGCGTTTCCTCCAAAACACCCTTTTGTGGTATATGGAGTGGCTTTGGTGCCTGGCTCCTTCTCCATGGGGTGTGTATTGATAGTGCAGCTGAACCTCACAAGGAGCAGGAAAGTCTGTTTGAGGCAGAGAGTGCAGTGCTTGTGTAGAAGTCTGTCTCTTTTGGCGTGGCAGAGATATTGTATAGTAGGCATGAGGGACCTCTGACCCATGGGCCAGATATGGCCTGCATGGACTCCCTACCTGGCCCACCATTCTCTTCTCCAGACCCCATCCCCAACCACAGAAAAGCTCTTATCTCTGATCAGCAGCTGATCAACATAAGAGCTTTCCCCTGCTCTGCGGTGAGAAAGTGTGTATGTGTATATATAGCCCAGGAAAGGATGCCAGGGCTGCTCACTAGCAGTGGCCTGTGGACCTGCCCACTGTTGCCACGCAGCTCCTGACAGGCTTGTCTGGAGTCCGTGCTACCTTTCAACTAAAAAAGATTCCCCATCCCTGCTGTATAGGGATCTTGCCTTCATTTGCCTGCCTGTTCTGAGTAGTCTTGTGTTCTCATTTTGTCAAGCCACAGACTGACTGAGGGCCATACCTGAATCTAAGACCTGCAGGATACATCCTCCAGTTTTGCAACCCTATTGAGCCTCGTGTGGCACAGAGTGGTAGGCGGCAGTATTGCAGCCAAAACTCTCCCCACGACCTGAGTTTGATCCCAGCGGAAGCTGGGTCCCAGGTAGCCAGCTCAGGTCGACTCAGCCTTCCATCCTTCTGAGGTCAGTAAAATGAGTACCCATCCTGCTGGGGGAAAGGTAGTCACGACTGGGGAAGGCAATGGCAAACCACCCCACTATAGTCTGCCAGGCATCCCTCTAGGGGTCAGCAATGACCCGGTGCTTGCACAGGAGGAGCCTTTCCTTTCCTTTCCTTTTTGCAACCCTAGGTCTAGTGGCTAGACTTGGGAGCTGACCTCAAGGTTGAAGTGTCACTAGCAAAAGTCTTGACTGGTTGATCAGCCAAGGGCCATGCCAGTAGTATTTTTACCAGGTCTAGCCAGACTAGAAGCTCCCTAGTGCCTACTGTTCACAGAGCCCCCTCTTACACACCAGTGCTTCCTTTTGGGCCTAAAGCAGGCTAGGCACACACAGTTCATCATAGATTGCCTGGAGTAAATTCCCAGCCTCGGCCGGGTATCTTTCTCTTCTACCATCCATGGCCTGGTCCCATCTGTCTTCTTTGTACTTTTGTCTGTCTTCCTGGCTACATGGAAATGGGAAAGCCCCACAGGTGAATGAGTGGCCCTGGTGCTGACTGGGAGATAAAGGAGATCAGGGGACTGTGCCAAAGCGCATCAAGTCCTCTGCTGGCTGGCAGGCCTCCAGTGTGTTGGGGAGATGCTGCAATTGCTTTATATCAGAGATGGCTTGGATGAACTCCGAGCTTCCGTGCTGCCTAAAACTGCTGGCTGAGGAGGGAGAGTGAGGCTGGCCAAGATGTGCAGGGAGCTTGCTTTGGGAGATGCTGAAAATGCAGCTTGGGGCACTGCTGTTGTTCCAAGCAACAAACCAACAGCCTACTTAGAATCATAGGACCATAGAATAGTAGGCTTGGAAGGGGCCTATAAGACCATCCAGTCCAACCCCCTGCTCCATGCAGGAATCCAGGCCAAGCATCCCTGACAGTTGACTGTCCAGCCTCATCTTGAATGTCACCAGTGTGGGAGAGCCCACTACCTCCCTAGGAAATTGGTTTCATTGTTGTGTTGCTCTAACAGTCAGGAGGTTTTTCCTGATGTTCAGCCAGAATCTGGCTTCCTGTAACTTGAGCCCATTATTCCATATCATGCACTCTGGGATGATCGAGAAGAGATCCTGGCCTTCCTCTCTGTGACAGCCTTTCAAGTACTTGAAGAGCGCTATCCTATCTCCACTCAGTCTTCTCTTCTCAAGGCTAAACATGCCCAATTCTTTCAGTCTCTCCTCACAGGGCTTTGTTTCCAGGTATAGATCCTCTGCTTAGCCCTAAAGGAGGCTGGGGAAGGGGCTATAACCCAGCCAATCCATTGGCTCCAATTCAACTCAGTGGTTGAATGTGGCTTGTTGTTGAAACATGGCTTGCTTGTTAAGGGTGTTGTCTGAGCCCAGGACATTTTGTGCAGGGTGGCTTATTAAGCATGCAGTGTGGCTTATTTTTCTTGAACAAGCCACCTTGAGAACCCATGGTTTGTTGGGTTGTTCAGGGTGGTTAACAAGGCAACACATTAACCCACGGTTCAGCAAACAACACATGGTTAAACAACAGCCCACACTCAACCACTGAGTGTGGTTTAGCTTGTTGTGTGAGGGGTACACTGCTTAGGGGTACACTGTTCTTCCTCCAAAGAGCTTGGCACATTATTTTATTTGTTGCATATTTACCCCTGATCTTCCTTTATGGGGAGCTGAGAACAGTCTACAGCAATTTTCCCTTCAGTCACTCATCCAAGCGGATACTTAACTTTATTCATGTCCCAGCAACTGATCCATGAGTTTCTTAGATGGAGCAAGATGTAAACCATCAACTTCCTATCTTACTTTTCAGCCACTGCATTACATGAGCGCTTGCTAACTCCAGCGGTATGTTTGTGTATGTTTGCGTGAGACACTGGCTCCTAAAGATAAAGGTTTTAAAACCGCACATGCGGTGGTCATATTTTTTGAGGCTGTTCCTGTGCAACAGTGAGAACAAGAACATCCCACCTCCCCACCCCCTATGATGCCCCCTTGACATTCAGTTTCTGACATATATAGTAGTTCTGCTGGTTTGGACAAGTTTGCAAGATCCTCCTTATGTCTAATTTGATCAGATTTGTTTTCAGTTGGCAAAATAAATATATTGGGAGCTGTATGTGCAAACGTTGCCTTTTCTGTTTAGAAAAAAAAAATAGATGCATGGGGGGAAAGCAGGAGTGAACTTGACATGCCTTCCCACGACCTCTGCTGAAAGTCTGAAGGAGTCCCTCCACCATAGAGATGAAACTGACAAGGAGCTTCAAACCCCATGGCAATTTTTTTTTCCAGCATAGGGGCTGCTTCTTCTGCAGGGGGTGGAGGTGGGGGACTGTCAATTCCACTGCTGCTTTTTTGTGGTATTTGCACAGAGCTTAAAGGAGGCTCAGTTAGCACTGAATGTCTCAGGTGGCTGGATGTGCAAATGGTTGCATGAGTGAGCAACAGAAAGAGGGAGGAAGGAAAACACTCTCTTGTGTTGTAGAGGGGTGGAACACCGCTCATTTGAAAGACCCAAACACTCCATGGATATTTGGCACCATGGGATAAAAGAGCAGAAAAATCTGTGGGAATAAAGGGCCAAGATCCACACATCTCCACCCCCCCACCTCCCTTACCTTCTAAATGAGAAGCTGTGAATTTTCACAGTGTTGGCAGCTGAGTCACAACCCGAAGTTGTGAGACTGGTGTGTTTACTCCCCTTCCCCCCATGTGCAAATCTGAGTAATGGAATAGCTGTAGTGGTTGATTCACTTTCAGTGCCTCCTTAAAACAGAAGAAGCAGTTATCAAACCTAGAAGTACTCTGAACATGTATACGTGCTTGTGGGAACCCATCTGTGACTTCTAGTCCTTAGGCCATTCAAATACATGCCTTTGGTCCAAGCTGGTGCCCATGGAAAAGATCAACCATTGAATCACACCATATTGTAGTCTTCCCCAACTTGCACCCTCTAAATGTGTATTACTACAACTCCCATCATGCATGGCCACTGTTGGAACCTGCTGCCATAGTTGGTGATGTGAGGCTGAAGCTGTTTCCTAGTTCGTCCCCCCTCCCCCCATTCACTTCATAGGGCGTATCTTCTAAACCAGGGTGGGCAACTCAAAGGGGCCCAGAGGCCATCTTTGCTCCCCCCGGCCCCTCCTGAAGTCTGTGGGGTGCCAGAAAGTCCATGGGTCACCCCACAAGCTAAAAATGGGGGGGGACCACTCGGTGGTGCTACAGAGTGCTGCAAGGGTTAAATGTGGCTTGCTTGTGGCCCGTGGGTGTCTGCTGCCCGCCCCTGTTCTGAACTATCAACTTATATTGATGACATACCCTTTTAACTGTCATGGCTTCCTGCAAAGAATCTTGGGAACTGTAGATTACTGATGTGCTAAGTATTCTTTGTTGGACACCCCTCTAGCTCCTGCTTGCAGAACTGTAGTTCCCTGGAGAGATACAATCACTTTTGGAACCTATTGGAGTAATCTGCTGGAAGTGCCTTTGGGCAGAAATTGTAATTAGTATGATGATAAATGCAACATTTGTTTTTCTGTAGTGTATGTATCCCTATAGGGTATGGCCTTTCCAGTGGCAGATACATATTTGGGATGCCCCAAAACTACTTACGGTGGTTAGAGGAATTGAAAACCTTGTTCCATAGGGTACCCAAAGCGGTACCCTAATTTACAGTACTTTGTGCCTAAAATTTAGGCTGACCAGGTCGGCAGGTCATATCCTAGGACAAGGGTAGGCAGACGGCAGACTTTGTTTTTACTAGGACCTCAAAGCCCTCCAACCAGGTGCAAAACAGTGGCTCAGGAGTGCAGACATATGCTGAGAATTAAGGAACAGAGTGCTTCTGCATATATGCTCAGCGTAGGAATTTGTTTTCAATGCCAGAATTGAACTCTCAATACTATCACTCAAAAATCCGCTCCTATTCACTCCCCGCCCCCCAACATCTCAATTTTAGCATCCACATCAACATCACAAACCTATACACACTTACCTGGGAGTAAGATCCATTGAACAGAATGGGACTTACTTCTAAGTAAACATGCATAGGATTGCACTGTTGCAGGTGGTCGCCTTTTTGTTGATGCTATTTTTTTTTATGTGGGTGCTTCCAGATGGAGGGTTCTTAGTGTATCAGTCAAAATACGTTGTGCAACCATTCTGTCTTTTCATCCTTAATTGTAAAACAAAACAAAACAAATCAGAAGAAGTGATGGGAAAACATGGGAGGGTTACAAATCGAAGCTGACATCATCTGGACTCCTTACCAAATTCTGTGAATGAGGCAGGGCGATTGCACTACAAACGCCTAGTCTGGAAGCATCCTGCAAGTTGGTTGCTGATCCACTTCAAATATCCGGATCTACCTTCTGCCCACCCCTGTCATAGGGTACAGTTTGCTGGTGGCATAGATATGCTTTGTGTTGTGCAAAAGTTATTACAGCACCAGTTTTCTTCCTAGTATCTGAGTCCAGCTGTATCTTCTTTTCTGAAGTACACAAGATAAATGGCCTTGTGGGAACAAACCAAGGGCCATCTAGTTCTGCATTCCATTTCCAACAGCAGCCAGCCCACATGAATGTGATATCTGTTCATATTTTGGCTTGTCCCTTGCATCTGGTATTGAGAGGAATACTGCCTTTGTTTAAGGAAGTTCAATTAAAAGGTCATAAGTATCCTCTGTTGATGTTTTTGCCTAACCCTTAAAAGCAAACACCATCTATGCTAAGGAGTTGCCAATCAAGTGATGGGTATCCAGCCAGTTTTTGAACAGTATTTACAGCGACAGGAAAAAGCAGAACCTGTTCCAGCCAGGGTGGGGAACAAATTTCAGGGCTGCCAGTTCAAGAACTGCCTGCATGTTCCCTGCGACATCTCGCATGCTGGCTGCAATAAAAACTAGGGACCCTCTCCTCTCCTCTCCTCTCCTCTCCTCTCCTCTCCTCTCCTCTCCTCTCCTCTCCTCTCCTCTCCTCTCCTCTCCTCTCCTCTCCTCTCCTCTCCTCTCCCTGTTGCCCTTGGACCTCAGTGCGGGAACTAGCAGCTTCCTGCTTCTTATGCATTTGTACATCATGAGGGCTTTCTTAAAAGGGGGCGGGGATGACGAGGAGGGGGGGGAGTAAGGCAGCTGAAGTCATCTCGTCTGCTGAGGGCTTGCGAAAGCCTCAGCCACATTGGAAATGCAGCGATAATGAAGCGCATGAAGGTGTGAACGAAGCATGTGCGCTGAGGGGTGGCGGCGATGAGGCTTTGCACGGAGGTCGGGAGGGAGGAGGTTTCAGTACTTGCTTCTTCTAAGCTGCTTTTGCGATTGGGGGTGGGGTGGGGGTCGGACTCAGAGCTGTTGAGCATCTCCTGAATTGTGATGGATCTCTCTCTTGCGTACGCACGCACACCCAGAGCCCTCTGTTTTTAAAAGTGCCGATGCCTTCAAAAAGGGGCATCTGGCAGGTGAATCCTTATCTGCAGTCATATGGACTAAATTTTCATGCTGTGCCATCTGCATTTAAACGCCATGCGTCCTTCTCCTCCTGTCTCCCTCCCCACAGGAAAATTGTCCTGCCCCCCTCCTGGTAACCTCTATATTTGTATATCATCTTTCCCAGAAGGAAGGGGGAGAGGTTGCGCGCGCGCGTGTGTGTGTGTGTTGGTGGCTCTAGGTGGTGCGTCTTCCCACCGCGTCCCCAAGTATCCATCTCCTGCAACCTGCTGTGCATCAAGGCCGCTTTCCCCACCTCTGTCCCAGAGGGACCTTCCTCGTAAGCTTGTCTGGGCCCCCGCTGGGGCCACTGGCTGGTTAATGCCTCTTTTCTCCCGGGTGCTAAAAATAGACCTGCCAGCGTACTAGACTCCTGTTGTGGAAAAAACAGTGATGTCATTCTAGGCCAATCAGCACCAGCCCTGCAGAGCAGAGCGTAGCAGCTGGGAGGAGGGAAAGCTTTTCCATCTTTCCGGAGATATACCTCGCTGCAAGGAGGCGGCGGCGGTCCTCTGCAGGTTGCAGGAAGGGGAGAAGTCAGGCGAGGCGAGGCTGGTTTTTGATCTGGGACTGCCTTGAGGTCCGGCCCTGGGACCTCGAAATCTTCCGTGTGGCTAAACGCTAGCTCCGCACAGCGTTCAGTCATACTTCATTGTGCGTGATCAAGAAACAGAACCCAGAGTGGGGGCTCTGCAGATACTATTTCTGCTTGATTTCTGTCGAAGTCTGGGTCTGCTAGGAGGGGCAGGTTTATCTCTCCACAGTGCCCGCCACATCCAAGTAGTACACCCCTTTCATTTATATGTGGTGGGGTAGACTGTTGCAATGAAGGCAAAATCTGATCCCACTTTCATTGTTGACAGGGACACCATTTCAGTGTGTGTGTGTGTGTGTGTGTGTGAGTGTGTGTGTGATGTCAGGGCTTCTGGTGGAAAGGGAGGTAATATGTTTCCAGTTCTTCCTCCCCCCCCCCAATCTAAACAAGGAGCTGGGTTTGGGAAGAAGGGAGGAACTGGCTTGGAAAAGCAGATCCCCCCCCCCCCAACACAGACACAGAAACTGAAACCTTGTTCCATCTGTTCCAATTTGTCTTTTTTCATCTCTCCTCCCCTTGCCTATCAAGGAAAGGAAAGGAAAGGAAAGGTTCCTCCTGTGCAAGGACCAGGTCATTACTGACCCCTAGAGAGACGCTGCTTGCGCTGGCGTTTTCATGGCAGACTATAGTTGGGTGGTTTGCCATTGCCTTCCCCAGTCATGACTCATGACTACCTTTCCCCCAGTAAGCTGGGTACTTATTTTACTGACCTCGGGAGGATGGAGGGCCGAGTTGTCCTGAGCCGGCTACCCGAGACCCGGCTTCCGCTGGGATCGAACTCAGGTCATGGGGAGAGTTTCGGTTGCAATACTGCCACCTACCACTCTGCGCCACACCAGGCTCCTTGCCTGTCAAACGTTTAGATAATTAAAGGTGCAATCCTGTGCATGTTTAGACAGAAAAAAGCCCCACAACTCCCGGACTGGGGAATGCTGGGAGCTGTAGGACTTTTTTTCTGTCTAAACAAGCATAGGATTGCACTTGAAGGGCATCTTTGGGCAGTTACAGAATGTGATTCCCTTGTTACCAACTCACTACCATCTGCACCCCACACATCTGGGGTCCGGGGTGGGTGGGGGAGGGAAAAGAGACTGCAGAGCCAGAAGAGTTTTGCTTCAAATGAATGCCATGGTATCTTGGCCTTCCCCAGCTGGTCAAATGAAACTTGGCTGAGCATCTATTGGCAGAGAGAGGCCGCAGGGGAGGGGTCTCCATCCAGGGATTAATATCTACAGAAACCTTCCCCCACCTGGTTTCAATCTGTCATTTCTACAGCAGCCTTCCCCAAACCTGTGGCTTGGGACTGCAATTCCCATCAGTCCGGCATGCACGATGTCATCATGGAATGCAGCCTCCCCCAACCTGGTGCTCTCTAGATATTTTGGACTACAACCAAAACATCTGAAGCAAACCAGGTTGGGGGAGGCTGCTGTGGATATTAATCCCTGGGTGGAGACCCCTCAGCCGTGCCCCCTTCATCCCTCTCTGTAGATACTCGGTCAAGTGTTATTCGACAGCATGAATGAGAAGTGCTCTGTAGAGCCACCTTTCCCACTGAAAGAAGCTGGGGCTGGACTGAGTAACTCTTGCTATCCTGTCCCAAGTTGCTGAATAACTCCCCCCACCTCCACAAAAGATGTTTGGATGTCTTCAGTGGAGGCTGAAGCCAGAACTCTAAAGGAGCTATCCAAGGTGCTGAACCCATTTTGGGATGGTATGGTTCAGCACCCTGGACAGCTCCTGTAGAGTTCTTGCTGGCTCTGACTAAAACCCAGAATGGAAACATAGCCCCACCAAAATCGGTGGTGGGGCTATGTAACCCCCACCAGCCTCCACTTGATGTCTTTTATTTTAACAAAATGCCTTTTCTTTGTTCCAAAGCATCACAGTGCTGCAATAACCCTTATTCTTAATTGCTAAGGTTTTGTTAATGCTGCTTGCCCTGCATTTGACCAATATATTAGTGAATCTAGTGATTTTAAATTAAATCCACATTTTAATATATATCCAGGTAGTGTTTGGAGAGATGAGCTTAGACTTTTTTTTTCCACCCCCAAGAGAGTGACAAGCTTAGCTTAAAAGGGCCAGTCTTCTTAATGAAGTATTAATGGATGGCCAAGCAATTACTTCAGCCACTAATTTCTAACATTCAGTGTTGTTCTGATGTTGTTCTGTGGTTTGTTTGTTTTTTAAAGTTAATTAATGCAGTGTTAAGGCTGCAATCTTATGCTTCCTTACCTAGAAGTAAGTCCCATCGAACTCAGTGGGGTTTACTTCTGAGTAGACATGCATAGGATTGCACTGTTTGATTCTATAATCAACCCACCAGTGTTGGGTATGTGATGAGTTTTGTCAAGATTGCAGACTGTAGTACTAAGTTGGGCACGGATTCAGCCTCAACGTTTTATTTTCTCTCTCCATTTTAAAATAAGCTTCTAGTTCTTAGAAGCTTCAAGGATGTCTTTTCAAAGATCACCACTGATTGTTCGGGTATGTGTTTATTAGTGCTGAAATTCTCATTTAGTGGAAGCAGTCTGGGGTTCCTCCCTCTGCCCCCACCCCCTCCTGCATGTTTCAACATTGAGTGGCTGCTTAAACTACAGACTTTCATCTGTTTTCTATTACAGGAGTGGGTAGAAGGTAGATCTCCAGATGTTTTGGGCTTCAACTCCCAGAAGCCCCTGTCAGAATGGCCAATAGTCAGGAATGCTGGGAATTGATGTCCAAAACATCTGGAGATCTATTTTCTGCCCACCCCTGTTCTATTAGATTGTTACCCCCACCCCCGCTCAAGAATCTTGGGAACTGTGGTTTGCTGAGGGCACTGATAGTTCTGTGTTCCAGTCCTTAGCACCCTCATGCCCCACAGAACTACATACCCTCTAACATTTCACAGATGAAAGTAGGGACTTGGAATACTGCAATCCTGTATACTCATCGCAAACTCATTCTCTGAATTGTGACCCTTAGATAGCCAAAATGGTACTATCCATGCACAATCAGAAGTTATCAGCAGGCTTGTGGGGAACACCAAGATTTGCAGAAGGATAAAAATGTCTTTAAGGAGAAACAGCTCTATCCATCCATCCATCCATCCATCCATCACATTTCTCTGTGGCCATGGAATGCTGACTGGCTGTTTGGGGGCAGGGGGGAATCGATGGATGGGGGTGGGGAGAGGGGAATGTAATTGAATGGAGTATTCTGGGAAATGGTGGGACAGCTGGCAGGAAAGCTGGCTGGAATCCTGAACAGGAACACCTCACACTGCAACACCTTGTTGAAGGTCCTATGTGTTCTAAGACTTCCTTGGATGAAGCTGATTTGCTGGAGCCTTTTCAGTCTGGACTTAGAACAGATTTTAGGACTTTGGTGAATAATGTACATTGTGAACTAGATGAGGGGAGTACATCCCAGTTAGTTCTGCTGGACCTCGGTGTGGCATTCAATAGCATTAACTGTGGTATCCTTCTGAGGCACTTGGTAGGTATGGGTCTTGGGGGAATCATTTTCTGGTGGTTCTGGTTGTATCCGGGTGAGTGCTAGGGGACTGCTGCTTGGTGTCTTGTTTACTCAACTAGGGAGTCCCTCGGGGCTCTATTTTGTCCTCCATGCTTTTAAACATCTGTGTGAAGTCACTGGGGGAGGCCATCCAGGGTTTTGGGTCTCATGATTATGCTGATGACACCAGCTCTAACTCTTCTTTTCAACTGATGCTAAGTAGGCTTTTAAGTCCTGAATGGTTTCCTGGGCACAGTGAGAGACTGGATATGAATGAATAAATTGAGGTGCAATCCAGACAAGACAAAGTTCTTATTGGTCAGTAGACTGAGGAACCCAGGATTGAAAGTACGGCCTGCTCAGGAGGGGGTTGCAGCCCCTCTGGAAGATCAGATATGCAGCTGGGGGATGCTCTTGGATCCTGTGCTACTCCTGGAGGGTCAGGTGGCAACAGTTGTCATGAGTGCTTTTGCCCAGTGATATGTCCTTGGGTTCTGAGGCTCCTCATTACCCCAAGGAGAACTCCAAGGAGAACTGGGTCACAAGTCACCCCACTTCAGGGGGAGATCTCAGCACTATACCATCCAAGTCTGAGGATGTAGTTCACCAATCATCTCACTCTGAGGATGACTTCCCTGCAGTTTCTCCTATCCCTCAGCCATGTAGGAGCATGAGACTGCAGAAACAGACACTGGCCCTTTAAGAACTGCAGTCAGAACTCTGAAAGACCAGGATGTGCCAGCCTTAAGGCCTCACTTGATAGTAGTCCTTTGCTGGGACAACAGCTCTTTATGGGAGAATGCTTCAGCTAGTCAGTCCTGCAGTGTGCTATCCAAGGTCCTGATGTGACTTGTGCCTTGCCTGAGGAGACCCTGAACAGATAGTGAGTGCTGGAGTGCTGCATTACAATCTGCTTCCCTTGGGCTTCACACCTACTCAGGGCATCCAGCTTTATCTGTTTTATCAGCTGTACCCCTGCCCAGAGGAGGCAAATCCAGTCATAGTGACTGTAGTAACTCGCTTTATATGGGGCTTCCCTTGAAAAATGCTCGGAAGTTACTGCTATTAGTATGGACTTTGCAGAACATACAACCCCAGTCTTGAATCAGCATCACTGGCTTTGAGTTTGTTTCTGAGCCCAATTCAAGATGCTGGAGTTTGTTTGTTTTTGCCTACAAAGCCCTAAGCAACTTGGGACCAAGATATCTGAGAGACCACCTTCTCCCCTATAAGCCTGCCAGTAATTTTGGTTCATCATCTGAGGCACTGCTCCATGTCCCATCACCCAGACAGGTGAGGTTGGTGGATACTCGAGATGGGGCCTTCTCTGTAGTGGCATCGTGGTTATGGAACTTCTTCCCCTGGGAGGCTCCTTCAGATAACTGGTGAAGATATGGTTCTGCCGAGCTTTTAATGGTTAACGTCAATCTCTGCTCTTATTGAATTGGCGGTTCTATTTTTTACTTCTGTCTTTTTGCTGTAGTTTGATACACTTTTTATCAGCTTTAATAAAAGTATTCATTGACTGGAAGGACAATCCATACATTTGCTAAATAAATCAATACTATTAAGGACAATTGCCCGAGGCATCCTCCCCCATGTCCCCACTCCCAATTATGCATTGCTGAAGCTTCTACTCAATCTGCTATATGCTATATTTGTTTGGTGATGGCCACCAACTTTAAAAAGGGGATCAGACAAAATCACTGAGAATAGGTCTATCAATGCCTACTATATACACCTGCCTGGACCCTAAGAACACCTTCAGCAGTCCTTCTCTGGGAGCTCCTGCCAAAAGAAGTGAGGTGGGTGGCTACTAAGAATAGAGCCTTTTCTGCTGTGGCACCCATGTTGTGGAGTGAGCTTCTCAGAGAGTCTCGCCTGGCACCTAGATTGTGCTCTTTTCAGTGCCAGGTGAAACCCTTCTTATTTTCCCAGGCATTTTAGTTTGTCAGTTTCTGTTATAAATATTGTGTTGTATTTTAAATCTTTGCACTGCTCCTCAGTTTGATTTGATTATTATTTTATTTTTGATACAGTAATTTTAAACTTTAAAATCTTTATATTGTCTTGTATGTTATGGTCTTAATTGTTGTGAACCACCCAGAGAGCTTTGGCTATTGGGTTGTATAGAGATGTAATAAATAAATATATACATAGATTAAAAGGTATTACCATCAGTATTGGAGGTGGTATGCCTCTCTATACAGTGTGGTATTCCTCTGAATACCAGTTGTTGGGAAACACACGTGAGCAGGTGCCTTTGTGCTCATATTCTGCTCCTGGGCTTCCCGTAGGGGCATCTGGTTGCCCACTTTGGGAACAGAGGAGCAGATCAAGATTGGGTCACAAAGCCAAAATAGCTTGTGTTCCTGTAAGCCAAAAGAGAGGTGTGAGGGGTTTTATTTGTTTGCTTGTTCTTTGGGCTAAAGATAGGATTGTTCATATACATTAGAGATGAGGAAGTTGGAGATTTAACTTCTAGAGAGCTTGGGTCAGGAATGCTGGGCGTTGTTCAAAACATCTGGAGGGCCCCAGGTTGGGGAAGGCTGCAATACTGAGCAAGATGGACCAATGTGCAAGGTAGCTTGCACTGTTCCATACACATAAGGAGAGCCCTGTTGGATCCGACCTAAAGTCATAGAATCATAGAATAGGGGGCCTATAAGACCTTCAGGTCCAACCCCCTGCTCAGTGCAGGAATCCTTGGAGACCAGCATGCTGCTTCCCATGGTGGGCAATCAGATGGCTCTGGGAAACACACCAGCAGGGCATGAATGCGATAGGCCTTCCCTCCACCTTTGCCTCCACCCCACGCCACAACTGTTATTCAGAAGTAACTGCTTATGAACCCGGGGTGCTTCCAGATGAGACTTTTATTGTGCTATCACACACAGAATTTTATAGAGGGGGCAGTTCCAAATGACACCTTCCATTTGCAATCCTCCCATGTTTCCACGCCGCTTCTTCTGTCTTTTTTTTCTTAACGCACATGCACACACGCGCTGTTAAATCTGGCAAGATGGCATAGCTGCACAATGCCTTTGGATTGGTAGAGCCAAGAGCTCTCTGTCAGCCCGTCTCTTCCATACATTCATCTAACCCCCCTTTAAATGGTATCTAAGCTGGCAGACAAAGGCATGGCCTCTCTTCCCTGGAGGTGGGGTTAGTGTGGGACTTGAACCCAGGACAGCTTTAGTGTGTATGCATGTGTTTGTGTGTGCACACCGTGTTGTAGTGGAGCTTGTGTGTGCGTGTGTGCGTGTGCAGTGTCATAGTAGAGCCAGGGCACACAGGCTCAAAGCACCGGGACATTTTGATTAGCAGAGATGGTGACGTCATTTGCCAACACTGCCCACACACCCCATTCAGGCTTCCCTGTTCCCTCTGAGCTTAGCTGCAATCCCCACAGGAGCTGAGTGGAGGTGGATTTTCCCAACAGCAAGATATTGTTCTGATCTCTCTCTCTCTCTCTCTCTCTCTCTCTCTCTCTCCCCCCGCCCCCCTCTGATATGTACGTACATACAGATATATAATACACATACAGATCTGGATCAATACAGCTGCCTGACCTTTGGACTCTCCCTGGGGGCGTGGCTGTGGGGACTGTCCTGATGAGTGCCTGCACTTCAGAACGGACCCCTATGTCTCTCTGTGTGTGTGGGAGAGAGACTGGAGGCCAGTGACTCTGGGGAAGGACAATAGATCCCTTTAGTAAAGCACCTTGAAACTACCATCCAGACCTTCTGATCCTTTCGATGTCTCTGTGCATTTACGCATCCTCCGGGTGCCCTGGACTTCGAGTTGGGTGTGTAAATGGGTGCATGCATTTGACTAGGGCTCTTGGCTTATGTGTTGGATGGAGGTGGGATTCCAGACTATAGTAAGATGCTCACGCTGGAGAGGAGTGTGTGTATATGTGTGTGTGTGTAATGGATATTGGGTTCTCTCTCTCAGTGGGTGTAGCAGTAGCTGTAATTTATCGCGTTGCTATTTTAACAATGCTGTCACCACTTGTACTGCAGCCCTGGCTGCGTCAGCGGTTTCCCCATCAAAGGCCCCATTCCAGGGAGTTTTTGGAGTGCTGTGCCAGTGATTGGCTGGAAGGGCAAATTGGTTTATGAATGGATGCTTCCCCTGCTACAAGGAGGAGAGACATTCCCTGCAGGTATTATTAGGTGATGCAGAGAGGCTTAACAACAATAAAAAAAAGGGGGGGGAGAGAAATAAAAAAATAAAATGCCATATGATTCGTGCCGGTTCACTCCTCCTTCTTTCCCCTTCTCCAGAATGAGAGGCTGAGAGACGTGTGTTGTGGGGGTGGGGAGCCCCTGTGGGAAGGTCACCTTGGCGCAATGCTGAGAGGCTGATTTGGCAAATGCCTGACTCTGCCTTTTGTAGGCTGGGGGTAAATCCCCTTTGGGCAGGGAGCTGTTAGAGGATCCTGGCTCATGTGCCTTGAAGGGGTGGCCCAGAGCAACATCCTTTCTTGCTACCTTAGAAACTCACCTTTTGCACAAACAGGCACATTTCCTATGAATGCACAGGTGTTTCTCCATTCCACTCTTCTCTGTCTCTCTCTTTCCTGCTTCTTTCCTGCCTCTTTTTCCTCTGAAAAGATGTCCAGTGTTTTTATTCCAAAAGGTTGCTCACCCCTTTCCTGTGCTCTTTGCTTGACCCACACTTTCATCCTGGGAGCCTGGCCCTCTTCAGTAGTCAGCCAAAAGCAAAAGGAGTATTTGAGATGATGCAGGACACCCAGAGCATTCTGAGTGCATGTTGATGTTGACCTTGATAAGGAGTATAATGGTATTCCCAAGATGTCTGCAACTAGAAAGAACCCACTAGAGGGAATCCTCTCCCTTTACCCCAAATGAGATCTTAGAGAAGGGTTGGAAGTCAGTGAGCACATGCCTTGCATGCTAAAGGTCCCAGGTTCAATACACAGCATCTCCAGGTAGGGCTGGGAAAATCCCCTTTCTGAGACCCTGGAGAGCTGCTATGAGTCAGTCAAGACAATACTGGGTTAGATGGACCAATGCTCCAACTTGGTATAGGGAAGTTTGTTTCCTATGTTTTAACTAAGCACTCAGCCATCATCAACACTGGCTTTGCAACACAGAACTTGTGAAGAGGAGAGACCTCTTGGTACTCTCCCTATGGTATAGGGTGCTCTGTTACGTGAGACACTGTCTTCCTATCCCTGTCATGGGTCAGGATGGCTAAGATTTGGAGTCCACCTGGGGACTCCTTGTTGGTCCAAGGGTTGTTGGTCCAAGGGGCCAAAGGCAATTATTGTAATCCAGGACAGGAACAGGTAGATTTCCAATGACGGGCAAGAGGTCAAGTCCCCAACATGGTTAACCAAAAGTATGAAGGATGAGAGTCAGTGTAACCCAAAGCAGTAACTCAAGGCAGGCAGGCAGGTCTGGTTCCAAGAAGCAGCAGTTTGGGGGAAGGGTGTAGGCGCTCGCAGAGGCAAGGTCTCCTTCGAGGAGGCAAGTCACTCAGACTGCGGATCATGATCTGAGGCTAGGGCTTTATAGAACTTGGGAAACAGGGATTGGCCCTTGGGGGTCAGCTGACAGGACTGCTTAGCCAGTCCAGTACAATACAGCACAGGGCTGGTACTGCAGCCTAGGCATAAGGCTCAGTTTACCAGACTTGTGCTTACTGATGGACGTAGTGCGGCTGGTGGAAAGGAGGCAAGGGGCTGGAGTCCTAGTTCGAGACTCCCTCCCACTTAAAATAATAGGGGCAGTCAGTCAGTGCCTTGGGGGCTCGATCTCATCCACAAGGTTTTCCGCAGACAATATTCCACATTCCTAAGAGCCTCTCCCTCCCCATTACACAGCTCTTCCACTTTCTCCCTGTGAGCCAAGACCTTGGCAAAGGGCTCCTTGAGCCCCCTGCCCTGCCTACCATATGAACAGCAACAGAGCTTGGACTGATTTCTGTCTTAGAGATCCCATTGGCTTTTGATTTGATGCTTGCAGGAGAACGAGTGGTGCTGAGGATGACGATAACGAGGGGGCTCCACCAAAACCTGTTACTGTTTCTGCTCAGGAAGAAGGCATGAAAGAGCCCTTTGACCAGTGGAGGCTGGTGGCTCTGATGACATTGGGGTGGTGAATCTGCTCCAGGTTTCAGTCAGAACTCTTAAGGGAGCTACCCAAGGTGCTTTGCTTTGCATCGGACATTGGAGCCACCAGCCTCCACTGCCTTTGACCTATGACTTGGACAACTTCAAGAGCTAGATGGCAGGTGGAGCCAAGATTGCTGGGTCATTCAATCCTAAATCAAATGAAGTCTTGTCCCATGCTGAGAACAAGAGTTACTGAACCACGTTCTATGCCAAGCCTAGCTAGCAGTACCCTTTGCTAGATTTGTTCACTCAGTTCATTTCCCAGCTCCTCAGCTTTTAGTGTTTTGGTGATTGGAACAGTAATGTAATGGAACCAGGGCTCATAGGGACATAGCCCCAGCATGTGTTTATTAGCAGGGACACTGATGTCATCTGCCAATGCCCCCCCCTCGAATTCCTTGTTCTGTCTGTGCTTGGCTTCAATTCTCACAGTAGCTGGGGGGAAATGAATTTCTCCAGCAACAATAAATTGTTCCAGATTGCAATGAAAGTATTTATTTATTTGATTTATATCCTACCTTTCCACCAAACCATGGCTCTCACGGTAGCTTACAAAAACAATTTAAAATAGATTAAAACAATACAACACATTAAAATACAATAAAAAATAACATAATACAAAACATGTTTGGGAGTGGGTTGATCTTGAATGGGCAATTAAGATCCATGAGCTTTAGAAAAGACCTACTCCTGGCGGAGGTAAGACTGGTAGAACTGGTTTGTTGATAAAGTTCAACACAGCTGCCTGAAGGTTTGGACTCTCCTGGGGTGTGTGTTATGGGGGTGGGGACTGTTCTTCATCTTTCTTGATCTGTTCCTGATCTTTCCTCCCCCTTTGGTTTACAGGTGCCCACGGCTTAAGGGAGGAACCCGAGTTTGTGACAGCTCGTGCTGGGGAGAGTGTGATCTTGGGATGCGACGTAATCCATCCGCTGACGGGCCAGCCCCCTCCTTATGTGGTAGAGTGGTTCAAGTTTGGAGTGCCTATCCCCATCTTCATCAAGTTTGGGTTCTACCCTCCCCATGTGGACCCAGAATATGCCGGTGAGTTTTTTGCTTTTCTTAGGAAAAAAAAAATCTGTGGAGGAATTGATCATGTATGCTAAAATCCAGTGGAGGCTGGTGGCTCCGATGTGAATGGGGTAGTGAATCCTCTGGGTTTCAGTCAGAACCAGCTAGAACTCTCTCTTTTTAAAAAAATCTATTTTTATTTTATTTTTATAAATGAAATAAACACTACCAACAACATAATCAGAATCTTCAGTTTCCAACATTACAATATTCTAAGGAAAAGAAAAAAGGGAGGATAGCAAAAGAAGGAAAAGCAAAAAAGCAAAAAAGGATTATATTAAACTTCAATAAGAACAAACCAAATACCCAAACAGCAAAGGAATAGGAGCAAACAATTCATTTCCATTGGGCATATGTTACAATTCAGTGAACGCGTATTAATAAACATTAAAGGTTTAGCCAACAAGAAATAGTAATAATAATAATAAGCACATAATACTACTACTACTAATAATAATAATAATAGAAAAAAAGTTTAAGAAAAAGATAAAAAACAAAAAAACAAAAGCAAATCAGAACCAGCCAGAACTCTAAATGAGCTATCCAAGGTGCTGAAACCTACCCCAAAATGGGTTCTGTGCCTTGGATAGCTCCTTTAGAATTCTGGCTGGTTCTGACTGAAACCCGGAGCAGATTCATTGCCCAACTGACATCGGAGCCACCGGCCTCCACTGCTAAAATCTTATAACCATTTAACTGTCAGGGCTTCCCTCAAAGAATCCTGGGCTGGGGGTGGGGATTATAACTCTTTGCTGGAGATCTCTGTCTACCCCTATCTCTCCCCTCATTCCTTCTCAGAACTGCAAATCCCAGAATTTGCTCAGGAAACTCCCCGCCCTCCCTGCTAGAGAACTTGCTGTAACACAGAATGTATCAATCAAGTGACGATGCTTTGAAGGGACCTCTGCCACAGATCAAATGTTACATCTGTCTTTACGCTGCCCAATTTGGGCTGGCTGGTTACTACATAGACCAGGCCAAGCTCCATTTCCTCCTTGCTCGTTCTTTTTTTCAGGAAGCTCACTTGCTCACTCTCTCCATCTCTTTCCCCCTCTTCTCCCCCCCCCCAGTTCCATTCTTTCCACTTGGTTGGTTTTAATTAAGCGGCGGCAATGAGAAGCCAGCTGGGCTGTCTAGGCCAAGAGAAGCCGAGGCAGCGAAATGGAAGGTAGCCGCTGCTGTTGTGCTTGTTGCTTTTGCCTCCCCATAGCAGCGTAAAGCTCCGAGTGATGCTTTTGGGGACGGTGCATGAAAACCCTTAGCAAGATCCTTGGAAGGAGAAGCGGCTACCGCTTGCTCATGCCTGTGCGCTAAACCTCTCTGGACGGATGCGTTCCAGAAGAGCCGGGGAGGAGGGAATGAGAAAGGATATAGCAAGGGAATGGGAGCATCCTGCCACATCCTTGTTCCGAGCTCCTGCGTGGTCCAGAGGGCTCAAGTCCATGGCCGTCTTTGAATGGATCTGAAGGCCTGCCCGCCTGATGAACACTCAGAGCCCCCTGTGTTTGCTGGGCCAGCCCAGAGGAATCAGTTGACTTAGGGTGGGGGCAAGAGAAGCCCCGCTGGCCCAATATAAGACTCCGTCCTAGCCTTGGCTTCCTAGTCTGAGAAACGCATCACTTGAGTAGCCATAGAGATTCCTAAGCCTTATCTCTTGGAAGCTGACCATCAGCCTGTTTCAGACTATGCTCCCTAACTCTTGGTTGCTGTTTTTGGATTTGGCCTGTCACTGCCCTGGGCCGCACCATTGGCCTCTGACCCTGCTAGGTCCTGTCAGTGAGGGAGGGTGGGCAGGCAGAGTTCAGAAGCTTAGTATGCTGATATCCCTAAAGCTGAGGGCTGTTTACTGTGTTTACTGGCCACCTCTTGGCCCTGCTGCAGGCATCTGCCCTTCCGTGTGCTCGGCTGACTCTCTGCTGCAGCCACAAGCTGTCGGGACCATCCCTGACCCCCATCCAGGAATGCTAATTAGCCCTTTAGGTCAGCTCTTGAAGCACCGCAGCATTCCCCATGCTTGAGTGGCAGGTTCGGAGAGAGGACGTGGCCAAGGACGCAGTGCTAGTGCAGTGCGGCCCTGGCCTTCCCAACATTAGCAGAATCCAAGGTGGGGTGCTGACTGGGCTTTCTTTCTCTCTGACCTTCGACCATAAGAAGAGCCCACTGCTGGATCATACCGAGAGTTCATCTAGCCCACCTCCCTGTTTCACCACAACATCAGAACATCAGAAGAGCTGTGCTGGATCAGACCAAGGGTCCATCGAGTCCAGCATTCTGTTCACACAGTGGCCAACCAGCTATTGACCAGGAACCCATGAACGGCATGAGCACAACAGCACCCTCCCACCCATGTTCCCCAGCAACTGGTGTACATAGGCTCACTGCCTCTGGTGAACAGCCTACAAGTGGCACCATGAAGTCAACATTTTCTCCCCCGGTTCCCCCCACTCCGCTTCTCCAGCACATTGCTCAAATTACAAAGGGGGCAGAGGAGGCCAGTCCTATTATCTTTGCACTAGACCCCTTAACGACTCTTTTTTTAGAAGGGTGTGTGTGTGTATGATTTCTCTAAAATATAGCTAAGGAGGGAAACGATAGAATCATATAAAATTATGAGTGGTATGGAGAGAATTGGGTGAGTTTGTTTCTTCTTCCTTTCTCTAATCATGCTTAGAACAGGGGTGGAGAATCTTTTTCAGCCAGAGGGCTGAGTCCCATTTGGGAGAAGTTCTTGGGGGCCACATTCCAGTGGTGGTGGGGGGGCTGAAGGGCAGGCCGAAGGCAGTAGGAGCCAGGCCTAAAATGACAGCATGGTTTAGCTTAAAGTAGAGCTGTGCACAAAATTATCTAGCCTATTTGTGGGCAGAGAAACTGGGGGGACAATCCTAGGGGAGGAGAAGTTCTCCAACCATTTTTCACTGATAGGGCTGACTATTGGCAGGGGTTTCAGCACAGGTTCTTTCTTTTTTCCTAAAGGTTTTTGGTTTATCACAACAGCATCAACTATGTTATACACAAAAGGCAAAGAGATGGGAATGATGATCCCATTATGTCTAATCTGGCCCTTAGTCATTCATGCCCCCCCAATGTTTTAAAGATGAAAATGCATGTAGCACTCAAATTCTCATGCCCAGCATCCATGCCCAACACCCCTCCCCCCAAGACTAGTGCTGAAGGCACTACTCCAGCAGCTATATCCCAGGGGTCCCCAACCTTTTTGAACCTGTGGACACATTTGGGAATTTTAGAAACTGCTGTGGGAACCAGCACAAAATGGCTTCCATGGTGGATGTGGCTATTCACACCATGGCTGTTGTGGGGGCCTAGCTAGTCAAAAGTGAGCTAAAGAGGTGTGCGGAGAGAATAATGGTGAGGCTAGAGGCTGGGGATGGAGAGGAGGAAATAGCAAGGCAAAGGGATAGAGGGGAGAGAAAGAGCAAGGCTTGAGGCTGGTAAGGGGAGAAACAGTAAGGTGAAGAGGTGGGGAGAGAAATAGTGAGGCTGTCTGTTGGGAGGGAGGAGTAAATAGCAAGGCAAAGGGATAGAGGGGAGAGAAAGAGTAAGGCTTGAGGCTGATAAGGGGACAAACAGCAAGGTGAAGAGGTGGGGAGAGAAATAGTGAGGTTGTCTGTTGGGAGGGAGGAGTAAATAGCAAGGCAAGGGGATAGAGGGGAGAGAAAGAGCAAGGTTAGAGGCTGGGAAGGAGAAAAACAGCAAGGTGAAGAGGTGGGGAGAGAAATAGTGAGGCTGTCAGTTGGGAGGGAGGAGGAAATAGCAAGGCAAATGGATAGCAAGGCAAAGGGATAGAGGGGAGAGAAAGAGCAAGGCTAGAGGCTGGGAAGGAGAGAAACAGCAAGGTGAAGAGGTGTGGGAGAGAAATAGTGAGGCTACAGGTTGGGAGGGGGGAACAGGAAAGCAAAGGGGCAGAGAAAGAGCGAGGCTAGAGGCTATCGCTGGGGCAGTGAGCTAAAGTGGTGAGAGGATAGAAATAGCGAGGCTAGAAAAGAAGAGAAAGTAGACTGCCCTAACATTTTCCAAGGGTTTATTTAAGGGGCAGGGGGTGGAGAACTTTGTGGGCACCCTTAGAGGTGTCATCTTGGGGACCCCTGCTATATCCATTTACTCTGCAATAGGCCACCCATCCATAGATTTGAAAGCTGAGGGTGGGTGTCCTTTTGGTTAAAGTGAGGCTTGATAAAACACAATTGTCTTACAAAATGATATCCATGATTCAAAAAGCATCTCTGTTCCATAGCTCAGTGGTAGAGCACACGCCTTGCATGCAGAAGGTCCCAGGTTCAGTTCCCGACATCTCCAGGTAGAGCAGGGAAAGAATCCTGTCTGAAAGTCTTGAGAGCTGCTGCCCGTCAATGCAAGCAAAATTGAGCTATATGGAGGAATGGGCTGACACTGCATAGAGCAGCTCTCTATGTACCTGCATCCACCAGAGACAAGGTGTATCCGCTACCCACTCAGAGAATCAACTTGTAGAGGAGGTGGCGGGGAACCTGTTGACCTTGTTGGATTTCAACTCCCATCATTCCTGAGCATTGGCCACACTGCTTGGGGTTCATGGGAGCTGTAGGCCAGCACCTGGAGGGGCACAGGTGGTGCCCCGCCCTCGCTCTAGAGACTTTGAGGATGGAATTGAAGCCTGAAGAATGACAGCTCTGGCAACTCGCACTAGCAAAATTCTAACAAGCTACCCCAAAGGGTAAAAATAGGGACAAGATGGGAACAGTGGTGCAGTCTGATATGGGACGCACAAGTCTGCTGTGTGTGTACTTGAACTGCCAATTTGAAGTTCTCGTGCTAGCCAAATTGCAGATTTCTGTTGAGGAAAAGGTAAGCATTCAACTCATTCCAGTGTAATGGTTTTCCTGCTCACTACATCCTCACCAGCTGGCAGAGTCTTGGATCAGAATCGGTCTGAACAGCCAGAGCTGCCCACATTACATTGGGTGCAGTTGGCAAGCACCACAGGGTAAATGCCTGCTCCCTTTTAATCTCTGCTGCACCTCACCTTGCTACTCTTTTCCAGGCCGTGCCAGCCTTCATGACAAGGCATCTCTGCACATCGAGCAGGTTCGCTCTGAGGACCAGGGTTGGTACGAGTGCAAGGTGCTCATGCTGGATCAGCAGTACGACACGTTCCACAATGGCAGCTGGGTGCACCTTACTGTCAATGGTAAGTTTGGTGGCTCCCTTGTCCAGGCCAGCTCTGGACGGCCAACCCCTTTTGCCAAACACTCATCATCATCTTCATCATCATCTAGATTTCTTAGGTGTCTTTCTCAAAGACAAAATAAAGACATGCATAATTCAAAACAGCTAAAAACGATTATCCATTAGAATACCACCATGCACCATGCTCTGGCATGTAATGCATTCATTGCCATGGGGTTTCAGCAGTGCATTATGGGATTCTCCCTTTTCTTTAAAGCATCTGGTGTTGTCTCTTTCTTGAAATGGGCCCAACCATGCAGCCAGCTTGTATCAGTTCCTCAGTGTTCTCAGCCTTGCCTGACCTCTGAAGAATGTACTTGCATAAGGAGACAACATAAGTACACTCTTCCCCATTCTACCTGGCTATTTCACAAGCACAAGGCCTCCCTTGCATTCCATTGCTAGGGGCTTCCATGATCTCTCTCCCCCACCACCTGGTTATATCTCTGGGAACCATCTGTTGAGAACATAGCCGAAGGCTCCATCTGGGGTCCCCCCACTCTCTGACAGCAGTTGTAGTAACCAACACTCACAAGGGTGCAGGAATATTCTAAATTTCAATCTTTACAAGGTGGCTAGTTAGTGGAGAATAGTGGAATAAGGTAGGGTGGCACAAGAAGAAGGAGTGGGTGTTTAAAGGAGCCAGCTAAAACTGTCTAGGATTTTCTGGGAAGATGGTGGAAGACAGAAACAGTAAAAATGAGTTGTAAACACAGCATGGATTTCTGTGCTCGGGGTTGAAACACACCCCCTCCAGGTGAAATGTCTGTTCAGTAACGCTGCATGGCTACCTAAACACTGAATCAAATTGACATTTATAGAGTAAATCATGGGAGGATGTAATTTTTCTGGAACCCAGCTACCAAATTCCTTTTTCTTCTGCTCAAGTGACCACAGATGTATTCATGAGTACAATCCTTCAGAATGTCTTTCTGTGTAGCGACTTGCCTTCTATGTACACATTTTTGTCAACTACACTTTTGTTCCTTGGCATTTTTCTATGAGACATTCAACCTAGCAGGCAACCCTAGGTGGCTGCTGTCATGTGCAGACCCTTGGTATCAGCCTGAGCCTTGGATGGTCTTCATCCAAGTGGCAGGGACTATGACTCCAGATTAAGTGGGCAGCAGTTTAGAAGGTAGGTTCAGAGTGATGATTAGTCCTCAAATCAAGATCTGCAGAACCATGGACAGCTCATTGGCAGCAGACAAGTTATTCCGATGACAGCCAAAGGCCTGGCTGCTGACTGCTGACATGCTGCAACTTGATGTTGCATAGAATAAAGTTGCTTGAGCGAGCAAGGGGGTGGGGACATTGTTATTGGGCCTCTAATGAAAATCTACAGAAGAGTAAACACCCTGAGTACATGGTGTGTTGATTCAGTATTCCTGCCAGGAGAGCCTGGCCTGGGTTCAGGATCTGGCAATATTTTGCTGTACTCCTCTTCCATGAAAGGATTATCTCCTTGATTCTATGGACAACACGTTCAGAAGCTAGTGGACCTCAAACACAGACATTTTTGATTCGAGATCTCTGCTGATGAGGCCCAAGGTCTGGGTCAAAATTGACAACTGTGGGTAAAGGTTTTTGGGGTTTGGGTTGTGTTTTTTTTTTTTTGCTCCAGCGACACATGGAGAAGTCTCCATCTTCCCAGAGCTCCTTCCCAAAGAGGAGCTGGAAGTTAAAGGGCAGATGGCTTGATGTTCTAAGAAGGCAAGGGGTCCTAGTGGAAGTTGGTGGTGAGCAGGAAGTCTCAGAGTTTGAAGTAGTAATGACAGTGAGGTGTGGGCAGGTAACAACAGCCTGTCAGTAGCAGGCCAAGGATTGGGGGTGTGGAAAGGAGAAGAAGAGTTCCGCAAACCATGTGAAGGTGAGACACTGATTGGATGAAAAGGCATTTCATGTTAGTTTGGGAAACTGCACAGCAGTGATAAGGAGCTGCGAGTCTCTGGTTCTCCTGGATCCAGTGTTAGGGGGAGACAGCTTGGCATTTTGTTAATCCCCTTGCCTAAAGTTGGACTTGAAAGGCAGGGAAGCCATATAACTGAATAGACAGATAGAAATATATGTGCATCAGCCACCCACCATTGCAATAAATATATGCAGAATATAAGTATACAAGTAAATAGATGAAATTACCAAGTTAAACATTATAACTAATTAAGGTACTCTAAGCACCATAGATGACCTTATCTTAATAGCAGATGATAAAAATGTTGAGGACTTTACTATTGGCAGACTGTCTTTATCTGTGAGGAGAAAGGACACATAAAAATCAGAGGCATGCTTTGCAAGAGATAATAGTGGAGTAATTAACTCTTTCTGCAAATCTCTGTAAAACAAACAAAATAGAGATAGATGAGGCAGTATTTCAATATTGCCATCTCCACATGGGTATATGTGATTTTGCAGTTGGGTTCAGTGTGAGACCAAAGTTGTGCTGTACATGCTGAGATCGCATACAGGAGAAGGAACTCACAGGATGCCAGCAGGAGAAAGAGATGAGGCTTAATTGTGGAATGATGAGGATGTAGTAAAGAAGGATCAACTTGCAGTGGGGGTGAGCAAGCAGATGAGCAACCAAATGAGACACTGCCTCATTTTCTGGCAGGCCAGTTCTGTGGGTGAAGTTTAAAGAGCTGGTGCTTTGCCACTGACAGGTCTTCTAAAGTGGTCCTCTAGTAAAATGAGCTATTGATCAGGCAAGGACTTACAGGTGTGTCTGGATGTCGACCCCTTGCATCTTACCTGCCAACTCAAATCAGATGCATTTTTCAACAACACAAAATACAACAAATTTACATAATCAAATAAACAAAACAACATTGCTCTAAAAAAAAAAACCCCTAACCCATCCCAAACGCCTGCCTGAACAGCCAGGTTTTCAAAGCCTAGCAGAAGCTCATCAAAGAGGGGGCATGATGGAGGTCACTAGGGTGGGAATTCCACAGAGTGGGGGCCACCACAGAAAAGACCCTCTCTCTAGTCCTCACCAGCCTAGCTGTCCTCGTTGAGAGGCATCCCTGGTGTTGCTGGAGGCACTCCTTAAGATAGACTGGGCTGGGACATATAGGGTTTTAAAGGTCAATACCAACACCTTGAATTGGGCCCGGAAAACAACTGTTAATGAGTTCAACTCCTTCAGCACTGGAGTGATGTGGTCTCGCCGATGGCTGCCTTTAATCAGGTGGTCTGCTGCATTCTGTGCCAGCTGCAACTTCCGAACCATCTTCAAGGGTAACCTCACACAGACTGCATTACAGTAGTCTAGGTGAGAGGAGACCAGTACATGAACTACTGATGGGAACAGATGGTTAAGGAGGTAGGGGCGCAGCCTCTGTATCAGACAGAGTTGGTACAGCGCTGCCCGGCTCACGGCTGACACCTGAGCCTCCATGGGCAGCTAGGAGCCAAAAACGACCCCTAGGCTGTGGACCTGGTCCTTCAGGGGCAGCTGCACCCCATTCAACACCAGGTGAACAGACAGGTTTAACTCTTGAGACTGGTCGGGGTGACTTCTGAACAAGTTGTACTGGTGTTTGATGAGGGAGATCAGTGATGCTAAAAAGGGGCAAAGTGTGAGCAGCGAAGAGATAACAGGCCTTGTTAAATGGCTCCACTCTGTGTCTAGCTTAAGAAGCTGCCTGGGAGATGGGAGGAACAGACCTTCAGGAGACAGAGGAACTTGGCCTCGTTAACTTTTAATAAGGGCTTTGCGCTCATCTGAGCGTCCTTTAATGCGCATTTCTTGAAGTATTAGGCATGCTCACTGAGGCAGATGCTGCAGCTTGTTGCAGCTGCACAATCTTTAAGCAGTTGTAAAGCTCAGGAGCGCTGCCTGTCTGAAGCTGTGGGATGGGTTTTGCTTTTAGGCTCGGCTCTCAAGGACATCAGAGGCTCTTCTTATTTTTATTTTTTATTTATTATTATTTTTGCTCTGATGAGCTGAGCCTCTGAACATTCTTTGGGACAATGTGGAATATTTCATCACAACTAATTCTAGAGGTGAAAAGGGAGTGGCACGGGGACTACTATGTGAAAATGACAGGCCCCTTTTAGGGGTCCCTTTTTCCTCTTGTCTCTCCCCCAATTGGGGAACTTCTTCAAAGGTTTAGCGGCCTCAATAGGATGCTTAAATGTTCCTATTCATTTATGCTCGTAAGTAAGTAGTTCCACATGATTAATAGAAATAGGCTGCATTAATAGAAGCATAGCTTCCAAATCCTGGGAAGTACTAGTTCCCCTCTACTCAGCACTGGTTAGGCCTCATCTGGAGTACCATGTCCAGTTCTGGGCACCACATTTTAAGAAGGATGCAGACAAACTGGAGAGCGTTCAGAGGAGGGCAACAAAGATGATCAGGGGGCTGGAAACAAAGCCTGACGAGGACAGCCTGAAAGAACTGGGCATGTTTAGCCTTGAGAAGAGAAGACTGAGGGGAGATAGGATAGCGCTCTTCAAGTACTTCAAAGGCTGTCACGGAGAGGAAGGCCAGGATCTCTTCTTGATCATCCCAGAGTGCAGGACACGGAATAATGGGCTCAAGTGACAGGAAGCCAGATACCGGCTGAACATCAGGGCCAGGGCCTGCAGGAGAAGCCACCACCACCAGGGAAGAGGCGTGCCTGCTGCTGCTGGGCCTGCTGCTGCTGCCACCGCTGCCGCCACCACCACCACCAACACCAGGCCTTCTCTGCGGACTTCTGCCTGGCAGACCGCCAGTCCCTGCAGGACCAGGCCACCATGTACCGAGCCAGCTGTGCTGCTTCCACCTGCCCCTCCCTGGAGGGGTTACATAAGCTGGCTGGCTGAGGTGGCCTGGGAGAGCCAGGGCCTGCAGGAGAAGCCACCACCACCAGGGAACAGCTGGGCCTGCTGCCGCCGGGGCCTGCTGCTGCTGCCGCCACCGCCACCACCACCAGGCCTTCCCCGTGGACTTCTGCATTATTTTTAAGGGGATTTTTTAGTTGTTGTTGTTGTTGTTGTTTAATTTCTGGGGGATTCTGTTGTGTTTTTAGGGGTGGGTAGCCTGCCTGATAGGCAGGAGTGAGGGGGCATGTGTCCACCTGATGGAGGCAGTGGGGGGAGTGTTGGGGGCCAGCACATACCGAGGCTGGGTGGCAGGTGCTGGTGGAGCACTAGGGGCAGGCCATGCCAGGTAAGGGGAACAAGGGAGAGATGTGTAGTATCTGTCCCCTGCTCCGGGCCTGTCCAGAGCCAAAGGATGGCTGGGGGAGGCATGACCCCATCTTCTGGCCTTTGTTTGCTGCTCTGCAATGCCAGGTCTGTTACCCAGAAAATCGCCCTCATCCATGCCATGATCCTGGATGAGGGTGCAGGCTTGGCATGTATTACGGAGACCTGGCTGGCTGAGGCTGCTGCTCCAACTCTTGGGGCCATGTGTCCAGCTGGATTTTCGTATGCACAGCAGCCGAGGGCTGGGGATCGGGGAGGGGGAGTGGCTGTTATCTACTGAGAGTCCTTGGTCTTCACCAGACCCCCCCTCCGGGAGACCACGGTTGCTGAGTGCATGTACTGGAGGTTGGGCCCGAAGGGCAGTCTAGGGATTCTGCTCGTGTACCGTCCACCCTGCTGTATGATTGACTCCCTGGCTGAGGTGTTTGAGGTGGTCTCTGATGTGCATGTACAGTCCCCTAATTTATTGGTGTTGGGGGACTTCAATGTACATTTGGAGGCCATCCTCACAGGAGCACCTCAGGACTTCATGGAGACTATGGCTTCCTGGGAGCTGCACCATATTCTAACTGGGCCCACCCATGTAGCTGGTCATGCAATAGACCTTGTGTTTGTTTCTGGAGAAGCGGGGAGTGATCTGGAACTCGGGGGTATATCCACCACCCCCTTGTCATGGTCAGATCACTGTCTTCTCAGACTTCTCAGATGTTAGACTTCTCGGTTCCACAACCCCTCCGCAGAGGCGGAAGACCCATTAAAATGGTCCACCCCAGGCGTCTTATGGATCCGAATGGATTCCTGAACGCTCTTGGGGATTCTCTGGAGCACGCCACCAGCGACTCGGTTGAGACCCTGGTGGGTGGCTGGAATGCCGCAATCACTGGGGCATTATATCGGGTGGCTCCGAAACGCACTCTCCCCCTGAACAGGGCTCGGACTGCACCATGGTTCAGTCTGCAGTTACGAGCTCTGAAACAGGAGGTGAGATGGCTAGAGTGGTGGTGGCGGAAGTCTCGCTCCAAAGACGATCAGACACGGTCTAGAGCTGTATCTTCAGCCTATCACGTGGCGGTGAAGGCAGCAAAAAAGGAATATTATGCTGCCTCTATCGCATCTGCAGAGTGCTGTCCCAGGAGGCTGTTCCAAGTGGTCCGGAGCCTGGTCTGTCCCGTGGCTCCGGAACCACTGGAGCATTCTAAGGCCTCCTGTGAGGCCTTTGCAAGGCACTTTGCAGATAAAATTGATCGGATAAGGAGTGTTACTCCGCACGTTGTGGATAGTTAGTGAGCAAGAGGCGGCCTGTGGCAAACCATTTTTGTGGGATTGGTTCCAGTTTCTTCCTTCTGATGAAGTGGACAAGGTGCTTTCATCTGTAAGGCCGACCACCTGCTTACTTGATCCTTGCCCATCTTGGCTCATTATGGGCTGCAGAGAGAGACTGGGTGAGGGGATCAGGGCAGTGGTGAACGCCTCCCTTGAGGAGGGAGTGATGCCATCAGCCCTCAAGGAGGCAGTGATAAGACTGCTCTTAAAGAAGCCCTCCTTGGATCCCCAAGTTCTGAACAACTTTCACCTAGTCTCAAATCCTCCATTTCTGGGCAAGGTGATTGAGCGGGTGGTGGCGATGCAGTTGAAGGCACAGTTGGAAGAAACCGATTATCTAGACCCATTTCATTTGGGCTTCAGGCTTGGGCATGGGACAGACACGGCCTTGGTCACCTCAGTGGATGATATGAGGAGGGCCCTGGATAGGGGTGAATGCTCCTTCCTTGTTCTCTTTGACCTCTCAGCGGCTTTTTGATACCGTTGACCACGGTATCCTCCTGGGCTGCCTGGAGGGGTTGGGCATTGGAGACACCGTATTGTGGTGGTTCTGGTCCTTCCTCTCCGGCAGGTACCAGAGGGTAGAACTGGAAGAAGAGGTTTCGGACCTGTGGCCACTCGTGGGGTACCACAGGGTTCCATCCTCTCCCCGATGCTATGTAACATCTATGTGAAGCCGCTGGGCACTATCGTCAGGAGGTTTGGGGTGCAGTGTCATCAGCATGCGGATGACACGCAGCTCTACCTCTCGTTCAAATCTTCACCAAGGTTGGCTGTAGAATTCCTGTCCAAATGTCTGGAGACGGTGAGTGGCTGGATGGGGAGGAATAAGCTGAAGCTGAACCCTGACAAGACCGAGGTACTTTTGGTGGGAGACAAGAGGAGGCTGGGGGATGTTGACCTGGTGTTGAATGGGGTACGGCTACCCTTGAAAGACCAGGTCTGCAGCCTGGGGGTCATTTTGGACTCCCAGCTGTCCATGGAGGCTCAGGTGTCAGCTGTGAGCTGGACAGCGCTGTATCAACTCCATCTGATACGGCGGCTGCACCCCTTCCTTCCCGACCATCTGCTCCCATCGGTAGTACATGCCCTGGTCTCCTCTTGTTTAGACTACTGTAATGCGCTCTACGTGGGGTTACCCTTGAAGACGGTTCAGAAGCTGCAGCTGGTATAGAATGCGGCGGCTCGCCTGATTAAAGGCAACCACCGGTAAGATCACATCACTCCAGTGCTGAAGGAGTTGCACTGGTTACCAGTTGTTTTCTGGGCCAAATTCAAGGTGTTGGTTTTGACCTTTAAAACCCTATATGGTTCCGGCCCAGCCTATCTTAAGGAGCACCTCCAGCAGCACCAGACAGGCCGCTTAACAAGATCAGCCTCAGGTGGCCTTCTCTCTGTCCCATCAGCCAGGACAGCTAGACTGGTGGGGATGAGGGAGAGGGCCTTTTCTGTGGTGGCCCCCACTCTGTGGAACTCCCTCCCTAGGGAACTCCGCCATGCCCCCTCTTTAATGAGCTTCCGCCATGCATTAAAAACGTGGTTGTTCAGGCAGGCATTTGGGGTGGGTTACGGTATTTTAGAAAATGTTTTTATTGTAGAATTTTATTGTTTTATACTGTTTTATTAAAAGTTGTACATCGCCCAGAGTGGCTGGGTGACCAGCCAGATGGGTGATTAATAAATTTAATAAATAAATAAATACATCAGGAAAAACATCCTAACTGTTAGAGCAATACGACAATGGAACCAATGACCTAGGGAGGTGGTGGGCTCTCCCACACTGGAGGCATTCAAGACGAGGCTGGACAGCCATCTGTCAGGGATGCTCTGACTTGGATTCCTGCATTGAGCAAGGGGTTGGACATGATGGCCTTGTAGGCCCCTTCTAACCCTACTATTCTACTATTCTACTATTTGAGATTTGCTTGAGCCTAGATTTCATTTCTGGAATTAATGCAGTTTGTTCTATAAGTTGATTGAGAGCCTTAAAGACTGCTGCCAGTGTAGAGGGCACCAACGTGCAGTCCTCTGCAACTTGCTTAATATTTCCTTTTGCTGGGGTATGAGCTGGGAGGGGGTGACAGTTTGGGTTGCTACATGACCAGCTCCATGACCATTTGGACTATTAGGAGGGTCCTCCTGGGTGAATAAGTTATAGCGATTTTGTAATGGGGCGGAGCATAATAAATTAAGATGTCTATCTATGCACCAGTCAATTTCTGAACAGAACAGAAATATTTTAGCATAAGAACTCCCAGAGACACTTCTGGGAAAATCTTAGGCCTCTGGGACTTGTGGAAGATCTCCCTGTGAATCACTGCTAGCACAAAGAATACCTCTGGTTTTTCATTTCAGCCACTCAGGGTAGTATCCAATGTTAGTCTTACATAGATTAGACCCTTAGAAATGAAAGGAACTTAAGTTACCCAGAACTGAAGTCCCATTTGTTTCAGTAGGTCTACTCAATGTAAGACTAACATTGGATAGTTGTCCCTTGCAGTGTAATCCTCTGCTTGCCTACTCAAAAGTAACTCCTGTAGAATTCCATGGGACTTACTCCCAGGTAAGTATGTATAGGATTGTAGCCTAAATCATTTTAATCTACTGCGGGTGCCAGATTTAATGCAGATGCTACTTCCACACTAAGTAGGTCACTGTGGTTCTGCCCGAAAGCTAGTTTTTGGAATTCTTACAGTTTACTATTCTAAATCAGGCCTGATTTTTTGCTGAACCCCCATCCTGCCCATCTTCACTGATTACAGACAGCTGTTCTGTCGCTTAGAACAGCTGTCTACAACCAGATGCCTCTGCTGTGCGCTCAGAGGTTTAACTTGTAGTATGTGGGGAATATGTTGCCCTCCAGATGTTGTTGGATGTCAGGAATGATAGACATTGTAGTCCAACACATCTGGAGAGCACCAGGTTGGGAAAGGCTGCCTTGGAAAGGCAGGTGGAAAGAACTTGGGACAAAGGGGCATTGTAGTTGTATCCTGGCTAACTGAAGAGAGGAATTCTGAACTGGAGAGCATCATCTTCAAAATCCTGAAATGCTTTGAGGACAGACCAGCCAGGATTGCATCTGCCCATCAAGATTTAGAATTTTTGGAATGGGACATAAATACATGCCTGAGGAACTGGAGTGTTTCCACTGTTAAATGAGTGGCTCACTGGCATAGCCTGGCTGCTTATCATAGAGTGTGTCGACGGGATGGTGGCTGAAATCTCTTCTCCCATATGCCAGGAGTGGGGTGAGATCTATATTTTTACAAGTGTTACAGTACTATAAAGTGCAGGTCAGTGCTATTGAATGGCACTGAGCTAGGAGGCTATCAAAGTGTGAGTTTCACGAACCCCAGCAGGAAAACATGGAGCATCATTTGCACTTTTGTTTCATTTATTTATACAATGTATTACCCAATTTTATTATAAAATAATCTCAAAGCTGGGTACAAAACCAATAAAACACAATGAAATAATCCGATAAAACAGTAAAATAGAGAACAGAAACATAGATAACTTGACAAGATGCAGCAACACACATTCAATCAAAAACCTGGGTGAACAAATACTTTTAAGACCCAGCACCATCCATTCATGAGGTGGTGGGGAGTTCGACAGTCTGGGTGCCTGTACTGGGAATGCCTTCTCCTGGGTCGCTGCATGTTGAATCCCAGATAAACATGGCACAGTCAAGAGGGCATCCCTGCTAGATCTTACTATCTGGGCAGGTACAGAGGGGAGAAGGAGCTCCATCATGTTGATGTTGTCACTATGTTCACTGCTTCGATAATTTCATTGGTTAGCATTATATAAATGTGTGAAATAAGTAAGTATAGACCTGCAAAACATCTCCTGCTCCACCAGCAAGGACTGAGTTGGCAACTCTTCCAATTCTGAATGTCTCCCTATCACCAGCTTTTACTGGGAGTGCACCCATGGGGCCATGCAGTCAGTTTGCCATGCTCTCTTATTCCAGGAGCTAGCAAAAGCCCATATATTTGTGGGGAGATGCTATCTTTCCATGGTAGAGAACATCCTGGTATGTATAAGGTTCACTTCCCGGCATCTCGAGTTAAAAGGATCTCAGATAGCAGGGGAAGACCATCTCTGAAACACTGTGAAACTAGAACTGGGATATGTGAGCCATTGGTATAAGGCAGATGCTTTTATATCCTTATAAATATGGCCTGAAAAAGAGACCAGAAGCTCAGTGTAAAACCAGCCTATAGGAATTAGGAAGGAGCCACTGTGCCCCCTTTTTCAGCATTCCATTTGTGGGTGCTAGAATGAGAATGGTTTATTTTGGTGACCTTTTTGGTGTAGGGACCTGAATGGGTACAAAATACAAAGGAATAGTTACCAATAATGGCAACAACAGTGCTACTCCCATTCTCCCCCCCCCCAACACTGTGTTGTTGCAAGGGGGGTTCTTTGGGGCAGCTATTAGCCACTGAGAAGAGCACTGCCACCACAAAAGAGGAGGTAGCAAAAAGGTGTAAGACTATTTCATCCCCTGCCCCAGCTGAGAGAACTTCCAGCTCAGCCTAAATAGGAACAGCACACTTATAGGGCAGTGGGGCATTTTTGATTCACAGGGTTTAACAATATTCAGAGTGGGTATGAGAGCAAACTTTTTCATGCATAAGCTGTGACCTCGAGGTTTTCGCTTTACAGTTTTCTGCCTCTGTGTGTATGTGTTAAGAGAACGAAATGCTTAAACCATGTTCAGGGTGACTGGAATTTCATTTTGTTTAACACTTCTTGGGCTGGGTAGCTGGCAGCTCAAACAGTGGGGCATTGTAGGCTGGCGAAAGTGAAACCCCACAGTCTAGCTGCATTGTGGAAACTTAATGAATCACAAGAAATAAACTAACTTGTGTCTGGTTCAGTTGCCCCAGAGCTAGGGAAGATGGAATTCTGCAGCATAGTATTTAAGAATTAATGAGTTTTGTAATGGTTGCCTGGAGTCTATATGGAGGGCTTCCCTCCTCCTCCTTTCCTTTTTCCCACTAAGGGCATTTTCATACATGAAGTTCAGTAATGGAAAACCTACAATTGCAAGAATGCACATTGGCATAACAAATGCTGTTCCCCTGCCTTTTTTCTTCCTGCATTAATAGCTAGTAGACTATAACAGAAACAGCATGGGAGAAGCTCAAAGTCTCAGGTATGGCAACACCCTGCATCCGTGAAAAATTACATGGTAATTAGGGATGTATGAGAATTTCATTTTTGCTTGCAAAACATGTGCACATGTCCAGTTTGAAGCGCCAAATGCGATCACAAGCACGTGTCTGCCGAAAATGTTTGCAAATCCCTGGACACGTGCTTGCTTGTATTCTACTTGTGCAAATTTCCCAGTTCATTTTGCACAATTTTCCTAATTTGCACACATTTCCCTGTTGATTGAATCAGCCCCTCTTGAGACTATGGAGGAAAGTTGTGCAAGTTGGGGAAATCTGTGCAAATTTCATGTTCAATGACTGCTAGATTTGTGCAATTTTCTCTTCGGAACCATGAGCAGGAATCAGGCACAAGACGAGTGGTGAGACGGTGTTCGGAGAATCTTAGCAATCTCAAACATTCCTCATTTGCCCATCCCTAAAGGTAATGCCCCTGCCTTTTATTCCAGCATAACGTTGCTGGAACATCTATGTAACATTGTGTCGTGTGATGTTGCATTACTGGATATGCAGCATTCGTATTAAGGGTGGGTAGATCTACTTGGTTCTGCTATGTAAAGTTCTGGACCTATTTTGTTTTGCAAACCTGAGTGGGTTTCAAAACTGGAATGGAGTCTTCTGTCTACTTTGAGCATCCTCAGAGAAACCTAGCATGGTTAGTCCTTGTTCCACACATACCTAAAGGCCTTGGACATCACACGGTGGCAGTGTCTTTCCTGCCACTCACCATTTCAGAGGCTTTAGAGCAGCCTTCCCCAACATGGTGCCCTCGAGATGTTTTGGACTACAACTTCTGGCATTCCTGACCATTGGCTGTGCTGGGTGGGGCTGATGGAAATTGAAGTCCAAAACATCTGGAGAGCACCAGGTTGGGGAAGCCTGCTTTTCAGTATGTGAGGCAGGGTTCTAGTTTAGATTCCCACCTTGCAAGCCTGCTCTGGCATGGCAAGACACTATGTCAGATGCTATCCCAAGAATGGGCCCACGACCTCCCACAATTCAGTGGGTCCTACTTCTATTGAGAAAATGCTTCCACACACTGAGAACCCAGACTAACACCCCAGAGCTATGGGGGAATATGGCAGCATCTCTCCTTCACATTGGAAACTGCAAGTCATACATGTATGCAGCAACCTTTACCCATAGCCTTGCATCATGAGAAACCTCTTGTCCAGCCTTTCCCAACTGGGTATCCTCTGGAAGTTTAGGACTGTAACGCCCAGCATTCCTGACCATTGAAATCCAAAACATCTGGAGGGCATCAGGTCGGGGAGGCTGCCCTTGTCCCAAGAAATCCAACTTCCCTTTGCATATGATGTTAACCGCTTTTCTCTGGGTGTTCAATAACCCTATTAAAAACTTAATCCTCTAGGTCCAACAGTGCAACATGAGCACAATCATATTCCAAAGAATTAAATTAGGAATCTCCACCCTCCTCCCCGTCCCTGAGCACATTAGCCTGGTTAATTTTTTTTCTTTTAAGAAAATAAATCCTGCTCTGTGAGGTCAGCCACCCAAAATCAGCTCTTTTCAGAGTCAATTGAAATCGCTGAAATATCTTCCTGGAAAAATGGACTTAACAGCTATTTATGATTGGGCCTATTTTGTAATTTTGCAAGAGCTTGTTTAATCAAAAGGCAGATTAGTATCTTCACTGCAGTGCCTCTGTGTGTTTTGACAGTTACACTGTAATTGTGGGGTGAATGGGGGTAGGGAAACTCTTCTTCTTCTTTTGGTAAAGAAAAAGTTTTCTTTGGATCCCTAGACAAATTATCCCAAAAATATACTTTGAGAAGAAGATTTGCTCTTCCTTTTCCCCCTTGCCACCTTCATGGCAATGACATAATCATTCTTCAACAAAATAACTTCATAGGGAGGCTCAGTTGTGCAATTGCTGAACTAGGATGTATTGCAAGTTTAATTCCATGTGTGTAGGACTCAATCAAGTCCAAGGTTTTGTCTTAACTACAGTTGTATGAAATAGCATAGCAAAGCTAGGAAGATGGTGTTACTGCAAGTGATCACTGTGTTTACTTGTATACACATGAGCTTTACCTAGAAATGGCATAGTCTGCTTCTTGCATTACTTGGCCTTTTGGTTTCCCCTGCTTAAAGTGAATGGAACCATTTTTCAGGTGGAAAGAATATGTAGCCCAGCAATGCTCAAGCTCAAGAAGATCCCAACTTTATTCACGGTTGTGTCCTTTGACCATACAGCATGGTACCATAATGCATCCTCCTTCTCATTTCTCCTTTTCAATCTCCTTGGCAGCTCCCCCCACCTTCACAGAAACTCCCCCCCAATACGTAGAGGCGAAAGAAGGCAGCAGCATTACCCTGACATGTATGGCTTTTGGGAATCCTAAGCCGACGGTTACCTGGCTAAAAGAGGGGGACTTCTTGGGTGATAAGAACAAATATCAGGTAAGATCCTGCTCAGGAGGGTCCATAGCTCAGTGGCAGACACATGCTTTACATGCATCATGTACGAGGTTCATTGCCTGGCATTACTAATTTATGTATCTTGAGTAGGAAGGCTGGGAAAGAACTTGGGAGAGTTCCTGCTGATCAGAGCACACATAACTGGGCTAGATGGATGTTTTGGTCTGATGGTAATAGGTAACTTCATATTGTTTATGATCAGTGTGAAACATTATGCCTTCAACATGCCACAGGTTCTGGAAGCTCACAGGTTCTGAGATCTCACTGAGCTGTTTTTCTTTTGCAGGGTGGGGGCAGTGTTGCACATTTCTTTTGCTTTTTTTAATTTACAAACAAACATACTACTGTGTATCCCACAAGTACATACAAAAGGGGTGCACAACCCACGGCCCTTGGATGCTCCCAATGTGACCTGCAGAGCCCTGGGGACCCTGTCTAGAGATCAAAGATAAGGGCAAAGTTTCCCTTGTTAGCACTAGGAGGGGAAACCCTTCCCTTATCTTCAATCTCACATCACAGGTATGAGAGTCAGGGTTTCCCTTGTTAACACTATCACTGGCAAGGGAACCCCCTGTCTTGGGAGTGGGGGGAGAGTGTGTGTCTGTGTGAGTACATCTGTGTGTGTGTGTGTGTCAGGGTTGGAACTGAGCCCATAGAGCCCCAAAGCAGCTGTGATTCTGAGGAAGAGCTATAACCCGTGGGAGAGGAGCCCACTCATTTCTCAGAGGTGCAGCTGCAGGGAGAGGGCCCCCTGCTCGCATTCCTGAGAGAGATAGTGATGCTGGCAGCGAAAGAGCAGGAGATTGGTTGTTGCTAGATGCAAGGCGCTGGCGCAGAGAGAGGCGTGAGGTGGAGGGTGCCGAGAGGAGGCGCTCAGCCTACTTGGCGCTATGGCAACGGCTGCGCCCCGATGCCCCACAGGTAAGGGGGGGAGCCTCCCCTCCTAGCCCATAAGTTTGAGAGCTTTCCCACCCTTCTCCTCAAAATGGGGACCCACTGCATAGATGGAGCTTAGGTTACCCTGTTAGGATACGCTTTGCAGTTCCTTGCTTAGTCGCTGGCAATTAGCATCTGAAAGAGTCATTAAGCTGTAAAGGAATAAAGCCTTGGAGAGAATCCCTTTTGTCTGCATCTTATCTGGGCTACTGGAGGGGACTTTAAGAGGCAGCTAGGACACTCCTGACAGTGTGGGTGGGAAGGGTGACTATGTATCTGCGGAATAGGAAAGCATGTGTGTGTGTTGGGGGGAGTGTGTATGTGCAGTGTATCTTATTTTGGGGCGGGCCAGCTTTGCTTCTGAAGTGATTAGCACAGAATGGGCCATGTTCAGTGTTACAAGGAATATTAGAGGGAATGATGGGAAAGTTTGTTGTAAGCCCCACTTCTAAGGAAGAAAAAGTTAGGAAAGCATGTATGTGTGTTGGGGGGAGTGTGTATGTGCAGTGTATCTTATTTTGGGGCGGGCCAGCTTTGCTTCTGAAGTGATTG